>NC_141699.1:808768838-809968838 GCF_964263255.1 Lissotriton vulgaris
GTCCAATGCAGAGGATACTCCGGGTCGATGTGGGGAGTGCTAGGTGTTAGGGGGAAGAGAATGGATTTTGGCAAATTACCTTGAAGACCTGACAAAGCGCCGAGCGAAGAACCTCACGCAGAACTGTCTTCAAATTAGTTTCCGGATTTCTAACTTATAGAAGGGTGTCATCAGCGTATGTAGAAAGTATGATTTTGTAGTGCAGTTAGCTAATACCTCTAAGCTGATGATACTCCCTGAGCGCACATGCAAGAGGCTCTGCAACTAACGCATATAGCAACAGGGATCAAGGGCACCCTTGATGCGTGCCTCTCGGGATGCGTAAGGGCTCAATGACTACGTTGCCTATTTTAATCCTGGCTTTAGGTTTGCTGTAAAGCGTACCAATTAATTGTAGGAAGGTGGAACCAACCCCCATCCTGGTCAGTACTTGTGTCATGAAAGGCCACTCAACCGAGTCGAATGCCTTCTCAATGTCCAGGAAGAATGCCACAGCAGATTTCTCTGGTTTTGTGTGCTGTAATGCCCCAAAGACCATACGCAAATTATATATCAGGTTCCTGCCCGGAACAAATCCTGCCTGATCCGGTGCAACTAGCAGCGGGACCAAGTGGACCAGACAATTTGCTAAGATTTTTGAAAATAATTTTGTGTCAACATTAACCGCATCATTGCTACAGCAAATTCCCGTGCTGTGCTGCAATTTTAAAAATCCCTTGTTATGTGACAAGGTCAACTCGTCAAACGCACAGCGCAGGTAACACCCATGACGAGTTGACCTTGTCACAAGCATCGAAGGGGTTAAGCAATGACAATGGGTGGTAAGAGGCACATTCCTCAGGAGGTTTGCCTGGCTTGAGTAGCGCAACTATGACCGCTTCATTCATTGAGGGAGGCATCGTACCTGTGACACACATGTCATCAAACAGGGTGATCAGTTGTGGCAGAGGTTGGTCCAGAAAGGGCCTGTAAAAGAAAACAGTCAGTCCATCGGACCCTGGTGCACTCCCCGCTTTCATTCCCGAGAGGGCCAGTAGGATCTTGTCACACTCAATAGGTCTCATAAGAAACTTCTTGTGTGTGTCAGTAACCCACATAAGTTGTATCTGCGATAAGTAATCTAGAATCTCATCATCTGATGCAGTGCAACGAGTTGAATATAATTCTGTGTAGTACTGGCAAAATCTGTCTGGCACATTAGTGGCCTCCGTTAAGGACTCACCATCCGCGGTTCTAATCTCGACCGCCACCACTGTGTCCCTTTTTTCTTTTATCAATTGGGCCAGGACTTACCCCGAACTTTCGCTTTCGCCGTACATTCGGGCAGTGGCATATTTACCGATTTGTTTAATTTCATCGTCTGCAGTTGTGTGGTATGAGGTCTGCAAGTTCCCTCTTGATAGTGTCATCCGAATCCATCAATTGTCGTCTCTCTAATATCTAAATTTTCCCTTCCAAATCGGACAGCTGATTCCGTATAGAGCGCAGGACGCCTGAGTGTTTATCTATAGTAACCCCTCTGATGTGGGCTTTAAAGGTCTCCCAGACTACTTAGTTGTCTTCAACTGAGCACACGTTCACTTAAAAAAACATATCAATTGCCTGTGCCAATTCCTCTTTGAACACTGTGTCTAACAGGGAATATGGTGGAAACCTCCACGTGAATGGGGGATATGTTTGTTGGGGGTGTCTATGACTAATAAAATTGGCGAATGATCCGACAGTGTGCGAGGCAGCACCTGACACACGCGTACTCTGTCGCCCAGGGAATTGATCGCTAACCAATAATCGATTTGTGTATGTAGAGTATGATAAGCTGAATAATGTGTAAACCCACCTTGGCTTGGATATTTAGTGCGCCAAACATCTCTAAGATCAAACCTAACCATCACAGATTCCAACATCTTGGCCGCTGCTGTCACATGTCTTTCTGGTCCACCCAACCTATCAAATTTGGGATTCAGTACCAAATTAAACTACCCCCCATAGCTGTTCCCCCATAGTAAGATTACCTAATTTATCTGAAACGTACTAAAAAAGGTCGGGTTGTCAAAGTTAGGTCCGTATACATTGACTATGAGTATATCCATGCCTTTCCAGCGGCACCTCGAGATTGCATACCTGCCAGTAGTGTCTGTGATCACGGAGTGAGGGAGGCTTTCGGATTAACCCAAGTGAGGACCCCCGTGCATGTGTGGTGAATCCTGCATCATGTATTTTGCCATGCAACCCCCTGCAATGTAACATAGGTGAGTTGGGTGGAAGGTGGGTCTCCTGCAGCAGCGCAATATCTATTGCGTGCCTAGTCAGATATGAAAGAACTTTACAAACTTTCCTACGGTTGTTGAGTTCCCTAACATTCCATGTAATTGTTCTAATAGTGTCCATCCTAATGTCCCTATTGTCCTCAGCAGCGTGTGTCGAGCTGTCAGTTTGTGTTGCCATGTTATGTTCAAGTGCGCCTTAGCGCAGTGACCTATCACTCCTGCACTACCATGTTCAATTACCACACATCTCCTGAGTCTCAATACCTGTCCTCCCCCCACCCACATCAGGATCCCCCCAAGTTTGGCCCGACGAAAGATACCCCCAACAGTTCACAAACAAAAACATAAGCAATGTTGACTAGAATCGTCCACACCCATCCCAGCACCCGCACCAAACTCAGTTCAATTAAGTTACCCAACAAAGTGCTGTCCCTCAACCCCCCCCTAACAATAAACCAAATGACCACCGCAAGTGTGTTTCACTCGTGGGCGGATGTTGCTCACTTGTAAATAAAAATTGTCCGTCCCATGGTGAACTGCACTCCGCACACCCTCAAAACTATAGGGTACAACTACGAGACTAAGTAAATCTATGAGCCCACCAGCTGGATGAGGCCTGCATCACATAAGACTGGTCGCCTAACAATAGGTTAAGGACTAGGGCGTGCCAGAGTAATCATCAATGTACGAAACACAAATCACCAAAATCACAACACCCTATCCATCTCCATAATATTACTTATTGTCTGCATGCGGTACCCATCTGTCAGTTCTGCTCCTCCAGGGAACCCCCCACTGCTTCATCAAGTAGCTGCCGCTTAGGACTGCGACTCCTCTCCTTGGAACAGTCTTTCAGTGCCTTTTGTAGAGCTTTGGGGTCGGTGAAGAAGTGCGATCGCCCCTGTTTGTTGACTCGCAACTTGGCTGAGTACAACATGGCATAATCAATGCCAAGGTCCCGAAGTTGTTTCTTCATCCGGGTAAACTGACAATGCGCTTCCTGGACACGGATGGTAAAGTCCAGGGACAATGAAATCGCCAAACCTTCAAATCGTAAGGGTTGTTTTTCCCTCGCCATCTTCAAAGCGATATCTCTGCCCTGATAGTTAAGCAATTTAGCTGTAATCGGTCTGGGTGCAGCACCCGGGGGGCGGCGTGGTCGCAGAGATCGATGCGCCCTTTCCACCACAAATATTGTTGAGAAGATGTCGTCACCAAGCAGAGACACTAGGAGCTTTTCAATAAATTGTTCCATGTTGCCAGTAGGTGTATTTTCCGGCAGACCCGTAATTCTCAGATTACAGCGCCGGGAGCGCACTTCTAAATCCTCTGTTTTGTCTTGCAGGACACGCAACACTCTACCAAGTTGTTTATGTTCGGTGTCCAAGGTGGTCTGCGCTTCTTTCACCTCAGTAATCTTGCGTTCAAACATATCAAGAAGTTCAGCATGTTTATCTAGTCTCTCTGCCATGCGATCCATCTGCTAGGACAAGGTCTCCATCTTAGTGCCCAGCGAGGATATACCGCTTTGCAGGCTCTTTTCCATTGCGATCAGCATGCCACGGATATCCTGGTGTGTCTCCTCAGCTTTGTGGCCGTGCATGCTGGCCTCCCCATCTGTATAAGCGTTGCGCGACTTCGACTGCATTTGGTCAAATGAGAGCTTTGGCTGAGTCCTGTCTGTTCTACCCATACCGGTCGTTTCTTGACTCCTCAGCACAGGCAGTGAGGTCCTTGTCGAAAAAGGGGAGCAGATGACTTTTGCCACTTAGGCCAGAGCAATGGGATCGTAACACTGAAGTGGCTGCTCTGCAGGTGCACAATCACTAGGTCGCACCTGCCGATCCGTGGGCCTGCGTCGTCCCAGCACTCCCAAGTCGGCGCTTTGTGTTCTACCCTGTCCAGCAGGGCAGCAATGGTACCAGCTCTTGGCTGGATGATGATACCACCACTGCTGACCTCTCAAGTGAGTTAGCACACCACCTCCTTGCTCTCTATGTGACCAATCTCGTAGGAAAGTCAGGCCCCTGGAAGACACATGTAGCCAAACCTGCAGGAAGCCCCTGGGGGGGAGGCCAATCAAGGAAACGCGTGCAGCAGCGCCGCGTACCCAACAATTCTAGTGTGGATGCCCCCACCAATGCTGGCAAACTGGGCTCAGGCAAAAGACATTGAGGGGGGTACGCCGCAGCCGTTTTCAAGGCACCTCAGGGCGACCAAGGCGATTCTTCTCAGCAAGAACGCCACTATGCCACAAACCGACCCCTGCAGGCGACACTCTCCAGACTCCGCGCCGTACCGATAGGACCGTAGTCTCTCAACTGCAAAGCCAAACAATCCCAGAGCAGCCGCTCAGAGTTCCCCGCATTGCTTGGGTCCCAATTGGCGGGTCAGGCAGCTTATACCGCCAGTGTGCACGTCTGTGCTGAGGGGCTGTGGGTCCAACCAGGATCTTCGCAGTCGTGTCGTGACCCGATGTGCCTGTGGTCACTCTATCAACCGCCCGGGTGGAGGTGGGCTCCAGCGGGTTGTTCCTCCGTACCTTCACGGCACCCCAGCCGCTCCACAGAAGTCGGCGTCTTGCGCTGCAGCCCCGCACCGCAGCACCGGAGACAGACACAGTCCTCCGCTACACCACCAATTCTGGGATTAGCTCTGCGCCCTCAGTAACCGAGTCACTCTGCAGCGCGATCATCGTTGGACATGCCCAGTATACTCGCGCTCCCGAACCATGGAGCGCGGACCTCACCACAGCTCAACTTGAGGTCAGGGATCTAGGCCTAACTAGGCCGCAACACGCCAAAGTCTGCCGCACCTCCAATTATTCGTGTCTCGGGCGTGAATCAGTGTGTTGCGTTCCGGAGCGCCTCTGGTTGCAGGAAAGCACCGCCAGGTGTAAGAAGAGTCTCGTAGCTGTCGGATAATTAACAGGTAGTGCCACGGTGCTACGGAGCTGGCAGCTCAAGCGGCCATCTCGGTCTCGAGCAAGCTCCACCCCCACATTTCATGATACTTTATGCGTTTACTGGTATGCTCGCCACCATTCACTGTCTGCAGAAGGGTATCACTATGAATGGTGCAGCAGGTGCAGTTGTACTGTGGTCCATTGTTGTGAGGGGCTCTCTGCACCCCAAATATGGTTGCATTTTTTAACCCAACAGGTAACATGAAGGTTCATCTCTTGCTTGCTTGGGGCCCATGACACCCTTGGTATGTCACTTTGCCTGTTTGTTCTTCATCTATGGCTATCACTCACTTTCTTCTTAGTTTGGCCAGATCAGATTTCCTAGAGTCCCGGGGAGACCAATGTAGTATGAAAATTGTTTTGGACAATGCTTCATTTCTGAAGATAGTTGTAGGTTGTGGGTACCAGTGCCCATCTTTATGGGACTGTGACTTATTTTTCGCCGCCAGACTTTGACCCAGAGAAAGACGGAAAAGGGAAGAAAAGAGCCATAAGAAAACAAGGAAAAACGTAGTAGGCAGAGGGGAAAAACAACCTGCAAGAGTGAGTTAGAGCCAGAAAGTGTAGAGAGGTGAGAGAAAGAGACATGAATTGCAATCAAGATTTGCACTTTGGTATTCAGCAAATCCCCTGATTTCTACAGCAACCGCAATAGAAAAACTTTAGACACCTACACATATTTGTAACCACACCAGTCTAACACATTGTGAAAGCTTCTCAGGTTGCCTAGAAAGATAAACTCTGTCTACAGTCAACTTGGCATCAATTGGACCACACTTGGTCGCTCCTTATATAAAAACTTTGTTTTAACTTGTCTTTATTAATAGTTCCTTATTGTGAGTTATCCTCCTTTGTAGGAACAAATTAGAGCAGACTACTCGGTACCAAGCATTTTACTCTAAGGCTTTGACTGTCTACTTCTAAATAAAGGGAATAGGCCTGATTTAGGTGAGTGTGATATTTCCCAATTTTTTTTCGCGTGATATGCGACATTTTGGAAAAATTACACAAAACTGTATGTTCAGTGTGTACTCAAGTATACATTTTGCCCTAAAAAAAGCAGAAAAACACAAGCATCACAAACAGCAGCCGCTCGTGTCCTGGACATTCATGTTGTTCCTGTGAACTCTTGTTAAAGTGTTGCTGCAGAATTACAGAAGTGGCATAGTAGGCCCGGGTCGAGATTTCAATTTCACAGGCGGAATCGGAGTCATTTTGGTGATTACGGCCGACGTTTCAAATTTGCTGGCAGAATCAGAGGAATTTTGGTAATTTTGCGTTCCTCTTGTAACGTGGAATTACAGATAAATTACATTTCTGCCACTCCACCGGTGGAATTAAATTATGCAGTGGTCTCTAAAGTATAGAAACCACTGCATACAACTTGGCATCCTCCCATACTCTGCAGTGATTACCTTTTAATCACTCCAGAGTAGGTAAGGGCACTGATTGATATGCAGTGGTTTTTAATATTTAGAAACCACTGACACCACTCATCTCCCTTGCATTCTCTGAAGTGATTAAAAGTTGTAATCACTGCAGAGTATGGAAGGGTGTTGACTGATACGCAGTTGTGTCTAAACTTTAGAAACCACTGCATACCATACACCAGCCTTACATGCTTCAAGTTTATTTTGGTCACAAAATGTACCCTTTTGCGACTGTAAAAAAGCATTTTGGTATATATCAAAACCAAACTGCAATTCAGTAGCACGGTACCAAATCACAATTTTATTTTGGGTTCAAATACAGATTCGGAATTTGGAAGGGGCATTATTCTCTAATACCCAATTTGAATGGTATGTATTAAAGTTTTGAGATGAAATGCCAGTCGCAAAATATGAATAATTTATCGACTACCAAAGTGTAGTGGTAATGCATTCGCAAATGTGAATGTAAAAAAAAAAGTTTGCTGAAGAGAAGAGAGTAGTTTACGGGACCACTGAGTCTACTCAACCAAACAAACATTAAAATATAGAAACTTTTCTTTTTAAACGCATCCCGTTTTTCTTTAAGGGAAATGGATTGCTTTATAAAAAAAGACTGCTTTGTTTAAAAGCAATCACATACATGATGGTCGGCTAAACTCAGAAGGCCACCATCCCTCTGGCTGCATTGTTTCTTAATGGGTCGCAAATTGCAACCTTCCTCATTAATATTCACGAAGTAGGTCTATTTGTGACGCACTAAGAATCACTGACTGAAACTCATTTCATACATTGGGAATAGCGATTTCCTAATTGCGATTTGCAGAAAATCACAATTAGGTAATCACTTTTCCTAATATTGATACATCTAGCCCTTAATCACTGCAGAGTATGCAGGGCACCGAGTGGTATTTAACTGAGCTATTTTCATAGCACAAAATGCACTCTTGCATCCATTTTCGGACGCAAGTTTTGCACTATGAAAATAGATCCAAATGCCCACTGTGAATCGTTGCAGAGTTCCACTGAATTTGGCAAAATTTTTATGTAATTCTGCCTGATTCCGGAGAATTAAACTCCTCAAATTTTGCCCACTCCTAGAAAGTAGCATACCAAGCGTAACACGAAATTATAAGAGATTACTCTTGCATTACATAAATGTCACTCAAGTTTAATTTGAAAATACACTAGGAACTTTATTAAGTACTCAAAAGTCCAAATTCAGCCTTAAACTGGAGTTTTTTTTTTTAATGCAGAATTATATAGCGCGAACTCGACCCGAAGGTATTGGAGGGCTTTACATGAGCACCAGTTATGTTACACAAGAACACATTCATTTTCAGGTTTCGCCTACACAGCGCATGCGCTATCTCTCCAAGACATCAAGTAATCTGTATATCTAGTCAAACTCCACCTACTCCATCTGTTCAGATTTAATTGGTTTCTGCTTGAATTTCTTTGTTTTGACAGGCTAATGCACTTTGTAGATCAGCCTCTATTTCTTTAGGAAACCCTATGCAGCACCGCCTAACTACAGTAAACGTGCACATTTTTTTGAGCTGCTGCTTGACGTATAGATGAGTTTTAGTTTTAGAAAAAGAAAACAAGCCATTTTTCTGGTTATGAAAGATTAAAAGAACTGTAAAAACCGTCCTGTTTCTAACAGAAGCGGCCGCTCCTCACACGGCTCCCCGCTCTACCCGCCTTCTGGTATTGTAGCGCTATACCGACACACTGCTATTGCTGCCTCGCTCCCACTTCTGCTATTGCCTGAGTAATTATCTATTGCCTGAGTAATTATCGCAACTGTATCGTAAAGCTATATTGCCTGACAGCTTATTGATTTGACCATATTTTCATTTGCGCTACGCTACCTGTGAAGTTGTTTGGTGATTGTGATTTGTGCACTGCCATTTACATCGCGTTTACGCTGATTGTGCCCCCAATCCTGTTTCGCTTTGCCTTGCAGACATTTTGTTGTTGTTGTTGTTGACTCCCTGACCGGATATCCTCCCAGATCCCGCCTCCCAGCTGCTCATCCCTCGCCCCTCCCCTTCCACTACCCACATATGACAGATGTCATTCCATGCAGCGTTCACGCGCAGCGGTCGCGCCCCATGCGCGTTGAAGGTGGGCCAAAGCTAAGCCCGTCTACACCCGTCCTAGCCTGGACCGCGCCCAGCGCCGGACCCCCTGGTCCTCGCAAAATCCACTCCACCCGCATTTCGTATGACGCCACTACCCTCTTTGCCCTTAACCCTGGACGCACACCACAATGCTGCGAAGCCGCCCCAGGACACACCCATGGACCCTTCGCCTGCCAATCCTGCAAATTCGCCTGCATCAGGACCCACACCAAATCCACGACCTCCAAACACAGCTCCCACTCTAACCACCTGAAATGCATCCTGATGAATACCCGCTCGGTCCACAGACACGCCACTGAACTCTGGGACCTACTCGACACTGCATCGCCGGACGTCGCATTCCTTACAGAAACCTGGTTGAACGCATCATCAGCCCCCGACATCGCCATAGCCATCCTGGACGCTTACAAGATCATCCGAAAAGACCGCACCAACCAAACAGGAGGAGGCATAGCCATCATCCATAAGTACACCATCCGAATCACGACCAGCTCCGACGATAACCTCGCGACCGCCGAACACCTTCACTTCCAGATCCACATCGACCCCAGGACCACACTTAGAGGCACCCTCATCTACAGACCACCAGGAACCCGCACACAATTCAACGAAGACATCACTGACTTCATCAGCCCACATGCCCTCACCTCCGAGAACTACATTCTACTGGGAGACCTCAACTTCCACCTGGAAAAGAAAAACGACAGCAACACCACCACCCTTCTGGACAACCTGGCCAATCTCGGACTCAAACAACTTGTTGACACCCCCACCCACCTTGCCGGACACACGCTCGACCCTATCTTCTCCTCCAGCAAACACATCTCCTTCGATCACACCACAGCTCTCCATTGGACGGACCACAGCTGCGTTCACTTCAGCTACAAAAAGACCACGACCCACAGCCCCCCACAAGCTATTCCACGAAGAAACTGGAACAAAATCACCACCGACCAACTCTTCACATCGCTTAACCAAAACCCTCCTGCCATATCATCGAACCCAAACCATGCTGCCACCAAACTCACACAATGGTTAACCCACAGCGCTGACGAATTAGCACCCTTGAAAAACCACCAGATCAAATTAGGTAACAAAAAGGCCCCCTGGTTCAACGATGACCTTAAGAAATCCAAGAAGTTATGTCGTACTCTCGAGAAAACCTGGAGAAAAAACCCAACCACCGACAACCTGAGCACCTTCAAGGACGCCACCCGCAAACACCACCAATTAGTACGATCCACCAAGAAATCAGCATTCAAGGATCAACTCGACAACAACGCCCACAACAGCAAGGAACTATTCAACATCGTCAAACAATTTACCAACCCCACCGCCGGCACCAACGACATCACTCCCTCTCAAGACCACTGCAACTCTTTATCCTCTGTCTTCCACAACAAAATAGCCAACATACATAACAGCTTTGAAAACCAATCCGAAGAACAGTCCACTCCACCCACCCTCAAACCAAAACAGCTCTCTCACAACCTTTGTGCATGGAACCCCATCACCACTGAAGACACCATACGCCTGATGAACTCCATCCACTCAGGTTCACCAACCGACCCATGTCCCCACCACATTTTCAACAAAGCAGACTCCATCATCGCACCCCATCTCCGTGATGTCATCAACTGTTCCTTCGACTCCGCTACCTTCCCGGAAAGCTGGAAACATGCCGAACTCAGCGCCCTTCTGAAGTAACCCACAGCAGACCCCTCTGAACTTAAGAACTACCGCCCCATCTCACTCCTCCCATTCCCTGCCAAAGTCATTGAGAAAGCCGTCAATAGTCAGCTCGCCGCCTTCCTTGAATCCAACAATTCCCTCGACCCGTCACAGTCCGGCTTCCGAGCCAAACACAGCACCGAAACCGCCCTCATCGCAGCTACAGACGACATCCGAACGCTACTGGACAACGGAGAGCTGTGGTGTGATCGAAGGAGATGTGTTTGCTGGAGGAGAAACAGTCGCCCTCATCCTACTCGACCTCTCCGCCGCCTTCGACACAGTCTGTCATAGCACCCTCATACAACGCCTCAGCAACGTCGGAATACAAGGAAAAGCTTTGGACTGGATCATCTCGTTCCTCGCCGGAAGAACCCAGAGAGTCCGCCTCCCCCATTCAAATCAGAGGCCACCGAAGTCATCTGCGGTGTACCACAAGGATCATCACTCAGTCCCACCCTCTTCAACGTTTACATGAGTCCCACGCGACAACATAACCTCAACATCATCTCCTACGCAGACGACACCCAGTTGATCCTCTCCCTCACCAAAGACCCAAACACCGCCAAAACCAATCTACACGATGGAATAAAAGAAGTAGCCGAATGGATTAAGAACAGCCGTTTAAAACTAAACTCAGACAAAACTGAAATCCTCATCTTAGGATCATCCCCCTCATCCTGGGACGACTCATGGTCGCCACCAGCCCTGGGTACAGCACCCATACCTACAGATCACGCACGTAACCTGGGCTTCATCCTGGACTCCTCCCTCTCGATGACCAGACAAGTCAACGCCGTCTCATCTTCATGCTTCAACATCCTACGCATGCTCAAAAAAATCTTCCGTTGGATCCCCGCCAAAACAAGAAAGACAGTCACTCACGCACTGGTCACTAGCTGACTGGGTTACGGAAATACCCTTTACGCCGGAACCACTGCCAAACTACAAAAAAACTCCAACGCATCCAAAACGCCTCAGCCAGACTCATACTGGACATCCCTCGCCAAGCTCACATTTCCGGTCACCTGAAAGACCTTCACTGGCTCCCCATCAACAAGAGAATAACGTTCGGTCTCCTCACCCACGCACACAAGGCCCTCTACGACCTAGGACCCAAATGCCTCAACACAAGACTGTCCTTCTACACACCCACCCGCCAACTACGATCATCCAATCAAGCCCTAGCCGCAATTCCACGCATCCACAGATCCACCATGGGAGGAAGATCCTTCTCCTACCTAGCGGCCAAAACCTGGAATTCTCTCCCCACTCACCTCCGCCTTACACAGAACCACCTCTCCTTCAGAAAGCAGCTAAAAACCTGGCTTTTCGATAAGTAATGCACCCTCCCTCCCTCAAGCGCCTTGAGACCCTCTGGGTGAGTAGCGCGCTATATAAATTCTTGACCTTGAACTTGAACTTTGTAGAAGACGGTTAAGGGGCACCCATCCACATAGGTTTGATGGACATTGGCGTACAGGGGCGCCGCGCTTCATTTCAGCACTGCGCACCTAATAATGTTAAAAAAGCAAACACCGCGCACTTCTAAGCCGAGGCTTGGCGGAACACATAGAAGACGAATTTAAACAGTCACTTAGTAGGTGGGTCTTGCTCCAAAGCCTGACCTGTATGGGAGCGAGTGCAGGGTGGGTAACAATATGGTGGGAACTATTGTCAAGGATTCATTCTCACCCGCACACATTCTCATGAGGCCCTGCCAGCAAGATACGGCCAGCCCTTCTGGGCAGCGAAAAGGGAGGCGGGAAAGAGACAGTGAGGCTGACACACTGCCGCAAGAGGGCGGACCCACATCTTTCCTGATCCGTGGGCCTGCGTCGTCCCAGCACTCCCAAGTCGGCGCTTTGTGGTCTACCCTGTCCAGCAGGGCAGCAATGGTACCAGCTCTTGGCTGGATGATGATACCACCACTACTGACCTCTCAAGTGAGTTAGCACACCACCTCCTTGCTCTCTATGTGACCAATCTCGTAGGAAAGTCAGGCCCCTGGAAGACACATGTAGCCAAACCTGCAGGAAGCCCCTGGGGGGGAGGCCAATCAAGGAAACGCGTGCAGCAGCGCCACGTACCCAACAATCCTAGTGTGGATGCCCCCACCAATGCTGGCTAACTGGGCTCAGCAAATGACATTGAGGGGGTACACCGCAGCCGTTTTCAAGGCACCTCAGGGCGACCAAGGTGTTTCTTCTCAGCAAGAACGACACTCCCCGGCCTCCGCACCGTACCGATAGGACCGTAGTCTCTCAACTGCAAAGCCAAAAAATCCCAGAGCAGCTGCTCAGAGTTCCCCGCATTTCTTGGGTCCCAATTGTTGGGTCAGGCAGAATATACCGCTAGTGTGCACGTCTGTGCTGAGGGGCTGTGGGTCCACCCAGGATCTTCGCAGTCGTGTCGTGACCCGATGTGCCTGTGGTCACTCTATCAACTGCCCGGGTGCAGGTGGGCTCCTGCGGGTTGTTCCTCCGTACCTTCACGGCACCCAGCCGCTCCACAGAAGTCGGCATCTTGCGCTGCAGCCCCGCACCGCAGCACCGGAGACAGACACAGTCCTCCGCTACGCCACCAATTCTGGGATTAGCTCTGTGCCCTCAGTAACCGGGTCACTCTGCAGCACGGTCGTCGTTGGACATGCCCAGTATACTCGCGCTCCCGAACCATGGAGCGCGGACCTCACCACAGCTCAACTTGAGGTCAGGGATCTAGGCCTATCCATTTTCGGACGCAAATTTTGCACTGGTGGCATTGCTGTCATCTCCAAGGACTCAATACCTTGCCGTTTCCTTGATAGTCCTCTGGTAGACTGTGAAAACGTCCAATTCACCTTGCAGATCTCCCCTTGTTCCTCTCTTTCCGGACTCCTTATTTACCGCCCCCCCGGTTCTATGGGAAAATTCCTTAACTCCCTCCTAGAATGCTCCTTGGCCAGATCCAGCACTCGGACCAACTTCCTCATTCTAGGGGACTTTAATGTCCATTTTGAAGACAGCAAAGACAACACGGCCTCAGAACTGATCCAAGACTTGGCTACTCACCAATTGCACTTACAGAATTCCCTCCCTACTCATAATCGGGGGCATTTGCTCGACCCCATATTCTGTAATTTCCAGGACCTTGTGACCAGGCCCCCCACTCCTGTGCCATGGTCCGACCACTTTCTCATTCCTTTCAGTTGGCACACCTACTCCAAACCGCCGCAAACTCAAGCCCCCGGCAGACCATCCAGACCCTGGGCGAAACTAGACGTTGCTATATGGAAACAAGCCCTCGAGGATACAGTCCCCACCCTAAGCTCAACCATCGACCTCGCAGACAGGGAATTTTCATCCTGGATTACCAACTCTTTAGACCTAGTCCTCCCAAAAAAACCTCATCGTAAACCTAGGACAAAAGCTACCTCTCCATGGTTTACCCAAGAAATACGCCTTCTAAAGAAAGCCTGCAAGAGAGCAGAAAGAGTCTGGAGAAAAGACTTCAATCCTACCAGCAAAAACAACTACAGACTGATGATTCTCAATTATAAAAAAGCTCTGAAAAACGCACAAATCTCCTTTTACAGCGAGAAAATTAGCCAAGCAGCAAACTCGTCGAGGGAGACGTTTCTCACTCTGAAAAAGCTTCTAAAACCCCCCACTCCCCCAGCTGCGCGAGACCCTACAACAGAACACTGTAATGAGTTAGCCAACTTCTTTGACTCTAAAATTCAAACCATACTCAAACAACTTCCGCCTCTCTCCCCCTTAGACCCCTCCCCCCTTCCCACCTCCCAACATCAGAGCAATGGTGTTGAGCTAAGCAAATTCCAACCCATCAATGCGGAAACTCTTGGTTCTATACTACAAGCCCTCAAAAGCGGATCGCCCCATGACCCAGCCCCGATGAGACATCTTAAACAGGTGGCCCCGAGTATCCTACCTCTTATAACCAACTTACTAAATACCTCCTTCGAATCTGGAACAGTGCCCACAAGCTGGAAAAAAGCGGTGGTGAAGGCACTCATAAAAAAACCTAACCTTGACCCGGATAACCTGGCCAACTTCAGACCTATATCTCTCCTCCCAGGTATCAGTAAACTGGCGGAAAAACACATAAACTCCCAGCTTTCACATTATCTGGAGTCCAATGAGCTGCTAAAAATCTCTCAAACGGGCTTCCGCCTGGGCCAAGGGACAGAAACAGCAATGGTGGCGGTAGTCGAAGAATCCAGGAAAGTCATCGATGCAGGAGGATCAGTGGCAGTGATCCTCCTGGACCTCAGCGCAGCATTCGACACCGTCAACCATAGCATCCTTGCCCAACGCCTAGGAAACCTCGCCATCTCCGGGACGGCCCTTAAGTGGCTAAAATCCTTCCTCCACAACCGCTCCTTTCAGGTGGCAGATGGAGACTGTATCTCTAAGGAAACCCCGATACGTTGCGGAGTGCCCCAGGGCTCCTCTTTGAGCCCGACACTCTTCAACGTATATATGGCACCTCTGGAACAAATCGTCGTCCCCTATGGCATCAAACTCCTGACCTACGCGGACGACACACAGCTGGTCGTTTCTCTGAGCCAGACAGAACCCCCCTCCATCGATCTGTATTTCTGCCTGGAGAATATAGTCAGCTGGATGAGCAACTCCCATTTAAAGCTCAATGGGGAAAAAACTGAGCTAATGGTACTAGGCAACCAGTCCCTTTTTCGCCCGGAGTCTCTATGGCCGCCCAGTATGGGCCCACCACCAATCCCCAAAACTGATATCAAAAGCTTGGGAATTTGGCTGGATGACAAACTTACTCTCAGCACCCAGGCCAAAAAAACTGCAGGAACTTGCTTTGGCTTGCTCCGCTCCATCCGCAAAATTCTTCCACTCCTACCATTCCAGTCAAGAAAATTGGTCATCCAGGGCCTCATATTGTCCAGATTGGACTACGGCAATGCCTTATATCTTGGATCCCCAAAGAAAGTCATCTCTAAGCTTCAGGTGGTGCAAAATGCGGCTGCCAGAATTCTCACTGGCACCAAAAAACGCTGCTCTGCCAAACCTGCACTCAAAGAACTGCATTGGCTCCCGGTGGAACAAAGGGTGCATTTCAAAGCCATGTGCCTAACCCACAAAATCCTGCACGGAAAAGCCCCCCCCGGTTCTGAAAAATCTCGTAACTCCCCACACGACAACCAGAACCCTACGCTCTACCAATGCCCACCTGACCAAAATACCCAAGATCAAAAAATCACGTTTCGGAGGTCGACAATTCTCATTTCAGGCATCCAAGATGTGGAATACTCTTCCACCGGACCTCCGGGCCCAACCTAATCTCCTAACATTCCGCAAATCCCTGAAGACATGGCTGTTCCCTTGATCCCTTGTTTCCCCTCCGGCCCCTCCCTTGGAGATCTTAGTGGATTCTGTCAGCGCTGGGACGCTCCCGGGCAGCCATGCGCTCTATAAATCTACAAATACAAATACAAATACTATTAAAATAGATCCAAATGCCCACTGTGACAAGTTGCAGAGTTCCACTGAATCTGGCAAAATTTTTATGTAATTCTGCCTGATTCCGGAGAATCAAACTCCTCAAATTTTGCCCATTCCTAGAAAGTAGCATACCAAGCGTAACACGAAATTATAAGAGATCACTCTTGCATTACAGAAATGTCACTCAAGTTTAATTTGAAAATACACTAGGAACTTTATTAAGTACTCAAAAATCCAAACTCAGCCGTAAACCGGAGGTTTTTTTTAATGCAGATTTATATAGCGCGAACTCGACCCGAAGGTATTGGAGGGCTTTACATGAGCACCAGTCACGTTACACAAGAACACATTCATTTTCAGGTTTCGCCTACACAGCGCATGCGCTATCTCTCCAAGACATCAAGTAATCTGTATATCTAGTCAAACTCCACCTACTCCATCTGTTCACATTTAATTGGTTTCTGCTTGAATTTCTTTGTTTTCACAGGATAATGCACTTTGTAGATCAGCCTCTATTTCTTTAGGAAACCCTATGCAGCACCACCTAACTACAGTAAACGTGCTGCAAGAGGAATGTGGGGCCCTATTATCAAGCAAGGGCGATACATTATCGCCGCTTTTATCGGCAGGAAACTGCAGCTAAAGCGGCGATAATGGGCTTGATAATATGCCCTTGGGAATTCCCATGGAAGCCCAGGCTAACACCAGAACCTGGGCTTCTATGGGAATTCACAAGGGCATAATATCAAGCCCATTATCGCCGCTTTAGCGGCAGTTTCCTGCCGATAAAAGCAGCGATAATGTATCACCCTTGCTTGACAATATTGCTTGAAGTGTTTGCCTGGGAACTGTTTTGTGTTTTTTTTTCACGAGGACATTGGTGCACGTTTTTAAAAGGTGTGTTATTCCCATGGCTGTGCGCTCCTTTAACATGAAACAAGATTGTTTCTTAGACTTTCTTGACAAAATATATTCATTAAATCCAATCAGACATTTGATGTTGATAACATTCTTTCTTTATTCCAATACTTGGTGTTCATCAAGTTCAAAGATTTTACAAATATTCATTATAATCATGAATTCAAAATAGCGTTTCATTGTGCCCAATGCAGTTCGGGTTATAAGGCTAACCCTTCCTCAGGGGTATGTGAAAGAAACATACAGGACCTTAGTATTCAGCACATAACATCAAAACAATATGTTACTTCTGATAGCTAATTCAAACCAATGGATTCCTAGTGTTCTCCATATTTCATTAATCATTTAGTGAAAACAACGATGCAGTAAAGGTGTGCACGAAGATAATGAATCATTACATTTGTACCTCTCAGGAGAGACACACACACATTTTTTTGAGCTTCTGCTTGACGTATAGATGAGTATAGATGAGTTTTAGTTTTAGAAAAAGAAAAAAAAAATGTCTGGTTATGAAAGATTAAAAGAACTGTAAAAACCTTTGTAGTAGACGGTTAAGGGTCACCCATCCACATAGGTTTGATGTACATTGGCATACATGGGCGCTGCGCTTCGTTTCAGCACGGCGCACCTTTTAATGTTAAAAAAGCAAACACCGCGCACTTCTAAGCCGATGCTCGGTGGAACACATAGAAGACGAATTTAAACAGTCACTTAGTAGGCAGGTCTTGCTCCAAAGACTGACCTGTATGGGAGCTAGTGCAGGGTGGGTAACAATATGGTAGGAACTATTGTCAAGGATTCATTCCCACCAGGGCACATTCTCATGGTTCCCTGCCAACAAGATACGGCCAGCCCTTCTGGGCAGCGAACAGGGAGGTGGGAAAGAGACAGTGAGGCTGACACACTGTCGCGAGAGGGCGGACCCACCTCTTTCATGGTCACTACATGGAGTCGGCACATGACGAACCGTTCTCCCCACAAACAGCACGCAATCACCACATGTTTACAGTGCACAGGCAGCTCATAAAATAACAACATCAACACTACTAGTTCATCTATGCCCATCCCCTCCGTCTAGTTCCACGGAGGGGTGACTGCCTCACAGTACCTTGAAATGGAAATTGTAAACATATTTAAAACTAGGACGGGACACAACCTTGGCCGGATTCCCGGGAACACTAAGGACGCAGAGAGCTATCTGATCGGCTGTTGGTGACAGCGGCATTACGGAGCATTGGAGACATGTTGGTATTATATTAGCTCTAAGTGAGAAAGACAGAGAGTAGAACCACTATCAAAAATACTGCCATGATAAAGTGATTGGGATCATGTGTTAAGGATCGTAACTGTCGGAAACATTGCTATGCTCAAATGTTTGTGACCAAAGTTTTTCATAAAAATGGTGATTAAATAATTTTTTCAGTGTAAATCCTGAAATGTGGAAATAGGGGAACACTAAGGACAACTAAGGTATCCCAGAAATGTGAAACTATGGAGCCGTTCCAAATAGCTAAAGGAACCAAAATTGATAGACCAGTCTATAATGAAATATAGGACTGTAGCTTTATGTTTTTCATAATAAAATTGTGTAACACTGTGATTAATTGTTAGTATAACTTAAGGTCTCTGTTATAAGTCTTAAACAATGTGTAATTGTGGCATTCTCTTTTTAGTGATTTTAAAAACCGTCCTGAAGAAGGTGTGACTAACCCGTCAAGACACCGAAACGCCGCGTCGACTTTTTGGTTTTTATTGAATTTGTTTGTATTATTATGTAATATTGAATGTTATGTATTGTAATGAGATAATTTTTAATAAATTACTGTTTTTAAGATATACAAATATAAGGATCTTTTTTGAATGCCACAAGACTTAAATTTGGACCTTGGGTACCTAACCAAACTGCTTTTCTTTTGTGTATTATTTGTTGTCTAGTCAAGATTGAGTGCTATGTCAGAATTATAAGGGTATTCTTCAGGTCAGGCTGTGTCTCATTAACACAAGGGACGCCTTGACGGAGGGTATATTCCTACACTTAGGGACTGTCTTTTGTTTTAGATCATATCACCCTGTCCCATATTGGTACATAGGGTATCTCCCTTTTTTTTCTTGGACATGTTGGTATTGCCATCATTTATAGAATTTAGAAATTTGGACCTAGTGTAGCAATTTCTGCTGATAAATTGAACAAGGAGAAAGTTGCTAAAATCCAAGTGGTGAAAGTTTCTGCAATTTATGCCCTTGAACAGGCAATTGCAGACGAGAACAAAGAACAGTGGCGGGTTGAGGGGCACATTACTTTTTGATGCTTATAGAAACAACAGTGTCATGCTACTCAAATCAAATTATTGGTAAATACTTCTAACAGTTTACCATGAAGTGAAGAAGCGCTTAGACTATCAAGTCAAGGTGAGGCACGTGAAGTTCCGCCGGAAGCAAGAACACATATTGAAATGGGTAGAGAAGAATGTTATTCAGAGTATCACTGCACAAAAGAAGGAATAGAGTGTTGCAAAGTGTATCTCGGACTTGAAGGTGTTATTCAAGCATGCACAAGCCAGTTTGTAGAGCTGTTCAAATACTGTGCCCTATATTCTAAATAAAATTATTTCCTAACTATATAACAAAAATAGGGCAGGGCATTCCGGCTGTTTCAGAAAATAGGTTTCTTGTCTCCTTCCTCTAAATGCCCTCGCTCTCGTCTTTTGCTTGCCAATTATATTTTTTGCCTTCTCACCAGCTGCCTGTCCCTGACCCCATCCCATTTACTGATTTAAGCCCTGTCCGTCAAAGCTTCACTTTTAAAGCTGCACAGGATGCAATGCACAACTTGGAGGGCCCACCTTCTGCATTGTTAATAACTTGTTTATTTTGTGTTTCTCTGCCGTGTAGCTGTGCGTGCTATTTTATATGTTTTGCTGTCTTTCAAGCAGCTGGTTTACAGCGAAGCAAGGCACCAGGCTTTCATTACAGCACCTTGTTTTTGTCCCTACTGTGATGACCAAGACAGATGACGACAGACGCTGGACACTAGGACCCTGTGGGTCACAGGGTGGTGACCAGGTCACCGGACACCACTTCCTGTCGGGGGACAGGAAAGGACATTATGCAGCAGGAAGAGGACGAGGACAGACGTGCCCTGACGGACTGAGGAGAAGCAGAAATAAAGAATCATATATACACCTACCCGATCTGTGTCCAGAGTAATCACTGCGTGCTGCGTGCCGTGTACACGACATCTGGCGACGAAGGACGGATCCGGTCCCTGCGTGCAGAAATATAGAAATCGCGATTTAAAACCAGGAGCCCACCCTGGATCGCGTTGCGGCCAAGAGGAAGAGGGAAGAGTGAAGCGCCGTCCAGATATCAGCAGCGACGTGGGAGCCCACCCCGACCGCCGCAAAAGGAAAGAACAACAAAGCCGGTAAGCGCTAAGCGCTAGCGCGAAGAGCACGAAGTTCGAAGAGCTCAAAGCCAGCGCGAGCTCTCGCGAGAGTCTCGGCGGCCATATTGGGGCCAGGCGTGGGAACCAATCAAAACGAAGAATAAGCGTGGCGGCCATTTTGAAGTCAGGCAGCGCCCGGATTGGCCAAGAAGTCTCGCGAGAGTCTCGGCGGCCATTTTAAAGTCAGGCGCAAGGGCCAATCAGGAAGCAGGAAAGTTGGGCGGCCATCTTAAAGTCAGGAAAATATCGAAAACGAAGGAAAAAGCGCCGATTGCAAGGAAAAGAAAAGAAAAAGCACAGGCAAAGACAAAAAACAGAAGATAAAGGCTAAACAAAGAAAGAAAATAAAAGAAAGACTCAAAGAAATCAAAAAACAAGGGGGACAAAAGTGTCACCACAAAAGAAGAATAGTAAAGAAAGAATAAAGGAGACATCAAGAGAAATAACTAGAAATAAAAGAGTCTAAAGAAAATGCCAGACACAAAATCGCAGAGTGCACAATTCCGCAGACCAGTGCCTTTCGTTGTATCGGAGCCACAAGTGGGCATCCGGTGGGAAAAGTGGATCATAAAATTCGAACGATACATGAAGGCGACTGACGTGGTAGATGAGAAAAAGTTAGATCTACTCTTAAACTTAGTGGGGAATGAGGTGGAGGACCTCCTCATAACACTACCACCGAGTGAATTAGAAACCTATGACAAATTAAAAAAGTGTCTGACGGCCAAGTCCGACCCGCAAAGAAACGTCGACTTTGAGAGATATTCTTTCCACATGGCATATCAGCAGCCAGAAGAGTCAATGGATGACTTCGCAATGAGGCTTAGAAAGTTAGTAGCATATTGCGAATTTGAAAAGTACGACAACGAACAGGCACTTCGCCTCAAACTGATAGAAGGCTGCCGAGACACGGAATTTCGCACAAGACTACTAAAAGAACCGATCACTTTGGAAAAAATTCTTGATCTTGCGAGGGCAGAAGCAAGAGCGATGATACAAGCGAAACAGATGGATCGAAAGGGAGAACAAATACACAGAATGACAGACACCGGCAAGAAAGGGAACTGGAAAGGAGGACACAAGGAACAAGCGGCGAAGAAACAAAGTTCCCAATGCTACAGGTGCGGCCTGGAATTCCCTCACAGAGGACCATGCCCAGCATTTGGCCAAACGTGCAGAAAATGCAACAGAAGCAACCATTTTGCCACTATGTGCCAAGGTGGGCAATTCAAAAGTGAACGTGGCAGGCCAGGAAAACCAAGAACAACAACAACAAAACATGTAAGGCACATGGACGCGACGGAGAGGAGCTCATCGGGGGAATCAGAAGAAGAAGAGGAAGAAACAACAAGAAAAGTAGAACGCCTATATCTCATGACCACGGATGTAGGGCATGAAGAAGAACATATCAGGCTAATAGACAGGAAGTCAATAAAGAAGACGGATTGGGTGACAATTGAAGTAGGGCCACATCAAACAAAATTTGTACTGGACAGCGGAGCCACGTGCAACATCATGTGTGCCACAGAATATGACAAGATGAAGAAGAAGCCGCCGCTACAAGCATCAAGTGTAAGAGTATTTACATGGGGTGCACAAAATCCTGTAACCAACATGGGAAAATTCACGGACACCATGACGCACAAAGGCAAAACTGTCGTAGAAGAAATACATGTATTACGAGGAGACATTCCAGCACCATGTCTACTAAGCAACGTAACAGCAAAAGTAATGGGACTACTGAAAATGATGTATCACATGTCAGAAAAAGAGAGCATACTACAGGAATTACCGAAGCTAACGGAAGGACTAGGAAAACTTAAAGGAAAACAAATAACATTACACATAAATGAGGCTGTCAGGCCAGTTGCACAGCACCACCGACGGGTACCAATACATCTACAACCTCAAGTAGAGGAAGAAATAAAGGCGTTACTGGCCCAGGACATCATTGAGCCTGCAGAAGGACCAACGCCATGGGTGTCCCCAATAGTGGCGGTACCAAAGAAAGACACTACGCAGATAAGGATCTGCGTGGACATGAGAATACCGAACACAGCCATCGAAAGAGAAAGGCACCCAGGGCCACATTTGGACGACATGATAAGCTGCCTGACAGGAATGAGAACATTTTCCAAACTAGACCTGTGCAAGGGATATCATCAATTGGAGCTAGATGAGCAATCCAGATATATAACGACCTTCTCAACGCACCTTGGACTGTTTCGTTACAAAAGGCTGAGTTTTGGAATATCTTCAGCAGCAGAAATATTCCAAGAAACTATCAGGCAGATAATAAGACCGATAACGAACAGTCTAAACTACAGCGATGACATCCTGGTCTTTGGGAAGTCAGACGGGGAGCATGACACGGCACTGAGGGAAGTATGCTCACGGCTAGTAGAGGTGGGCCTGACAGTAAACGAGAAGAAATGTGAGCTGGGGAGAGAAGAACTAGTGTATTTTGGACACATATTCTCACGAAAAGGAATGAGGCCTGACAAGAGTAAGATAGACACGCTCGAAAAAGCGAGTGAACCAAAAGACGTCGCCGACGTGCGCTCGTTTCTTGGCCTTGCCAGCTACTGCGCGAGGTACATAAAAGACTTCGCAGCGGTGAGCACACCCTTGAGAGACTGACAAAACAAGGGCACCCATTCGAATGGACCACAGAGTGCACAAAAGCGTTTGAAGAGATAAGAGCATCAGTGACAGCAGTCGACCACCTAGCATACTTTGACCCGAATCTATGCACAGAACTAACAGTAGACGCCAGCCCGGTAGGCCTGGGCGCAATACTAGCACAACACAAACCTGGGAAAGATTCACCTCGACAAATAGTAGCATACGGAAGCAAAAGCCTGTCCGATGTTGAGAGAGCCTACTCTCAACCAGAAAAGGAGAGCTTGGCGGTGGTATGGGCATGTGAGCACTACCACATGTTCATATATGGAAAGCCGTTCACAATAGTGACAGACCACCAAGCGCTAGTGACTATCTATGGCAACCCAAAAGCAAAATACCACCGAGAATAGAAAGGTGGGGGATAAGGCTGATGGACTATAACTTCAAGATAGTACACAAACCAGGCAAAGATCAAAATCCAGCCGACTACATGTTGCGACACCCGCTCCCGTATCGGAGTAATAGTACCACAATGGCAGAAGAATACCTCAATTTCATTGTGAAACAAAACACTCCAGCGTCAATAACAAGTGAAGAACTGGAGCAAGAGACAAAAAGAGATCCGACAATGAAGACAATTGGAACGATAGTGAGGCTACAGAGATGGAGACACATCAATAGCAACACCGTCACAGAAGAAGGAGTTGACAAAGAAGAACTGTTGGCGTTCAAAAAGATAGGCGAAGAGTTGTCGGAGACAGAGAACGGAGTCCGGATGAGAGGTTCAAGGATTGTAATACCACTTCGACTACGAAAGAGAACAATTAAGATAGCATATGAGTCGCATAGAGGAATAGTAGCGACAAAGAAGATGCTGAGAGAAAGAGTGTGGTTCCCAGGACTAGACAGCATGGTAGAGGAAGAAGTGTCACAATGTCACACCTGTCAAGTAACTGGATCATCCAGTAAGCCCACACCGCTGAGGATGTCGGAACTGCCATTGGCAGTATGGACTGAACTAGCGGCAGACTTCTATGGGCCACTGGAAAATGTAAAATACCTGCTGGTAGTCATTGACGAATTTTCAAGATTCCCAGTAGTGAGGGAAGTGGCATCGACATCGGCAAACGCCACCTTACCAGTGCTAGACGACATATTTGCTGCCTGGGGCTCACCACAAACACTGAAAACAGACAATGGCCCTCCATTTTCAGGAGAAGAGTTCCGCAGGTTCATGGACTACCTGGGGATCAAACACAGGAAAATAACCCCACTGTGGCCACAAGCCAATGGAATGGCAGAACGATTTATGGGGACCATCAAAAGGGCCATCCAGCGAGCAAAACTGACACAGATCTCCATTGGACAAGCGCCTTGTCAAGTGCTACGAGACTATAGGAACACCCCTCACAGCACCACGGGCAAATGCCCAGCAGAACTGGTGTTAGGAAGAACAAGCAAGACGAGGCTACCACAGAGAGAAGCCACAGCAGACACCAACAGACAAGAGATCGCAGAAAGAGACAACAAAGAAAAAAAGAAAATGAAAGAGTATGCTAAGAGACATGCAGCTGAACACCAACTAAAGGAAGGAGACATAGTAATAGTGAAGCAAACACAGCAAAGAAAATCCGACAGCCCTTTTTCAAAGGAGCCGCTGGTAGTAACTGGAGTAAACGGGTCAATGGTGACCGCGGTCTCAGACCATCGGAAGATAACAAGAAACAGCTCACATTTCAAGGAGCTCAAAATGGAAGAAGGAGAAAGAGCAATAACAACAGCGGAAGTGGAGGAAAGAGAGCAAGGAACAAACGGAGAAGTGACAACACACAAAGAAGAAGGTGGAGGACCAGAGCAGAGCGGAGAACAAAGACCAAGAAGAGAATGCAAAAAGACAAAGAGACTGCTAGAAGAAATGTAGAGACTCTCTCTCTCTCTCTCTCTCTCTCTCTCTCTCTCTCTCTCTCTCTCTCTCTCTCTCTCTCTCTCTCTCTCTCTCTCTCTCTCTCTCTCTCTCTCTCTCTCTCTCTCTCTCTCTCTCTCTCCCGCACCGTCTCACAGGAGTTCCACAGTGTGGGGCAAGGACTTGTGCATGGGGAAAGTATTTGTTGTAACAAGGGGGGAGATGTGATGACCAAGACAGATGACGACAGACGCTGGACACTAGGACCCTGTGGGTCACAGGGTGGTGACCAGGTCACCGGACACCACTTCCTGTCGGGGGACAGGAAAGGACATTATGCAGCAGGAAGAGGACGAGGACAGACGTGCCCTGACGGACTGAGGAGAAGCAGAAATAAAGAATCATATATACACCTACCCGATCTGTGTCCAGAGTAATCACTGCGTGCTGCGTGCCGTGTACACGACACCTACGTTGCTGTGCGTTTGGGGGGGTGAAGTGGAGGTAGGCTCTGAGCTACCCTCCCCTTCAGCTGCACCCACGCCTGCTGCTGCCGCCTACATCCCCTCTGCCAGCAAGTTCATGCAACCCTTTCACTGCATTATGCCCTCAGTTAAAATTTGGATACATTCATTACAGGTGTTACTATTTTGTAGCTATAGTTTACCACAAGCTAAGACCTAAAAATATGTCTTATATATCACTGTACTTTGAAACAAACATCCTAGAACCTGTTCAGAATCAGACAAGATCAACAGTTTCAGAACAAGTCACACTTAGCACAGGCAATATTTCCATTTATATTATATTTTGCTTCAACCCCCTTCCAAACCTCATGTTCTTTCATACCAAGACCAGCAAGGTAAACTGCTTGCGTCCAAATTATGAGACAGAGTTATAAATCTTAAAAAGGCTTACTTACAAGCCACTTGCGCCTTAGGTGACATCAGAAAAAGTGACGTACGGGTGGCGCAAGGGGCTTGTAAATAATTCCCTAGGTTTATATAACAGTAAATTGAAAGGGCATCCACCAGCTCTGGAAATACATTTGCTAGTATTTTCAAGGACAGTTTGCAATATGTAAGCACCACATTCGGACTTATTGATGCAATACTGTTAAACAGTGTGGTATTCCAGTAACCACCGTATTGTATGTTATATGGCGCGCTGAAATCTTAAAATGTATCTTTCTTTACAGTGCATTTAATGATATTTGCCACCTGCATAATCAAATCATGAGTCACAAGAATAGGAGTGAATTACTTGCAGGGCACACTGGAGCAGGGCTGCCACTCTTTATATCAGACAGAACTAGCTCATCTCAGCAGAACTGCGAGTTGCCTAATGGGCAGTAGTTTCACTTCATAGCAAGGCAGTCATATTTTACTTGGGATAATGGGACGCTTTTTCACAGTGTTCTGGTTTAAATATGTCTGTAAGAGCCTTTGTCAGCCTGGCTATCGTGTATTTAATGGCAGAATCTGCATTTCTCAATAGGATCGCTGCACTTTCAGTGGGACAGCTGCAGCTCTTCTCAGCAGGCAATGCCATTCTATAATGAGAGAGTTTTAAAACAACTAAGCATTGCTACTATTGTTTTAGGGGAGCATTACTGTAAGTTCTGCTATAGTTTAAATAGAACAGTACATGTACTTTTTAAAAGCCATGCTAAATATGTAACAAGACAGTGTCATAACTTAGTCTGCCTCCAATCCACCCACTACCTCAATCCACTCCAACCTGCTCCATGCCACTCTATGACACTTCACTCTGACGCTGCACTCCACAGCACTCCCTGCCATGGAACTCTGACCATCTCTATTCATCTCTACAACACTCTTCTCCCCCTTCTCGACTCTACGACTCTCTACTCCAACAAATTCTGTCTATGACACTCTACTTCTCCCACTTCACTCCAGGACACTGCTACTGCCACATAGCAACAATCCATATAAATACACTCCATAACATGCCAAACAATTGTATTCAGCATAATTACACTGAACACCACAGTTCCACACAACACAGTTCCACTCCACACATTTCCATTCCACACCACAAAATTCGGCAGAAAATCACATAATGCAACTCAACAACACATTTACCCAAAACACCACACACATCCAATCTACACTACAAAATACATCATACCACAACATTAATCAAATCACCACATAATTAAATTCCGCAACATACCACTGCACAACACAAAATACCATTCCACATTTTTACAGTCCAGAAAACACAATCCCACTTCATATAATTCAACTACACTCAAAATCACATAATTACTATACACATAATTCCACTGCACACCATGCCACATAATCCCACTACATACATCCACTCCAACCCACACAATTCCACAATAAACAATAACACTCTCACATGCTTAACTTCAGGTCTTCTAGCACGGTTTATTTCCCGTACCTTTTCAAAGTTTCCAAATACTCAAACACATGCTATTCGCCTCTTCTTATTGTGTCTTCTGCGTACAGAGCTGCTCCCTCTTTATAAGTCTGTAACCTGCTCTCCCCTTCTTTCTCACACACTTTCTACTCATATATCTGGAGTTCATTCACCACTTCCTGCGCAAACTGCCTATCCATCTCTATCTTTCTTTCTAGCTATTCTATGTTGCTCTCATCCCATCTATTCACCATGCCACATAATTCCACTACACACATACACTCCACACCACACAATTCCACAACTAACAATTCCAGCGCAAACCCACATAAATCCTTTCCACATGACATATACCCACTAAACTCCAAACCAAAACACATAGGTAAAAGACATTGACAATGCCAATAGCAATAACTGTTACAAATGCGTGGCCTATTGCATTGCAAATGCTTGTTATTTTAGGTAGGCACAGGGAGATAAGTGATTTGCCCAGAAGCACAGGATGTGGAGTCGACCCGAGGCTCGAACTTTGACATTCCAGTTCCAAAGTTGGCAGTGTAGCAGTGAGACCACATCCTCTGCCCAAAGAAAAAAACTTTGTTTGCCAAATCGGGTTCAAACGTTCAGCCGCGAAAACTCACATATGGACTGTTTTTCTTTTTCGTGTTTTTCTTTGAAAAACCTACAGAAATTAGATCAGTAAAGTTCCCAGAAAGAGAAAAACAACAGGAAATGAGCATACAAAAACTGATTTCAGTAGTTAACACTCATTCTGATGCCACAAACTTGTAACAACACCTATTATTTACTGTGTGCCAAGGTGTTGTGTCCATGCTGTGCGCAGGGGTGTACACCACACACAGGACGCAGGTTAGTTTAATGCTTCTTTATTTTTACATCATGCAGTTGCTTGTCCCCCCGTCCGTCCACGTCTCTGTCCTGGTCATTGTCCGTCCCCTTCCTGTCCCGTCACCGGATCTGGTGTCCGGTGACCTGGTCACTCTGCCTAAGGACTCACAGGGTCCTACTGCCCTACTGTCAGTCGCCCACACTGTCGGATCCCAACCTCTCCGTCACGACATCTCCCCCCTTGTTGCAAACAAATGTTCGTGACACATTTATCATAGTCCTCATTCACAGTTATATTGATGAAGGTGAAAGAATGAGAGAGAGAGAGAGAGAGAGAGAGAGAGAGAGAAGAGAGAGAGAGAGAGAGAGAACTTGTCACTCTACATCTCTTCAATGAGTCTCTGTTATTTACTGAATGTCCTTCGTGATCTAGTGTCTCCATCGCTTCCTTGTCCTCTATCTTCCTCCTTCTATGTGGCTGCAGTTGCCGCTGCCATTTCTTCTTCATCCGCCTTTAGCTCCTTGAAACGCTATCTTTTCCTTGTTGTTTGTTGTAGGTCGGAGACAGCCATTATCATCGATCCTTTCACTTTCGTCACCGCCAGTGAATCTTTGGAGAACCGGTTGTCTGAATATTGATATTGTTTCTTTCTGTCTCACCACCTTTGGTCCTGGCCATGCCGTGTCTCTTGCCTTGATCTTCCTTGGTGGCGCCTGTCCGCTCTGCTCATTGTATGTCTTTGTCCTTTCCTTTTGTTGCTGTTTCTCCTGCGCCAAAGTCCTGTCACGTTGCTCCTTTTTACCCATTTTATTTCCTTTGTCTTTGTGTCTTTCCTTTTGTTTTCTTTTCTTCTATGTTCTCCTTTTCTCTTTTCAGTTTCTTTGGTGATCTTTGTCCCTCTTTTCTTTGTTATTTCTATTTGGCCTTATCTCTGGCTTTTCCTTTTGTTTTCTTTTCTTTCGTCTTTATTCTTCCTTCTTTTCATCTTCTTTTCTGCTTTCCTTTTGTCCTTTCTCTTTATCCTCTTTTCTCTCTTCCTTTCTCTTTCTCTTTCCTCTTTTCTCTATATTTTCTTCTTATCTCTTTATCTTCTTTCTTCTTCTTTTCTCTTTATTTTCTTCTTATCTCTTTATCTTCTTTCTTCCTCTTTATTTTCTTCTTTTCTCTTTATCTTTTTTCTTCTTTTCTCTATATTTTCTTCTTATATCTTTATCTTCTTTCTTCTTTTCTTCTTCTTTTCTCTTTATTTTCTTCTTATCTCTTTATCTTCTCTCTTCCTCTTTATTTTCTTCTTTTCTCTTTATCTTCTTTCTTCTTTTCGACTTTTTTTTATGTCCTTTCTTTTCTGTGTTATTTCTCTTCTCTGTCTTTTATTTAGCCTTCTCTGGCTTCTTCCACTCTCTTCTGCTCCTTTCTTTTGTCTTTCTTTTTCTTCTTTCTCTTTGTCGATTTGTCTTTTTCTTTATGTCCTTTCTCTTCCTTTCACTTATTGTTTTCCTTTTTCTTATTGCACTGTCTTCTTTCTTTCTCTTGTTGCCCTTTTTCACTTGTGCGCCCTTTTTGCGCTTTATTTATCCTTTATTTAATCACTCAAACTTTTATTTTCTTTCTCTTTTCAGACCTTTTCCATTCTTATTTTCGTTTTCTTTCTGTCTTTTCTTCTCTATTCCTTTTTTTTATTATTCGCGTTCTCCTTAATTCACCTTGTCTTATGCTATTCTTCTTATTTGCCCTTTGCCTGGCTTTGAAATGTCTGCTCAGCTGTTTCCCTCTGCTCTTTTCTTGAATGTCCCATTCATAAATGTTTATCATAAAAGTCTTCTTGTAGCAGCTACACCCCTTGCCACAACTGTCCTTTGCTGGCTGAGTTCAAACTGCGGTAACCTGCAGCTGCCTGTCACTTCTCTGGCTCTCCTCTCCAGCTAGCAAGCTCCAGATCTTTGTTCTTTACGTCCTTATTTCGTCTCCTTAGTTTGTCTTTATGTTCTTTTCATTTCCTTCCTTTCCGACGTTATTTGGCCTTAAAATGGCCGCTCCATTCTTTTTGTCCTTCTTTCCTCATCCAAAATGGCCGCCACCGTTTTCGCGCAGTTTCGCGGTCACAATCGCATTGCCTGTTCATAAGATGGCCGCCACTTCAAATGTAATTCCTTTTCACAGACATACGAGATCACTTGGCCGTGTTCACGACATCTCCCCCACAGCACAGCCAACCACTAGTGAAGAGTCAGCATCTCTGCACCCCTTTCGCTGGGGCTGGCCCACTGCTGTTCTCGGTGCTATTCTCTCAACTCGCCCCATTCAAATATGGCCGCCGAGGCTCTGGATGCTCTCGCGACGGCTCGCGCCAGCCTCTTCAACACACTCCCCTTTTTTTCAGCGCTTACCGCATCCGCGCTCGTCTTCACCGGGATGTGCTCCCACGTCGCTGCTCAATGGGCATTCTTTCTTTTTGTCTCCTGCACTTCCAGGGTGGGCTCCTGGTGTGTCTCCAGCCATCTGTTTTCCGCACTGTGACCCACGCGTCGCGTCGTTCGTCACTTTCCCTCCTTGCCAGTTGTCGTGTCCATGCTGTGCGCAGGGGTGTACACCACACACAGGACGAAGGTTAGTTTAATGCTTCTTTATTTTTACATCATGCAGTTGCTCGTCCCCACGTCCGTCCACGTCTCTGTCCTGGTCATTGTCCGTCCCCTTCCTGTCCCGTCACCGGATACACAAGGTATTAATGATTCAAACACCAATATTATTGCACTATTTTACTGGACACCTTGCATCACAAATATTTAAGCTATAAACCACATAATTGTGTCAAATACATATTGTGTCTATATAGGAAATACTGCAATTAGACCAGAATTGCATTTACAATGGATGCATGTGCTTTTTCATGTACCCTGCTGCTAGCCATCGTACTGCATTTGCCCACCCATAATTTTACAAAGCAGCAGCTTTTAATAAGGGCTAAACGCATTGTGCTTCCAGTCCTATTATTAGTTACCTGAAGGTATTTTGGTTGTTGATGAAAGAACACAAATTGTTTTCATTTCCACAATGTTGTCCGTTTTATTTGATACTGATAATTTGTTTATTGGAAGCATACATTACGGCATATTTAAGAAATGAATCACAGGGACTCAAATTCAAAGCAACATACGAAGGTAGCTTGCTTGGGCAACGCTAAAAGACTTTAGAAAGGGATGGATTGCACCGCCTATGATTCTGAGGTTTAGCATTTGGCACATAAGGGGAATGTTAAAATGGACACAGTGTGAACATGTCAATGCAACTTAGATGCATCTCTTAGAAAGATTATTTTTTAAAATGCAAGAGTTTCCAATAGTCTAAACTGGAAGATGACCCCGTGTTTGACAAAACAATTGAAAATAAATAAAATAGAGAAAATAGGGTTGGATCCAAATTATGTTTCTAGTCACAGCCACCAGAGATCATTTTTAAAAGTGGACACGTGTTTAAACCTTTGAAAAATATAAAACGTGGCTTTTTTATATTTGTAAATTTGTTGACAAACTCTGACCATGTGTGTCTCAAACGAACTCACTGGTGAAATTGAATGCTTAGCACTTTTGTCCAGAAAATAATCTAGTTATTCAGTGGAGTATGACTAGCAGGATACGTTTGTTTTTCTGATGTTCTATGGAAGTGAAGTTTCCTGCGGGGGGATGAAAGGAATGAATCTACACAGGCCTAGTTATGTCCTCTCCTATATGCATCACTAAAACAGCTTAATCGATATCCTTGTTTCAGCTTCTCAAACAAAGCAGGCTCATTCTCATTGCCACTCGTGGTAAACGGCTAAGTAACCATTAATCATCTTGACTGATTCTTCAACAAGGAGTCTGGCTCTTCGCACCTATCACAGGCTTTCTTTTTAATTTAAACCATTGTTCTTCCATCACTGCCGTGGATGTGAAAATTTGCACTTCTGTATTTAGTGGCAAGTACTTAAGAAGTTTCTGAATGGTATTTTAGGACAAACCTGCAAACCTAGTGATGGGAAATATTATCTGCCCATCGTGTAAATATTTTTCACCACAAAGCTGATAAAATCATCATATTAATGTAGGTAATCGTTTGTTGCATTTATTTTGTATTACTTCCAGGTATATTTTTCTGTTTTATTACATATTTTGATTATGCTGACCCGTTCACAGTTCTTAAAGCTTCTTCCCTATATTGATGCGCAAGTCTAAAAAGGGCAACTACAAAGCTAACAAGAACTCCACATTCTTCGGTGCTCATTCACAAAGGGATGTTTCCGTGCCAAGTTCTCAGCAAACATAGATGTACAACATGCACGTCTAGGCACCAGTTTTGTGTCGAGATCTCTGTCCAAGTTAAGACTTACTAGTCTCCAGCCCCTCAAATGAGAGGATTGGGGGGCATATTACCAAGCAATAACGATAATTATCGCTATTGCTTGGTTAGAGACAAAATTTTACCGCTGAGCTGCGGCGATTTTTATCGCAGATAAACCTTGGTATTACCAAGGTTTATCGCAAATGTGATAAAAATCGGCCGCAATGCATGAATATCGCTGAAAAGTCAGCGATATCCATGCATTACAGAGCTAATGCTCTTAGCCATGTTATCCACCTCCCATTGGATAACATGGCTAAGAACTGCTCAGGGCAGGTGTTAGCTTTTGGAGATATTTGCGCTTAGTGCGAATATCTCCAAAAGTTGCTAATAGGAGATAGCTATGTTAGCGACTGTTTCCAGTCGCTAACATCTTGGCACGCCCACTTTGCATGTCATTAGTGATAAATATCACTGACATGCAAAGTGGGGCCCAAGATGGTCGCTATCTCCTACTAGCTGTCGCTAACTGGTGTTAGCGACAGTTAGGTAATAGGGAGATAATTTTATTTCCGCTTTCTTGGCTTTTAAAGCCAAAAAAGTGGAGATAAACCCCCTTGATAATATGCCCCTGGGGGTCTTCTACGACTGAATGGAAAACCACATAATTACTATAAAAATCTTAACGCCTGCGGCGGAGATCTCCAAAGGAAGAGGATAGTTAAAAAAGCACATAATTGACCCAAATCTCACACAACTCCCCTGCATTAATCCTACTAAATGAACACAAATAGAGAAAAAACATCCTTACCTAGACTACTGCATTCACCTGACACAACCCACCAGTTCTAGAATCTAACATGCATCCCACCCTACCTTTATTTTGTGCTTCCAAATTAAGTAAACAAGATAGTGTGGGTATGTGTAGTATATGTAGGTAAGTATAGGTTTACCACTAAAAGGTTAAAGTGGAATTATAGTTCAGTGTTGATGTTGAAAATTAAATAAGATAAAACTGATCTAAAAAGAAAAAAAACATGAAATTGAACAGTTACAGTTTACTAAGCCAACTATAACTTGCATTCCTGTAATGCACTGCTTATAACCTCACATTTTACATAACTCCTGACTTGTTAAATTACATAAGTGATGAGATCGCTGATGACATTTAAAAAGACATCACTGATAATACCATAGACATATATATAATAGAATTGCTGAGTATATGCGTGTGAGTCCATAGCATGGAAATATCGTAATTCATGGATGCAAGTGTGATTCTGAATGTTGCAAGTTATATGGTTCACCATTTACAAATGACTAAAGTTAGGGCTGCAGGTAATACTACATGTTAAAAAAGGAAAAACCTGAGTGCATGTGATGTTGATTGCAGAGGTATGTTTGAAAGTAGGTTGCGGCCTAAAGCAAACGTATCTTCCAAAATAATCTGTGACAAAGGCCAAAGCTTCTGTTGTCATTAAATACAGTTTTGTAAACAGCACAAATGTTTATAAGATGTGGGTGCTTATTTCCACAACGTTGCTAAAGATTTTGAGGCACAGCAGATTGTTGAATAATGTAGAATCTAGGGCTGTCGCATTTAAAGGTAGTATATCTCTCATTGGTGTTCTAAGCATGGCTCTAAGGTCATGTGCCTTGGTGACCATCTCAGGAATGAGTGTAGTCTGTTTTACTAAACTATGGAGAGTCCCTAGGGTCTGACCAAAGGTACCTGGTCATGTGAAGTCTTTATCAGGGCGATAGCGCAACAGTTTTACCATTTAACTTACGCCAACTCCATCTCTTGGTCGACAGATCTTTGCCTCCTTGATAGAATGGTGCAGAGATCAAAAGTACAGTTAATGATGAAAGGTTTGGTAACGTTTTAAAAAAAATGTTCTCATTAAAAGATTAGGAATAGTTTCTGTCTTTTTTTCCGATTAGTTAGATATATCCAGTAACAAAAATATAGAGAAAAATGTGGTTAGAGGCAGCATAGAAAATAGCATTGTGTTTTATCAGGAAATTGTCACTATATTAATCTAAAGAATCTAGCCTAACCAAGCATGTACCCATAAAGAGTTATTTTGGAAAAGAGCAAGGGTTCAGAGCATCAAGTTAATAGTTGCAAGAAAGCAAACTCCTCATTGAGAGCAGTTCCGGAAACTCAGCCGAATTCCCTGACAGTTGCAGTAGCAACTGTTAATCCAAGTTAAACAGACAGTAATATCAGCAGTACCTATGAGTTAGCACAAATAAAGAAAGTCTCCACATGAATGGTAAGGAAACAATGAAATCAGTATTAGTAGTAGCTCACAGTATTTCAGGCTGCAAACTACTAAGCAAACACAACAGGTGATGGACCGAATGTGGATCAATGTCACACACTCACCCCAGTCCAAAGATCTCGGCCCAAATCCATCGTTTTTTTGCACTCCACACCACCCTGGGTTAGACAATGGCGATATGCAAATCAGCTCTGACCCTGTGTCCCATGGGAACAGTCCAGTCCGAACTACAAAAGCCATGTCCTTCCCAGAACGGAATCAAGCATCCGAGGACCGGACCGGTTTCGAGGTAACACCTCTCATCAGCCCGGCTAGCTTGACTCCAGTGGTGTGGAGTGCCTGGGACCCACGTCTGGGCATCCCCAGCGCACTTAGGGCGGAATATGCAAACACAACAGGTGATGGACCGAATGTGGATCAATGTCACACACTCACCCCAGTCCAAAGATCTGGGCCCAAATCCATCGTTTTTTTGCACTCCACACCACCCTGGGTTAGACAATGGCGATATGCAAATCAGCTCTGACCCTGTGCCCCATGGGAACAGTCCAGTCCGAACTACAAAAGCCATGTCCTTCCCAGAACGGAATCAAGCATCCGAGGACCGGACCGGTTTCGAGGTAACACCTCTCATCAGCCCGGCTAGCTTGACTCCAGTGGTGTGGAGTGCCTGGGACCCACGTCTGGGCATCCCCAGCGCACTTAGGGCGGAATATGCAAACACAACAGGTGATGGACCGAATGTGGATCAATGTCACACACTCACCCCAGTCCAAAGATCTGGGCCCAAATCCATCGTTTTTTTGCACTCCACACCACCCTGGGTTAGACAATGGCGATATGCAAATCAGCTCTGACCCTGTGCCCCATGGGAACAGTCCAGTCCGAACTACAAAAGCCATGTCCTTCCCAGAACGGAATCAAGCATCCGAGGACCGGACCGGTTTCGAGGTAACACCTCTCATCAGCCCGGCTAGCTTGACTCCAGTGGTGTGGAGTGCCTGGGACCCACGTCTGGGCATCCCCAGCGCACTTAGGGCGGAATATGCAAACACAACAGGTGATGGACCGAATGTGGATCAATGTCACACACTCACCCCAGTCCAAAGATCTGGGCCCAAATCCATCGTTTTGTTTGCACTCCACACCACCCTGGGTTAGACAATGGCGATATGCAAATCAGCTCTGACCCTGTGCCCCATGGGAACAGTCCAGTCCGAACTACAAAAGCCATGTCCTTCCCAGAACGGAATCAAGCATCCGAGGACCGGACCGGTTTCGAGGTAACACCTCTCATCAGCCCGGCTAGCTTGACTCCAGTGGTGTGGAGTGCCTGGGACCCACGTCTGGGCATCCCCAGCGCACTTAGGGCGGAATATGCAAACACAACAGGTGATGGACCGAATGTGGTAGCTTGACTTTGGACTGGGTAGAGTGTGTGACATTGATCCACATTCGGTCCATCACCTGTTGTGTTTGCATAGTCCGCCCTAAGTGCGCTGGGGATGCCCAGACGTGGGTCCCAGGCACTCCACACCACTGGAGTCAAGCTAGCCGGGCTGATGAGAGGTGTTACCTCGAAACCGGTCCGGTCCTCGGATGCTTGATTCCGTTCTGGGAAGGACATGGCTTTTGTAGTTCGGACTGGACTGTTCCCATGGGGCACAGGGTCAGAGCTGATTTGCATATCGCCATTGTCTAACCCAGGGTGGTGTGGAGTGCAAAATAACGATGGATTTTGGCCCAGATCTTTGGACTGGGTAGAGTTGGTGACATTGATCCACATTCGGTCCATCACCTGTTGTGTTTGCATAGTCCGCCCTAAGTGCGCTGGGGATGCCCAGACGTGGGTCCCAGGCACTCCACACCACTGGAGTCAAGCTAGCCGGGCTGATGAGAGGTGTTACCTCGAGACCGGTCCGGTCCTCGGATGCTTGATTCCGTTCTGGGAAGGACATGGCTTTTGTAGTTCGGACTGGACTGTTCCCATGGGGCACAGGGTCAGAGCTGATTTGCATATCGCCATTGTCTAACCCAGGGTGGTGTGGAGTGCAAAATAACGATGGATTTTGGCCCAGATCTTTGGACTGGGTAGAGTGTGTGACATTGATCCACATTCGGTCCATCACCTGTTGTGTTTGCATAGTCCGCCCTAAGTGCACTGGGGATGCCCAGACGTGGGTCCCAGGCACTCCACACCACTGGAGTCAAGCTAGCCGGGCTGATGAGAGGTGTTACCTCGAAACCGGTCCGGTCCTCGGATGCTTGATTCCGTTCTGGGAAGGACATGGCTTTTGTAGTTCGGACTGGACTATTCCCATGGGGCACAGGGTCAGAGCTGATTTGCATATCGCCATTGTCTAACCCAGGGTGGTGTGGAGTGCAAAATAACGATGGATTTTGGCCCAGATCTTTGGACTGGGTAGAGTGTGTGACATTGATCCACATTCGGTCCATCACCTGTTGTGTTTGCATAGTCCGCCCTAAGTGCGCTGGGGAGGCCCAGACGTGGGTCCCAGGCACTCCACACCACTGGAGTCAAGCTAGCCGGGCTGATGAGAGGTGTTACCTCGAAACCGGTCCGGTCCTCGGATGCTTGATTCCGTTCTGGGAAGAACATGGCTTTTGTAGTTCGGACTGGACTGTTCCCATGGGGCACAGGGTCAGAGCTGATTTGCATATCGCCATTGTCTAACCCAGGGTGGTGTGGAGTGCAAAATAACAATGGATTTTGGCCCAGATCTTTGGACTGGGTAGAGTGTGTGACATTGATCCACATTCGGTCCATCACCTGTTGTGTTTGCATAGTCCGCCCTAAGTGCGCTGGGGATGCCCAGACGTGGGTCCCAGGCACTCCACACCACTGGAGTCAAGCTAGCCGGGCTGATGAGAGGTGTTACCTCGAAACCGGTCCGGTCCTCGGATGCTTGATTCCGTTCTGGGAAGGACATGGCTTTTGTAGTTCGGACTGGACTGTTCCCATGGGGCACAGGGTCAGAGCTGATTTGCATATCGCCATTGTCTAACCCAGGGTGGTGTGGAGTGCAAAATAACGATGGATTTTGGCCCAGATCTTTGGACTGGGTAGAGTGTGTGACATTGATCCACATTCGGTCCATCACCTGTTGTGTTTGCATAGTCCGCCCTAAGTGCGCTGGGGATGCCCAGACGTGGGTCCCAGGCACTCCACACCACCACTGATGAGAGGTGTTACCTCGAAACCGGTCCGGTCCTCGGATGCTTGATTCCGTTCTGGGAAGGACATGGCTTTTGTAGTTCGGACTGGACTGTTCCCATGGGGCACAGGGTCAGAGCTGATTTGCATATCGCCATTGTCTAACCCAGGGTGGTGTGGAGTGCAAAAAAATGATGGATTTTGGCCCAGATCTTTGGACTGGGTAGAGTGTGTGACATTGATCCACATTCGGTCCATCACCTGTTGTGTTTGCAAACTACTAAGGGGCATGGCAGGGTAGGTGTGCATAAGATGCATGCTTTAACTCTCTAGCTAGGAACACATACTATATAGAAAGGCACAAAACATATTCTGCAAAAACAGGTTTTTAGGTCCTTTCCATCCAATGAAGAAGGATCTTCCAATGGCCCATCGCGTCTACTCCTCTACTCTCATTTCCCACTGAAAGCATGTAAGTTGACTTAAAGTTATCTGAAGATTGTTAAAGCTTTACACAGTAGACACATTTGAACCTTCAGTAAGGCTATTCTGTTAATTGTTCAATATCCAAAATATTACACTAGTTTAATGAACTAGTCTAATAAATGAAACATTTCCTATTTGCAACGTCCTGCTTAGATCATGATAAACATGTTCTTCAACAAATATTAATTTTACTAAACATTTTATTTATTATAACACATAGCAGGTGACTTGACCTAATACAATGAAATCAAATGGTGTGAAGAAAGAAAGAAATACATTTTCTTGAAGCAGCATATTTTCTGACAATGACACATATTACAGTTCAATATTAAAATAAATCTACAGTTCTAAAAGGCATTATTGTATTAAAGGGAAATAGAAGGGAGAAAAAGAAAAAATACGAGACCTTGCCATGTAAGCGCAATGAAAATGGGACCCTTCAGCCGACTAATAAGCTGTATATTTGTTTTTACACATTTAGGAAATGTACATTTTCCTACAGATTGTTTTTGTTAAGCATTCTCTACAATATTGTCAATGTACATTTTAGCATCAGTGTAAGGTTACTATCATCCAAAATGTTCTCCTCTATCAAGGGTAATCTCATACAGATGAATAGAAGATTGTCGCAAAGGTGTAATATGTTAAATTATGGCATGCTCACAAACCCAAAAGGACTGTGTTACAATGATTGTATGATGCCATCAGTTATGTCATCAATGATGGCTTTTGATATGTCATCAATGATGTAATACCTGGGGTTATAAGCAGCCCGTGGTAGAGGCATGTGTTTTAGCAATCTGAGCAAGCTATGACTGGTGAAATTCAGTGTTTTCTTGTTTTTTAAACTCTATTTTTCAACTTATTTTAGCACCTACCTACAACATCACATTAACATTTGATGTTTTCAGTGAATTTTCAGTTTTTGTTTTAAAATAACCTGAGATCTCATTACCATACATAACTATAATGCAACTTTAACCTTTGTTTTTGTATTGAATTTCTGGGGTTTTATAACATGAGGGAAGATATTATTACCATACCTAACTATATCATCACCCCTTTCACCTCCGATTTTTTCAATGAATGTCTGGGAAGATTTGGGTATTTTTGATAATTTCGAGCCAACTCATCTGCAGCACACAGCCTACGGCCAGGCCCTGCTCCCCACCCAGCTGTGGCAGCCAAATCTCTGCTCCACCATCGGCCCATTATTCCAGCAAACTTCATCTTCTATCTCCATACAATCTGGGTGCAGTATATAAGTGGAAATTACTTTCAGGTTGATTCATGTGTGAAATTCCTTGCAGTGAAATCCCTTCACGCCACAGCACTATTGGTATGTTTAAGGAATGTGAAGCCTAGTTTCTATACGTGTATTACTTTAGTTCTTTTTATTTTTTGTTATGAAAAAGTTAAATTTAAAGAGTGTATTAGATTTACATTTAAACCTTGCCCCTTGTAATATCAAGAGTGTTGAATGTGTTTGGTGCTGTTTGATAGATTACTTGCACATTATAGAAAAATAACAAAAAAGTAACCTATAAAAACAAATGAAATCTAAATTTAAAATACATTATAAAAACGTTTTACTTTAAAATAATTTAAAAAATAAAATGCATTCAAAAAATAATATTGATAAAAAAGAATATTTATACCTCAGACATTTATTAAAATAAAATCGTATTTAGAATTTACCTTTTAAGTTAATTAATTTATATTTTTCATCTTGTGGTGCTAATGTTAATGTTATTGCCTGGCACTACTGATTTATATGAACGTTTATTAGATTACCAATGACTTGACGTGTGTGGTTCTTGTCTTATCCGAAGGCTTCACTGGAGTCGATTTCTGCATGTTGTGTCAACAGTATTAGTAGTAGTAGACGTTGGTGTAATTTTTGTGAAACACAATTGTCTTGCTTATTTGTGCATGTGTATTTGTATTTGACGGTTCCTCCTTAACCCCTTGATAAAGTTCCTGAAAGCTCTCCCATTTTGTAGTAAATCTTCACCATTTTCCTGCCACATTAACCACTAAACCTGTGAAGGTTTCTGCAGTTGTGGTGGAGATCTCCAGCCAGAGGTTGCGAATAGCGTTTGTGAGAATTGAAAGTAGTCCTTCTAGAGTAGGGTTTCCCTTACTCAAAAATATGTGAGGATAATCTGATTTTTCTGTCAGGAACACTGAAGACACTCATCAGCCCAAGAGGTAAAGAATCTGGCCATTTGAGAGATGTTGATGCACACAATTTGGCCAAACTGGCTTTCAATGTACCATTGACCTGCTCCACAATGCCGGAAGCCTCTGGGCGATAACTGCAATTCAATCTCTGCTCCACTTACAATGCTGCACACAACATTTTTAGGACCTCGACATTGGAATGAGTTCCTCAATCTGACTCCAACAAATTTGGGAAACCGAACCTTGGTATGAGGATACTTAACAACAAATTAGTTAATGTTTGTCTGTCATTTCTTGTGGTTGGGTAGGCTTCAACCCAACGCAAGAAGATGCACACAATCACCAAGACATATCTCAGACCATTGCACACAGGTATCTCGATAAAGTCAATCTGCAATCTATTGACTGGCCCCCTTGATTTTACTATATGACTCACTGGTACTGGAGGTCTTTTCCCTGCATTCATCTGTTGACACACAATTCTTCAGTTACCAATCCAAATCGTGGATTAAACCAATGCTGGTTAAATAACCGCATCCTGGCATCCCTCTAAACACATGCAGCTCCATGGAACTGTCTTGCAGTTGGGGACAACATGCTATCTGGCAACACTGATCTGCTATCTACAGATATATCATCATCTCTCTTCACACATCCTGGTCTGATCCAACTCTACTGTTTTGCCTCTGACACTTCCTCCCGCATTTTCTTCACTTCCGCCCAAGAGTCAGTTGTTGACAACAAAATGTTATAGTTGGTCTCACCTTCAGCCTTATTGTCATATTCATCATTCAATGTTCATGACCCATGTTATGTTATGTTATGTTATGGTAATTAATTTGTATAGCGTGACTGTTACCCGGAGGTGTCCTGGCGCTGTCTGATGTCCTTAAGGAAAAGAAAGATGCACGATCGGGAAAAGAGTCTAGAATAATCAGGTTTTGAGCATTTTTCTGAAAGGGAGTAATTCGGTACAGCATCTCAGGCTGGCGGGGAGCTGGTTCCAGAGTTTTGCTGCCCTGACCGCAAATCTCTTACCATCCCAGCGGGCTTTTTTTACCGGTGGTACTCTTACTAATCTTTGCGCTGATGAGCGCAGAGATCTAGAAGGTGAGTACCATTGCAGTTGGTCCTGAAGATAGAGTGGACCCTGCTTCTGAAGCGATCTAAAGACAAGGCACAAATATTTAAAATGTATCTGTTGTCTTACTGGTAACCAATGAAGTTTACGAATTTCGCTAGAGATGGAGGAGAATTTGGGTAAGCTCAAAATCAGCCTGGCTGCAGTATTCTGCAGCAGCTGTAGCCTCTGCATCAGCCTCTCCTGGGTGTTTAGATAGAAGCTGTTGCAGTAATCAAGTCTAGACATGACAAGTGCAGTAACCACCGTCTGCTGACTCTCCTTAGGCAAGCAAGGGAGAATTTTCTTGTTGGTTCTAATAGTGAACATTGTAGAAGAAACCACTGCGTTAATTTGTTTCCTCATGTCCAATCTGTCATCCAGGTAAACTCCCAAGTTCTTCACCTGTGTGGAGGGAATAGGTATAGGACCCAGGGAGTTTGGCCAGCATTTTGGGGTCCAGATACTGATGTCATTGCCGAATAGGATGACCTCAGTTTTATCTGAGTTTAATTTCAGAAAATTGCACAACCCATGTGCACAGTATTGTGTGACCTCATTAGCATAGTGGTTAGCCACCATTGCATAATCATCACCACTATGATGAGGGGGACAACTGCAATTTTTGCAGGCAGCTGTAATGCTTCAAGCAATCTCTTTACTTGATCCCCATTGAGAATCTGGGATCCAGATGATATCATACATTTTTTTTGTGGCCATACCTGTCAGAAGTCATGAACAACACAAAAGCTATACTGACGATCAGCAAATATAGTCACTCTCAGCTGTTCAGAGACACATCAGGCTCTGGTAAGAGTTATCAGTTCAGCTAATTGTGCAGAGAACACCATTTGAAGCCAGGAGGCTTCAACTACTCCCGAGACTGTGCAGATTGCGGATGCAGCTCTCAAATGTCCTTCATTGTCTTTTAACCCCTTCCGATGGCAGCACTACCTCGCTAGTGCTGCCGTCGGCCAACGGCCGACGCGGCCCCGCCCATTTTACGGAAGTGCCGCACTGCCGCGAAATCGCGGCCGCGGCAAAGGGGTTAAACATGACCCACCCACAAAGAGTATGTGAATTTTTTTTCTACCAGTAGCTCATCTCGTATATCTGGTCTTGGCTTGGTGTTCAGTTTTCTGACAATCATGCTCAACTTCCCCCTCATCATTTCCCTTCTCTGGGAGAGGAATTAGGGTGGCAGGATTCAAAGTAGCAAATTGTTTGAGGGTGGCAATTTCTACCGTCAATATAATCTGTTCATATTTGCTCAGGAGACAGTTTGTTAAGTACTGTGCACTGATATGTGCCAACAATATTTCAACAGAGTGGAGCACAAGAACAGTTAAGGGATGTCACATCCCAATACTTTCACACATTTCTATGCTAACACAAGCTGCTGCCACTGCTTCAAGGCACCCAGGCAGCCGACGCCAAGCGCTCCTGACTTCAACAGAGAGGAGTTTGATCTGCAACACGTGTGACTTCAAGGGCCCTGAGGACTCCTGCACCGACCTCCGGAACCGACGACTGCGGACGCCGTACTTTCAGAAGCTCAACGAGAGATCGCTGACGCCCTGCATTTCTAAAAATTACTAATTGCGGGTCTTTCCGACACCGTAGCTGGCCAGCAACGCCGCCATTAGCCAGAACTGTTTGGATTTGTTTGCTCATGACACCGTGAGAGCCCCGGACGGAGCTATCGATATCAAGGAACTATTTTTCAAGTGTAATTTGATAACTGAAGATTTTTACGTACTGGTTTGTTGATTTTTAGAGTTTTTGGTCTTGTCTGAAATATATAAAAATATTAGATATTTTTCTAAACCGGTGTGGTGTCCTTTTTTAGTGCGTACACTGTATTACTGTTGGTTATGTGCAAATGCTTTACACAATGCCTCTAAAATAAGCCTGACTGCTCATGCCAAGCTACCAAGGGGGTGAGCAGGGGTTATTTTAGGAGTGTAACTCCCTTATCCTGACTAGAGTGGTGGTTTTTGCCCGACTTTGGCACACGCCCTAGCCAACCAAAAATCCCATATCTAACAAACACCCATTGCACGCCCTTTTAACACAGAAAACTGCGTTAAAGGAAATAATATTCATGTGGCAGCTTTACACCAAAAAAAGTAGCAAAGTGCTGCCTCGTAAATGTCGAGCAGACTCCTGCCCCATGGAACATCACAAAAATTGACGTTCCAGCGGCACAAAGGGCCTCATAAATGAGGCCCTTAGTGTATTTGATTTTGGCTCACCTCCATTTCTTCTGGAGATGTGGGCTGGCTGTAATAATCTTCTATCTTTATTGTATTGTATTGAGAGTAATCTAAAGGAGTCTGATTTCCAGTCTGTCATTCAGTTATTCAATTCCTGGTCATCATTGGATGACTGTTGGGACCCTTTATATACAACCCCACTCAGCACACAATACAATACATTGGAGGGCCAAGATTAGAGTGAGGTATGAAACTCATATAGGGAAACTAAATGCAATATCTGATATGGATCTAGTATTGTTTCAACACATCCATCTGAGAGCGCTCATGTGTGTGATTAAAATTTCTCCTCTGATGGGTCTTTCTAAGTTGACTGAGACAACAAGAGAGCTAACAATAATAAAAACAATTCAATCTCTGTGAAGCCCATTTGGCCACATAATAAGGATTAGGAAACGGTGATGTAAGTTAAATGCTTTATTGCAAATTAATGATCAAACCAATGCATATGAATGTCAAAAGAATATTGAAAAAGATACAGGATTACAGTTGATAAACTGAAATCTAGCAGTAGGTTCAGCCTCAGAAGGATAAGGTATGAAATAATCACAGTCACGACAATACAGAAAACAAGAAATAAAAATAGGTATTCTATAAAGAAACTCTGATATTCCCTTCTAAACATGGCTAAGCTCCAGAGTCATCTAATCAAGGTTCTAAGTTTAGAATATGGATGGTTTCTAGAGTGGGGTTTTAGGGAAATTGTTGTTGTTGTAAAAACTTTATTCGACAAGTAATGTCATAAAATCTATCAAAATACATTTTTTTCAAAGAGTAAAAGTGCAATCGCACAATGCCATGGTTAAGATCAGAGAAAGTCGGAGAAACATGGCGGTAGTAGGCTAGCTGCCGCGGTACTCCGTCTGAGTTCCTGCAAAAGCGGCGTGCAAAGCGGCGTGCGTGAAATGGGCTCAGAATTGGATATTCTTTACCTTTTTCTAGGCATTGAGGGATTTTGTGGAGCAACTTTACGGATTAATCTATAGCGGTATAGCGGGAAGGCGATATCCCCCGGCTGGCGTTTAAACCGGCATTTCATTCTGCATCACAGTGTCTGTTTACCCTTGCTATGTGCTTCGATCCAGGGGCGGTGCTGCAGTCTTGCTCGACAGCTTCCAGACGCTCTGTACTTTCGCCAGCCCCGTCGGGTCTGTGGCCGTGGTCCCTGGCCACCCTGGAGCTCCGGCGAGGCAGGAGACTTCGGAGTCTTTGGAGAGACTCTCGTGCTGGCGCCACCATACACCAGGAAAATTCAAACCTTTCTGCAGCAACGGAGAAAGCCACATTAACGACAGAGGTGAAGGGGGAGGCGAAGGGGGGTCAAACTGTGGTGTCTTGTGGAGCAGCTGGGTCTGGTGCTGCTCAGGGGGCTGCTGTCACTCAGGAGGCATGTGGGGGAAACAACATTTTGGTCTCTGAATCCCTGGTAATAGCACCCCCGCCCCCACCTGTATTAGCACTCACAGCAACTACTAGTCAGGGATCTCGGCGCAAAGGCAGGCAAAAGTATAAAAAGAAAGAGAGAAGAAGCGTATTTAAGCCAGACACTTCTCTTATTGCCACGGTTGGGCAGGCTGCTCAAATTTCTTCTGACTTTGAGTCTGGGGCCCCCCTCCAAAACAGCACCACATCCTTAGTAAGCTTTCTCCCCACAGGAAAAACCTCATCATATCTATCAACAGAGGTGAAAGCCAAACAAGCAAAAAGGAGCAATAAGGCCCCTCGTTGCGTTCATGCTTCAAGGTTGTGCCGCAGATACTAGATCTCACTGAAGATCGCCTCCCCTCAACATCTGGCCTCACAAGTCTTCCTGGCATATCTGCGGGGCTGGATTCTTCTGTAGATTCCTCTATTTTACTGTCATCAGACCTCTCCTCAGCTTATTCTATGGAAGACCATTAATTCAATGGGGTTACCCCAGTAAGTCAAAGGACCTGGGTATCAATTGATATAGAACAACAGTGGTCCTAGAATTATCATAAAGCATCAATGAATGTATTATTCTTTATTCATATATTCAGGAAATTAATCCATAATAAAAAACAGGAGATATAGTTCTTTTCAGAGCCAGAATTGTGTATCAGTGTGTCCCACCTCTATTAATTCAATAGACAAACAGTCTTCTTAGTCAGTAATTATCATTCAAATTTATTTTTAACATTCGTAAAACCCAAATTAATAATGAAAGAAAAGAGACTGCAAGTTGCAGTAAGGAATAAAGGGGGTGCTCATGTGAATTGAAGAGGGAAGGGATAGTTCAAAAAGCGAAATTCTAAATATTTATGTACAACTAAAATTACAAATCTTCCAGTTGAACAAAACACAAAGGCCTACCCACACAAATTCAATACATTAATGGGTTTGTACAAGGCAAGGGAGGGGAACATGGATATTAAGGTCTAGGCCTCAAAACATAGGGCTACAATCGTCGATGTTTCGACCCTGCCGCAATAAGGGGAAATGTAACGCCTCTGCTGCGGGTCTTCATCAGGACAGGACGTGGAGGGAGGAGGGTGTAAGTTGAGCAACAGATAAGGACCAAGAAAGAAGGATGGAAGGTCGCGTCCCAACAATGAATGATTGAGGGCAACCCTTCAATGGTGTGCCCAGTGTTCGTCCAATAAATTTCCTCACAATGAGTTTTCTTTAAAAAAGGGGGAGAATTAAATTCCAAGATTGCTCCAGGCTGTTATTCCAACCAGGAACGGGGTCAGAAAAAGGGAGTAGGACAGAGCCGTAATCTAAGCCCCAGCGTTCTTAGAAAGTAATCGTAAGCGTCCCAAAATCAGTGGAGTTACCGCAATTGAGTCGGCCTGCCACGGTAAAAGAACAGGGGCAGGCCGACTCAATTGCGGCACCCTTGCGGAACCCTTAGGGGCTCCTGGCTATCCCAATAAGCTTGGAGACCGATAGATGTTAGCATTTCTTTTTCATTTGAGATCCAGCCTAGCTTACCACCAGCGTCCAAACTGACCATTTCGGTGAGGGCTTCAGCGTAAGGGAGGAGCTCTGGGGTCTGTCTATTCGGGTCCAGAATAGCAGTAGGTGTAATTTTGCTATATCTCCAAAAGACCGCCTACCCATATCCAGAATTAGGGGAGTAAGAGGGACATTTTTGGGTAGCATCACCAAGTCTCTGAAGAATTTGTGCTCGGTGCTACAAAGGTCGTCAAGCTTATCGAATCACCAGATCTTTGCTCCATAGAGAGCAGAGCAAACTGCCTTAGCATTGTAGACTTGGAGGGCAGGGGCTAACGGCCTGGTGTGCGAGAGGCAATGTTCTTTTTCTATTACTCCAGCCGCCCGTTTATGTCCCAGAAGCATCTTTGCTAGGTGAGGCTTCCAGGACATTTTGTCAGAGAGTCTGACATCTAAGTAATCAAAAGTGTTGACCTTTTCCAAGGGTGCCCCACCCAGTTGGGGGCTGCCCCTGTATGACTTGTGACAATTAAAGGCCATAAAGTTAGTCTTCGTGCTATTTATGACCAACCCCTGATTATCACAAAGAAGTTGGAATCTGTTAAAAGACGTTGTAATCCTGCTGGTGTCTTAGACATCAGCAGGGTATTGGCTGCAAACAGCATGGTTGGTACCTTGATTCCCCCCAGGGTAGGTGACTCTGAGGGAGTCTCCTGGAGAAAGCTGACCACCCCATTCACATATAAGGAAAAAAGGGTTGGGGCTAGAACGCAGCCCTGTCGGACTCCTCTGTTGACAGTGATGCGCTGTGTGAGTTGTCCTTGTGGCCCCCATCTAACCTGGGCGTAGTTGACCCCATGTAGTTGAATCAGCAGTTTGTGGATGAGGTGGGGAATACCCAGCTCTCCAAGTGTCGTCCACAGCTTAGATCTAGGGACCAGGTCAAAGCTAGTCTTCAGGTTGATAAATGCAAGATAAAGGCTGCCCTTGCTTATAACCACTACCTTCCAGTAGATAAGGAGGAGTCTGAACACCTGGTCCATCGTCCCAGTCATGGATCTGAATCCAGTCTGGTACTGGGAGAGGATGGCTTCATCTTCAGTCCATGCATGTATCCTATGCAGAAGGACTCGACCAAAGACCTTCTGCATAGCATCGATCAGGCTGATTGGTCTATATGGGACCACCTCAGCAGCCTTCCACGACTCTGGTACCCGAGCACCATTAGCTATTGTGTTTGCTATAAGTAAGATGTAACGTGCCCAATTGGCTGGTTCCATCAAAAAGATATCACCTGGCAGGCCATCTGGACCCGCTGCTTTGGACCCGCTGATTTTGCTGATTGCGGCTTCTATCTCAGCCAGATTAAAACACTCCTTTTCTACAAGGGGCTCATTCAAGCCGTCTAGTTCCACAGACTGGGTGACCTCTGGCATTGAATAAACTTGTCTAAAATTGTCATGCCATACCTGGCCTGTGATGTAATTTGCAGGTGGGCTTGCACCTGATCTGCTTTCCAAGGTGACCAACTTCCAGAACAAGTTAGTATTTTTGGATGAACATGCATCTTTGAGCTCTTGCCAGCACGATTCGTCCCATTCTATCTTGGCCTCACGAAGGCTGCCCTATACGATTTTCTAGCAGCTATATGGATGACTGGTTCTTCTCTTTGATTGCTGCAACTAAAATGGACCTTTTTTGCCTGCAGCCTTTGATAAACCAAGAGTATGGGTCCTTGGTGTTGTTACTACATTTTTTACTCGAGTTGGAGACTTGAAAATATGCACCAATTCAGCTAACAGTGTGCGAGTGGGCCCTAGGAACATCCACTAATTGAGATGCACTATGTATGGTGGCCTGGAGCTTAAGTTTTCCTACGGCTCGATCACATTTGATACCAGCAATCTTTGAGTCATGCAAAATTACCTTCTGCCACTTCAGGAATTTTTTAGTTTGAGGGAACTACCTCCCCGGTGGTTATCAAAGGTAAGTTGCTGGGCTGGTAATAGGGTGCCTCCCTTAAGGGTTTTAGAGTTAAGCATAGGGTTTTATTGTCACTCTCTATGCTGGTGCCCACAATCATATCAACTAGTTCCCCCCCTCGCTTCGGGTCAAGGAGAATATGATCAATCTGAGATGGACTAGCAACTCTGTTATAGGTGTTGGCACCGTGTTTGCTAATGCTGACCTACCATTAGCTGCCCTCAGTCCATTGTGATGGCATTAGGTTGGAGCACCTGTTGTGACCCTTTCTTGACTGGGGGGAGTTCTAGTTGAGGAACTGCCCATCTGTTATCATATTCTTCAGTTCCCACTAAATCTTCTTTGGCCAGGGGCTAAAAGGTGCAGCTAAAGTCACATGCAACCACCACTCTGGAGTGGGGTCACCAGTTAGCTAGGCAATCCTCCAGTATTGAAATGGTGGGTGAGGGCCTGCCACCTTTTGTCCTTCTTGCATAGACATTAATAAGTTTGATTGTAATTTCACCCCTTGGCCCCCTAATGCTTAGCCACAAAATGTCAGGACTTGAACTAGTTTGAGAAGGGATTTGGCAGTTGAGAGTGATGTTTACCCAAATGATCAAGCCCCCAGAAGGGTGAACCCTCCTGTAAGAAGTTGCGGGTATATGAAAGCAAGTGTAGCCAGCTTTATGCAGCATGACCAGACTCCACGTCTCTTGAAAGATACAGATGTCAAATCCTTCCACTAGTTGGTTCCAAAGAGGGAGTGCAATATTACTTTTGAGTCCTGCCACATTCCATGATATAATCTTTAGTTGTTGATGGGGTGTGGGGCAAAAAGCAATGCATTCAGCAGAAATAGGAATGATGTTTAGTGAGTGGACTAATGTGTGTAAGGATAAGTGCATGAAAGTGCCACTTCTCGACTCATCATGAGGAGAGATAAAAATTCAATTTGCGCTTGCCCTGCGATGGAGACTATCCTCTTTATGGTATGGGGTATTACATAAAATCGTATTTCCAAGGCGGCTGACTGCTTCTTTGGAGCCAAGGGCAATGGTAAAAAGGTCAGGACATTGAGGAACTGGATTCTGTAGTCAGTCGTTGTCCTCAAGCGTGGAGCCACCTCCTAGATGTGTTGATTGTTGCAAAGTTGTTTTTTATCATGCTTGTATGTTGGGATGTGCCTAAATTGAATAGAGGAACCATCTGGCGGACAGGTGCGAAACTCCAGGGCAAGAATATTTTCCGCTAGCTCGCTTCTCTTAAATATGACCTCAATGCAATCTAGTGAGTTGGTAGGCGAGGTACACCTCCATGCCCTAAGGATATCCTCTCTGATTACATATCGACAACCCCTGACATGACGGATCCAATGGATCACTTTGTTAAACGGTGAGTCTTGGCTCTCATACGCTCTTCTAACACTGATTTTTGGGACGTTAGTCATATAGATATTCTTAGCTTGCATTGGAAATGTAGTACCTAAAGAGGCTAAAGGGGGTGGATGGTGTTGGCTGCCTAGAGAGAGAGGTTCAGCATGTCAATGAAGTATAGCCTTTTGATCCTTTTGAGGGTCTTGTGCCAGAGCTAGGTTCCTATGGCTGTTATATGTGATGTTAGTAAAGTTGCTTGTTCTCCTTTCTGCATGATCAAGTGAGGATTGACTTCTGACAGGTACAGTAAGGGTAGCAGAATGGTGCGTGATCAGAACATTAGAAATATTACTATTACTATTTCTGCGATGAGCTGGTTCATGTATCACACACGTGTTTTGGGAGAGATGTGGCAAGCAGCATTGTATTAAAGGACCAGGCTGTGTGTTGATCTGCAATAGCGTTTTAACTAAGATTATTAGACCCTCTAGCATTGATCTCATAATGTCTATATCTGTTCTAAGTGCATTTATAATGGAGTGGGTGTCCTGAAGCTCTGCTTTTTGTCCTAAAGTAGCAGTGTCTACACATGGGGGGGGAGGGGGCAGGAAGGGTACATCTCCAGTGCAATCATCGATTGAATCCTGGAGGGGCAGAAACCTATTTGTGCAGGGTACTGCCGTTCTCTATGGAGGGATGCCTTTTGGAACATTGATGGAATAATAGTGGTACGATTTGGGCTTGGGCATGGGCTTTTTGATTGAGGTATACCAGGCGAGCTGTCACACTGTGTGCCATTAGTTTGATTTTCCTCTAGAATGTCCTCACAATCCGTAATCAGGGTGTCAATTCAGTCAATAACACAGTTACTGGCTGGGTGTATAAAAGCTTTCCTAGCCTTTTTCACCTTTGAGATTTGGCTACCACCACCTCCTCCACTGCCCTCTGTTAATTTCCTCTTCCCCGCCTGTGCAGTGAGAACAGCAGGTAAACAATAAAAAGGCAACTTGCACTATTGGGTACACAAACAGTCAGAACAAAATGTCCCCAGTGTCCGGCAGTGAGTCCACTTTAACAGTTATTTGTTGCCAGCCGATAGAGAGGATAAATCGGAGTGCACAGTACCTCACAATGCGGTCATCGTCAGATGAAACAATCCAGGGGATAGGTGTAAGAGGGGTGGCCCTGCCTCTTCCTGGTAATGATGGGCAAGTATGGGCCCGGCCTTGGCCCGTGCTTCACCCGGGTACAGTCTGCAGGCGTCCCGTGCAGCGGCATGGCAAAGCCCCTTTATGGTGCCTCCTGGCACGAAGCAGCAGAGGCTCAGGGCGAGGGTCAAAGATCACGAGCACAGCTCCTGCCAAGAAGGTTGTTGGCCGTTGGAGTCTCCTTATGGTGCGTCCCATGCAGGGGGATCTCAAAGCCCCTTTATAGTGCCTCCTGGTGTGAAGCAGCAGAACCTCAAGGCGGGGGCCAAAGGTCACGAACAAGGCTCCTTCGGCGAGGGCTTTTGGGCATTGGATTGTCCTTACGGCGGGTCGTTGGAGATGCGAGAAGGTGTCAGCATAGTGAAAACTCCTGTAAAAGTCTTTCAGAATGGGAAAATGATTAAGAATAAAGATTCACATTTGAAAAAATCAAGGTACCAGAGAGGTCTGTTCCCTTCAATGTCCCAAAGAAATCTGTCTTAACTCCTAACGGTGAGAACAGTAATTAAAACAACAGAGACTTCAACAACAATTGTATCTCTTCGCACCCCTCCAGGAACCAATGGTCTCAAACCTAAAATTGTACAATTGCAACATTACCAGACTTTCCCATCCCACATAACATGGACAGTTACTGTAACCTTGAGCCTCACTCCGTTCCATATACATGATGAATAGGAGGTATTACCTGGCCATTAGGTCTCTACGTCTTGCCAAGATTTCTCTTCTCGGGCCTCACTATCGAGAAAGGAATACAGACAACAATACTCCTTTTCTGAAAGCTATTTGACTCTTCAAAATACTCCCTCAAATGAAAACAGCAAACTGGCAGGACAAAATACATTTCAAAAGCAAGGTCTTTAGTCAAGATAACATTAACTAAGCATTTAATGTGCACTTAAATTTCACATGTGTAACTTCTGATAAACTACAAAACGTGAATCCATGTTCTTAAACAAATGTAACTTGAAGTGTAAATGTAAACCATGAGTACAAAATATATGATTCATGTTATGTTGAACATCAGTACAAACGTTTAAAAATCTCTAAGTTCTACAGTGAATACATTTCAATAATGTACTTAAATGTGTCACACATGTTAATATTATTAAGGCACACAGTAAATATAATGTCAGAGGCACGTATATAATTGACTTCTGTGATGTATAAAGGTGGACCCTAAATTTCGCTTCTCCAGTACCAACACTCGTAGTGTTTCACTGGTGGCAAGTTCGAAGTCTTTTTCTTATTATGGAGCATATGAATTTCACTACATTCTTATCCATCCATCTGCCTCACACTTTTCATCTTTTTAACCAAGGGAGTGGCCAGAAAAAAAAACACTCCCCACATTGAACCAAACATCTAATTTCATTGAGTGAGCAAATCTAGAATGCCTAACTCTTCCTAGAATACTTTTCCTAACCTTTACATCCACCAATCTATCCATTCAGCCTCCCGTCCACCTTCCACTTTCACCTTCTTGCATACCATCCATCCATCCAGTTCACCATCCATTCTCTCCCCTTTCCATTCAATCACTGACTCCTCCATCCGTCTGTCCATCCCACAGCCATCCATACATCTTTCCATCCTTCCATCCTCCATAATTCCATCCTTTTCCAGCATTCCACTGATACAATGGCCATTCCATTAACAAACTGAGCCATCCACCCACTTGTCCATCCTTTCAATATTCAAACATTCATCCTTTCACCCTTCTGTTTGTCCTTCTTGCCACCTATTCATACTTCCATCCATTCATTCATCCATCCTTCTATCATTCTGTAAACTCAATCTTTCCCTCTTCTGTCCGTCATTTCACCTTTATACCCATCCAACATTCTTCCTTTTATATTTGATTTCAATTTTGTTTTCCTTTCATCTTTCCTTCAGTCCTGTCAAGACTCCTCCCTTTCACCATGCTTCCTGCCTCCCTCCTCCTCTTCCTCCTCTCCAGTTCTTACCTACCCATCATTCTGTTTTTTCTGCCCCTATTATTTCTTTCTTACATGCATATCTTCCTCTCACACTTTTAGATGCTCCCTTTGTCCCTTTTGTCTATGTTTTAATGCATTTGTTTCCTTCACTGAACTTGACTTACTTAGCAGCACCTGTCCTCTACCCTCCAGTCCTGGCCTCCTACTCCCTTAGAGCATGTTTTGAGCTTTTTGCCTTCAGACCAGAGAGGCCAATATAAACATATCAAAGGTTTTAGAGGGCAGAATATGAAGCCACCAGCTCCAATGGCAACTTCCACTCTAACTGTTTACGCAGGGGCATCAGGACGCCACTTCTTTCGATCACGTAGTGACAGTCAACATCAGATTGGGAAGGCGGGCAGTCAGGCATCAGCCGATGGGCCGGTGCCTATGGGTCACCTGTAGGCCGGTTTTTGTTAGCCCAATCTACCGGTCCACAGTACCTTACTGCCTCTTCCCAGCCCAGCCACTGTAATGTGGAGCAAGCATCAGAGGGGGTAGATTGCGGCCCCTGCAGACTTTAGCTTGGCCCCCCCGTGGGGCAAGGAGAGACGCTAACTTCCCTGCTGTGCTGTTAAACTGAGGCACCTGGCAGGGAGCAGGTTATGCGGCTGGTGGGCCATTATCACCTCAGCTCCCTGGACCAGCAGCAGCTTTGTACTTTACTTTACCCCTCCCCTGCTATGACATCGCCCTGACACTATACTTGGCTTGGGAGGTTGAAGGGTAAGTGAAGGGGCACCGCTGGGGGCCTGTTGTTGTCAGGTCTTGGTAGACAGACGGGTGTATGTTTGGATAGGCCTCGCTATGAGGCATCTTTCAGTGAGAAAAATTATGAGGATGCAACCAGGCCCGGACTGGCCATAGCGGGCACCGGTCAATCCCCGCAAGCCGCAAGGGTGGGGCCGGTTTTGAGCCCCAGGGGGGCGATTTTGTTACATGGACGTTTTTGCAGCATAGCTGCAAAATCGGCCCTGCAACAAAATCGGCCGAAAACCGGCCCCGGCAAAGAGCTCAGCGGCACCCCCAACACCCGGCAGGGGGGGCGGCCGAGCACTTTGCCAGCGCGGGTTTTGGTTCCCAGTCCGGCCCTGGATGTAATGTTAGGGTCAGCGCTGCTGAATTTGGAAATAGGTTCCAGTGTGAGCCTCAGTGCAACATGCTGTGTTTCTGGGCAAATAACCTAATTGCTTAAGGCCTAAAACAAACATTAATTTTGATCTTTTTTAAATGTGACTGGGCTCATATAATCAGTGCCCTCGGGCTGAGTTTACTCTAAAACGACAATAAAAGATAATCTTCTGTTTGCTAAGTTTTAAGGGGCAGATTTATGAGGCCCTTGCGCCACGTTTACGCCACTGTTGTGTCACGCAAGGCGGCGTAAACGTGGCGCATCCCTACGAACGATTTACAACGTGACGCATCTAGGCAGATGCGTCACGTTGTAAAGCCCTGCGCCGCTTGTGGGCGTTCCGGCGCAGGGTGGGCGTTCCGGGGCAGGTGCGCCTCGCAAAAGTGGCTGAGTGAAATCTATGAGATTTCACTCAGTCAATTTTAAGCCAATGCTGCGTCAAAAGCCTGCGCCTGCTTGAAGCAGGCGTAGGTCTTGACGCAGCATTGTTAAAATGGGGCACCCCCGAGCCTTGCTGGAGCTGCGTCGCGCTTGCGACGCAACTCCAGCAATGACCACATTTCCGGCACAGATGCGTCACGCATCTGTGCCGTTTTTGCACCATGGTGCGCCGCATTATAAATGCGGCGCACCATGGCTGGCGGAGCTGTGGCGCACTGTGGCGCATGTTAACTGGCGCATCCCTGGGGATGCGCCAGTTAACATAAATCTGCCCCTAAGAGTCTGCATCAGGAGTTGTGACATTTCACCTCACTCTACCAGCCAAAAGGAAGTGCTTCTAGCTTTCACCAATGTGTATGGCTCTATGAGCTTTAAAATATGTAATTTAACAAATATTTCCTAAAAATGAGCCCAATGAGACTAGCGAAATGCTGTTTAATAAAAGGGTGAAATCCGCGAATGTGGGCCGAATTGTGATCCCAATCCGACCCTGGTGACAGTAGGCCCATGAAACACTGCCAATGCTACATTCGCACATACTTCTTCAGTTGGGTTACCTCCACACCAATGGCGTCCGTCTTTTGTGCACAGCGGGCGCCAAGTTGATTTTTGACGCAGTGTAGAGTTTCCTAGATGCTTCACCAATATGGGATTTGACATTTTCGTCCTGTAATTGCGTCCTGCGCGCTCTACCCTCCGCCCACATAGGAGCAGCTCTCTGTGATGGTGCTGATAATATGTAGCGAAAGGAACGGGTAGAAGGAGAGACGCTCGTTTGACTAGGCAGATGCGCGGTAATGGGCGGCATTGCATCATGTGCTTGGATGCCGAACGCAGGCAGGAGGAGGAGGGAGCGCGAGATGACAGGGCAGACTTTGAAAGTGTAGAAGCAGTCACAGCGAATGTTTGACATGCTTTCGGAGAAGGTTCTTCGCGTAAGACAATAAGGGCGGTGTTTGATAAGCGCTCAGGGGGTCACTGGCACCGTATCTCCGCACTCCCTGGTCAGTCTGTTTCCGATCTCCACAGCAGCTGAGAGGCAGCGATATAGCAGGCGCCATTGTGCTCGCGCCTCTCATGAAGTGTATTTCCATTTAAATGCATATTCTGACCTTCCTCTCAGGCAGAATAAATAAGCAATAAATTATTCATGTGAAGTGTTTAGCATGGGTGAAAATTAACACTCCGGGACTGCAGGCTCGCATTGACAACATCAGCTTTTAAAGGCAGCCATGCGCCTCGCTCAAGGTGGCTGTAGGGCAGAGCTCATAGGGTACCAGACGAGCCCTCACAGTCCACGGGAGGAGAGCGCGCCCTGCCCTGCATGTTTACATGTGAGCGTCTTTCTGGATAAGACTGGCGCTTTCCTCTCAGGGATTTTTTTTCTGTTGAATTTAACGTAAGACTGTTGCATATTTCGAAGTCTTCAAGGACTTAAGCATGTCGGCATCCATGTAAATAGTACTCGAAAATATGTGAAGGTAACTGAAAGGCAGGAGCGAACTGCTTAGGGTCAACCACAAAGGTACAGTTAATATGTGATGGGATAAATGGATGTTCTCTCCATATTCATCAAATCAACAACACAAGTGCCAGAACTGGAAGTCACTTTAAATACTGTTGGTGACCTTTATGAATAAAACATGCCGGTCCGTTTTTGACTTACGTCACTAGTTTATTATATTGATTTATATCTTCGTTGAACAGTATTTTTTCTTTTAAGCAGAACATAAATCTTTGTATGTACACATGGAAAACATTACATAAAAAGCAGCTATGTACAATACAATTTACACATTCACCACACATCCAACTCTCCCACTGGCCAATACATTCATCATTCATTCATACAATCATGCATTTAGGTCCTAATGTAAGTCTTAAATTGTCCAAATGTAAGTCTTAAATTGTCCATACAAATGAATGGTTATTTGAACATGATTTCTTTTGGTCAACAAAACATTTTAGAAGCAGAGCCCTGCTAAAAAACTTAATCTCGCTATATTGTAGGTGACAAAAGGACCAAAAACCAAGTCGACGCGTTTCGAACCCCCAGTTTGTGGGGTTCTCCTCTTAATGTATAATTCAATCCCCAGCAGAAGTGTGGAGGGAGTGGCACTCTATTTACTTTAGCAAAAATGTTTCGGTGACGTACATCAGTCGGTGACGGCTGTGCAGTTGAAAAATTTACCACAGTGAAAGATCTTCGTTTCGTCCTTCGTTATACTTTAGTCGTGCTTCTCACAGTCTCGGAAGAGTGTACAATGTAGAGAGATTACGTTTTTTAGCAGGGCTCTGCTTCTAAAATGTTTTGTTATGTTCTGCTTAAAAGAATAAATACTGTTCAACTAAGATATAAATCAATATAATAAACTAGTGACGTAAGTCAAAAACGGACCAGCATGTTTTATTCATGAAGGTCACCAACAGTATTTAAAGTGACTTCCAGTACTGGCACTTGTGTTGTTGATTTGGTACATTAGGCTTAGCCTTACTGGTATTAAGCCAAGACCCTGTGTGGTTTTTTGCGCTCTCCATATTCATGACAGTCCATCATAAAGCTTTGACATTTTGCAGCCACCTCCTTGTTGTATTGCTCATTGATTATTGCCTTAGACACCACGATGTCCTGCCTGATTCTTCAACGATCCTTTTTTTCCATTATAGATTTGTCCAGATTTGTCTCTTGTTTAGAAAGATCATCATTCAGTTCCTGCATTAGGCTTCGCTTACATTGCTGCTTAAGAAGGCTAAAAGTAAGGGGCCTATTAGGAAGCCGAGAGGTGTGCCTCATCAGGGATGGTGGTAGCTACCGCTTGCCCGGCGGGGCGAAACGCCTCCCATACATACATGATTGACCCCCGCCATACTAGTATGGCTGGAGGGTCCACGGCGGACGGAAAGCCCGTCCGCGGCGAACGGAAAGCCCGTCAGCCGCTTTTCTGCCAATCAACTCGTCGACCAAGCGGAAAAGGGGCATAATATGGTGGCGGTGTTTGCAAGACACCACCATCCATATTATGATGCAGGCGGAGATTAGCCTTTCCATGGCTGCATTGCCACCATGAAAAGCAAGGTGGTTTTTGCTTTTGGGGGCCCGTTGCGGGCCCCCAGGGTGTTGGGGGGCGAGGGGTGCACATAGGGGTACTTATGGTACCCCCCTACCTTTGCATGCACAAGGTGGCAGGTACCGCACTGTGCCTATCACGTTATGCAAGCAAATGCACCACATGCTTTTTTTACATTGCGGCGGGTGCTGCTTACAGCACCACCTGCCGCAATGTAAAAAATGTGGTATGCGACCGCCAGTGTGGCATGCGCATCCTAATTTGAATGACAGGACCGCTGCAACATTGGCAGGCGGTCCCTTGCTATGATGCGGGGGTGGGAAGACATTGTAATAGGCCCCTAAGTGTTTACCCCTTATCCCTGCCTTAAGGGTGTCCCACACCATTTTGGGGGAAGTGGTGCCCTGATTAACTAGCAAAAAATCCTTCAGCCCTTCTTTACATGCAATCCTAATATTCTGTTTCAGTCAGGAGTTTCCTATCTACCATCTAGTCCCCAAATGGCCATGCACAACCAACCAATACGCACTTCAACACTAGTGGATTATGGTCCGACAATACCCTGGGGAAATATTTGATTGCAACCTGTCCTACCAGGGATGCAGATACAAATAAATAATCTAAAGTGCACCAATTTATCGTTAAGGAAGAGGAAAATCACATGCCCTAGACCAGGGATTTTTAGGACATCCCACACATCAATAAAGCTGTGATCTTTGGCTAGTTGTTGGATTGCCCTAAAGACCAATAGTTTCTTGCCCATTTATGAGGAGCGCTCCCAGGTTTTCCCCTCCACAACCATATGAAGAAGATTGAGATCCCCACAAAGGGTACGGGGGACTGTCCAAGCTGACAGTTTCAGATTAAGTTTATCAAACACAACCGGATCATCTATATAAGGGCCAAACTCTTAACACAGAGTATCCCTTCCTGTGCTGATGCGAAGGTCGGCAATGGCCCATCTCCCTGTTGCATCAGCATGGGTCCTGATTACGCTCCTTGCAGACTTTATTGCAACAATAGCTATACCCCTAGCTGTCATTCCTTCTATTGAGCAACTTAACTCTGAATACCCTATGTCTTCAAGTATTTTCCATTTCCTCTATGGAACATGGATCTCAATCAATCAATCAATCATAACACTTGTATAACGCACTACTCACCCGGAAGGATCTCAAGGCGCTTGGGGGAAGGGTTCCGCTACTGCTCGAAAAGCCAGGTCTTGAGTTGTCTCCTGAAGGGGAGGTGGTCCTGGGTCAGCCGAAGGTGGATGGGGAGGGAGTTCCATGTCTTGGCCGCCAGGTAGGAGAAGGATATGCCTCCGGCGGTGGCTCTTCGGATGTGTGGTACGGCGGCGAGGGCGAGGCTAGTGGACCATAGCTGGCGGGTGGGCGTGTAGAAGGTCAGGCGGTCGTTGAGGTACTTGGGGCCCAGGTCGGTGAGAGACTTGGGTGCGTGGGTGAGGAGCCTGAACATGATCCTCTTGTTGACGGAGAGCCAGTGCAGGTCCCTCAGGTGGCTGGAGATGTGGCTGCGTCGGGGGATGTCCAGGATGAGTCGGGCGGAGGCGTTCTGGATGCGTTGGAGTCTTTTCTGTAGCTTGGCTGTGGTTCCGGCGTAGAGGGTGTTTCCGTAGTCCAGTCGGCTGGTGACGAGGGCCTGGGTGACCGTCTTCCTGGTTTCGGTTGGGATCCATCGGAAGGTCTTGCGAAGCATGCGAAGGGTGTGAATGCATGATGAGGAGACGGTGTTGACTTGTCTGGTCATCGAGAGGGAGGAGTCCAGGATAAAGCCCAGGTTGCGTGCTTGGTCTGTTGGCTTGGGAGCGGTGCCCAGGGATGTGGGCCACCAGGAGTCGTCCCAGGCGGAGGGTGATGGTCCCAGGATGAGGACTTCCGTCTTGTCTGAGTTCAGTTCCAGGTGGCTTTTCTTCATCCATTCGGCGACGCCTTTCATCCCTTCGTGTAGGCTGGTTCTGGCGGTTTCAGGGTCTTTGGTGAGGGAGAGGATCAGCCGGGTGTCGTCGGTGTAGGAGATGATGTTGAGGTTGTGTTGGCGTGCGATGGCAGCAAGAGGTCTTATGTAGACGTTGCAGAGGGTGGGGCTGGGTGATGATCCTTGCGGGACGCCGCAGATGACTTCGGTGGCCTCGGATCGAAACGGGGGGAGGCGGACTCTCTGTGTTTTTCCGGCGAGGAACGAGATGATCCAATCCAGTACCTTCTCTTGGATGCCGGTGTTGCTGAGGCGTTGGACTAGGGTGCGGTGGCAGACCGTGTCAAACACTGCAGAGAGGTCCAGGAGGATGAGTGCTGCTGTTTCCCTGTTGTCGAGCAGGGCTCGGATGTCGTCGGTGGCTGCGATGAGGGCGGTCTCGGTGCTGTGGTTGGCTCTGAAACCGGACTGTGAGGGGTTGAGGGATCCGTTCGTCTTGAGGAAGGCGGCAAGCTGTCTGTTGACGATCTTCTCGATGACTTTGGCAGGAAAAGGGAGGAGCGAGATGGGGCGGAAGTTTTTGAGGTCGGTGGGGTCCGCTGTTGGTTTCTTTAGTAGGGCTCTGAGCTCGGCATGCTTCCAGCTCTCCGGGAAGGTGGCGGTGTTGAAGGAGGTGTTGATGACGTCCCGGAGTTGGGGTGCAATGGTGGAGTCGGCCTTGTTGAAGACGTGGTGGGGGCAGGGGTTGGTTGGAGATCCGGAGTGGATGGTGTTCATCGTGCGGGCTATGTCTTCGGTGGTCACCGTGGTCCAGGTGCGGAGGGTGGCGGTGGGGTGCGTTGGTTCAATGGTTGGGTGCGTGTATGGTGCGCCAAAACTGTTGTGGATGTCGGCAATCTTGCGGTGGAACAATGAGGCGAGGGAGTCGCAGAGATCTTGTGAAGGAGTGATCTCGTTGTTGCCGGTGCTGGGGTTGGAGAACTCCTTGACGATGCTGAAGAGTTCCTTGCTGTCGTGGGTGTTGTTGTCCAGTCGCTCCTTCAGTGATTTCTTCTTGGTGGTGCGGATGAGCTGGTGGTGCTTGCGGGTGGCGTGTTTGAGGGCGGTCACGTTGTCAGTGGTCTGGTCGAGAAGCCAGGCTTTCTCGAGGGTGCGGCAGGTCTTTTTGGAGTCCTTGAGTTCGTCGGTGAACCAGGGGGCCTTCTTGCTTCTGGGTCTGCTGGGAGGGTTCATTAGTGGTGCAAGGTCGTCGGCGCAGGCGGTCAGCCACTGCGTGAAGTTGCAGGCTGCTTCGTTGGGGTCCGTTGTGCTGGCAGGTGGGTTCTGGCTGAGGGAGGTGTTGAGCTGGTCGGCGGTGATCTTGCTCCAGCTCCTGTGAGGAACCTGTTGTGGGTGGTGGTGGGTTGTGGTTTTTCTGAAGCTGAAGTGGACGCAGCTGTGGTCGGTCCAGTGGAGTCCGGTGGAGTGGCTGAAGGTGATGTGCTTGCTGGATGAGAAGACGGGATCAAGCGTGTGGCTGGCGTAGTGGGGGGGGGTGTTGACCAGTTGCTTGAGTCCGAGGTTAGCGAGGTTGTCCAGCAGGGCGACAGTGTTGCGGTTCTTGTTGTTCTCCAGGTGGAAGTTGAGGTCCCCTAGGAGGATGCAGTCGGCCGAGGGGAGGGCGTGTGGGCTGAGTCCGTGATGTCTTCGCTGAATTGTGTGCGTGGTCCCGGGGGTCTGTAGATGAGGGTGCCTCTGAGGTTCTTCTTTGGGTTGGTGTGAATCTGGAAGTGGAGGTGCTCGGCGGTGGCGAAGGTGTCGTTGGAGTCGGTCGTGATGCGGATGGTGTTCTTGTGGACGATGGCGATGCCTCCTCCGGTCTGGTTGACGCGGTCCCTCCTGATGATCTTGTACCCGTCCGGGATGGCGAAGTCGATGTCGGGGGCTGAGGAGGCATTCATACAGGTTTCCGTGAGGAAGGCGATGACTGGTGATGTTGTGTCGAGGAGGTTCCAGAGTTCCACGGCGTGTCTGTGGACGGAGCGGGTGTTGAGGAGAATGCACTTGAGGTTGCTGCTGGAGCTTGGCTTGGCGGGCGAGGTGCAGGTTCGGAGGCAGGTGAACTTGCAGGTTCTGCAGGTGAATGGTCCGTGAATGCGTTTCGGGGCGGCCCGGCAGTATGTGGGGTTCCGGCCGGCATTGAGTGCGTTGAGGGCAGCGGCGCCGTAGGTCTGTCGGGTCGTCTTGCATCGGTGGGGGGCAGGGGTCCTGGCACTGGGCGTGGTCCAGGCGCGGACGGGCGCAGACGGGCTTACCTTTCGCGCGCCTTCGATGCGCAATCGGTGCGCTCGCTGTGCGTGAACGCTGCTCGCACTTGTACACTCTGCCATAAATGGAGAGTGGGGGGGGCGAGGGAGGAGCAGCTGGGAGGTGGGAGAGGTGTGGCGAGTGGGGGGGAGTGTGCGGGGATGCTGGAGGGAGTGGGGGTGGGGCCGGAAACAACGAAGGACAAGGGACAAACTTAAGGGCAACACGAGAAAACGAGAACGGCAGCAAAAAAGTACAATTCACAAAGACGAAAAAACAGCAGCAACGTAAAACAACTTACAACAGGCAGGCACAGGGACAGTCAGGGACAGGGGCCGAACCAAGACAGGGGCAGTCTTGACCCAGCAGCGGCGGCGGCAGCGGGAGGAGAACGGGCACACCCGGGGTGGCCACGCGGCAGGAGGAGGGACCGGACCGACCAGGTCATTTTACCTCTTTCGTCTCTATTGTTGCCTCCCCCCACCATAAATCAATTGTTAGAGAATTTCAGGTCATTCCTTGTCAATTGTGTCGCACAGCTCCCCACAGCCAACCTCATATGACGCATAGAATTAAAATCTGTGACACAGATCTAACCAAGATTGTGCAAACAATTCCTTTGCCTTGACTTCGAAGGAGAAAAAATATGTTCTGCCTTCAGTAATGACTTTCAGTTTTGCTGCACTTAACAAAAATGAATGAGCCCCTTTAAACTGCAGTGGCTGTATAAGTTGCCTCAGACGTCAACGTCTTTCGAATGCAGTGTGGCAGAAGTCTGGCGTCACAAAAAACATGCACCCATCCGCCACAAGTTTGGAATTAGGGCAGAATTTATCTAAGATATCCTGTTGCAACAAAAAATTACAAAAAAAGACAAGAATGGCTCTTGGTTTGCCCTTATCTGGACCCTGGCTTTGCTGCTGTTTAAAGGGTAATCTATGTGCTATCTGTATTTCTGGACCCCAGCTCCAGCCTGTCAGTTCTGCAAAAGTGTTATATCCTTAGAATTACATTTACATGTAATCAGCCTAGGTCCTCCTAGCTGCTCAGCCAGAGTGAGAGATGGTAACGGAATGTTGGTGTGACTGTGATGAATGGAATGCCTGGGTGACTGAGTGGATGAGTGGTGACAGTTGGAGATGGGCTGAGCAGCTAGGCAGGCTGCTCCTGGTGGGGCTAGTACATGGCTAGTACCTGACTAGAGCTGGCTGGACAGAGATTGATACAACTCTGACATTGAACCAATAAAGAAGACCTTAGAATATACAACATGGCTACCAGTGACTCTATTTGCAGGGTACAACATTATTTCGGCGATGAGGATGGGATTGCACTCAAGCGTCTTTAAGAATGGTACAGAAACAAAGAGAAACTAAAGACTACAGAAACCTAGAAACTACAAGAAACTTGAATACCAAGACAGTAGACATCAAGCGGAACAAAGTAATAGTTTCAAGTATGGAGTCACGGGGCGTGGCTAGCGCCCAGAGAAGATGGTGGGCTGTCCTTTGCTCTCCGGAGTCGCGGGAGACGGAGACGAACCCAGCGCGATTCCCTGCGCTTCCACATGATGCCGATAGACGGGAGATGTCGTGGGAAGCCCTGAGGCATACATGGGCCCCATCATGAGGACTCCCTGAAGCTTTTACGGCCATTTACCGGGTGGAATGTGAGGAGCCCGAACAGGTTAGCTCACGGCCGCCATTTTGATTTTTCGCTGATGGAGCTTGCACCCACGCTGTTATTCACACGTCTTCCCACCACGAACCACAACATTTGCTGTAAGTTCTTTCTTCAGTCATTTTTTGCATTATTCTCCTCAACTTGGATGCAGCTGCTGACCAATTTAGTTTGACGCCATTCTGTGCGCTACAACTCCTTGCTCACCACACTGCAGTAACTACGCCCTGTTTTATTTTGGACATAATGTGCGTTTTCACCTCAGCGTTGTTTCTTTCCTCCTAATGTGTGGTACAACTAATATCTGCTCTCATTTTTTGACTGTTAATGGACATTGTGGTTCCTTCGTGTGATGTCACATAGCTGCATGAACGTTCTTCTGCTTCCTGACTAAGGGGGATTGGAGAATTGCTCTCCTGTGGATGTAGTTTCTGACTACTTTTGGTTCTGCGCCATTTCACCGCCACATTTCCTTGTTCGTCATACCGCAGCACCTTGTTCGCCACACCGCAGTACCTACGTCCTGTCTTATTATGGACATAATATGCGTTTTCTCTTCAGCGATGCCCCTTTCTTCCTAATGTGTGGCGCGGCCAGTATTTGCTCTCATTTTATTGACTGTTAGCGGATTTCATTGTGGTTCCACCGTGTGTTGACATACAGCTGCATGGAATCTCTTCTGCTGCCTGATTGAGGGGGATCGGTGTATTGCTCCCCTGTGACTTTGCTGTTTTTGGTCATTCTAAGGGCAGGCTCCTCAAGGTTGTTCATAAACCATCTGCATCTAAACAGTCATTTTGGACTCATACTGGCTCCAGGTATCAGTGTTTATCGATGGAAGACACTTCAGATACTCCCTCTTCTAAGGCCTCATCCGCTGCATCATCTTCATCAAAGTCTGGTACGTCTAAGGGCTCAATTAAAAGACTTAAGAAGGATCCCCCTTCTCCCCCTAAGCAAGCTCCGTCATCCACAATGAATATTTTACTGGATGAAATAAGGGCCTAAAAACTCTTTATGGAAGAGACAAAGTCTACTCTCCAAATGTTGTCAGACAAATGGTCAAATGTGGATAACCAGGTCACTGTCCTGGAACAAAGTGGGGCTACACTTGAATCTTCTGCTTCCAAGGTTGATCCTCTTTGTGCACAAGTCTCTTTCCTACATAAGCAGATCGAAAATTTGGAAAACAGGAATAGAAGAAACAACCTTCACGTTTATGGCCCGGCAGAAAATTCAGAAGGTTCTGATCCCATCGTTTTCTTCAAGTCCTTTTTGCCGAAGCTGCTTAATTTGCCAGAATCAACCACCCTTAATATACAGAGAGCACATCGTCTGGGTCCACCGGCTAGTGGTCTGGCTTCCTCGTCTGCAAGAAAACCGAGAGGCGTCATCATATATTTCCATGAATACACTGATCTCCTCACGGTTCTTTCTGCTGCAAGATCCATGAAGTGTGTCACTTGGTCAGGTACTCCTATATACCTATCTCAAGATTATGCCAAGCCTACGGTGGATAGTCGCAAGGAATTTCTCTCTCTTCGTCCACAATTACGCTCAATGGGTGCTCGATGCGGGCTTTTCCATTATTGCCTTTTCAGAGTGACTTTCAACAATAAGACTACCACCTACGATGACCCTTTGAAGTTAAAAAGTTTTTTGAACTCTCATATTGTGGATACAATGGAATTTGCCTCTGCATCTGCTTCTAAGTAACCACTCTTTATTTTTGCTTCCTCAGGCTTGCACATAACAGTTATTGTTCGGTTTTGTTAGATATTACATATTCATGCTTTTTTTCCCATTATATGTTATTGTTTTTATGTAAAGTTTTCCCATTTTGTCCTTTTTGTCCTTACAGATATTCTCCCAACGCATATCTCCTATCCTTGTTGTTTTTGGAATTCGTGGGTTTCGTTATTCCTCCCCGCTCCTCCCCCTGAGTGTTGGACCCGCCATTGTTCAATGTGGCCTCCACCCTCCTATCCTTCCCTTGTCCTGGATATTCTGTAAGTTGATTTTTCTGATTATATTTTTCTCATTCTCTTTTACTACTCGTTTTTTCTCCTCTTTTTTGTTCTAGTAGTATTTTTCAAGTTTTTTTCTTTCTTTCTAAGCTTGTTACTTCATTCTTCTTTTCATTCTCTTTTCTCTCTTCTTTGCTTCTCTTTCTTTTTTTTGTATCTCCCTTATTGTCATACAGCTGGCATTCTTTCTTTCTCTTTTCTTGTTACTCATGGAATTGTTTTAATTGTTCTTTGATGTATATATACAATTTTTGCATTAGTCTCAACAGTTCTTCACGTTTCTATTTTAACTGGCTTCTATTGTATCATTATGCTTTTTTCTCATGCCTTTAAAAATAGTATCTTGGAATGTCAGAGGTTTGCACTCACCAATTAAGAAACAGAGAGTTTTAACACACTTAGCCAAACTCAATGCTGACATTGCTTGTATTCAAGAATCACACCTATCAGCGGAGGAATCTGCTAAACTAAAAAGGGGCTGGGTGGGTGAGGTTTTCTTTTTCCCTGGTGACAGGAAACGTAATGGTGTTCTAATTTTGTTTCATAGATCTCTCTCTATCAAAATATTATCAAGTTTGACGGATCAGCTAGGTAGATGGGTTTTGGTGAAATTTAGTTTAGATGCTGTTCCCTTTTCCCTTTTGAACATTTATGCTCCTGCAACTGGTGATGCTTCATTTTGGTCCTCCTTGGCTCCACACATTACACAACATTACGAGGATAACTTTGTCCTTGCAGGTGACTGTAATGAAGTCCTTGATCCATTTTTAGACAGGCATTCCTCCAGTGCTTACTTGCCTCACAAATCCCACAAATCTTTTACACAACTCATTTCCCAATACAAATTTGTTGACGCATGGAGACTTTGCAACCCTACTTTACGAGAATATTCTTTTTTTTCACCACCACATCAAACACAATCAAGATTAGATTACTTTTTCATCTCACATCACCTATCTCAATCCCTAATCGCTTCTGATATTAGTTCTATTTTAATCTCTGATCACGTACCAGTTTCAATTGATTTGGATGTTCTACATAAACCCAATTTCACGAAAAAATGGCGTTTTAACAACTCCCTTTTTCTTGGCCCAACCTTCGTCTCTTCCTTTACGTCCTTTTTTCACAAATTTTTCCTGTTGAATCAGACTGATGATATTCAATTTCCTGTGGTATGGGACGCTTTTAAGGCGTCTGCCAGAGACTTCATTATCAGATATGTTTCTCGCAAACGGAAAAAAGCTCAACAAGATACTAAGGACCTCTTTGCCAAAATTAAACGATTGGAACATACCTATTACACTTCGAAATCAAAAGACTGTTTATTGGAACTCAGCTCTACCAAACTTCAATTTAACAAAGATTCCACAAATAATACTTCCAATTTTTTAGTAAAGTCCAGCGCCAAATTCTACGGTGGCCAAAACAAGGCTGGGAAATTATTAGCCAATTATTTGAAAGTTAAGAAAAATAAGGTCCACATAGAATCCATTTATGGTAGAGATGGCACATTGAAACATAAAGATGATGACATCTTACAGGAATTTCCCAATTTTTATGAGTCTTTATACTCCACTGAATCACTTTCTATTGAGCATTCCATCGCCCAATTTTTGTCCAATATTCGGCCACCCTTTGATAATCCTCCAGATCTCTCCTCATTGGAAGCAGACTTAACCCAAAAAGAACTCCTTCAGGCCCCTAATTCTTTAAAACACGGAAAGGCCCCGTACCCGGATGGCTTTACGGTTGAATTCTTCTCTCACTTCTCTAAATTACTTTTGCCCAAATTACATACCCTTCTTACCACCTTTCTCACTCCTGGCTCTGCTTCTGGTACCTTTTCAGATGCTCTTATTTGCATTCTCCCTAAACCAGGTAAAGATACACAGCATTGTAAAAATTACCGACCTATTTCTTTGGTCAACATTGACTATAAGATTTATTCAAAAGCCCTAGCCTTGCGTCTGGATCTACATTTACCTGAACCCCTAGGAAAGGAACAATCCGGCTTCGTTAAAGGCAGATTGTTAGCTGATAATACTAGATTATTCCTTGATATCCTCTCCAAGACCTCCCATTCCTCTCAATCTATTGCAGCCATAGCTTTGGACACTGAGAAAGCTTTCGACCGAGTTGAATGGCTTTATCTTTTTCATACCTTAACATGGTTCGGTTTTGGTCCAAATATTTCTACCTTGATTTCTCTTCTATATTCTCATCCCAGAGTGGCCATTTCGGCGAATGGTGGCTTGTCCTCTTATTTTTCCCTTAACAGAGGAGTCAGACAGGGATGTCCTCTTTCCCCTTTTTTGTTTAACCTTGCTTTAGAACCTTTTCTTTTGAGAATTCGACAAAACAATGACATTCATGGTTTTGATTATCAAAGCTCCACGATTAAAATGGCGGTCTACGCCGATGATGTATTACTAATCCTTTCTCAACCTACCGTGTCCCTTCCTGCATTCTTAGAAGAAGTTAACTCTTTCGCTCACGTGTCTGGTTACAAATTAAATAAGGATAAATGCGAAATCCTACCCCTTACCAAATTTACTTATAAAAATGATTTCTCCGACTCGGGTTTTACATGGAGCCCCACGTACATTAGATATTTAGGTCTTCATTTTACCTCTTCCCTTTCAAGTACAGTCACTCATTGTATGCAATATTGTATACAGAAACTTACTAGCCTCACAAACAAATGGCATCCTCTGTATCTTTCCTGGTGGGGTAGATTAGACACAATTAAAATTATGCTCTCCCCTATTGTCCTTTTTACAATTTCTAATATTACATTTTCAATTCCCTCCAAGCATTTCAAAAAAATGAACTCCATTTTGTCCGAATTTTTGTGGGGTCATAAAAAATCTCGTATGTCCGTGGCCAAATTGATTCGCCCTAAATCGGAGGGAGGAGTACATTTTCCAAAATTTTCTCTCTATCACAAGTCCTTTTTATTAAATCTAGCATCAAATTGGATTTTAGACTCCTCACGTTCTCCTCCTCTCTGGGTATCCCTAGAACATTCCTATATATCTCCTTTTTCATTTAAGGACTACCTTTTGTTCTCTCGAAAGCCGCAATCCTTATCCACACCTATTCTTAAATATACCTCTAAAATTTTCCCAATCCTTCCTATTTCTTCTTTCTTGGAACAACCCATTTGGCATAACACTTTGATTTTAATCAACAACAAGCCTTTTTTTGGAAAACTTGGCGCTCTCGTGGTCTCATTTGGATCCACCAAATATTCCATAATGATCAGTTTGTTATTTTTTCAATAGCCAGTTCTTCTTTTCTTTTACCCCCCGCTTTTATAACTAGATATTCTTTACTATTGTCTGCAATACAATCCGCTTATGATGCATATCATGCACCTTCTCCTTCCCACAATAAGGATTTCTCTATTTCCTCTTCGTTACATTCTTTACTTCTTAAACACGCCAAGGCCTCCAAAATGTATGCTTTCCTCAAAGCCCCTACTTCTTTCCGTACCACGTCTAACATAGAGGAAGCTTGGGAAAAAGATTTGGGTGTTTCCTGGCCTGTTGTATTGTGGGATAAAATTTGGTTAAAAATTTACAAATCTTCCAGAGCGGCTAACACAACTCAGACACTATTTTTTATTTACAATCGACTTTTGTTCTCACCACTTGTTCTTAGTAAACAATATCCTCATCTACTGATACATGTTTGTCTTGTTCCTCACCAGGTGCAGATCTCCATTACATGCTCTTCACATGCCCTCTAGTTCATCGTTTTTGGCTGAAGGTATGGTCTCAAATTAATAAGATTTTTCATCCACTCACTCCTTCTCTATTTCTCACATTTTCATGGGCAGCATCTCTCCTATCTGGGATCACTGCACTTTCAGAATACGTATTATTGATTTATAATTAGCAGTGGCTTTTCAACAAATTACTAAATCTTGGAAGGATTCCACTAAAATATCGTTACAGGCTTGGTGGTATGCTGTGTGCTATAATCACAGATTAATACAATAAATGGAGTCAGGCCCTGGGACTTGTGGTTGGTTGGACCGTATATTATCTGGGAAAAAACAAGCAAGTACCAACCACACTTTTTTTCACTCTTATTACTGAAGGAAAAAACAAACCAATATTGCTCTTAGGTCTGTTGGGTGTTTCTTACCCTTTTAATTACTATTTTTACTTTTCAAGCAGAGATTTTATGTGTAAAAAGAATACAAGACATTTAAAACATTTACACAAAAGAATACAAAACATTCATCACATATATATACAAACTGTACAAAATGTCCTTATTCCAATTAATGTACTCAGATCCTTGTCTAAATTTGACAAAGTAAGGCTCGGTATGGATGACAATATATTCAAATAATATAAACCATAGTTCAATTCATTGGTCTATAGGTCAATTGATGTCATATTTTCTGTACCTACGTGTTTCGAACCAGCTGACTTGAATTCCTAGGTTCTCTTCAGGGCTCTGTCTTTTAGTAAGTATCTGTAAATATGTACAAAGATGACAATTTTATTTTGAGTTCTAAATTATTAGTTTCTTCTCTCCATTGCTTCAAAATTATCGCTGTTTGTACCTGTTCGTACAGCAGCCGTCAGTCTACAGGTTTCACATTTTTCTCTTTTCTTTTTAATTGATCTTGATCCTGCACCCAAGGTGGAGAATAGATTTATCACTATTTTTGAAAACTTGTCTCTGTCCAACTATGTCAAGCCTTACCCCCCCAGACATACCTTTTCTTTGAAGGTTTTGCCCGTAATGCTAGTTCTCCTGGGTTGTAATTATTTCTTTTTTGGGGTTTTCTTCCTTTTTTTTAGAGATAACCTGTAAATTATAAAGGTATCTTAATGTTTATCAGGCCTCTGGTGTGGATTGCCTTTGCATTACTGTCATTGGGGTGTAAACACTTTCTAAACATACCTGTTGCAATGTTGCACTCTCGTAGTGACAGCGCGTTCCGGATTTATATACTCGGGTGGTATTCCATTATTCATAAAGGTCTCACGATCTGTAAATTTAGAGGTATCTCTATAAGATCGATTGAATTTAGTTTTCACGTTATTAAACTGGCTTTCACACAAGGGAAGGCATAACTTCAGTCTTTGAGCGGGAGCTCCGTGGTTATTTTCATTTGCTCTCGCACTCGTTAAGAATCGCGGGGACACTCGTTTCGTTCTCCTATAAGAATGTACGCTAGAGTCAGTCTATATTTGAATCTTTAGCTTTGAGATTAGCATGTACCTGGGTTATTCTGTATGCCCCTTACCTTAGTTTGGCGTTATCCGGCAACTGCAAAAACAATCTGTGGACGCCGCAGCCATCTTTAGTTGGGTTCATATAGCCGATATCACACATTGCGTGTCGGCCATTTTGGAGGGGGGTATTTCTCATTACGATCTTTACAACATTAAACATGGATTAAATCCTTAGTGGCCAGCGATTTTTGTTCTGAGGCATTTTGCGGTCCAGTGAGCATTATATTATAGATATTAGTCGCTTTTCTTAACCACATCGCTGCTGTGGTTATTTTTCCTCTGTGCTGGAAATAGCTATTCTCCTATATTCATGACGAGCTCAGCTCATCATCAGCACAGCTCAACTGTGCCTCATGACGAGCGGAGCTCGTCATGAACATGGAAGGGGTTAATGTGCAGTCGTATTTTGAGGAGGGGGTTTATTTCTCATTCTTTTTTGAAAAAGAGGATCTTAAATTATGTGCATAATGGCTTTGTCTATGTTTAATGATCGATCGATTATGCTTGGAAGCCCAGAACATTACGTTTTGGATGATAAGAGTATTCTTGTGAAATCGGCGGTGGCCATCTTTGAATGGGCTCGATCACCAACTACCCACTTAATTCGCCCTTTGTCTGTGTATCCCTGTAGTTACAACCTGGAAATTTCAGATAATGAATTGAGGCCTGAGAGGGCACTGTTAAATTTTAATATAAGGTCTGCTTCCTTTTGTAGCAGTACTCTCTCAGGGTCTACTGACGAATTCCTATTTTGAACATTAAACAACATAGACCATTTAAAATCGTTTTCTCCATGGCAGTTCTCTACAAAGTGCTCAACCATTGGGGCAGTTAGAACTTTATTTTTAATTCGTGATCTGTGTTGGGTCATGCGTGTATTTACTTGTTGGGTCGTCTTTCCAATGTAGATCTTCGGACAGGGGCATACAATTACATATATGACGTTTCTAGTTTTACAATTTGTAAAACTAAGATGCTTCCATTTGACATTACCATGGGCAAATTCTGCACCCTCCATTGTGTTTGTGCATGCCACACAGGTACCACATCTGCGGTGTCCTGTTATGGGTTTTAAACCCCATTTCGTTAGTAGATCGCTTTTTGGTTTTGGTGTCATTATATCAGCTCGTACAACCATCTGGCCTATACTTCTGTTCTTCTTGTATGCAAATAGAGGCCGGGGGAACGAACACTCCAGGTTCTCCAATAAGTGCCAATTTTTTAACACTGCTTGTCTGATTTTACTGCTGTCTGGACCAAAAGTGGTCACACAGACCAGTCTATCTAATTCTGGTTTCTCATTAGTCTGTAACAGACATTCTCTCAGTGTAAAACGTGCCCTTTTACTTGAATGTTTCAATAGTTTCCAGGGGTACCCTCTGTGTTTTAATTCTTCGCAGAAAGTATTGGCATGTTGTTCAAAGTCTGAAACATCAGTACAATTTCTTCGTATACGAAGTAGTTGTCCATAAGGCAAATTCACTTTTAGGTTTCTTGGGTGAGCACTTTGATGGTGTAACATTGTGTTTTTATCCGTCTTTTTTCTGTACAGAGAGGATTTAAGTCGTCCTTCTGCACATGTGATTTCGACATCAAGAAAAGTCATTTTGGTGGTACTGGAGTCTATCGAGAACTTGATGTCCGGATGTTTTGTGTTAAGCCACATGTGGAACCACATCAATTCCGTGTGGCTCCCCTGCCACAGAAGCCACACCTCATCGATGTAGCGGTACCATTGTTTTATATGTGCACCATGGGGGTTGTTTTGATCAATGTACTTCCTCTCATATTCTGCCATAAACAGTACGGCCATTTCTGGCGCGTATGGACAGCCCATAGCAGTTCCCTTGGTTTGCATAAAGAACTGCTCATTGAATCTAAAATAATTCTTTCTCAGGGCTACCTCGGCTAATTGCAGGATGAATGAAGTCGGTACCCGATGTGGTCTGGGCCGGGCTTCTAAGTATAATTCCATCACTTCCAGGGCCTCGTCCTGGGGGATCTGGGTATATAAGGACGTTACGTCCATTGTCACTAGTAGTTCTGAGGATGGGTCAAACTCTGTCCCCTGAACCTTAAGTAAAAAATCGGTGGTGTCTTTCAAATACGACTTCACTTGACAAATAAAGGGCTTTAAAAAGAAATCAACGTATTTGGCCAGGGGCTCCAAACATGAGTCACACCCTGACACGATTGGACGTCCTGGGGGTTCATTTAGGCTGCTGGACGAACAGGTACAAACAGCGATAATTTTGAAGCAATGGAGAGAAGAAACTAATTATTTAGAACTCAAAATAAAATTGTCATCTTTGTACATATTTACAGATACTTACTAAAAGACAGAGCCCTGAAGAGAACCTAGGAATTCAAGTCAGCTGGTTCGAAACGCATAGGCACAGAAAATATGACATCAATTGACCTATAGACCAATGAATTGAACTATGGTTTATAATATTTGAATATATTGTCATCCATACCGAGCGTTACTTTGTCAAATTTAGACAAGGATCTGAGTACATTAATTGGAATAAGGACATTTTGTACAGTTTGTATATATATGTGATGAATGTTTTGTATTCTTTTGTGTAAATGTTTTAAATGTCTTGTATTTTTTTTACGCATAAAATCTCTGCTTGAAAAGTAAAAATAGTAATTAAAAGGGTAAGAAACACCCAACAGACCTAAGAGCAATATTGGTTTGTTTTTTCCTTCAGTAATAGAAGTGAAAAAAAGTATAATCACAGATTAGACACAACGTTTGTATACCCGATGAGTCTGCCACCAAAAGAAATGAACTGTGGAGCCCTTTCACTATGTTTTTTGATGCAAGTGCTAGTCGTTCTTTGTCTCTTTCTCCGTTGCAACAAGAAGTTACTAAACCTCCATGACTTCCTTGAGCTTGTTATATATACTTTTCATATTATATGCTTTATGCCTACATTGTATATTTATTTTTCCTTATTGTTTTTCTTTCATATCTCATGTAATTTCTTCTGGTAATATTCATATTCATTTTTGAATTCGTTTACTCCTATTGCCAATATGACTTGTTTTTGCTGTATGATTTTCTATAATATTTTCATTGCTGTACTTTGTCAACTTTTACCTTATTTGCTTCAATAAACTTTCTTTTGAACTAAAAAAAAAAGTATGGAGCCACAGGCTGGCCAGCCCCACGAGTATCCTTGTCAATAGTCTGCCCCAACCACCATTGCCCAGCTTGGTCATGCTCCATTAAACTTGCAATATGGCTACACCGTTGCCACATGTGGGTGATCCAGCCATTGCTACTTCTCTGTATAAAGAAGTCACTGCTAACTGCGAGGAGTAGCTGCACAGAATGAGATTTCCCCTGTAATCAATTTTGATTTCAGGCATGTTGGTATTCCTGCCAATGTGAGGACATCCTAAGGGCCACACTGGACTGGTGTTGTTGTGTTCATCAATCGCTTTTGAAACACATGGAAGAGCACGCATTTTGTATTTAGGAATATATAACATGGCTACCAGTGACTCTATGTGCCGGTACAACAGGAATAATTCTTGAATAGAGAAACAATGAACCTCCAATTAACATCCTTCTTGACACCCTCAACCCACAAGACCCTAAGGTTATTGTGCCTTAGTCTGTTTTCTAACTTTTCAAGCTTCTATAGGGTGTTGGTGAGGTGTGCTTCATGTTCCATTCCAATCCTACTATTGGCCAATACTCCATTTCAGTCATTCTGGCGGAGAATTCTAAGCAGGTTTTTGCTTCTTTTCACATGGCCATTACAGTTTCTGGTTGATGACCTGCACTCTCTAGTTGTCTCCCCTAGTTTTCTCACAAGAGGCCATGACCCCTTGATAAATGGCCTCAAAGGATGTCGAGTCAGGTTGAGTTACTGAACCCATCTGTAAATAGGAATGTTGCCCTCCAGCCTAGGCATTGCTGAGTACTCCCACTTTAGACCAACCTTGGTGGCTGGTCCTTCCTCGGGTGGAGTCACATTTCCTTCATGCCTGGGTCTGCCACAAATCCTTCATGCCTGAGTCTGCCACAAATCCTTCATGCCTAGGTCACCCCTCCTTCCCTCGAATTGCTGGTGCAGCTCTCTAAGCTGCCCATTAAGCCAACCCTTCGATATTCCTCTGAATCCTCACCAGTCCAGTCAGACTGGTCTGAGATAAAAAATAAATGCTCCACCTTATCAGATTTGCCTGTTAGGCTGGCTGATGTGTATCTACTTCTGCTTGCCACCTGTTTCTTGCAATCACTTGTCTTTCCATGGGTTATTTGACCTTGCGCTAGGTTATAGATTTGTGAACTCACCCCATCTTGGTTCCCCTCAGTTGTCCTGCCCACTCCTCCTGTTGCTCCAGGGGCCTGCTCAATATTGGTTATACTGGTGCTTGCTGATGATACAGAAAAAGTCTCTTGCCTCCCACCACCTATTTAAAAATTTCCCTCTCCATTTATTTGGGCAGTAATATCGATTTTTAAATTATGGAAAGTCAAAATATCGAAGTATATAATATATGTATTAAAATATATAAAATGTGTAATAATATAAAATTTTTAAAACTTTTTTTATGTTATTTAATTTTTGCGTAATCTAATTCTGTAGTGGGTAGTAGGTTTATAGGGGAATAGGGTGGGAAGTAATTTAATTGCAATTAATTAAATATGTTAATTTATTTATTTGTATTTATTTTGAATTAATTGTTAATTAATTTTTAATTGGTAATTCATTAATTTTTAATTGGCAATTACTTTTTAATTGGTAATGTATTTTTATTAATTGATTCATTGATAATTATGTTTATTTTATTAATTTAGTTTCCGTAGCGGGTTGTGGGTTTATAGGGGAATAGGGTGGGAAGTAATTTAATTGTAATTAATTATGTTAATTTTTTTATTTCTTTTTACTTTGAATTAATTGTTAATTCTTTTTTAATTGGTAATTGATTAGTTTTTAATTGGTTATTTATTTGTATTTATTGATTAATTGATAATTATGTTAATTTAATTAATTTAATTTTTTTGCAGGTTTATAGGGGAATAGGGTGGGAAGTAATTTAATTGTAATTAATTAAATATGTTAATTTATTTATTGGTATTCAGTTTGAATTGTTAATTAATTATTAATTAATACATTTTTTATTGGTAATTTATTTTTATTAATTGATTATGTGATAATTATGTTAATTTTATTAATTAATTTTCTGTAGTGGGTGGTGGGTTTATAGGGGGAATAAGGTGGGAAGTAATTTAAATGTAATTAAGCAAATTATTTTTATTTATTAGTTGGTATTGATTTTTAATGTGATAATGAATTGCTAATTGGTAAATAATTTGTATTAATAGGTAATTAATTTTAATTATTAATATTAATTTGTATTTTTAATTGAATACTAATTATATAATATTAAATTGATAATTTATTTTAATTAATTTTTTCTTGGTATTGATATTTAAGTAATTTTTATTAGTATATTAAATCTTTACTTTCTCTACTGTTGCACTCTCTGGAGTGGGAATAGTAATTTATACCCCTGAGCTATCCGACGCTTTCCTTACTGTTGCACTCTTTGGAGTGGGAATAGTAATTTTTAACCCTATGCTATCCAAAACTTTCCCTATTGTAGCACTCACTGGAGTGGGAATAGTAATTTTTAACCCCCCCGCTATCCAACGCTTTTACTACTGTTGCACTCACTGGAGTGGGAATAGTAATTTTTACCCCTACGCTATCCAATGCTTTCTCCAATGCTTTCTCCACTGTTGCACTCACTGGAGTGGTAATAGTAAATGTTACCCTCCCGCTATCCTATGGTAAATATATTGTATATTTTTTATTAATATTACGTTCATATATATATATATTGAAGTCCACAGTCCTGCAGCACAGGGATTCCAACGAACACCAGCACATATATATGTATTAAAAAATCAAATTGGATGTTTATTTTTTTTTACTTACATTAATGTTTTATTAATTTTAACATTATTTAAGTATTTTAAGTATGTTTAAGTTAATTATATTTATTATTCCATTAATTTTCAATTACTTTTAAGACATTAAAAAAATCAATATTTTGACTAACTATATTTTTTACAACAATATTTTTGATTCAATATTTTTGTACTTACCTGTTTGGAGATAGGAATTCGATATTTTTGCATTCTTTATTTTTTACTCGCTATTTTGGTAATTCTATATTTGTGTCATCGATATTATGGCAGTGATCCCAGTACAGCACTCCCTTTTGCCAGTGCTGTGCTCCCATAGCGTCTTCCTTCTCCCCCACATCATGATTCCATGTTGCCATTAAATATGCAGTGTTTCCTGTGGAGGGCTGCTGGAATCTCTGTGAGTAGGACCCAAGCCTGTGACTCGATCGCTTTTAAGTAAAAGAAATCTGGTGCCTTCATGGCGGTTTCGGAACTTCACAGCCAGCATTAGTCTTTTCTGAGGCCACCTCCCCTCTGCCCCCTTCTTAGGGAGTAGCCTACCTCTCCTTGCTGAGCCAGCATTGGTGTTTGTTATCTGGGATTTCGAGGGACCTGCTGGTTTGCATCCTGTGAAGGAGTGTCTTGCAGGTGAGGCCGCAGAGGAAGCGCAGCGCTGACTGCACAAACAAAAGAGATACACATACTCATCAGGGTATGGACAATAGACCACAAGCTGTCTTCACCCCTTTATTTTAAAGCATCTGGCTACTCCTGACCAGAGGATGTTACAGGGTGCAGCTTCTGGGTCAACCCAGCACACAGAGGGGGGGTGCTCCAGGTCATTGCATCCCCTCCCAACGTGGTGTTCACCTTAGTCTGTGTGCTTGACAGGCAAAGTCTCTGTCTTGGTGATGGATTTGGCCTCAGGTTGTAGCACCAGGGGTGGGAGCGACTGCATTTGCTCCTAACATTGGATTCATGCTGAGGGTCTGTCTCTGTGTTTTCTCTCGCATTTAGTGACTCAACTTGGCGACTAGCTGGGGGACTTCCTCAAGATTAAGACTGTGGACTCAGGTCGCCCCAGGTAGCTCCTTCCTCTCCTGACAGGGTGGTCTCTTGGTTGGAGCAATCTTCTCCCCGGAACCACAACACATTCCTTGTACAACCTCTTGCCCCCATTTGGCAATAATCATAGTACCTTCAAGTGTGAGACTGTCAAGGTACCTGTTTCAAAAGGCGTTTGGAACTTCCATCCTGCCCGTCGATGTTTTATTAACACAAGTAAGGATGGTACAGAAACAAAGAGAAACTAAAGAATACAGAAACCTAGAAACTACAAGAAACTTGAGAACCAAGACAGTAGACATCAAGCGGAACAAAGTAAGAGTGTCAAGTATGGAGCCACAGGCTGGCCAGCCCCACAAGTATCCTTGTCAATAGTCGGCCCCAACCACCATTGCCCAGCCTGGTCATGCTCCATTAAACTTGCAATATGGCTACACCATTGTCACATGTGGGTTATCCAGCCATTGCTACTTCTCTGTATTAGGAAGTCACTGCTAGCACAAGTCTCCTTAGTGGGAGCTGCTAAGATTTTGCATGCCTTTTCAGGCTGACACATTTGTTGATCCCGGTGCACTGGACTTGGGCCTCTGCTGTTTTGTACGGATTGGCGCCCATTGACTGGACACATGGTAGGGGTCCCTCCAATGTTCATTCAGCATCAAGGATTAGGGGGACCGTTGCATGGCACAGTGTGATGTTGCTTGGTGTTCTCACAGAAACTGGTTGAGGTTGATCTCAGGGTTGGCACCCTCTGCCACTGAGATCCTTAGTGCTTTATTCAGCATATGCATGAAGCGTTTGGCCTGATCATTGGAATGTGGCCACTGGGGTTATGCAGCGTTGTCTTATGCCGAGGGTTGTGAGCAGGTCTCTGAAGTCGGCCCCTTGGAACGGTCGTCCATTGTCCATCTTTATCTCTTAGGGGAGCTCCAGTAGAGCAAAGGTCTTCTCTAGCACTGGGGCGACATTAATGAATGCTGTTGACTCTATTACTTTAACTATTGTATATTTTGAATAGCTGCCAATTATTACTGCAGTGATTCACCCATCTGGAAAGCTCCCAAAGTCGAGGCTTATCTGGGACATCGGGATGGTATATGGTTCTTCTGTGATTATGGGTGCTGTGGCTTCTTGACCGCTTGTCAACTGTCAGGATAGACATTGTCGCACAAAGTCATCTACTGCAGCTTTTAATCCTGGAAATCAGACCTTCTCCCTCGTTCTGGATTTTATCCAAACAGTTCCTTGATGGCCTCCATGGGCAAGGGTTGTCATGCAGGGCTGGAGGCTCTCTGGGATTATGATGCAAGACCCAGCTAATATCAGGCTGAGTGTCGAGGCACTTAGGTCATCGCGGACCCTCCAAATATTTCTGAACTGCTCTTTGTCCGGGCCACAAAAGTTGTTGGCGTCCTATAGGAAGTTGTGCCATGAGTCTTGTTGGAGACAAATTACTGAAAAATGATGCCTCTGTAGAATTAAAGAAAGCCTATAAGAGATAAAGATACGATTAATTATCTCTATCTATACGAATTTATTTTCTTCTGGAGCATATCAACATTTTTTTAAGACTTCAAAAAATGGTGACCAAGAGAGAGGGTTGAGGCTTCTTTTCTATTTATTACCCCCTCATTTTCTTTTTCAATATTGATCATACAAAATTCTTTACTGATTTTTAACACATGTATATATATATATATATACATATACATCTCATACATATATACACCTATATGCAATATATACACAAACAATATATCACAGTACACATACAACAAATATATCCTTGAACTTTTTGAATCCATGCCCTTATCATTTTAACTAAAGGATGCTTCTAAATCATGTAACCAAAAGATATTCCTTAATAAAGGTCACCATAAGACAAATGGGAGCATAGAAGGTACAATCATTAAGTCCTGCTAGTCTTATGCTCTTTGTTTGAAATTAATTCACATATTCAAATTTTGACATGGTGCCTTCCATCAAAGTGTCGACGCGTTTCAGCCTTAGTAATTTCCAGGCCTCATCAGGAATAGGGCGTTCAAGGTTCCGCCATATTCATGTCGAGTCCTACACCTCCTTAAAGAATTCTTTCCACTTGAAGTATCTAAGTTGTTGTTCACGACTGCCAGTCTTCATATCTTAGACAAACGTCTCTTTTGTTATCAATCCAAGGGACACACGTAAATGCCTCACAAAACGTTTTTCTCATATGCGCTCATTCACTCCGCATTTCGCCAGACCCCCATTACCATCTCTAGAATAGCCTTGTTGGAGGGTATCCATGACTTTTGTCATGACCGGGTCAGCTCTGGTTACTTTGCTGATTTCTTTAATGGTAAGCACTTGTGGACAAGCTCCTTGAGACACCATGTTCACATAGTCTTCTGTGGTGTCAGTGTTATCAGTGTCAACTACCACAGGAACTGATGGGTGTCAGGATACAAAATCAAGGGTGTTCTTCGAGTCTTGTCTGTGGACCACCTCCATCTGGTAGTGTTAAAGGTGGATCACCCAATGTTCAATTTATGGTGCAGGGTGTGGTGCTATACCTCAAAACAAAGGAACAAGTGACTGGTGGTCGGTGACTATGCGGAACCGCTGTCCACTGATGTACAGGTGGAAGTGACCGCATGCCAACTTGATCGCAAGTGCCTCTCATTTCATTTGTGAGTATTGCACGCTCATTGGTGTAAGGGCCTTTCTAGCGTATGCAAGAAAGGCCTATTTTCCTGCTTCCAGTTCTTGGGTGATCACTGGCCCCAGGTCTATGGGACTGGCCTCAACCAGCAGTTCTGTGTTCCTCCTGGCATCAAAATAGACCATGGTCGACTTACTGGCAGTGATTCTTTGATGTTTTGGAAAGCTTCTTCTTTGCAACTGCCCTTCTTCCATTAGTCGTCCTTCGTGGTTAGGGCTCGTAGGGGTTTAGGTATCAAGAGAGAGGGTACCCCACTATCACCAGGGAACAGGGTACAGTGACAACAAGTCAAATCAGAATCCCTGGGCACACGCTCACTATCCTTTCGCACCCCTATAGGTTCACAATCAGACTTTATCAGGGAATACAAGTACAATATATTAAGTAGACTAAATATTAATTTCCACAACAAAATTGGAACGTTCACAGTCTAGTTTTAATCAAAAACACATTACATAAAAAAGATTTAGCGCTTTACAACACAGTTAAAAAAATTTTTAAAGAAAGTTTTCTTTGAAAAGGGATAAAATACAACAATTAATTATAACATTTCATAGCATGTATTATCAGAATCAAGTTAAAAAACGAGGAGAGATACACAAATAACATTTCGTGGAATCAAAGGTAACACATGGAAACAAATATCTGAAAACCTAACAAGAAAAGAAACCCCTTCTATTATCTGTGGCCTCTTGTTGTCTTTGCCACTACTAGTGAGTAGATCCAAAGGCTTATAGTCTTTTGTACACAAATGAACAACAGTAACAAAGATACATGTATATCGGTTGTTCACTAGGCCTAGTTGGATTCTCTGTGTTGGAAATGCGTCGACGCGTTTCGGTGCAGGACAAAAGATGTTGTAGCACCTTCCTCAGGACTTCTGTTATTGGGGTTATTTGCTTCAAAGCGTGGTGACTTGCACCCTCTCCCTCATAGATATGGGAAAGTATCCGGATCGGTATGATCGTAGTACTTGGGATACTTCTTCTGGGTTCAATTCCGGAAGGTTGATTATCCTTTTTTCATATGTTGTGTGCCCCCAATATGGGGTGTCTTCTCTATTTTTTCAACTCCTTGTTGCATATCGCTGCATCTCTCTTAAGATTTTTTAAAACTTTTCTTGGACGGGCATAGAATTATGTTTCTCCTGCCAGGAACTGGATACGTTCTTGTTTAATCCGGAGTCGCGTCTCTGCCTCGTCTCGACACCTACCAGCCTTGTCTGTGGACCACCTCCATCTGGTAGTGTTGAAGGTGGATCACCCAATGTTCAATTTATGGTGCAGGGTGTGGTGCTATACCTCAAAACAAAGGAACAAGTGACTGGGGGTCGGTGACTATGCGGAACCGCTGTCCACTGATGTACAGGCGGAAGTGACCGCATGCCAACTTGATCGCAAGTGCCTCTCATTTCATTTGTGAGTATTGCGCGCTCATTGGTGTAAGGGCCTTTCTAGCGTATGCAAGGGAGGCCTATTTTCCTGCTTCCAGTTCTTGGGTGATCACTGGCCCCAGGTATATGGGACTGGCCTCAACTAGCAGTTCTGTGTTCCTCCTGGCATCGAAATAGACCATGGTCGACTTACTGGCAGTGATTCTTTGATGTTTTGGAAAGCTTCTTCTTTGCAACTGCCCCACTTCCATTAGTCGTCCTTCGTGGTTAGGGCTCATAGGGGTTCAGCCACATTTGCTAGAATCAGGATGAACCAGCCACAGTACGTGGCCATTCCCAGGAAGCTGCACACTTCAGATACAGTAGTCAGAGCCGGTGCTTGCATAATGGCGCGGGACTTACAAGGGTCAACCTGAACTCCTTCCTGTTTGAACATGTAGCCGAAGAACTCGATGGAGTTATGGAGGGCGACCACTTGTCCCTGTGGAGGGTAACACCATGTTTGGATAGCCCCTTCAGTGCAGCTCTGAGGTGTCAGTGGTGTTTTTTCAACGGACGTCGAATTAAGTAGGCTGTCATCACTTACATTCAGTACTCCTTGCAGACCAGACAGGTTCTCTCGAATTGCATCCTGAAAGACTTCCACCGCTTATGAGATTCCGAAGTTCAGCGGTTTGTACCGGTGTAGACCTAGACGCATCAAAAACTTAGTTATGTAGCAGCTTTCTTCTGCCAGCACCAGCTGGTGATATCCGGCATTGAGGTTCAGTTTCGAAAACCACCGTGAACCGTTGAGGTCAGCTACTATGTCATTGATCATGGGCGTTATGTGTCCCTCCCGCCTGATTGCTTGATTGGGGAGGTGCATATCTATACACTGCAGTATTTTGCCTGGCTGTATAGGCTTATCAGCGTCACCATTGGTGACACCTACTGTGTTAGACCAGAAACCTTTGCGATTACCCCTTGTTGTTCACGTTTGTTGTGTTCTTGTTCGACAAGGGGTCTCAGGTTCAAGGGTACTCATTGGTTCCAAAGGGACACTGGTTTGATAGATTTGTCGATATGTATTTTGACCGGGGGAGCTTTTAGGCACCCAAGTCCTGTGGTTAGGTGAGGGAATTGGCTTAGTATCTCTTCAGTCTGAAAAGATTTTACGGAGTGTGCAAAGATGACTAGGCCTAGGTCCCCTGCCATGTGGCTTCCAACAAGGGTATCCGCCTCTCTATCAACCACGTGGTTGTGATTTCCAGGTCTTCTGCCCTAAACTGGATAGTTACTTTTCATTTTAGCGGCAATGGGGTTTGGCTTCCATATGTGAAAATCTTGGTGGTCTTTGGGTATACCGGCGGATGTAGATGAGGCGCTGATATTGCTGAATCCCCATTACGTTCGCTGAGACCCCTGTGTCAATCAGCGCTGTGATGCTGGAGCCAGTGACTTCAACAATGCATGTAGTTTGTGGATGCCTGCTTTGCTTGAGGTCACCTCTGAACTTCCCCTTTATCATCAGGGGATGAGTCTTTTATGTAGTTTTGATGAAGCAGAGATGTTTTGGAGGCACCCTTAGGTCCTCGCTCTTCTAGGGACAGTTGCCATACTGATTTCAATGGTGGTCATTTACCACATGACCCTCTATTCTTGGTCCACCCCTGCAGGCGGTAGTGAAGTGGTTTAGGGTGCCACACTTAGAGCATGTCTGTCATTGCGCCGGACATTCTTCAAGGGGGTGTTCTTCTCTCCCGCAATATCTGCATCGGGACCCGGACAGGGAGTTGGCTGATTGTCGAGGCCTACTCCACTTTCCATGTGTGCGTACAGCGTTGGGTGCTTAATCTTCACTGTTGGATTTCTTTGAAGCTGTTGCATGAGGGCAATGTCCATTTCTGAGGCTCTGGCGTCAGACAGGTCATGGGACCTTGCCAGGATGATGGCATCTAAGGGGATATTAGGTTGATATAAAATGAGGCCTCTCAGAGTGTTATCTCTGCAGCCCTGCATGATTTGCACTCTTAATTCCGTAGGTTGATTGTCTGCTATGCACATGTTAGTCAGTTCTCACAAGTGTGCATAGAAGGTGTCCATAGACTTCTACTCCATTGCCGGCTTGGTGGAGTTTGAAGCGCTCATAATTCAGGTTAAGTTGTGGATCAAAGTGCACATTGAGTGCTCTAACCGCCACATCTTAGTTATTTGCCGCTTCCATATTTGGTAGGTGCACAAAACGTTTGTAGATCCCTTCCCCTGCATAGTGCAGCAGAAGGGACCTCTTCCCTGTGCCGTTGGTCTCCTGGGTCACAAGGAAATTGTTTTCCGGACTCCCAATCCACGTCTTCCAGCAGGGCGAGGCAGTAGCGGTATCCGCACGTTCGCTGAACGACGGCAGCGTGCTGACTTGGGTGTGATGGGTGGTGGCTAGGGAGGGAGGCAGTGCCTGCCGGGGCACAGCATTGCCAGCTTCATCAGCCAAGTTTGTGAGGTGGTGCTGGCACAGACGAGGAGGTGGACTGGTTTACCAGCTGAGCGGGAGGAGATCTTTGTAGCAGTCAGTGCTAGATGAAAATTACAGCAAGATATGGTTGTTGCAGCTTGTGCTTGTTAGAGACTCCAGGATGCTGGTACCTTGGTAGTAGAGAGAGTCAGTCATGGATTTTGATTCTTGACTGCATGGTACGTCTGCCACCGTGAGAAGCTGGCTTAGTGTATGGGGTACACTTATGTAAGTGGACACCCTGCACTAATCCAGAAAACTTTTATGGTGATTTTAGTGGTCATGAACAACCTTAGAATGCACTGAATGCATTCTAAGTGGTAACTGCAGAGAGCAGCCTTCAGGCTTAGTCCAGAAGGAGTGTAAAGAACGTTGATGTATCAGAACAAAATCTTATTGGCATAGATTAAGTAAACAAAAACCACACAGTGTATTTATAGAAATATGTATTTATTATAAGACACTCACTAACACATACAGATATCTCCTACCTGGAGATATACACAATGCACAAAATACTTTGCAATAAAAACAGGTAAGTAGCACAAATACACAGTGGTCATCAGGGGGAGACCAAACAATATACTAAAATAGTCGTATGTGAATCATGTCTAAAGTCTAGACTGTACCCAGAAGATGTAGAAGTGCTGGGAACCCAAGGAACCACCCAAGGTGAGTATCTAGGAATCCTCACGGAGGTCGTGTGCAGTGTGGGAACACGATACACGTCAATGGGTAAGTTGCAGTTGCCGGAGGCACTGGAGTCACAAGAGGACCTCGAGCAGCTCAACAAAGATGCAGGTCCATAGTGCAAGGGATGCGGTGAGGACAAAGATCTTAGTCACAGGAGGTGCTTGAGGTTGGAGCTACTTGGACCCCAAAGATCTTGGAGGAAAAAAGCCAACAAGCCTGTGCAACGGTAAGTTGATGCAGTGCACAGCGGTTTGGTTCCTGTGACTCTGGCAAGGGATACTGGCCTCAATCTTGGTGAGAGGATAGGGCAGGCCTTGAGGGATGCGAAAAATGACCACCTATGTTGCTGAGCCTTTCGGAGTCTGTAGGAGCTTGGTCTCAGCAGACAGGTCAGCTTTGTTGTGGTGACCCATGTACAAGTTAGTCCATAAGTACCCTAAGGAAAGGGTTGGGATGATTCAGTGTTATGTCGTCATAACGTGTGCCCAGGACTTTGTTTACATTTCTGGTGTGGGTTTCACAACTTACACATTTACAGGGGTTACAGGGTATTTCCCCTGACCTGGCAGCACTGTGCTTACAATCAGCATTACATAAACAATTCATATCAGCCTGAGCGCGAAGCTTCCTGTCTTACTAAAAACCCTACATCGAGATATTTATTTGTAAACTATACCCAGATCCTCAGGCCTACAACATAATCATTCAAACTTTGATGGGAACAATCCACACAAAAAACATGCATAAGAAAACAAGGTGCACTCATTGGCAGAAGTCATGTGCTCATCTGATTCATTATCACATAAACCTGTTCTCATAATTTTTAATAATTATGAAACATGAGTCTCCACATTAACAAATGTTTCCGTGAAAACAGAACAGATTACTTCATCTACTTAATGACAGTACATTGCACAACACAAAATAGCTGTTATTTCCTCACATCAATTTACATAACCTTGTAATTTAAAATCATCACAATATAAACTAGACACACATTTCACTCTTTGTTTTACAAGTTAAAGACTTGATCTCTCCATATCACATTGTTAGTGCCTTTCGTGTCTTGGGAAATAGCCCGAAAACACAAACGTGGGGAACCATTTTAGGAGAAGAGTGGGAACACAGAGCAGATTTAAATATATTATTACTGATAGGATTGTTCTTCATATGTGGCTTCCAAATGTAAGGCAGTGTGCAATAAGCAACTAATTTAGCAAAAATGTGCACTTTACCGCCTTCCTTCTGCAGACCACGATATATCCGAATTTCTTTTCCCACTGATTGCAAAAGCGACTGTTGCTCTACTTTTCTTCAAAAGTGCAGCGTGGCATCCTTGATGGCAGTCACACATGAAGCATATGTAGCATTATTCCTCTTCTTTCCACACAGCATCATTTTCTGCCATTCAAAGATATGAAAATTTCACTCATAGTTTAAACATAAAGGGCCTCATTTATGAAAAGTGACGCATCGCTGCGTGAAAACAGCGATGCGTCACTTTTCACTGCGCACTCCTTGCGACACCAATGATGCGTCATATTTAATGTATGACGCATCATGTCGCAAGGACTTACAGATACGCCCGTATTTCTGACGCATCTGTAAGCGCAAAAGTGACGCATTGCTGGAGTGTGTCACAAAAGTGATGCAACTCCAGCAATGCGTCCTTTCACATGGGGAAAGCCCCATGTGAAAGGGCTTGCGTCAGTCTTACGCCTGCTGTGAGGCAGGCGCAAGATTTTGACGCAACAGCATCCTAAAAGTGACGCAGTGAAATCTCATAGATTTCACTGCGTCACTATTACGAGGCTTTTTGCGGGGGAACGCCCCCTCTGCATACATTATACCTGACGCAGGTATAATGTGGCGCAGGGGTTTAAAAAGTGACGCATCTACCTAGATGCGTCACTTTTTAAATATGGCGCAACAAGGCGCATTTTGTACACTGCTGGTGCGTCACAAAAAGTGACGCACCGGCGGCGCAAAACTGACGCAAGGCCTCATAAATAAGGGCCAAAGAATGAATATGAAGTGGGGGATTTGTAAACAAATATTTGGCAAAGGGGAGGTTCAACACCTAGTAAAGCTGGTTGTACTAGTACGTCGACAAAACAACTGTAGTATAGAAGCAGTTAACTCAATATGCTTCATTGCGAGATTATTATATCAAAGATTTGTTAAAGCTAAATTGTATTGCAAATTATTTATAAAAAAAATTGTATTTTCAAGCAAGAATCAGCTCTAAAGGGCCAGAACGAATTAACATTCTCAACAATCTGGAACTATTAAGTATTCTAAGAGAAAGTTCAGAATTAAATAGTAATACAGATTTCCAACAAAGTTCAAATACTGAAATACGTTTTTGGTGTGATTCCTTCTTGAATGTCAGTAATGTGATGTGCCCACTCAACCAATCAAATAATAATCTAAAGGACATACAGCAGCATTCTAATAAATCTCAATTTTCCCTTTATATTTTAGCTCTTCATGAGACATGCATGCATTTTGTTATCCATATTTAATCTGAATTGTTAGCATTTTCACCTATTTATCCATTTCAACATGTCTCAATTTGAGTTCTCTGTCTCCGCCACTCTGACCCATTGAGGTATGTTTTATACCCAATAATTTCAAGCACACAAAAGATGATGTGAGCAGTTTGTGTAATAAGTCTAACTAATGGCAATCGGTCTGGCAGCATTGCAGCCACTCATTCTTTTTCCCACCATGAGACCTAAGATTAGACTCAACAATGTGTGGGACAGTCTCCAATACGAACAGTCCAGCCAGGACTGCTAAGCCAGGTCCTGTCTGAACTGGAACACAAGCAAACCAAGACTGCTTTCGACTTGATTGGGTCTGGTCAGTTGGTTTAAGCTTGGTTCTAGTGGCCCAATAAGCCTGTAACCCATGTCTGGGCATAGCCTTGCAGACTGAAGCATTATATCAAATACAGCTTATCAAACAATCTTAGGGCAAGAGTGAATTGTATGTCTCCACTGCTATGACTTCTTGAAATATGCTATATATCCAATTACGTCACTTGTGAGATGTCAGCTCAAAAATGCATTGTCACAGGATAGCTTGTATCGTTATCTTTTATAGCTTGAATGTGGTCATCCCAAGTTATTATAGAGCTGTTTTGGTAGCACCCACATATATTTAGCCACAAACTTAGTGAAGGAAGTGACCCAGTTAGGGACACCTGGGTCACTCGTGACCACCTCTCAGCCTACCATACAAATGAAGAGTTGGTCAGACAGTCGAGAATACAAAACAAGTATATTTTATTCAGGTACACTCGTGCGGAGTCCAGTCTGACCAGCCTCCTGGTATTGCTGCAGAGGGACTGACTCCAGTAAACATAGAGATACATTTTGGACGTTTCTGATTAAAGAATGTCTAGCTCATAATGGAAATCTACTAGCAGGTGCAGCTAAAAGAAAGATGAGTTTCGACTCTAAGACTGGGCACATATGATCTTTATACCAAGGTCATTCTGTTCGTGTCTACTGCTAGGCTAGTGGGAGAAAGCCTCTATCTATGGGAAAGGAATGCGTTAATAAGAACAGTGTATTCATTAGCAGAGCAAGGCCTAACCTTGGGTTAATGGGACTTTCTATAGCCTGCTTCTTGAGAAGGGAATACGCAGCTTATGACATGATTAAAAATTGCGGCTGAACATAAAGTGGTGCAGCGAATGCTAAATTAACATAAGAACAAAACACAAGCAAGGTAGCAAAACACATTAATTTCATGAGACCTCATTTTAGCATTCGCTAAACATTTTCAAATTGGGAATGGAAAAAATGTAATATGCAGGGAAACAAAGGACATCAACACTCAGAACTATTATACAGAACACTTATACAATAAGTGCAGCAGGTCGGGAAACAGTGTATGCAAAGGCAACATGTGAAGAAAATACCAGCAGTCCCAGCTAGAAAGATAAGGATCTTCCAACCCCCAGGATGTGAACATACCCCAGAACCACCCAGAGAGAGTCCAAGTACCATTTTCTTGGTGTATGGCAGATGAGAGTCTATGCAATTTCTGTATGGCAGCATACACATGGGGGGCGTGGTCAGGTATGTACACACAACAGCTACTGCCAATGACGCAACAGGCCCCACCCCTATCTACAAGTATGACATCTAATACCATCCAGTTCTGCAAGGTAACTAACCTCATAGCCTGAAGCTCAGCAGTGATGTTGGTCAGCATAGAAGCTGTTGTATTAATAACCTCTTCAACAACCCTTGTTAACCAACGAATGTTAAGGCTATTGGACATAGGGCCACAAAAAGGTACAATACCCTTCATGGCATCCTGAAACTGTTGTAAGGTGGTATCTGTCTAATCAATATCCTTGGTGTTAATGACCCTTCTGACTTGTGGTAATTATACACTCCTACGCTGCAGCTGCTGATCTTTAAGGTAATTGGACAGAGATATATACACAGGGGGAAGGAGAAAAGAAGGATAACACCTGCCTGACTATCCCCTCGGGAGCCAGACATAAGGTTGGGATCCACAGACAAAATGGACATTAGGATATAAGGAACACTCTCTCTGCTCAGAGCCGCCTAAAATTATTGGTGACCCAATGGCGTACTGGCTGTCAGTATAAATATTAACAACCAGTCCCTCCCTCAATTCCCAAGCTCGAATAAGAGCAAATTACTCAGCTACCTGAGCGGACTGATGAGGAACTTGTGATGTCTCAACTACCGTACGCAGCATAGTAATCGCATATGCTGCAGTGGTGGTGCCATCTGGTAATTTGAAACAAGTGCCATCAACATATAGTTCCTCTTGAGTTTAGATAAGGGAACATCAGTATGGTCTATCCATTCCTTTGTTTCTCTTTCGGTCTGGAAGATAAAATCATGTATGTCAATCTCCTCATTCTCAGAAGGGAGGGGTAGTAATATGGCTAAATTCAGAGTGGCACAGCATTTGGTTGTAATGTGCTTTTGAAAGAGCGTTAGTTTATAACCAGTCAGACGTGCACTGGAGAGGTGCTGTCTCCTTGTCTTATCCACAACATGGGTTACCATAACTGTGAGGTCAGTACCGAGTATGAGTCCTACCGATTGTCTTATTGAGACAGCCACAGCCGCGACAGCTCTTAGACAGCTCGGGAGGGCTTGGGCGACAGGGTCAAGCATAGCATAGAAATAAGCACGTGGACGTTGCTTATTCCAAATTTTTGTGTCAAAACAGAAAGCACACAACCACCCAGCTCATGGACTTACAATATGAAGCATTTAGCACAATCAGGGGTACCAAGCACTGGAGCTGAGCAAAGCAGTTTTTAATTGCTCAAAAGACTGCTGACACTCTGTTGTCCAAGGCAAAGGTTCATGCACATCCTTTAGTGTTAGTGCAAGCAGGGGCTTATTAAACAGTGAATAGCCAGGTATCCACTGCCTGCAATAGGAAGTGATACCTATGAAAGCATGCACGTCTTCCTGAGTTTGCGGGACAGACATTTTAAAAATGGTACTGATGCACTCAGGGGTCAATCTCCTACCCGCCTTCGACAGTAGGTGACCTAAGTAGGTGACCTCCTGTCAACAATACTGAAATTTATTTAGGGATACTTTATGGCCATGTTTAGCTAAATGTAGTAACAATTTGACTGTACTGTCTCTGCAACCTTGTCCGGAAACTGAGGCTATGAGCAAGTGATTGACATATTGAAGCAACACATTACCTATAGGGAGGGATCACTGGCAAAATATTGAATACAAAATTATAGAATACCTAAAATAAAATGACAAAATATACAATGCAAAAATGTCGACGTCCTATCTACAAACAGGTAAGTACAAAAATATTGAATCAAAAATATTGTTTAAAAAAATAATAGTAAAAATATTGAATTTTTTTAAATGTCTTAAAAGTCATTTAAAATTAATGAAATAATAAATATAATTAACTAAAACATACTTAAAAATACTTCAATAACCCTAAAACTATTAAATAATTAATTCAAGTTAGGAAAAATAAAAATAAAAATGTATTTTATAACACATATATATATATATATATATTAACATAATATTAATACAAAATATACAATATTTTTACCGTAGGATAGCGGGAGGGTAAAATTTACTATTACCACTCCAGTGAGTGCAACAGTAGGGTAAACGTTGGATAGCGTAGGGGTAAAAATTACTATTCCCACTTCAGTGAGTTCAACAGTTGGGAAAGCGTTGGATAGCGTAAGAGTAAAAGTTATTATTCCCACCCCAGTGAGTGCAACAGTAGGGAAAGCGTTGGATAGCGGGAGGGTAAAAATTACTATTCCAACTCCAGTGAGTGTAACAGTAGGGAAAGCGTTGGATAGTGTAGGGGTGATAATTACTATTCCCACTCCAGTGAGTTCAACAGTAGAGAAAGCGTTGGATAGCGAGAGGGTAAAAATTACTATTCCGACTCCAGTGAGTGCAACAGTAGGGAAAGCCTTCGATGGCATAGGGGTAAAAAATACTGTTCCCACTCCAGTGAATGCAACAGTAGGGACAGCGTTGGATAGCTGGAGGGTAAAAATTACTATTCCCACTCCAATGAGTGCAACAGTAGGGAAAGCGTTGGATAGCGGGAGGGTAAAAATGACTATTCCCATTCCAGAGAGTGCAACAGTAGAGAAAGCGTTGGATAGCGTAGGGGTAAAAATTACTATTCCCACTCCAGAGAGTGCAACAGTAGGGAAACGTTGGTTAGCATAGGGGTAAAAATTACTATTCCCACTCCAGAGAGTGCAACAGTAGGGAAAGCGTTTGATAGCATAGGGGTAAAAATTACTATTCCAACTCCAGGGAGCACAACAGTAGGGAAAGCGTTGGATAGCGTAGGGGTAAAAATTACTGTTCCCACTCCAGAGAGTGCAACAGTAGGGAAACCGTTGGATAGCTTAGAGATAAAAATTACTATTTCCACTCTTGTGAATTCAACAGGAGGGAAAGTAAAGATTTAATATATTAATAAAAATAAATTAAATATAAATAGTCAATAAAGAATTAATTACAATAAATTACCAATTTAATATTATGTAATAATTAATCAATTAAAAATACAAATCAATATTAGTTATTGAAATTAATTTCCTATTAATACAAATTAATTACCAACTAACAAATAATTCACAATAAATTAAAAATCAATACCAATAAATAAATAAAAATGATTTACTTAATTACAGTTAAATGACTTCCCACACTATTCCCCTATAAACCCACAACCCGCTAGGGAAAATAAATTCATAAAATTAACATAATTATCAATTAATCAATTAATAAAAATTAATTACCAATTAAAATTAATTAATTACCAATCAATAATTAATTAACAATTAATTCAAAATGAATAAGAAATAAATAATTACCATATTTAATTAATTACAATTAAATTACTTCCCACCCTATTCCCCAATAAACCTACAACCCGCTACAGAAAATAAATTAAATTAGCATACTTATCAATTAATCAATTATTACAAATGAATTACCAATTAAAAATTAATAAATTACCAATTACAAATTAATTAACAATTAATTCAAAATGAATACCAATAAATAAATTAACATATTTAATTAATTACAATTAAATTACTTCCCACACTATTCCCCTATAAATTCACAATCCGCTACAGAAAATAAATTAATAAAATTAACATAATTATCAATTAACCAATTAATAAAATTAATTACCAATTAAAAATAATTACCAATTAAAAATGTATTACCAATTAATTCAAAATGAATACCAATACATAAATTAATATATTAAATTAATTACAATTAAATTACTTCCCATCCTATTCCCCTATAAACCCACAGCCCGCTACAGAATTAAATTACGCAAAAATTAAATAACATTAAAAAAACCTTTAAAGATTTCGATTCTATTAAAAATTCAATATATATTTTATTACCTATATTATATACTTGATATTGTAACTTTCTATATTTAAAAAATCGATATTACATTACGTACCTTCAATTCGATATTTTTCACCACTATATTCTGTCCATTCGATATTTTGACCATTCTATATTTTGACTTCGATATTAGTTCTATTCTATATTTTTGTTCGATATTATGTCTGCTTACCATCGGAAGTGACAAGGAATCCAGATGACCTCTCAATGCCTTACTATAGATAGTTGGCCTCTCTGTATAGCCCTGAGGAGCGCGACAGAATCTAAAGGTTCTACTGGCGAGGATGAACCCGCACAGATATCTGCTATCAGGATGAATGGGAATACTGAAGAATGCATTTTTCAAGTCAATGACAGGAAAAACTTTAGCAGAGGAAGGAATCATCGTCAAGAGAGTCATAATTTCAGGGACAACCGAAAACTGAGGAATCACTATTTTGTTAATTTCACGCAAATCAATCACAAAACAATAAACATCTTCATGACACTCAGAGGGACCCGAAGGCGCCCTTTTAAGAATGGAAAGAATAGGGCTATTGCAAACATTAACAGTTGTCTCCTCAACCACTCCTTTCTCAATCAAATCCTGCACAATTTTTCTCAAAGCTTGCTCACCTGTCTGCGGTATCTTATACTGAGGAATTCGGGGTAAAATAACACCTTGCTTGACACGAATCGAAACAGGCAACATCTGCAACAAACCAACATCTGTGTCGCCCGTTGCCCAGAGTGTGGGTGGCACATCTTTAAATTCAGCAGGGAGGGGTGCATCTTTGGACAGACACTGCTTAGCGCACATCACATCAGGACCCATCGGCATATAGACGCCGGCTGGGAAGCAGTAAATCGTATCATGCAATTTTTTCAACAAGTACAAACCCTTCAAATTCTCTCCCGAGGACCAAGGAACGCGAAGTAGAGCTGTTTGTTGCACCTGTATCCACCAAAAACTCCTTAGTCGAACCATGCACATCCGCACTAAAGCACGGACCTCGCTGGTCTAGAGGTATCAAAACTGGCCCCTCACCCTGTCCCCGGCTGTCCTAGTTGTAAGACATCATGGTCACCTCATCCGTATCATAGTCATCATTATAATACTGTTTGCCCCGAGGGTCATCAAAGTAGTTCTGATCAGTACGACCCTGTGATGTCCCAACGATCTGAGCCCGTCCTGGCCACCATCTCCACAACTCCGTGTACGGGACCTTCGTCCTCTAGGGACCGCTACCTTCTGTAGAAGCACAGGATACTTCCTGCATCAGTGCCCTTCTCCCTTACAGTATGCCCACTGATTCGGCCCGGTTAGTATGGGAAAGCTGCTGGGCCACAGCACCACGTCCTCTACCATTCACCTCAAGAAGCCTGTTGTAACAACACCTTCATCTTCAAATCTTTATGCTTTTTCTCCATCTACTCCTTATCCTCATTTTCCCTGAGCTCAAATTACTATGCCATATTCACGATAACAGAAGGAGAAGAGGTGGACCAGGTGCTCTCGAAAGCCTGTAATCGAGTCGCAATGTCAGGGAGCAAATTCAAAACAAATCTACTAACAAACAAACGCAAAACACCTTCAATCGACAAGTCCTGTCCACTATAATCCAGAAACACACTTTCAAACCAGGTGAAAAAATCAGACACACTCTCATCTTTCTTCTGACGACAAGCCAATAGCTTGTCCCAAACAATCATCCGGGGTGGAATAAGGGAATGCATATGTGATAATTCAGTCAACAAGAAAAGAGTGTCCCATGGTTTATTTTTGACCACATTTACGGAGCAAAAAGAAAGTATAACAAACAGCCTGATATTAGGGTGTTTTTGAAGAAAGCCCTCACTTACCACCTGGTGATGACATGCTTCATCATTGGGCTCCACCAAAGAGACCGAATGTCTCTTTGGTGTGCTACAACACCAGGTCTACTGCGGAGCCGGTAGGTGAGAGTCAAGGCTTGTTTTTGTGCAAAACTAAGCTAGTGAGTGATGAGGGAATAAAAATTAGTCTGTAGTGTATCAAACGGAACTTTATTCTATGATCACTAAAGACAGTATTTAAAATCAATGTGTATGGAAGCAGTCCACATTTAGTTGAGTGGTAGTTTCCTAGGTATCAGTCGACATGTTTCTTGCCATGAAACTGGTTTAAATTTACCGGGCAATTCTTCAGGACTAGAAAGGTGTTTAAACCCTGGTGGTATGGGCGCGCTAAGGCCCACCCTTACCTAGGGACGTGAAAGTGACAATAAAAAATGTGAAAAAGTGCAAAAAGTAGAAATACAGGTCAGTCTCCTACATTACTCCAGGTTTTGGAGGCTTCGACTTTACGGTTTCTGCACCTGAAAGTGAAGGGACAAAGACATACATGTATAACAAAACAAATATTTAGTAGTTGTTCTGATGATAACCGTAAGTCTATAGTGCTCCAGAAGTGGTTCAGAGACAATAGTGGTGCGACATAGCCATATTGTTAACACCAACTTAGCCCCTGGGTTTTACTTGCTAATCAGAAGGAAGTGATACGTGCTATTTTGTGGTACGAGCTAGATGTGTTGGTTGGTTAAAAACCGGAAAATTCCGATTTGCGTTCAAATTAATGGTACAGGTTGATCACACCAATAAAAACATTGTTAAAAAAGTCTCACTTTTTGGTGTTTCAGATGGACACCATGGGTCACAGGAGGGGGGTGGGAACGTAATTGGCACACCCTGCGCGTTTGTCAGAAAAGGGAAGGAAAACATAGAGTCAGTCAGTGGCAATTAGATTGTTACTTAGCTCAGTGTAGAGGCTGTCATTGAATCGGAGGTTCTACTCATGCCCTCGACGCTCGGCACCCTCAGTGTACCTGCATCACCCTCTACTGGACCCCGACGATCTGGTGACGGGGATTCTGTGCCGTATATGTATTAATGGCAGCAAGGTGAGGATCATTTCCGGGGTGGGAGTGGTCAAGGGTGGGGCTGGGGATGGCGCCCTAGCTTGAGCTAATAGCCATCATGTGACAGTTTCTCTACGTGATTTGCATCTGGTTGCTGAGCAACCTACAGCGTCTGGGTGGTTGTTAAGCTTACGGTATCTTACCGACGCAAAAATTGGGAGGTAGATGCTATTGATGTCGGAGGATATTTAGGGGGTAATTCCGATTAACAGTTGTTTGCTCCAAGAGTTGAGTTTAGTTAAGTATTTGAGAGATTGGTGAATGATTTGCACCTTTTTGACTTCTATGCAGTAAATGCCATTTCATGCGAGGGCTGCTTTCGTACCGAGTTTGCTGAACAGCTTGCTAGGCTCACACAGTGTCTACTTTATCACAGCATTCCAAGGGATATCATCATTAAGACCGATAAGATGGGTCCCAAGTTTGTAGACAATTCTCTGTTCCTTTTCAAAGAGGCGACTGTTTATGTTGTTGCCACTGTTTAAATGTTTAATTACAGTCCAATGTAAATCATTGGTTGTATGGTTCTTTTCCAGGAAGTGTCTGCTCATTTTGGTTGTTCGTTTTTTGCATCTGATAATTGAACGATGTTCACAGATTCTCTGCTTCACTTTTCGGCTCATCATGCCTACGTACCATAGGTCGCAAGGACATGTTATCAGGTAGATCACATTTTGTGAGTTGCAATTTGTGTGGTCTCTCTGTGTCCATATTTTTCCAGATTCAAGGTCGAGCGTTTTGGAATGTCCAGTGAGGTGGCAAACACTGCAATTAGAGCAGGGAAAATGACCAGTGATTTTTGGTAGATTCCCTGTATCCGTGACTGACCTCACTGTATCCGTGGCAGTGATTTTAGGTCATGTGTGGACGAGTGCATCCCTTAGGCTACGTCCTTTTTTGAAAGAGAACAAAGGTTTTTCCCAAGTTTTGTTCATGCCGGATAAGATTCTCCAATTTTTGTTAATGGGCTTCTTCATATAGTTAAATAAAGTACTATATGTCGTCACACATGTTAGTGGTATTTCTTTGGGATTATTAACCTTGTCCTCCAAGAGAGCTTCACGTGGCTGATTACGTGCTCTTTCGTAGCCCTTATTCAGTGTTGTCATTGGGTAGCCTCGAGATTTGAGTTTATCTGTCAAGTCGACAGACTGGGTTTTGAAGTCTTGTAGGTTAGAGCAGTTGCGTCTTAGCTGCAAATACTGACCATATGGTAGATTTTCTTTCAGTGGACGAAGATGGAAGCTCTTGAATTCTAAGAGGTTATTCCGAGCAGTTGGTTTATGAAAAGTCTTTGTGGTGAGTCTAGTTCCCGTGACATTGATTGTGACATCAAGAAATGTAGCTTCAGTCTTGCTGATTGCAAAAGTGAATTTGAGGTTTCGATCCAGAGTATTGATACAGATTAGGAAAGCCTGTAGCTGTTCGTCATTGCCGGTCCATATTACCAGGACATCGTCAATATAACGTCTCCAGATCTTTAGGGACGTGGCGAAGGGGCAGTCTGGGTGCAGGACATGTTTGGCTTCAAAGTCGGCAACGTAGAGGACAGCTACACTGGGGGCAAATGTGCTGCCCATTGAAGTACCAGTGCATTGTGGGAAGAGTTTGCCTTTGTAGGAGAAAAAGTTCTCTTTTAGTGCAAGTGTAGCGCAATTTAGGATGAAATCCTTTGAGGCTTGGTATTCCCAGGTAATGGAGTTGATTGCAGACTCCAGGACCTTGATGGTATCGTCCTGGGGAATACTAGAATACAAGCTCTCGATATCGAGTGTAACCAAGGTGACTGGATATCCTGTGAGGTCAATGTCTTGGAGTACCTGTAGAAGATTCTTCGTGTCTTTAAGGTAGGCTGGGGTGCTCTGGACTATTTGCTTCAGGTAATAATCACAGAAGCGTGATAGAGGCTCGAGTAAGGAGCCTATGCCAGAAACAATAGGTCGACCTGGGGGGGGGGGGCATTCGGTTTTTGTGTGTTTTTGGCAATGTATAGAAGCACGGGACTATGCTTTCATTGGTGCTTAGAAAATCGGCCTCATTCTTGGAGATTTCTCCATTTTCTTCGGCTCGTCTGACTAGGTTGCAGATCCGAATTCGAAGGTCTTCTGTTGGGTCTCTAGGCATAGGAAGATAATTCTTCTTATCATCCAAAAGGATTTAGCAAGCTCTTTCATAGTCAGGAGTGTTCTGTATTACCAGACCTCCACCCTTATCAGCTAGCTTGATTGTAATGCTCTGGTCATTTTTTAGGGCTTGCAGTGCATGGTATTCCGCGGTGCTGAAATTGTAGTAGGTCGTAGGGTCTTGGTAAGTTTCCAGATCCTGAAACACTGCCTGTTCAAATACAGTTATCGCTGCTGGGATTGTATGGGGTGGTGGGGTAAAAGTGGAGTTTAGTCTTAATCCAGTGTCACCTTTTCTTGTGATTTCATTAGGATCTTCTTTCCCTTCAAAGAATGCCTTGAGCTTAAGCTTCCTGAAAAATGCAGCAAGCTAGTAATGGAGCTTGAATTTATCTGGACGGGTGGTCGGGACAAATCACAGGCCTTTTTCTAGGACCCTGGTTTCGTCTGGGGACAGGATTTTATCCGAAAGGTTAGTTATCAGGCTTAAAGACCGCTCACTCCCGGTTGCTGTTCTTTGTTCCGAGTGTGGTTGCTCACCGCATCGTTGTCTTCCCATGACACTTGGTTGGACCCTCTTCTCTTCCCTTTTCCTCTCCGGCCATGTTCTAAAAAAGGCTGGCGGTACTAATGTTGGAAGTTGGGTGGTGGCATAAAGCCAGGGTTCCAACCCATCATGGGATATGGTGGTTGATGAAAGGGGAACTGGTGGCCCATTCCTGTGATCTCCGGGGTTAGTGGCCATCTTATTTACTGGTTTTGATACCCCTGTTGGCCTCTGTTATTGCGGTTTCCTTTATTGCCCAGTCTTCTACCTTGTTTGACGGACCCATTGCTGGAACCACTGCTGTTGGATGAGTCATCATCCGATGGATCAGTATTACTGGGGTTCCTTGTGGGCGGTGTTAAGGATCCCGCTGAGTATGGGTATGCTTTCTCAAATTCGAATTTTTTTAAATCCTTTTGAAATTTGGTGACTTTGGCTTGCATAAGATTATCCTTATACTCATTTAATTCTTTATTTATTTCATCCAGTTTTTTCCTGTAACCGGTGATAGTTGTTTTGTATTGAGACTTAGTTTCTTGAATCTCAACAAGAAGGGTTTCAGAAAGTTTTAAGGCTGTCTTGATAATTAGAACGAGCCAGTCGCTGGTGCAGTGCCACGCGATCATGGCCCATTCCTTTCGGAAGACGGCATCGTTCAAGAAAATGTGTGGTGCATTGGTAACTAATAGCCCTCTCGGGCCATATTTTTGAGGAGATATTTTTTCATATGGTCCTATGGAGAATGGTCCGTATTCTGTCACGTTTGATTTCTGTGAGTTTTTCCCATTCGGAGGTGTGAGCTATCACCTGTGAAATGGCTGGATCAGCAAACAAATTGGAGTCAGACAATATGTCAGTTACCTCTGACTCAGAGTATGTTAACCCCAGATTAGACATAGTGACCACGATGTGAGGAGACGTGGGATGGTTAAATTCTTTAAAAAGCCAGGAGTGTGCCCCTTAAGAAATGCTCTCGCAGCTGTGCACTGCTAAGTATCCTTAAACAAAAAGAGAGGTAGGGAGAGTCGATGTTACACTCTTATTCCCCGGTTATGATCAGTCAACAAGAAAAGAGTGTCCTATGGTTTATTTTTGACCACATTTACAGAGCAAAAAGAAAGTATAACAAACAGCCTGCTATTAGGGTGTTTTTGAAGAAAGCCCTCACTCACCACCTGGTGATGACATGCTTCATCATTGGGCTCCACCAAAGAGACTGAATGTCTCTTTGGTGGGCTACAACGCCAGGTCTACTGCGGAGCCGGTAGGTGGGAGTCAAGGCGTGTTTTTGTGCAAAACTAAGCTAGTGAGTGATGAGGGAATAAAAATTAGTCTGTAGTGTATCAAACAGAACTTTATTCTATGATCACTAAAGACAGTATTTAAAATCAATGTGTATGGAAGCAGTCCACATTTAGTTGAGTGGTAGTTTCCTAGGTATCAGTCGACATGTTTCTTGCCATGAAACTGGTGTAAATTTACCGGGCAATTCTTTAGGACTAGAAAGGTGTTTAAACCCTGGTGGTACGGGTGCGCTAAGGCCCACCCTTACCTAGGGACGTGAAAGTGAAAATAAAAAATGTGAAAAAGTGCAAAAAGTAGAAAGACAAGTCAGTCTCCTACACCAGGCAAAGCAAGTATCTCTGCCTTAGGCTTCCTCTCCTGGCCCCATATTTTATTTTGATCCCAGGTACCACCCAATTCTGCAATGTGATCCTTTGTGTGTACCTGTCTCCAAATATCAACAGGAACCAACAAACCAAAAAACATTACAATATCGCAAGCGTCATTAGTGTTGAAGAAGCGGCCTCAGTCAATTCTTTATAATATGTAGTAAGATTTTTCCTAAAGTGACATAACTGAGTTTTAAGGGACAAAAACTCCCTCCTTTTCCAAGGAGTATAAATCCACTGTTCTTGGAAATGGGCCGCTACCCCTAGTCTAGTAACAACATTGTGCTGATCCCGTAGCTCTGATATTTCAAGGTGATATATGGGTTGAACCTCCCTCATCGAAAACTGGGATACTGTCTTCGGGCTCTTCTCAAGCAGCCTACTCTGTTAAGCAACCGGCAACATTGCCAAAAACTTGACCAGGGGCCATGTCAAGAACGTATACATGATCCCTAATATCATAGATAATCTGTAGTGCTGCATCATTGAAACACTGCTCCCAAAGTCCAATCAGAGAAGCCGACATGTGCTTAAGGGCATGCTGTTGTACAAAAGGCTCATAATCATTCATCACACTGTGCACATCCTCCACACCATAAATGGGGTTGCGGGCCCACTGCACTGCCTGATTAGCCACTACCCGTTTCTCTGCTTCTTCCATATCAAATCGCACCAATGTTTGCTCCAGGCATTCTTTAAATTTCATCCAGTCTCTATCCTCAAGGCCATGTACTGGTGTCCCAATACTCTGTAATGTTGGGGAAGGAAGGAACACAGTGGGAGTGATAAGAGAGGTAGGGGGCATTAACTTTGCTTCTGGCTGGGCCATGGGTGTAAGAGCTGGGAAAAGGGATGCCGAAGGTGTCGTAGGAATGCTAAAAGTCTTAGTTGCCACAGACGGCGAAGACAAAGAAAGGACAGGAGGTGCCGTGGCCAAGGCAGCCTTATCAACAGTAACAGAAGCAGAAGCAGCAGAGACAGAAGAACTGGGTAGCTGGGCCTGTGGGGAAAGAGCAGGATATTTCCTCCATGGGGCATACGGAGGTGGGGGTCGAGCATCTAGCTAGTCTTCCAATAAAAACATCATTTTCTTTTTGGGCTACATAAAATGTATTTATTCAGTCGAAACCTCCTACCTTCATGCTCAATTCCTATCTCCTGCTTCTCTTTATCATATGCTACAGCTTTCTGAGTCAATGTTTGCATCCTCCCCATCCAGGCCTCTTTATCTGCTTTCATTCGCCTCTGTTTAACCTCCGTTTGCCCTGTTTTGAGGGAATAAAACACAGGCTACCTGCTTCTTCTCGCAAACAACTTCTCCTGTAAGAACACAATTTTCTGTTCATCAAAATTGCCTGTTAACGGCCACTGCAACTCAGCATTATCCCTTGTATATTTGAGCCATAATGTACTAAACATAGTAGGGCCAAGGCCATGCTTTATATACATATCAAAGTTCGGAGTGCATTCACGAGGGGATGGCTGACTTTCTTCCAGTTGAGCATTAGCAGAACAACAACAACAACAAGAAACCAAAAAACGACTAAACACTGTTTTTTTCAAAGGTAAGCCAAATTTGTTATGTTGCCGGGCAAAGTGTCCGCAAACACCTTGTATCTAAAGCAGTCCTCAGACCGTACCAAATGCAAACCAAAATCGGTCCTCAGACTGCACTAAAGAAAAACCACAATGGTACCATAGCTACAAAGAACCAAAACAAACTCAAATGGTGCACACAGGTTAAACAAATGTATTCTCCACTCCTGACTCTTCAGACCAAAAGGTCAGATCCAAGGATTTCGCAGTTTAGGACCCCAGTCGGGATGACTGCTGGGCGAGGCACCACTCAGCCGGACAGACGGGGCAGCTGCGAGTTCAGTACTCTCTCATGCAGGGGTCCCTGGTCCACCCATCTGATCCAACCATGGCTTGACCTCCACACCCGTCCGGGGGCGAGGATGGGTAACCCGAAGGAGTCCCTGTTCGGGAACCAAATGAAGGAAGTGACCAGATTATAACCACCCAGGTCACCCGCGACCACCTCTCAGCCTTCCATACAAATGAAGAGTCGGCCAGACAGTAGAGAATACAAACTAAGTATATTTTATTCAGGTACACTCGAGCAGAGTCCAGTCTCCCAGCTGGAGAAGAAGGAGCTCTCTGAACAGGAACACAAGCAAACTAAGGCTGGTTTCGACTTTATTGGGTCTGGTCAGTTGGTTGCAGCTTGGTTCTAGTGGCACAATAAGCCTGGAACCAATGTCTGGGCATAGCCTTGCAGAGTTAAGCATTATATCAAATAAAGCTTATCACACAATCTTACGGCAAGAGTGTGTTGTCTGTCTTCACTGCTCTGACTTGGTGAAATATGCAATTACGTAACCTGTGAGATATCAGTCAAAGAATGCATTGTCACAGGATAGCTTGCATCACTATCTGTTAGAGCTTGAATGTGGTCATCCAAAGTTATAATAGAGCAGTTTTTGTAGAACTCACAAATATTTAGTCACAAACGTAGTGAAGGAAGTGACCTGGGTACCTCGCACCACTTCTCAGCCTTCCATACAAATGAAGAGTCAGTCAGACAGTAGAGAATACAAACCAAGTATATTTTATTCAGGTGCACTCAAGAGGAGTCCAGTCTGAACGGCCTCCTAGGATTGCTGCAGAGGGACTGACTTTAGTAAACATGGAGATTCATTTTATACATTTCTGAACAAATAATGTCCCACCCAGAATGGAAATCTACTAGCAGGTGCAGCTAAAACAAAGAAGCACAGAAATACGAGTTTCGACTCTGAGACCGGGCACACATTATCCTTATACCAAGGTCATTCTTTTTGTGTCTACCATTAGGCTAGTGGGGGAAAGCCTCTATCTATGGAATGGAATGTGTTGATAAGAACAGTATATTAATTAGCAGAGCAAGGCCTAACCATGGGTAAATGGGACTTTCCACAGCCTGCTTCTTGAGAAGGGAATACCCGGCTTACAACATGATCCAAAATGGTGGCTGAACATAAAATGGTGCTACGAATGCTATCCTAACATAAGAACAAAACACAAGCAAGGTAGCAAAACATATTCATTTCATCAGTAGTATAGTATATACATGCAATGGGTACTATTCAAAATTTGTGAAATCTTTGATCTCAAATTCCCTTTTCCATTACCGGTTATGGTTCCTGTAGCCAGCCAATAAAGCCACCACCACAATCATGACTTTGATGAAGACGTGAGGTGCCGCTGTCAGCTCATACAGTACAACCGTGAACACAAAGTGCTGAAACCCAGGGTAAACCTCATGCAGCACCTGTGAGAAAGTAGAATCAAGGGATAAAAGTAGGTATTTTGGAGGTCCAAGAAAATCAGCCAATCTCCCACATTGAAGCGCTAAATAATGTGCCTCGTTATTAACATCTTGATCTTGTCCAGACAAATGAAGTAGCTCAAGAGGTAAAGGTCCGGGACAGATCTCACACCTCCTTCATTTTTGAGTACCAAGACGTACAGAGAAATACTTTTCCTGTTCCATGGGCACCCCCTCTGTGGCCATCGTGTTCAAATCTTCTACCTCCAAAATTTAGGAATGTGCTGGAGAGACCATCCAAATAGAAGGAGGGTGGTCCAGAGGAGAGGACAAGAAAGGTAGGGTGTAGAACTACCAGATTAGTTGCATGATGAAGGGACCCATCAAAATTATACCCTAATTGGTGAACAAATAGGAGAGTCCCCCCACTTCCCAATGGACCTTGGTGGCATCAGATGTCGGGGGCACTTTTGTTTTCATGGTAGGAAAACCAACAGAAGGTGGCAGGGACTGGAGCTGCTGCTATTGGTGGTGAGTGTGCCCCTTAGATCTGCTACTACCATGAAAGAAGAGATACATTTATTGGGGTATTTGGATCTGCTGTGAAGGTTGGTGCTCCTGGCACTGTTGAGCCTTTGAGTAACCTCAAAGCTTTTTAAACTGCTTCTCAATTTCCTTTTCCAGGGAGGTTAGGTCGAATGAGTGTTTATGGGCTCGGCTGTTTTTGAAATGCTCCCAGTAGTAGTTAACCTTCTCTCAAAACAGCTGTTTGCAATCAAAGGGCATGTTCATCAGTCCAGTGGATCACATCCAAGTGTGTTGATCTGGGAAGACACAAGATGTGTACTGTATTGTATTGAAGCATTTATATAGTGTTCACTATCCCTGTGTGGGGCACTAAAGCACTTGCCTACATTAGTAAAATGCTATGTCATAGAGGTGTGTGGTTTGCAGGATGTTGTTTTTCTTTTGGTCGTATGTGGGAAGTGTTTACATGTTGTGAGTGATGACCACTGAGGTGCAGTTAGTGTGTTATGGAAAGCAGCACATTGCACTGTGTTGGTTGATCACTTGTAAGATATAAACAAGCAGCTTCATGGTTTCCAGTATGCCATTAGTTTTGAACAGCTCTGCCGGTCTTATTATGGTATTTCATATGAAATAGTTTGCTTAGCTGGTTACGGCTCTGGGTAGTTCAATCTGAGATTTTGTGAATAGTTGTGATTCTGAGCTGGCATGTGTGGAGAAAGTGAAAAGTTGAGAGATCTGTAGAAATGGCACGTTGGTTCAACATAGCTGTGGACGCTTGAACCACTTGATATTCCAGGGTTCGATGGGCTGGCAAAATCTTTTCTGAGCGTGTCTGTGCTGTCAAGTAATCTGTCTGTGAACTGCTAGGCATAGGAAGGGATTGTATCAGGCCGCCAGGGCAGGCTCAATAAGCACCTCTTTAACTGATAGCACAGGCATTGTAATTGCAGAGCAAGCCTACTGATGTTATATTTGGTCAGCCAATATGAATGAAGAGACTTCCTCTTGAGGCTGTCCAAAGAGGTAAATGATACCCACTTGTAGAGATGTATGTAATTCACATGCATTTTGTAAGTCCAGGAAAAGGTTAGCTTCTTCGTTGTAATAAGGGAAGAGGTTGTCAGACTGCAAGTTATTCTCTGAAGATCATTAACCTTTATTGAGCATAATAAATGTGTCGGAGTTGGATGAAAAAAGTTATTTCACATAGGCAAATTTCTAGAACTGAGGGAAGGGTTTTGCTAAAGATTTGTCTTTAAAATATGGACAACTTTTTCTTTTACATTTGGAGAATGTCTGTCAACTTCAATTGTTTCGGAGGCAATGCCAAAATCAGCTCTGAGGACAGCACGGTATAAACGTTATAGATGGTGCCAAACTCACCAGGGTCCATGCATTGGAGCACATGGACTCTGTCAGAAGTGATGCCAAGGCAAGAGCCTAGAAGGGCACTGACACATGTGTTGTTGGGTTCACAGCGGCAAGAATCACCAAAACTACAGAAGTAGGCACACCCTTTGAGAGTGTCCAAGAGAGGAAAATGGCTGTTTTGAAGATATCCACCCTGGCCTGATAGAAGGTCAGCTGATTGAGTCATCATTTCTGGCTTCATCTTTTTCAATGCTGAAATTGCCTCAAACAATGTGGAAGATCCTGGAATCCTTGAGTGGCGAGAGAACACTGCATTGTCTCAAGAGCAGGACTGCTTCCTTGAGGAATAAGAGAGTCTATACTTCCTGTAGTGGTATTGTGATTTGTATCTGAAGTTCTCTTGGAAGATTGTTCCTTGTTGAAAGACTTACCTGGATGGGATAATAGCCACACTAGGGTACTCTTACAGGCCTATGCCAAAAACAGCATAGTCTCTATCAGCCTGATTCATCAAGCTGAATTGCGCTTGCAAAGGGCCAGATTCTGAGAACCTGGCCCTTTGCGAGTGCGATTTTTGCATTTGGGATTCATCATCCCAAATGCAAAAATCGGTAATAGCGATTTCGCTATTTTGCGAGGAATTACACCTAAGGAATCTCTATTTGAGATTCCTTAAATGTAATTCATCATCCATTTTAAAATTGCGAATTCGCAAATTTGGGCCCGCTATTTACCGCGAGGTGAAACCTCGTGGTAAATAGCGAAAACTTAGAAAAATGCTTTTAAAAGCATTTTTCTGAGTTGCATGTTGCACACACACATGTCCTTTGGACATGTGTGAGCGCAACACCTGTTTAAATTTGCATTTAAGGGGTGCTACAGGGTGTCCTTTGGACACCCCTGGCACCCTTTAAATCACTATCTTATTTGCGATTAGCTAATTGCTAATCGCAAATAAGGAATACTCCCCATTCATTCCTATGGGCCTTTTCGCAAATAAGGAACATGTAGGAATCGCATTTTTTTTGGCGATTCCTACATGAATCCCGTTTTGCGAGCCTGTAATAGCGATTCCTTATGAATCGCTATTAAAGACTCGCAAAACGGGTCTTTCATGAATCAGGCTGTAAATCTCTGGTGTCCTTTTAGGTAAAATAACAAACAGGAATTACATTCCAAGGGGTTGTGTTCTGAACCCAAACACCACATGAAGACATTGTGTGGAAATATTCTCATGGCATTAAACACAGGGTTTTTTTTACCCCAAAATCCTTGGAGAAAACATTTAAACTAGCTATTGCCATAAGCAGAAGAATTATGTTGGTGAAACACTAGAAGATGGCCTGACGTACATAGATGTAATGAAGAGCAACAGGAATGGATGACCGCACTGTTTGCCATCTTTTTTTCATCAATTCTTATAACATCATTGGCAAGCTGAGTATTGACTGGGGCTTTATGATGCCACTGGTGGCGTAGGAGAGCTAAAATAGGGGAAACAAAATCCAGTCTGGCAACTGGATGATATTCATAGGGTGAGGAATCTGCAGGAAAAAGTATTTATCACAAATGCATACAATTCCCCATAAACAATCTCTCAATGTACCTTGTGAAAGCGTTTTTCATAGTATGCAAAATGTGCAAATAAAGTGTAAAAATAATTTTTGAAATCCTTTAGTTTAATAATGAATAGAGCCGTAACTGATGACTGATTAACTTGTACCTAGAACAAGTTATCTAGAAGTCTAGATAATGTCATGAATAGTTAAGGCATATTTTCGTGGACACTCTTAACTTATTAGAGGTGTGAAGGGCACACCACGGTCAGACGAGAGGCTATTATTTTTACTTTCTACTGCAGGAGACCTTTTTCAGCAGAGACTAAATGCACATCCATCCAGAACAGGTTTCACTTTGGAGTGGCCCAGTATTTAGTACAGACTCTTTCAGACCATGCCCTGCTTGCAGGAGAGCCGCAAGGCCATGCCTATGAAGCGCCAGTGCCACAGTAGCAATACAATCTCTGGCAATATACGACTAAGCATATTGAGAAGCAATTAAAAAGGCAGAGAAGGAATTCTTTGCTGTAAAAACGGAGATGGTATCCTCCGCCGGAGTGGTATAGGAAGCCTTTAAGGTGACCATAAAAAGGAAGTGTATGGTCGGAACATAGGGGGTGCGGTGATCACTGGGTCATACAGTTATGACACTGGAACAAAATAATAGATAGTTGATATAGAAAGGCAGGCTTCACATGATGAGGTGACTTGGGAGACACAACATACACTACAGGTCAAATTGGATGATGCTCGGGACACATTAGGAAAATATGACTATAAAACATACATAGAAACTGTTGTGTAGTTTCCACTAATCAGTAGGTTTTGCATGTTTTTGGATGATATAAACATTGGGATGGTACCAGACTGATTCAGTGCACCCACCAGAGTATGTTATCCCTTGGACCAGTTAGCTCACAGTGCCATATAAGCCCCCTAACCTAGACAGGGAGCAAAAAGTTCTGGCAGCCACTGCACATGACAAGCCTGTTTCCTCAGGAACTGTGGAGACAGACCTAGAACCTATCGCTCATACACTCGTGCCTTGTTTGCTCAAAAAAGTATACAGAGAATACACAGAGTGACGTTTTCAATGTTTATAGAATTGAAGTGATTCTTGTATAGAAAATATGTGCTGCAATGATCAGTAGACCGAAGAAGATGAAAGGTATGATAAGCGTCAGGACAGTCAAAAGAACGAAAAGTTCAACCATTGTGCTGAAACAAGATATATATGCAAGCTTTTAAAATACCATAACAATTATGTGTACTTCTACTATGCAAAACCCAAATCTACAGGTCTAGGGTGTGTGTGTGGGTGTATGTTCTGCCAGGAAACCCCTACGGAATAAACAAACAGCATTACCTGGTGGATTAAAATGTAGGACCTCGTCTTGGTCACGAACTGGACACCCATCATGGAGATGTCAGTCAGCTGTTGGGTTTTAGCTTCAGCATGTAGGGACCTTTCGAAGTCAGGAGACCAGCCTCCTCTCACTATGTGCAGAAACAGATGTTTACATATAGAAAAAGGCATCCTTGCCTTGGGCCGAGAATGTGATCAAGCCTGCCATTGTTTGTATTCTGCAGATAACTGTGTTGCCATATGAACGTAAATAACAAACACAATTGCATAACGTACGTGTAGACCTTGTATACAATGCCAAGGAAATATGATAGGGTTCTTGCAAAGTTGATTTATGTAAGCAAAGTCAGCGGTTTCAGGAAACAAACCCAAAGTGTCACAAATGCAAATGTGTGTCAAAAGCTGATGTGTAAAGTGAAGGCAACTTTAGGAAAGATCTGTGTACATGTAAAAAATGGCCATGCTTCCTGCTATGCCTAACTGGGACACATGACAAAGCACTGGATGAGCAGGAAGATCAGCCTGGCAATTAATGGCATGGTTAGTTATCAGGTAGACAGGAGGGAGTACTGTTGTATCTCTTAAAGCGGCGAGTGCAGAAACCTTTATGTCTCTGGCGTACAAATTAGAATGGTTCGCTGACGTCTAAAAGGCGCTGTACACACAACAGGACTGCAGTGATGAGGCAGGCATAGATGCCATCTTGGATGAATATCACCTACCTAGAGTGGATGGGAACATGAGGGCTCTTTTGAATGCTCCAATAGAGGAAGCAGACATAAGATGAGCCATCAAGCACATGAACATTGGGGAGGCACAGTTTAATGACGGGCTAGCTGTTGAGTTTTATCAAACATACGTTGATTTACTATGGGTACCAATACCTGCCTTATATGAGGAGGCTTTTGAGTCGGGAGTACTTCTGACATCACTGAAGGAGGCATATATAGTGGTACTGCCTAAACCAAGGAGGAATCCAACCAACTACGCATCCTATTGCCCTTTGTCGATGATCAATGTTGATGGTACTACATTGGGGAAAATACTGGTTCAATGCCTAGAAAAGGCAGTGGAGGGGATCATACACATTGATCATGTGGGGTCTGTAGTTGGCTGTACTACTTCCACTAATATATAGCAGGCGTTCCTCATTATAGAACAGGCTGTGAAAGGAGAGGAACCCTGTGCTATTGCCAGCCTGGGTGCCCATAAGACTTTCAACACTGTTAATTGGATATTTATGGATCTCAGGGTGCAGTGCTATGCTCTAAGGGTGGACTACCTGAGATGAGAAAAATGTCTTTAGACTGCGAGTAGGGTGAGAGGGAAAGTGGGCAATAGAGTGTTGGATAGCTGGCCAGTAGAGAGGGGGACCCAACAGGGATATCCTCTTTCTCTCCATTGATATTCACCTTAGTTATTAATCTGTTAGCTCAAATTATACGTACCAGACATGAATAGGATGGTATATTGGTGGGGGAAAATGGGAAATTATCTTGTTGTCTGCCAATGGCATACTACTGACACGAAGGAACCTGATGGCCAAATGACATACAGTGTACAATACACTAGTCGAGGTGAAGGTACACCCAGGGTTCCGGCTGAATGCTGACAAGTCAGTGCTTTATTACATACAAGCAGCTCAGACAGAGAGTGCAGACCTGCCTAATATAAAGGTACAGACAACCCCAGTGAAATATCTGGGGTGTATTTGAGCTCAGATTAACCACATGACTCTAATGTGGGTACTTTACTGGTTGGTGTAGACTGGAGTGTGGGCAAATGGTTGGGGTTCCTGCTACTCTCATGGGGAGTATTACAATTAGTAAGATGATCTTGCTGCTCATATGCTGTTTGTACTACGACATATACCGATGTGCATACCAGAATCATGTTTGCGCCTATTGGATGAGCTGCTCTGGTTGCTTTACTAGAATTCCAGTGGGATAGTGGAGGGCTGCAGGAACCGAATGTTATGAATTATTATTGGGCGGCTCACTTTCAACATACGGTGCCGTGGTCCCAGGGGCGTGGTGCTGACCCTGTAGCAGGGATTCTGGCACTCTTGGTCCAACCATGGGTGCTACTGGCATTACCCCTAGTCTCCCGCAAGAAAAATGCAGCCTTGTCAGCACAGGTCAAGACCTTTCTGGAAATATAGGGGCAGGCACCTAAGAGTGAGAGCTAAGAGTATATATACATGCAGAAGCTGTTCCCTTGGCACACTGTGATTAGTCCTATGCTACCTCTATTCCTAATGTGCAGGGGAAGGAAGATATCCCAAGGAGCCTTAGAAATTTGTATGAGGCTGGCCGGATGGTGGGCTATGCGGCCTTCTGTGCTAGATGGAGAGTTGCTGGTGGATGTTTCCTGGTGTACGCTGGTCTAGCAGTGGCTGTCCACAGCGCTTAGGTGGGGTTCCTCTGAGCACTGGAAGTGCATGTCTTAAATCAGACACTCCCAGATGTGGGAGGAGATGGAAAACTCATTACTCAGATCCATGCATTATTAATACCACACAAGGCCACCCACATTGCAACGTTGAAGATACAATGTATGGGTGACATGGGTATGGAGATGACGGAGCGGGATTGGGCATCCATGTTGGATAACTGTTGAAAAATCACGTGCAATGCTCGCTTAAAACCAATACACTATAAATGCGGTCACAGGGACTAAGTGACACCGTTGTGGCTGCACAGAGTAGACCCCTCTAAGTTGGAGCAGTGCCCCAAGTGCAGAGTAGCAGAAGGGACTTATATACACATGTGGTGGATATGACTGGACATGGGAGCCTTCTGTGGTGAGGTAGTTCAGACTCTGAGGGAAATACCAGCACTACACCTGCAGCTGACGATTCAGATGTGCTTGCTGGGATTAGTGATTCACACTAAACAACCTAAATATGTGGAGAATGTACTAGAACTAGGACTGACAGTGGCCAAGAAATGTAACGCATCGAGGTGGATGGCTAAATGGTTACCCACCCAGAAGCAATTGCTGTGTGAATTTGTGAGATTAGTATGATCTGAATGTGGGGTGAGTCACAGATTGGTATACAATGGGGCAGGTCAGGAGGGCAAATTAGTGGAAATCTGTTAACAGCAGGAATTGGAGGGCCCTGCTGTGAGGCAGGAGGCAGAATCTGCAGATGATTAACTATCAAAGTGCCGATATGATGTGAAATGCTAACAGTATGCAGTATATGCTGTTTAGACTGCGCTGATGTCACACACATACTAGTGTTGAAATGTACTTGCTGTGGTTTGCTCCTCTGTTTTTGATTGGGGAGTTGAGAGAGAAGGGAGTTGTGAAAAGTAGTAGAATTGTAATGATATTTAACTGTTGAAACCAATAAAAGAAATACGAAAAAAGTGAGTACTGTGAATGAGGCTTCCATGATTTACCCAAAGAATCATGTTCAAAGACTTCTGGTTGAAGTCGCATGAGTTCTACTAGCCAAGAAAGAGCTGGTCTTGGTGAGGTAGTCCTCAAATGGTTCTCCTCCTTTATCCACAATCGCACGCAAAAAATAAAAATCAAAAACTTCACATCCAAACTTCTGCAAGTCAACAAGGGCATCCCTCAAGGCTCGGTGCTCTCACCACAAATCTTTAACATCCTCATGGAACCTCTCTCCAAACTACCCAGAAAAGCCAACATCCGCTTTCACCTCTATGCTGATGATACGCAGATCTGTCTGGTAACTACCTCTCTCGAAGACATTCAAAGACTAAATGATGTCCTGAAAGATGTCCAACACTGTCTGATGAGTAACCACTTGAAACTAAATCCCGACAAGACTGAGACAATCCTCATCTCGAACATGGATTATAACCCCCAAATCACCGAATGGTTAAAGGCTATTGATGCACTCAACAGGAATCTCACTCTAGCAGATTCTGTCAAATCTCTAGGCATCACCCTAGACCCAAAACTGAACATGGTGAGACACATTAAGAACTCGGCCAAAAGTGCGTTGCTTAACCTCAGACTACTGAACAAAATAAAACCCTACATTCCAACTTATGATCTCAAACAGGCCACCCAATCTCTATTACTGTCAAGACTGGACTATGGGAACGCAGTCCTAACAGAATCCCTAAATCGCACCTGGCACCCATCAAAACAACCTTACATGCGGCCGCCAGAATGATCACCGGCATCAAGAAATTTTATCATATTTCCCCTGCCCTCAAGGAACTCAAATGGCTTCCAGTAGAAATGCTAAGTAGCTTCAGAACATCCTGCCTAACCCATAAAGCTCTTCACACTGGCAAACCCGAGTACCTTGCGAAAAAAACTCACAAAAGCCGGCCAATCCAGGAATCTGAGAAGCTCAAACTCACTCCTACTCATCCCACCTAAAACTAGAAGGAAAAGAACATCGGACCGATCTTTCACTGGAAGCTCCCCCAAAATTTGGAATTCCATTCCCCCAAATATTAGAACCATTCCCTCCTTTGTACATTTCAAAAGACAACTCAAAACCCTGTTCCTCAACTGCTCCCTAGGAAGTGGATAGGTTGGGACAGACAGCAATCAGTGAGCTCTGCTCCAAACCTAAGACTCCATAGAATCTCGAATTCAAAAATGTTATGCACTACAATATGTTGCTCTTCACTTTTGACACTCGTCGATTGTTATGTCACTCCTCTGTCTTGTATCTGATGTTTATATGCTATGCACCTACTGTAAAGCGCTTCAATACCCCTGGGTCTGGACAGCGCTATAGAAAACTTCTTAAATGAAAAATAAATTTTAAAAAATGGAACATTTCTCTTACCTTACAAAATGGGTTAGTGCTTAACAATGTGTGATTTTTTAATTATTACATCGTTGTTCCTGATTCCTGAACCATTATCATACAATGCTGATTTTGAGGAATCTGTTAATAGCTTGTGGGTTGTTGCTATAAAACCTTTGTTTTTTTGGTGTTTAGTGGGCTTACTTTATATTTTGTCATTGACTGGGATCATTTGTCATTTTCCTGTTGATGTCCTGTTATGTTGTTGATGCTCTTTACGAGTCGGACACTTAGAACTTTCTTAGATTCTTAGAACAAAAGCCTAGCTACAGATTTAATGAATATGCATTTATGCTGTACTTCTACCCGAGGTCTTAATGGCATTTTATCTATTTTATTCTCCCTTATACGACTTATAATCTTTCCATAAACAAATCCTCTCCGCTTAATTTTGATCTAGACTCAGTCCATTATGGGGTCGATTGCGATTCGGGAAAAACGGTTCCAAATAGCCGTTCGGAACGTTTTTCCTGTACGAATTCTACCCTGCAATGGCCCCCGTACGTACGACGAAGTACGATTCGTACCAGGAGCTGTACTCCGTACAAATCGTACAGAGGCCGTACGAATCAAATCCCCGTACGAATCTCCCTCGGAACCCGCTGTATGCAACATCTGTACGGTTCGCGGCTGGTTTTTCCGACCCAGCAAGTACGATTTGTGTCGGGTACGCACCGTACAACCCTTTTTCTAATGGAGCTGAAAACAGCCATAAAAGCAGAGTTCGCCCCTAAACAGGTACGGAACGCCCCCCCCCCGGGTACGGTGCGTATACCCAATGATCGCAGGTGTACAGTGCATACCCCGTGATCATGAGGTGTACGCACCGTACCCCTGTGATCATGGATGTTCGCTGGGTGTATGGTGCGTACACGCTGCAATCGCAACCGTACGGTCCGTACACCGCATGATCGCTGGGGTACGCACCGTACCCCGCGATCATGGGGTGTACGGACCGTACGGTGTGTATGCGATTGTGTGCTTTTCCGTACAAACCGCCTTTCCTGACGTGGACCGTACAAATCGCACCTCATACCCCAGTCCGGATCGTACTTGTCGGGCCATACAGCATGTTTACGAATTGTACGGTTCACTGTGAAGGGTCCTTGTCGTATGGCTTCACCCTTGCAATTCGGACGGTTCGCGACGATTCGGACGGATTGACGAGATACGGATTGTACTACGAGATTCGGACGGACGTGTATGATTCGTACGGAGAGGGCTCCTGATACGAATCGGACGGACGCTTTTTTCCCCCATCCGAATCAACCCCTATGTGTCCCATATTTTATTCTGTACAACTCTGCTAAATTGTGTTTAGCCTAATGAGGAGTGCAGTCTCTAATAGTAGATCAATTGGAGATTCTAGAGCCACTTTATTTTGGTACATTTTGAGGTGATCAAATATTGAGGTTCCGATTATTATTGGTCAAACAATTCATTAGGTTAGAATGGGTTTTGAATCCTTCATGGAAAGTTAAGATATACTATCAGAAATGCTGAGAAGATACTGCATCCTACCTCCCACTGTGAACCCAGGCACTGAGGGGCTCTAACTCCTGCCCCAGTGACCTCCAGCTCCCCAAAGTAGATGTTGTTACTAAATCTGTGTCAAGCAAAATGGTGGTACTTTTCTTTTTTCAGGAGAAAATAAACAGTTAAGGCACTGGTATATAGTCTCCCTGTTTCTTGGTCAAAACTTCCTTAATAGCCAGGATACAAATTAATGACAGCTGCATACATGAGAGGAAGACACTGAGAGGGATATGCAATATTTGATAGCAATCAGAGCAACCACCATACAGTGTGTTTGGTTGGCTATGCTCAGACATAAAATGGGGCCTCAGTTACTGCCTGACTCCCTTTCTTTTCAGCTTTATTGCCAAGCATGTTATTTTGACCTGTGCTTCACGCAACACATGAACGCCTGTCATCCCCCCACACTAATCAGGTCACTCTTTCCCTCTGCAGGGACCACAGTGAATGTAATATGGCACCAGTTCAAATGGTATGAAGCATCTGTTTCACCCTAAATACCGCAGATTATTCAGCTAAGGAAAACCCTACGTGGGCTGACTTGCAAACGTAAGTATCTAGCCTGTCCTTGGATATGCAATTGCTTCCTTCTCCAATGGCATAAGATGAGATACTGCTTGTAGCAGTTTGCCACAAGCATCAGGCACCACAACAAGCATTTTCAGTCCTGCTTTTTTTTAAACAATTACTGGTCATCAGCTGTTTGTCCATTTGGCTTAAGAAAAATTAATCACGGTCACAATTACTAGAATACATTGTTTTCTTCTATCAATACACAAGACCTAGAAAAAGGGGCCTGATCATATGGAGTCATAAAGTAATCCTTTGAAGTGACTAGGACACGCAGTAACAGGAAATTAAACCAATATTCACTTTTATCAGTAGATAAGATACAGAATCACTGAGTCCAGAAGACTGCATCCAGTCCCCAGCGCCTTCTCTCAGTGTGCCTCCAGTGTTCTTTAACAGAACTTCAACTTGTCATTACAGAACCTTGGCATGTCACTAGCTACTAATGGATGATGACATATCCATGACATGTGGTACAAAAGGGGGTGGTAATGGACGGAGCATCTGAACCAATCAAATACTCACACCCAGTCAAAAGATCTGGGTTTAATCCATCACCGTTCTTTAGCCCACTCTGCCACCCCAGTTCAGACATGGCTATATGCAAATCAGTCTGACCCTGTGCCTCATGGGAACGTCTTCAGCCTGGCTTGCTTGAATCCAGTGGCAAAGTGAGCAAGGGACTCACGTCTGAGCATACCCTGCCACACTTATGGCAGCCAAAAGCGGTACCTAAGGGGGTGGTAATGGATGGAGCATCTGAACCAATCAAATACTCACACCAGGTCAACAGATCTGGGTTTAATCAATCACCGTTCTTTAGCCCACTCTGCCACCCCAGTTCAGACATAGCTATATGCAAATCAGTCTGATCTGTGCCTCATGGGAACAGTCCAACCCGAACTGCCAAGCCATGCCTTCCCTGGACTGGAAAAAAGCTTCTGAGGACGGGTTTCTGGCATTCCAGCCGTCTTCAGCCCGGCTTGCTTGAATCCAGTGGCAAAGTGAGCAAGGGACTCACTTGTTGTCCATCACCTGTTGTTTTTTGCATTTGTCACCCCGAGTGAGATGGGTATGCTCAGACGTGAGTCCCGTGCTCTCCATGCCACTGGAATCAAGCTATCCAGGCTGATGAGGGCTGAAAGCACGAAACCGGTCCTTGAATGCTTGTTTCCAGTCCAGGGAGGACCTGGCCTGGCAGTTCGGGCTGGACTGTTCCCATGGGGCACAGGGTCAAGACTGATTTGCCTATGGCTGGGTTCAAACTGGAATGGCATGGTGAGCAGAAAAACAATGGATTTAGGCCCAGATCTCTGTACTGGGGTGAATGTATGACATTGTTCTGCATTCTGTCCATCACCTGTTGTTTTTTGCATTTGTCACCCCGAGTGAGACGGGTATGCTCAGACGTGAGTCCTGTATAGAACAGTGATGGATTAAACCCTGATCTTTTGACTGGGTGTGAGTGTTTGATTGATTCAGATGCTCCGTCCATCACCACCCCCTTTTATATCCATGACATGTGCATATAATAAATTCACCTATAACTATACCACACATTTACCCCCTTTTTTAACAACACACCCACACAGACAATACACACAATGTACAACAGATAAACACCTAAAAATCCATTCAATAAATATTTTAGGCACTCTCTATATACGTGAACTTTTCCTTAAAAGACTAACAGGATCCATTAACTGTGGGCAGTACCACTGACCCTAAGTTTTCCCTCTCAAGACTGTGTTTCCACCAACATCATCCCTCAAATCTGTGGGACATTCTCTACTGTCCATATTCACTTTTGCCACATTAGAAATTTAATCTGAATTGCCACACACTCTCTTCGCTTGAATAGGTTCTATAAACTTTGACAAACCCTTTCTTAGCAGCAAGGAGTCTTTAATATCGACCTAAATGCCTACTTCTTTATAGCATTCTTGCACCTTTTCTTACCAGACAATTCAGCTCTAACTTTAATCCTACCAGATTCATCACATGCAGCTTACACCTTCTTAGACAACACATGCACATCAACACCCATGTCAAGAACATCTGAAATTCAAAAAGGTGACAGACCCGATCTCACACTCCTTTCACTCATTATTTCAACGGAATGTGCCCTGTAACAGAGTGCAGAGTAGTATGATACACCCATATGGTATCTCTGATGGCATCCACCCAATCAACTTGAGATTTCAATGCACTTTGAATGCCCAAGAATTTGTTAAATCTTTCCGCTTTGCCATTATATTGTGGACAATACAACGGAGTGCATGTGTGTTTGATTCCATTTTTCTTGCATGGTTTCAGAAGTTAATTGTACTCCATTGTGTGACAGAGTTCAAGCTGGGGTACCCTCTCTGTAGATGAATTCTTTAAAAATGTAAAACTGCTTGCAGTATTAGGTTCAGCAACACCCTTCACTTCCACTCTTCTCGACAAATGTTCAGTCATAATGATCATATATTAATGTGCATTGGTAAAACATGAAGCAGGCCGAAAAAATCAATTGATGCTTTTTTTTCATACTCAGAGACACCCTGGGTTTTGGGATCGAGGTTACCAGATGTTTATCACTAAGACAGCATTGATACACCCATGCACAATATTGTCCACTATGCGAACCATGGATGGCCATCAATACATAGTCCTCACATGCCTTTTTGTGGCAGACATGCCCAAGTGCCCTGCATGCACTGTTTCAATAATTAATTGCCTGTAGCATTCAGGAGGAATTCATGACTATTCTCTAACAAGGATGTTGTTTTCCAATGACGACTCATCCGCAATTTTTCAGAACGGTTGCAAGCTCAACTTCTCATTCTTTTCTTTAGGCCAACTTTTCAATGCAAACTTCATGACCTCTTGCAGATCACCATCACCAATTACTGCCTTGTGCCACTTACCCAAGTTTTCACATACAACATGATTCTCTATTGACTCTGTTGCATTGGGAAAGAATAGCTCTTAAGCCGAGGGTGGAGCTAGCCGGCAACCACGATGGCTGCTTAAGCCGAGAGCTCCCCCGTCTCCTACAACAATCCTGCATGCTTCACTGCCCCACAATACCTTCGACACAGTTCCCAGCGTCGCTGGTTTCCCTGGTCCCGGTGGGGTGCTGGTATATCCCTCCGGTTCGCCTGCAGACACCGGTAACGCAAGTTGGGGCCTAGTGGCGTGGAGAACTGCGGAGACCTGCGCACTACGCTAAGGAGGCGGGCCGATGTCGGACTCGCCGCCCCGGCTGCTGGCAATCCCCCCTACTTGTCTGCCCTTGCCCCGTGGGTGATCTTCGCCTGACTGGGGCTGAGGCCGTCGATGCTATAGCGGAGGTGCCCCCTGCTCGGCACTTGCTGCGTGGAGGCTCGGAGCCAGAGATCGAGACGGCCGCTGCGGAGGGGGAGTGACCCACGTGCAGGCGGCTGATCGTCCCACTCCGGCACGGACATCTCTACTCACCCTGCTGCGGCCTGGGAGCGGTATAGACCCAAAGTCCCCCTGCTGCTGCCTTGCACGACGAGAAAGTGTGGGAAAGTGCTGGTGGTGACAGGAGATGGTGCATTGCCCCCGGACATTCTGGGGTCCTGATTGCGGTCTGCGAGGGGCCCCTTGGAGCTTCGGTTGTGACTGCATGAACTGGCACCCTGGTCCCTGCTCACGCGGAGGGGGTATGCTGGGGGTGCAGGGGCACACTAACCTGCTCCATATGTGGGGACTGCAACCGTAGCGGTGCTGGTGATAGAGTGGTGAGGAGCCCTAATTCTGAGGAATAACGGTGAGTGAGTGTGAACACCTATGGTTCTAATTACGACCACCCCGACTTTTATGCTGAGTTAGCGGACAGAGTCAGGGAACATTCGGGGGGGTATACTTTGGGGGGGTGATTTTAACATGACCAGACAGCCTCACATCGACAGATGGGATGGCTCCGCACGTCGTCCTGCGGCCTCGGCGAGAGAGCTGGAGACACATATGTTGAGGCTGGACTTGTGCGATGTCTGGCGGAGTAGGCACCCTACCTAAGGGGGTTACACGCGCTATTCAGCCCCACACAATGTATAAACTAGAATTGACTATTGGCTTGCCTCTGCACACCTAACCCAGGCGATTTGGTGCTGCACGGTGTTACCTGGCACATATTCGGACCACTCTCCCAGACTGCTGAGGTTGACTGCGCCAACGATGCGCGTTCCCCCTTTTTCCTGGCGCTACCCTCCGTTCTTCTTGCTAGACTCCTCTTACAGAGAGGACTTGGTAACAGCAGTAGAGACATTCTTTGACACTAATCTGGGCTCTGTGGACTCATTCCAGACCGTATGAGAGGCGTTCAAGGTTTGTATAAGAGGAATCCTTATTTCTAAGCACTCGGGGGTTCTCAAATCATTGAGAGGTAGATTGCGTACTCTAGAAGACAAACTCAGGGAACTGGAGCGGGATAGCTTACGCGCTGGTAGTGAGACCCTAACTCAAGAAATAGCGCAACCGCTACGAGAATTTCATGAGGAGGCCGACGCAGAAGTCAAGCATTTAGGCAAGTACGCCGTTGCCAGATCGTACAGTGAGGGAGAGCGCCCAGGAGTGGTGTTAGCGCGGTTGGCCAAGCGGCATAGGGAGAGAACGACAATCCCAGTAATGAGGTTCCCAGACTCTGATGAGCTGCTTACAGAGGCTCAAGTTGCAGACAGCTTTCGGCGTTACTATGCAGCTTTGTATGCCTCACGTGGCCCAGCACAGGAAGAATGCATACTGGACTATTTAACGCACATAGAGCTTCCCTGGCTCTCCAATGTTTATCATGTATTCTTGGCACGTCCGTTTAAATGGGACGAAATAGTGTGGGCGTTGTCAGCTATGAAGTCCTGTGGCGCACCGGGATGTGACGGCTTTACCGTTGGCTTCTATAAGCCCTTCTCTGACCTCCTGATTCCTCACCTGCTCACCCTATGTGAGGATAATGCTGAGACGGGCTGTATGCCTCCCACCCTACGTGAGGCTATATTGGTTGTCATGCTTAAGCCTGGGAAGGATCCGGGGGATTGTGCTTCATACTGCCCCCTATCTCTACTAATCGTAGATGCGTAAATTTTTGCCAAAGTTATCTCCAACCGTCTTAGCCCCATGGTGGCCTCTTTGGTTGGCCCGGAGCAGGCTAGTTTTGTTACCGCCCATAACCTAACGTATAATCTTCGAACGGTCTTCGCGGCATTCCAGCATACTTGCCCCGAAGTCCCTGCGATTGCGGTCTTTCTTGATATGGAAAAGGCCTTCGACTCCGTCGAATGGCCTTTCCTGAGACAAGTTCTCAGCCACATGGGGGTGGGAGAACTGTCACGGTCCAATGGCTCCTCGGGATCAGGGCGATGCTAATAGGGGTCCACCTCCAGCTTTCCCCGCACTCTGCTTGTACAGCTCACAGAGTACGGTAGTAAGCAGGTGAGGGAATAATGCCGGGGCGGGAACCGCTGAAGAAGGGATGCCTGTTGAAACAAAAACCATATGTTAATACCAGTCCCTCACACTTCTCCTTTCTATATCTCAATTTGATCCACCCATACCTGATACTTCTCAGACTTTAGCTCCCTTCTGTTTTTTCAACCTGCTAAGATGAGATGACTTCTCTCATATATGGATCAGGATTCCTGAAAGAACAAGAGCCTTCTGTTATACTGTCCCTTCCTTACCCTTCCGATAAGAGCCACCTAACTTCCACACATACATACCATGCGGTCTCGCTCCCTTGTGAATTACTGAAGACGAAGAATCAAGCTAGTTCTTCAAATAAAAAAGAAGTGCAGAAAAGAAAAGAAAAGAAAAAACAGTGCGAGTGTAAACACCCAGTTCGTAAGATCCAAAAGGATTATCATGAAACAGACCGTCTCATAGTACCTCAGTATGAATGTCTATCTATTATTTACAATTCCAAAAGTCATGAAAGGGGATTTTAGAACTACCCAAAGAAGAATCAATAGGAACGAGGCTCTCTTACCAGAGGCAGACGCTGGCGTTTCCTCTTCACTGTTCTGGCCGCGGAAGGGGGCAATCCTGCGTCTTCCGTACCAGAACATACACCAGAATGGCAATCCTTAGAGTAAGAGGGACTCTGGTCAAGGAGAGGGGGCAATCCTGCGTCTCTACTAACAACCCACCCCACCTCTTATCTTCGGGAACAACCACCAGCCGAGAGGGTGCAAATTCAGCGTCTCTCGCACCGGCGATAATCACACTCCGACGCGAGAGAGGGAAATACAGGCGTCTCTCGCACCAGAACAAACAAAGAACTAGAAGTCAGACTCGGGAGGAAATCATCCAGCGTCTCCCTCTCTGACCGCAACCACTCCAAAGGTGCCAAGAGTCGAAACACAAGTAATCCCGCAGCCGCGGAACTACCTCCACGAAAGCAAAAGTCTCTCTTCACACTGAAGCATAGAGAAACCAGACGTCCATCAAACTATTCCCAATTAGGACAAAATCATGAGCACCGCTCCCGGTGATTCACGTACTTTTATGGCCTCTCCAATTCGCTTCCGCCCACAGGAGTTCTGGGAGATGTAGTTCTCAGCTAATCTCAGGCAGGCACACGTCGCATCCTAACAAGAACTGTTCTTACAACTGTTAGCCACGCTCTATTACTCTCCAACGGCACGTATACGTATTGGGTCCCTTATCACGGATCCCATTTCGATAGGGAGAGGCACGAGACAGGGGTGCCCCCTTTCACCTATCCTATACGCACTGGTGGCGGAGCCGCTTGCCTGTGCACTGCGTGAATACCATAGCCATAGGGGTATTCGTTTTCCCACATATAATTTGAAAATATCAACATATGCAGACAACACCCTTTTATACGTCAGGGACTCGGAGGTGCACTTGTCGGTGTTGCTTTGAGAAGTGGTCCTATTCAGCTCTCTCTCGGGCATACATGTTAATTGAAAGAAGTCCCTTATGTTCCCTCTCACGCCCGATATGCGTCCCTTTGAGCCGGAATACCCCATCCAATGGACTACGGACGTGGTTCGGTACTTGGGGATACAGCTCCATACCGACTCGGAGGTTGTCCTGTGGGAAAACTATGGAAAGGCTGTCCCTAAACTGGAGGAGGTATATAGACAGGTGGATTGCACTGCCTCTTTTGCTGCTGGGGGGGATCTCCCTTATGAAAATGGTCGTACTGCTGCGTTTCCTGTTTCTATTTAGCAACATCCCTATGGTGTTATCGGGTCACTTCTTCCGCCAACTGCAGTCGCTTATGGTCCGGTTGGCTTGGGCCGGGAAGCAACCTAGAGTGGCATGGAAGATACTTACTCGACCTTACGCAGCAGGTGGACTGAAAGCCCCTGATTTGGAGCTTTATTACTGTGCAGCACAGTGTGCACACGCATATCATTGGATTTATGGTCCGGCAGATATCCCGCATACACGCATCGAATCCATTGTGGCAGATCCGACGCACTTGCCCACACTATTGGCTAGGCCTAGAGACCATAGAACGGGTATCCTTGATTCCCTGAACTCAGTTACTCATGCATGGCACCACATGATGGACATCCAAGCGTGCAGCTTGCTTTATTCCCCTAGTGCGCCCTTGGAGTGGTGTGCCTGGCTTCCCCCATGTTGGGTCAAAGGGGTCATAGAAGCTATGAAGGCGCTACAAATACAAACCATGGGCGGCCTGTTCGTGGAGGGTATAACCCGCAGCTGGAATGAGGTAGAAACGGGAGACATTCCTCGCTTCTTGTTAAAGCGCTTTCAGTTTTATGGAGTGCGACATGCTCTTAGGGACCTACTGGGGGACGACTTGGAGGAGCCCATGGTAGTCACCGCTTATGACTATATTGCCAAAGCTAAGTCCCCTGCTAAATTAATGACCAACTTGTACCGCATCACTCTCTCTGAGGGGACGACGGAATTCACCAAGCCGAGGCTGGCATGGCAAGCAGATTTGCGGATGGATTTGGGGGAGGAGATATGGCAGTATTGCTGCACGAGAAGGGTTTCTTTGAATGGTCGCCATAGGCTAATACATTTTAAATACCTAAATAGGACTTACTACACCCCGAAAGGTTACATAGATATGGCTTGAGGGACAACTCTGCTTGTGAGAGGTGCGGTAACTCACTTGCGGATTTCTTGCACATTGCCTGGTCTTGCCCTGACATACTGACTTTTTGGCAGGCAGTGTACGGTGAAGAAAATGATATCACACAACTGGCGCTGATACCGGATCCCTTATTGGCTATATTGGGATACTCTAAGCCCTTACGCCCGATACACAGACAACTGGTCGATATGGCATTCCTTCTAGCTAAATGTTGTGTGGTCCTCAGGTGGATGTGTTGCCCTGCCCCAACGCTAGCACAATGGACTAGAGACATGTTATATTGTAGCACACAGATGGAGCTCTATATTGACTTGCTACTCCCTCGTAATAGACCCAAAAACGTCTGGTCCCTATTCCTAGACAGACAACGTACACGAGACATTACGGATGAAGAGGACGTTAACAGCCCGGCGGCTAGCGACGCCTGTCTGGAGACGTAGATACCACTCGGCGGTCGGAACGCTACTGATTCTCTGTAACCTGGGAGATAGATTGGTCATTGGTTGGAACTAGTGGGGTCCCCTGAGAGCTTGAGGGGTTATCTGTCAAGTCACAATGTATGTACTCATTTATGTATGATACTGTGGTCCTAAAGTTTTTGTATATGTAAGTGATGCTGTTTCCCAAAGTGTCCCTGGCATTGTTTTGATGAACACTGTCTGTAATGCCACTATTGATACCTCATACCGCACAGAAATTGAAAGCGCACTTAGAGGTATGTGGGCTGAAAAGATTTAACCATAGTTATGGCGATATGTCCCACAAACCTCTATTAACAGCCTTTAAGGCCATGATTCCCCCACAACTCCAATATGGGGCGGAAGTACTCTGCATTGACGGTAAAAGCTCCTGGGATAAAGATGAGGGGAAATGTTTAAAATCCCTACTGTCTCTTCCTGGTTCAGTAATGATCCAGGCAGTCAGACTGGAATGTGCAGGTGCAGCTGAGCCTCCTCAGATTCTGGAATCGGTTGGGGCAGGGGGAAGTTACAAAGGTGTCGCAATGGTGCTTGAAGGAAATTCAGACCAGTGAGTTAAAATGCGCTAAGGAAACAAGAAGTAAACTCCTGGCCATCTTTGACCACCTAAATGTGAACATTGACCCAAGGATACTCGAAATTAATGTAATAAAGAATGTACTCTAAGTGCAGGGTAAAGAAATTTCTAGGGTAACAGACCAAGAGTATTTGAAATAGAAACACTCTGTAAAATGTATGTGCTCAGGCTGGGAGAAAGATATAAGCTTTCCTTATATAGTACAACCAAGATAGATCACACACCACTAGCTATCAAACCGTTGGTTAAGAATAGAAGTCTTTAAGCTAAGAATAGCTAAGAATAGGTATTAACCCGGCATTCGCAAATAGTGCAATAAAAGCTGCCTTAACGCATCCTGATGGCAAATGTGTTTGTAAATTAGAAATGAAATGTAATATTTTGCACATTTTATTGGATTGTTATATATTTTTAAATGTACGCAAACAGTTCCTGCGCCCAATATTTTTAAAATATGATGTTAAGGAGCGTTCACAACGACGGGAGCTACTAGTTGGTATGGAAAATTTAGATATCGCGATAGCTATCGGGAGATATATGCAGGGTGTGTATAAGTTCCCTGGAAGGCTGGAGGCTTAAAAGTAGCCAGTACCTCTATAATCCAAATGAATTCCTGATTTTAAATTGTTATAAAATGTAGTTTTTAGACAATATGACTTTTTAACTGTTAAGAATATGAATTTGTGAAATGAATATTTTATATGATGAACTGTGGTTTATAGATCAATAGTCTAAATAAACTTTGTTTTTGACTTTGACACCTCATATCAATGATTGTGATGGTTGTTATTATAAAAATGTCAATAAAACAGATTAAAAAAAAGAATAACTCTTAAGCCATACGCATTAGCATCCACAGTGATGAATGTTCTATGTCCTCATAAGTAAGATTATAATGCTGGAGCAGAACAATGCTTTTCTTTATGAGATCATAATTTTGTTGACATATGGAAGACAAAATAAAATCTGAGTTCTTCTATAACAGACTTCTGAAACATTCAATCATGTCAGAATAATTACACATGAATTTTTAATACATTTCACACATCCCCAAAAAAGGATCTAAGTTGGTCCCTGTCCTTAGGATGTGGAACTTTAACAATTCCATCTATCAACACTGGTTTGGGCTTGACTCCTTCAGATGACAGAATATGACCAAGATACTCTACTTTGTTGACTGTGAATACACATTTATCTTTTCTTAGAGTAACGCCATTGTTGCATATTGGGTTCAAGACAAGCCGTAATATGAGGAAGAGCCCCATGGTTAAGCAAAATAAAACCCCAAAGCTCAAGTAAAGGCAGACCAGCCTTGAGAAACAGCAATCTCAGCCAACCACCCCTACCAGGATCCCAAATCAGACCCCGCCAATTCTTCGCAGGTCATCATCAATTAGCACCAACTTGTGTATAAAAATTCCCACCACCAAATCCAAGGGTAGGGCAGCTAAAATGCAAGCCAGAATAATGCCAAAACGAGCCTAAGTAGGGTGATGGTAAATAAATATACGCCTGCTAAATGAGAGGAAATATCCGGTGAGTGCCCAAGCATAATAAGCTTCGGCTTCAGACAAACCGCCACATTAGAAATGCCCTCTAATTTATTGACAATAAAGTTGAAGCGCAAGGTAGGATGCAAAGACATGAACTGCATTAGCACCCGCCAACCCATAATAAAAGCATTGGTCATCAAGCCGTAGCTTCCTAACAAAAAGACGATGCAGAGTATAGTACCAATTATTAATATATTTAAGGTGATGTACCTTGATCCAAGAAATATTCAGAACTAAATAGGTCATCATAATGCTACGCTGAAGATCAGCCTGATGACTTCCGAACTAAGCCAAGAAATCCACTAATTGGCCCTCTGCTAGAGCCAATCCTCAATTGGATTATGTGAAGTCATATACATTGAATTATAGACAAATCCAATATTTCCTTTACAAGGAGTTTTTCTAATAAGATATAAGCCAGAATTGTCAAAGCAGTTAAGGTTCTCTCTCTTAAGGATGAAAATAAAATGCCACAACTGTATGTGAAAGAAAGCGAAGATGGAAGGGGAGCCTGCTGCTGTAAACTGCTAAAAGAAGCAAATACATTACCCTCAAAAAGTTGGACAAAGGAATGGAAATTGACCCTTTCCCATATCTCCCAAAACCTGCTATGAATGCCTTTAGGAAAATTAGGGTTATAGCCCAAGTACCTGAGCGAATTAAACAGGGTTATACCTGGAACTAATCTCCTAAATGAGCACCAGACCTGATAACAAACTTTTAGAGTCTTAAAACGTGTATGCTTGAAATACATCATGTTGACAATACCGGAACAGGGAGAATCATTTCACCCACTGTGAGAAACTCTGAAAACATGCCAGCCAGTGGCCACGGTGACCACCCCATCACCAATCCGAGTAGCGTAAATAATGATGGCAAAATGTAATACCTGTTGATAGGAAATTAGGTCCCCTATCTTCCTTGGTCTGCTGTAAAAGCTAAATCCTACATCGAGGCTTTACGGTAGGTCTAGATAAACTGCTACCATTACGTCTCCGCTCTGACAAAGAACGCCGCTTTAAAAAAGTGTAGAATACAATGGAAAAAATGAAGATACCTCTGAAGAATAGGCATCTAAATAAGATTACAACGAACTATAAGCCCTAAATGCAGATGGTCTCACTTGAGAAAGACCTCCGCTAGATGCTGATACAACTACTCATAGTTATACTTCAAAATATCAGGATGATGACCCCCAGATAAACCAGGGACTGCCCCCATCTCTAATCCTGGACAGGTGGGTCTACATTGGATAAAATCTCAGTCTTTAAATAGTTCAACTTATAGCCTGCCACCTCTCCAAATGATTGGGCTGCTGCCACCACTGCCAATCCCCCAATCAAAACTGGTGCCCAAATTGCTATGTCATATGTGTACTTGAAAATGTTAACTTCAAATTTGAAAAGCCTCAAAGATTGTTTCCCCACATTCAGTTTAGGAGATTGGATGAACGGTACAATATAGAGTGCAGACAACTGTGGGGAGAGAGGGCATCCCTACTTGGTACTGCGGAAAATAGCAAAAGGGTTTGATAAAAAGGCCTCCGCAGTGAACTCTTGCCTTAAGACCCAGATAAAGGCGCCAAACGCTGGAAACAAATATGGAGCCGAAACCAGCAGATTCCATAACCTCCAGAAGGAAGGGCCAGGAGACCCGATAGAAGACCTTCTCGGCATCTAAACAAATCATACCAACAGAGCTATTGATGAAGAGGCCACCTACAAAGCTGAAATTGTTGTGTTAACATGTGACACAATATCCCAGCCAGGAATAAAACCATGCTGATTTGGGTCCACCAAATTCGAGATAATAGCTGAAAGCCAATTAGCAAGAATGTGAGTACATATTTAAGAATCAGCGGTAATTAGAGAAATAGGATGGTATGACCCACTAGAAGTGGGATCCTTCTCCTTTTATAGAAAGACCACAATATTTGTCTCTCTCCAAAACTCAGGGGCACTATCTGAAGAATCAAATGAATTAAAAAGATACATTAATACTGGGGACAAAATCAGTGAAAAGGTGACATAAAATGTATGTGGTATCAGGTTTGGGCCTGCCGCCTTCCCACAAGGCAAGGAATCAATGGCCTCTTGTACAGTAAGAGTGAAAGGTGCCTCTAATTTAGACTGTTGGGTAGGTGTCACCCAGCAGACCAAAAATGGCTGTGTAAATAGAGAAATATCCAAAGCAGAAGAGAGACAATCCTCCCTATTGAGGTTCTGATAAAACCAAATAAATACTTCAGACACAAAGACAGGCTCTATAACTAAAAAGCATTCCTCGTTCCTAATTCGCTGAATATTATTCCCCTTTTTCTCAGCCAATGCTGCTATACATTGAAAAGAAGCAAACTGAAGAGTCTGACTTTGTCAAAATGCTTTAAGGGAATCCCACACCAAAGGACGGTTGTGCTGTCCCTATATTCAATACCAGAAACTCCCTTACATGCGAGTTTAGTAAACTAACATAGCCATCTTCCGTAAATAACCTGTGTTCAAATGTCCAGCTCTGAGAGCCAGATACCAGAGTGGCCTCACTGAGATGTAGGAATAATGGCAAAGTGTTATGGTTCTAAAGGTCCTTGGGTTGTGGATAATCCTGTTAGAATAAACCGGCGTATTGCTCAACAAAAACATGTCCAATCTTGACAAGGTCTTATGAGGAGTGGAGTAAAATATGACACCAGATTCACTAGGATGCGTGATACACCAAATATAGACCAAAGCGTATGAGAACATTAGCTGTAACACTGCCCCCGTCGCTGGTACTTCCCCCTGAAACCCAGATAATCAAAAAAACTGATTTGATTTGAGGGCCTAACTTGGGATGCTGTATCAATCTTTGGACACAGTGTAACACTAAAATTGCCACACACAATATAGGGTGTGGGCCAGAGATGGAACTCCAATAAAAGGGAATAAAACACCTTTGATTGTTCATATTAGGCCCATAGAGAACACCGATGTTAAAGTGAACCCTATCTTACTGAATAGTTACCAGCAACCACCACCCCCCAAAATAGATATTTGGAACACAACTTCCTACCGACTATCGCTTGCTAGAAGTGAGACCCCCTATGGGAAGAGGTATAACAAGAAAGGGATAGGGCTTTATAGCTGAGATCTTTTAAGTTTGATCCCTCAATCTGAGACAATGAGTCTCTTGGAGACTCAGGATTTGTGGCCTAACATTATTCAACTCATCCCATACAAGTTTCATGTTATGTAACAATTTGACCCAATTAATGTTCAAGGATAAAATATGCAGCTGCTGTTCAGAACATCCGCCCCTACTTCGCCATGCATCACAATTAGTTTGCTTCCTCTGAGTCTCTTTTGCCAATCAAAGCGGAAAGTTTTACTTGCAATATAAGTGACTTAGCTCCAGATTACATTGTCAAAAACAAAACCCCAAATGCCCCGAAGAATAAACACATAATCCCCTAGCCCACCTTTATATCCACCCCTCACTCCCATATGGGTGAACCAGCCCACACCCCCATGCCTAGCACCAGTGTCCCAACCTCAACCTGGCTTGTGGTTCAGAACCAGCCTACTACCGAAATAACCCCAGGCCCAGCCCCACAGCCCATGAGTCCCATAAAAAAAACACCTGCTCAAGAAAATAGAAAATAGACAGCCCCCAACCACATGAGAATCCGCAGCTATGACCAAGAATCAAGAGGGATGGAACAGTGCAAGTACCCATACAGATAGTGCCAACCTTATACGAAAGGGTAAAAAAAAAGAGGGAAACCCTAATTATCCACTCAGCCAACACTCACCCAAGAGAACAGAGAAACTCTGCAGCCCTTCAGTCAACAAGCCAAGACAAAAAGGAAGAAAACATATCCAAATCTAAGACGCATAAGAGACTAAACCCCGCCCAGTTAAAGGCTGAGCGCCTTAGGAGGAAAAAAGACAAGTAGAGACACAACTGAGCACCCCTCTAACCAGAAAGAAGTATACTGAACTCCCAAAAAGGGAAGGTCATCATCACCCATCACCTGCTTGCTATTTAGTGAATAGTTCCTGTATTTTATGAGCATCATCAAAATAAAAAGTTTGACCATCTTTGTAAATTCATAGGGTTGTTGGCTCCATAAGAGACACCACAGCCACAAGCTTCTGAGGCACCAATATAAACTCACTCCGCTGCCACCGCCTAATGACTGCTTGATGACAAACATCTGAGCAAACAAAAAAGTCAATGCCACATGCTTTGGCAGGCAGCTTTGGAGCTGCAGCCCGAAAGACATCTTGTCAAAGGATAAAGTTCCCACTGTACATCAATATGGCCTGAGGGTATCAAGAGGGTTTACTAGGCAGACCAAAGGTAAAGCACTGCACTTACTTTTGCCATTACAAAAAACATATCCCAGTCACTCAAAGCTGGAAATACCTCTCAAAACAAATGAACAACGAAGTTCCGGGGTTCAATGCCTTCTGACCCTTCTGGAACCCCCAGCACATGCAAATTGTTCTGTCCTGACCTGTTCTCCAAGTCATCAACCCTAGAGGAAAAAGTAGTTATTTTCTTTGTTAGATGGTTAGATCCCTGTAGGAGAGTAGGGTCTGCTATCCTATGGTCACCCCAATTTTTGCTTTTTGCTTCACTGGTTTTCGACTTAATGTGGCTGTGGGCCTGCTAATCAGACTCACATCCTGCTGTTCTCTCTCTAAATTCACAGACATGTACTATGGGTACATAACCAAATTGGTACTGGACACCTTGTCAAACCCTATACAGTGTACCATAGGTGCCATGGGCATAGGTGCATCCAAGGCCTACCAGGGGCTGCAGCATAGCTTTTGCCACCCCTGGCTGGTTCTTAAATTGACACAACTGGCTGATCACTCAGCTGGGGCAAGTTGGTGTAATCACCTCGTGCTTAGATATAGTATACCTATATCTAAACCTATATCTGGACACATATAAACCTATGTCACTCCTATGGCAGGCCTTATCAATCCTGGAGGCAGAGTGCTTGGTTTAACATGAGATGGTGCTCGAGCATGAGCTGAGCCTGTCTGCAGCTGTCGGGAATGACTCCCTAAGCTGTTCCGGGATAGTGCCATACCATATACTCTTAAGTGCATTATAATCCATTACAGTTATGTGCTAACCTTGGTTTGGCTTTATCAAAACATGTCGTGTAAGGTGTCATACGATTTGGAATACTATCCCCTCGACAGTCCTGTGGACGGGGATAGCATTCCACCCTTCTAAAGGGAGAAGACATGTTACTTTACTGAAACGCGGTTAATCCTAACCAGAGCCTCAGCATCACAAAATGGATGCTGCTGCCACCAACACAAGCCTGACCTCCTGCTGCTGACCGAAACTTGGCAGAGGAGGTCTGGACAAAGGGTTTCCTGATGGGGGGAGGTGCTACACCACCCCAGGCAGGAGATAGTGTATTGGGGCAGGGAGGGCTGAAAGAAACTAGACAGTGGCTGGGGTGCACAAGGCTTCCCCTTGCATAATCCGGTCAAACTGGTTCTGGGGCACACCAGCCCCAGTCCCAGCACGACCCTGGACAAAGGGAAATGGGTATAACCACCCCCTTCCTGGGTCCCACCCATAGGAGGGACATAGCAGGTAATCCAGCCCCCTAGATTGGTATAAGAATGGGATCAGTGCCAACGCACTCAGATTATCCTGACTGAAACTTATGAAACAAAACTCTGGACCCTTCGACATCCTACTCTATGTAGAAGACTGAAGAATCTCCCTTGTGGTCAAGGAGTGACCATACTGTGCAAACAGGCACCATCCAGCACCTCGACATTTGCTTTGTTGCAGTTCCCGCTGGAACACGAGTGACAGAGTTCGACAAGACCCAGTGTGCCTGCCTTCTAACAGCACGATCCAAAGTCCCTGCAGAGCTGAGACCCGTGGAAGTGACCTGAAGCGTGGGGTCCGCCATCTTGGAAAGACCACAAGGTGCTGACCGTGCATCATCCGAGGCCCTCTCGAAGCTGTGCATTGGGGTTTGAGAAGCCCCTGCCCTGAGCCTCTCTTGTACTGAAGCTCACCTCTCTACACTCACCGAGTGCTGCGTGGGGCCCTTCTGCATCTTTTGGCTCAATGCGTTGGTCTGGTCGTTTTCCCGTTGGCTTGTGGCCCTTGTTCCGACAAACTTTGAAATCTGACTTGTGAGTCTGGTTGCTCCAGACTTGCCCTTGTTCCCCTGTAAAGGAGCACCCGCTCTGACCCTCCTGGTCCGAGTGTTAAGCGATCTTCGAGTCCTGCGTGGGTTGCGCTTGCCAAGGGTTGTTTGCTCCAATCTGGAAGCCGACACCGCTGACAGCGAGAGCCTTTGTGGGACAGCTTGTGATCCACTTCTGGACATCCTTCGGTGCCCCAGAGTCCACGTGGCAGCGGAGACAAGCTTCACGACAGCGACCTGAAAGCGCCCAACATTGCCTGGTTCCTTCCTGGTTCCACCCTGGCCACTGCTGAGTGACCCAGACTCTGTCCCCTCTGCTTTCAGATCATCTTTATCTCCTGACCCTTGGATCACACCGGACAATTCTCTTCTCGACGCCTGCAGCATCTTCATTCCAGGCACCATCAACCTGCGTGACGAAACCCGACACTACTTCGCACCTGTGTACCCGCTTCCTGTGGGTGAGGTAATTCAGCAACGCTGGTGTTCCTACACTGGTACACACCTCTAGTGTATGTGTCTAAAGTTTCATCCTTCTAGGTTAAGCAGAAGTCTCCTTTTGCAGTAACTTTATAACTTTTACGCACCATTGACATTGCATTGGTGCATGTGTGTGCTTTAAGAGCTGCACCCGAATCCCGCGGGCTTTTCTCGACTTCAGCATTGCTAGTCCCGACTGCTCCCAGTGATTCCCTAGGCCCTAGGCTTAACCACTGTTGATTGGTATCTCTTATACCACTTTCCTAATATATGGTTTGCGTTGCCCCCCGGCCTCATCCATAATTGTGCAACTTTTATATGTTTAACTGTGCTTTTGTTTAAACGCTTGTGCCTCTGCACTCATAAAGAGTACAGAGGATTATTCTAGTAATAAATACATATATTTTTTATAATATATAACTTGTGTGGTGTCCTTTCACTTGATATTACAGGATTGTGATTGGTAAAACAGCTTGCTTAACACGACCTCTTGACTTAAGCCTTTAAGGCTGCTTAGTCCATGCTACCCTTAGGATAGCTTGTCTATAAGGTTGACTTACAACCATCACCATAAGGGATTGTTTGGACTGATACAAGGTGCCCCCAGAAATCATATATCAGGCCAACTTCTCACAATCCCAATGTCTTTTAAAGGGTCGGCTGGGAGGCTTCGACAATCCATATTTTAACAAAGAATGTCTGAGGGTCAAAGAAGCGAGTCAAATGTGTACAAAGTCCAAGACACCACTAAAGTGTTACAACAGGTAAACCAAAAAATATATGTGTGAATGTTTGAAAGAGAGCACTACATCCCAAGGGTTGGGAAAAATACCCATCAGTTCCCGCTCTGTACCGCCCTTTTATCATCATATGGGTTCTCCTTATACACAGGAGAGAATGCTATCTGTCACTAGATGTTATTGTGACAGATGCTTAACCATTGATAATTATGCGCGTGGATGGGTGATACCAAAAAGTGTCTAAAAGAGTAATTGATTTGCAGTGCAAAAGTGAAGAGTGGAAGTGAATAGGTGAGGTATATAAAATTGGATGGAAGTTAGTAGAAAAGGAAATTATTTTAATGGTCTCTCTCAATTCCTCCAATGTTAAAAACAAAGTGAAAAAACAACAGATTTAACAAAATATCGGTTTTCAGGAAGGGTCGACATGTTTCAGCATTTGTGGCTTCTGAATTTATGCCACTGCTTTCTTCAGGACCAGTATGTTTGCAACTGCATTATGTAATAATAATAAAACTATATCACCTGTTGGATCCAGGTCATACTAGATATCCTCCATAACACTTGAGGATTCGTAGTGCCAAGGAACAGGATACACAAAAGACAGAAACAAAGGAAAAGACATAGCTATCACAACACATATTACGCTGTATCCAGTTTGTCGAAGTAAGGATGGTCAGTGAACCCATTACTATACAAAGATCCACTTACCAATTAGGCAGAATGATCATGCATCACCCCACCTGGCTGCAGCTCAGGTAAGTGGAGCACCGCTCTAGTTAAAAGCAATAAGAACAATCAGTCAGAAGAATTCATTCAACTCGTATCAGTTTAGATAACATGCTTCATAATTTTAATGATGCCACTGAATACACCATCCAGTGGTATTCTAGGTCTTTAAGGGGCAGATTTATGAGGCCCTGGTGCCACGTTTACGCCGCTGTTGCGTCATGCAAGGCGGCGTAAACGTGGCGCATCCCTACGAACGATTAACAACGTGACGCATCTAGGGAGATGCGTCACGTTGTAAAGCCCTGCGCCGCTTGTGGGCATTCCGGCGCAGGGTGGGCGTTCCGGGGCAGGTGTGCCTCGCAAAAGTGGCTGAGTGAAATCTATGAGATTTCACTCAGTCACTTTTAAGCCAATGCTGCGTCAAAAGCCTGCGCCTGCTTGAAGCAGGCGTAGGTCTTGACGCAGCATTGTTAAAATGGGGCACCCCCGAGCCTTGCTGGAGCTGCGTCGCGCTTGCGACGCAACTGCAGCAATGCAACACATTTCCGGCACAGATGCGTCACGCACCTGTGCCGTTTTTGCACCAGGGTGCGCAGCATTATAAATGCGACGCACCATGGCTGGCGGAGCTGTGGCGCACTGTGGCGCATGTTAACTGGCGCATCCCTGGGGATGCGCCAGTTGACATAAATCTCCCCTAAGTTGTTATCGCAATAGCTGAAAAGGGTTGTTTGGGTTACTCTCAACGACCACGTATGTAGGTGGGAAGCGACCCCTTACAGCATGATCATAAAGTGCCAAAGCTCTATACTGCTGGGCTTGTAGATATACATTTATGCATAGCCCTAACCTGTTAAAAGGTGGAGAAGTGTGGCTCAGGGGTTTGAGGCGGCAGACCCGGAAGCTGAGATCGGCCCTGGACCAGGGTTCAATTCCCCGCCTCGGCGGGTCTTGGGCTAAAAATTCCACGGACTCGATAATTCTCGCTCCGGTGCCTTCTCGACTCACAGGTTCACACTCTGCGACTCTGGGCAATAGCTTGCATAATCTCCACAACGGCCCCTCGCGGCGGGATGCCTGGCTTTCACCTTGTGGATACCCTGCCGGGGTTATCTCACAGGGGAATACCAGGACGGGTTCCCTAAGCAAGCGCCGGGAAACCCACTGCGGGTAGCTGTGCGCTATATAAGCTCAAATACATTCACATACATTAAAAGAGCGCTGGTATAGAAGTGTCTTTTAGTAACTCACTTGATCTCACAGGAACCATTATCTATTTTGAGCGAGGGTGGGTCACTCATTTAGAAACCCTTTGTTAACACGTCAGTTGTATACATGCTGGTGAGCAATCAATTTAACCAGAACTCAAGTACACCAACCAATACATGTATTGTAGCGAGTAACATGCTCTCAGCTTAAAAAAGAGGAGAAGACGCCGTAAGGACTCTAGAAAGTGGAGCGCATTCGCGAAGTAAAATAGTAGTGCTCCCAGAAGAAGACGCTTGCGCCCGAAAATGCAGCCTACTTTTTCAAAAATATGACAGGTCAAGCACTAACCTGTCCGTCGGTACACCAAGGCTTCCCTCTGCGCTGTCTGGAGGGGTATCGTTAAGCAATTGGCCGCCATATTTGTTGGCCTCTCCAATCACGTGTCCTAGACATCACGTGATCCCCTGCTCCAAAACTTAATAAAGCTGGGATTTGTAGTCTCTTATACCATGTCAGTGGCTGTACTTATTAGGACTGATTCACGACCACCAAGGAAATGGATTTTATAAGTGAGAAATTATGTTCACGCTACTGTTGGCAATACTACGTTGACTAAATCCATGTTACAATCTGCACGGGTGTTTCTATGCGCTGGGATCTATCTGATCGCCATATCTATTCCATTGATCAGTCCAGTCACGTGTATTGAACGTCCCGTGATATTGGACTGCGACATTGGAATTTGTAGTATTCAGGTTTGTGCCAATAAAGTTACAACAAATATACGATGAGGCTCTGTTACTGGGATATATGGACCGCGAGGCTCCAAGTTTTTTCTGAGCATTTCTTGGCGGCCATTTTGGGAGTATTCCCGGAACCAAAAGGTCACGAGGCAAGAAATACAGAGCTCGAAATTGCTAAAAATTCATTTTGTGAAGCTCATGGGCATAGTAGGTTGACAAAAAAGTAATTTAGGAATGTTTTAAGGAAAAATTATTAATAGAGAAAATGTGGCCCGGACACCGTGGACGCCCATAGTTTGTTTGTTCAGACAGTAGTTTAGGCGGCCATGTTGGTGGGGGCCTGTTACTCTACTAATGTGCCCATACCTAGTCACTTCATTTAGGTGTTCTCGTATTCGTATTGGGGGTTAACTTTCCAACTTGATATGCATGAACTTAAAAGCATGTTGCTTGGGAGATGGCAGCATCAAGTTGCACACCTAGGGCAGACTGATGGTATATTCAGAAAAAGCCTTGTAAGAACATGTGTTAATTGTAGAGTGTGAGCTCTTTCAGACATTACTCATGTTGTTAGTTGTCCCCAAGGTATATCGCCATTCAGGCCTAGGGTATAAGAACCAAGTTTAAAAACCCAGCGCTGTTCTTTGTGAAACAATTTTTTCTCTATGTTGGTTTGGTTATGTACGGTTTCCAGAACCACCCACCTCAAGTCATTGGGAGTGTGTGCTTTTTCAAGAAAATGAGTGGTCATTTTGGTGTTTGAACATTTACACCTGAAACTACTCCGGTGCTCCACTATGCGTGTGCTGACCTTTCTAGTGGTCATGCCCACGTAGTGTAAGCCACATGTGCAGGTGATCATGTAGACCACTCCTGCCGTGTTGCAGTTTAAAAAAGACCTCAGTTCCCATGTAAGACCATTGTTGTAATGGATTTGTTTAGTTGCCGTGGTACGGTGGCAAACACTACAGTTAGTGCATGGGTAATGTCCTGCAGGGAGGGGTTGGAGGAGGCGTTCTGCGCCTACTGAGCCTTGTAGTTCTCTGGGTCGTGTGTGGACTACAAAGTTACGGAGGTTATTGCCCTTCCTGTGGCTGAACATGGGTTTTTCCAGATCTAAACCCCCACTGTTTAGTGTCCTCCCAACGTTTTTTTAACTATCTTAACTACTTGGTCCAAAGCTACATTGTAAGTAGTTATACAGATAGGCGGTGTCTTGGTCTCCGTCCCTCTGTCTCCCTATGTCTGTCTCCCTATGTCTCCCTCCCTCTGTCTCCCTCCCTCTGTCTCCCTCTCTCTCTCCCTCTCTGTCTGTCTCCCACTCTCTCTGTCTCCCTCTCTGTATGTCTCCCTCTATCTGTCTCTGTCTCCCTCCCTCTGTCTCCCTCTCTTTGTCTCCCTCTGTCTGTCTCCCTCTGTCTGTCTCCCTCTGTCTGTCTCCCTCTCTCTCCCTCGGTCTTGCCCTGACTCCCTCCCTCTGTCTCCCTCCGCCTCCCTCTGTCTGTCTCCCTCTCTCTCTCGCTCCGTCTGTCTCCCCCTGACTCCCTCCCTCTGTCTCCCTCCACCTCCCTCTGTCTCCCTCTCTCTCTGTCTCCCTCCCTCTCCCTCCCTTTGTCACCCTCTGTCTCCCTCCCTCTGTCTCCTTCCCTCTCTCATTCTCCCTCTGTATCCGTCTCTCTCTCCATCTCTCTGTCTCTCTGTCTCTGTCTCTGCCTCTATCTGTCTGTCCCCGTCCCTGTCTCTGCCTCTATCTGTCTCTGTCTCTGTCTGCCCTTGTCCCCCTCCCTCTGTCTCCCTCTCTGTCTCTCTGTCTCTGTCTGTCTCTGTTGTTTCTGTCTCTATCTGTCTGCCTCTGTGCCTGTCTCTGCCTCTATCTGTCTCTGTCAGCCCGTGTCTCTATCTCTGTCTGTCTCTGTCTCTATCTATCTGTCTCTGACTCTATCTGTCTCTGCCTTTTTCTGTCCCTGCCTCTCTGTCTCTATCTCTGTCTCGCTATCTGTCTCTCCCTCTCTATCGCTGTCTGTCTCTCTATCACTGTCTGCCTCTATCTGTCTCTGCCTCTGTCAGTCTTTTCCTGTCTCTGCCTCTATGTGACTCCGCCTCTATCTGTCTCTGTCTCTATATGTCTCTGTCTCTATCTGTCTCTGCCTCTATCTGTCTCTGTGTCTATCTGTCTCTGTCTCTATCTGTCAGTCTGTCTCTGTCTAACTCTGTCTCTGTCTCTGTGCCTCGGGCAGTGCACACGTATTGTGTCTAAACGTCCCAGTCACCAGCCCAGAGACAGCCCCCCGACTCCACCCGCTCCCTGTGTAATGTAAAAGCCAACTTGTTTTCTCTCTGAATTTGCTGCTTTGGGGGGTTTGTGTCCCACCACTGGGCCTGGGGTTACACCTGTCGCTTGCTTTAATTCTGACTCTCAACCCGAGCTTTCAGATCAAAGCCTCCCTTTGGCGCCAGTCACCCGTCCGTGTAGGTATGCATGCATCGATCCTCTGACTACAAGCTGGCGGGAAACATCACATCACATCACAGGCTCTTAATGCACACCTCACCCGGCTCTCACTCCCTACTGCCCTCTGTCATCTAACTCGGCTCTCAGTCCCTGCAACCCTCTGTCACCTCACCCAGCTCTCACTCCCTTCTGCACTCTGTCACCTCACCTAGCTCTCACTCCCTGCTGCCCTCTGTCTCCTCACCCGGCTCTCAGTCCCTGCTGCCCTCTGTCACCTCACCCGGCTCTCCATCCCTGCTGCCCTCTGTCTCCTCACCCAGCTTTCACACCCTGCTGCCCTCTGTCACCTTCTGTCACCTTACCCGGCTCTCAGTCCCTACTGCCCTCTGTCACCCTCTGTCCCCTCACCCGGCTCTCAGGCCCTGCTGCCCTCTGTCACCTCACCCGGCTCTCACACCCTGCAACCCTCTGTCACCTCACCTGGCTCTAAGTCCCTGCTGCCCTAGGCCACCTCACCTGGCTCTCACTCCCTGCTGCTCTCTGTCACCTCACCTGGCTCTCACACCCTACTGCCCTCTGTCACCTCACCCGTCTCTCAGTCCCTGCTGCCCTCTGCCACCTCACCCGTCTCGCCCACCCTAGTGCCCTCTATCACCTCACCCATCTCTCAGTCCCTACTACCCTTTGTCCCCTCACCCGGTTCTCAGTCCCTGCTGCCCCCTGTCTCCTCACCTGACTCTCACACCCTGCTGCCCTCTGTCACCCTCTATCACCTTGCCCGACTCTCAGTCCCTACTGCCTTCTGTCACCCTCTGTCACCACACCCGGCTCTCACTTACAGCTGCCCTCTGTCACCTCACCCGGCTCTCACACTCTGCAACCCTCTGCCACCTCACACGGCTCTAAGTCCCTGCTGCCCTCTGCCACCTCACCTGGCTCTCACACTCTACTGCCCTCTGCCACCCTCTGTCACCTCACCCGTCTCTCAGTCCCTACTGCCCTGTGTCACCTCACCCGTCTCTCAGTCCCTGCTACCCTCTGTCGCCTCACCCAGCTCTCACTCCCTGCTGGCCTCACTCTCACACCCTGCTGTCCTCTCACCACTGCGACACTTGGAATAGGCCAGGACACCTGCAGCATGAGGAATCGATAGCTTGCAGAAGAAACTGATGTTGTGGGGGAACGTTGTCTCGCTACCTTTAGAACTGAATTGTAGCCTAATCTAACTATTAAGGTCTTTTATTACTGGCTGTGGCACCCATGGAAAAATGCAAAGTCTGTTGGTGCAGGTGGTTCCTGTTGCACTTATTTATTAATCACTTTATACATTGCTCCTTACGTCATAAACATGTAAATTAATGAGGGACGTAAATCAGAGATTTGGGAATTTGCTAATTGTTTTGAATCCATATGGCCTGAGTGAAATTTGGATACACCTTGGTGGAGCCGCACCTGAGTTCTTCAAAGGTCTTTAAAAGACCATTCACTTGCTAACAAAGCTTTGTTGTATTTCACCTCTTCTTAGCGCCCCTGCAGCTCCACTCTGACTATCGCTGGAATCGCCCGGCCCCCATAGGGCAAAGTCTCACGGAGTACCCGCTGCTGCAACCAGCGGTGTTTGCTGACACTTTAAAAAAAAAAGAAGAACACAGGTACGATCTCTGCAAGGTCCGCGGGCCGCCAAGGAAGGCTTGCCTGGATGCTGGCGGCCCGCAAGCTGTACTATGAGTACCCGTGCACTAGAGCAATCATGTGACAAAGTCTGCAAACTTGGTTTTCAGGTTTTCTGATTTTGTACTGAGTGTATTAAACATTGACTGACTTTGCACTATGTCTTTTGAATGAAGTGCACCCTCTGCCCTGTTCACTTCTGAGATAAGATAAGCAAAACCTGCTTTGTCATTTTTGCTCCAGAAAGCAAACCAACTCAATGTCTTTATAGCCTCAGATGAACATATGATGAGCATACCTTGTAATGAACAAACATAATGAGTTAAGCTCAATACTGACTCGACAGTTTTGCTTCCAAAATGTTCAGCCTCAATAAGTGCATCGCCTATGCCACAGCCAATGAGATAACTTTCTGCACACCACAAAGCAGCATTTTATCATGTAGAAAACACTCATCATTGGATAAAGATCATCAAATTCTACTGGATTGCTAATAAAAATGCCAGCTACAAAACAGAAAAAACCTTCATTGCAGAAAATTGTCAGGATAAGCTGGTCTTCAATCTGAGCATGCACATTTTGGAATTTTTTTAGAGCATGTATACAGTTGCGTAGTTTGTGACTGGAAAAACCCAACTTTCTTCGTTTTTTTTTGTTTTTCTGCAGTTTTATATAGCAAGACCAGAAGGTATTGGTGCACTTTACATGAGCACCAGTTATGTTACAGATGGACACATTCATTTTTGGTAGTCACAGGGAGATTAGGTGATTTTCCCAGAATCATAGGATGTTTAGCAAAAGCCGAGACTCGAACCGGGTACCCCAACTCCAAAGTGAGCCACTCTGACCATTAGGCCACAGCTGGAAGATCAGAGCATGACTTCTAGCCCACAGAGGAACTGGCTATTCTTCATCCTTCAGTCCACACCGTATAAGCAGTATGATAAATTCAGTTAAATTAGCTTTCATACTGCAGCATCAAGTTGAAGAAGATCCATGTCCTCAGCCACTTTCAACTTTCTGGTAGACTGGGACGTGTTGATGGCTTGTTGTGATTTTGCATGCCTTGCCAACACCACATCTTCAACAAAGTCAGCACTGCTATCACACCCCACCTCCGGAAAGTGATCAACTTCTCCTTCAAGGCAGCAACCTTCCAGGAGAGCTGGAAGCACACCAAGATCAACGACTTACTCAAGAAACCCAAGGCGGACCCCAAGGACCTCAAGAACTTCCGTCTCATCTCCCGGCTCCCGTTCCCGGCGAAGGTCATCGAGAAGACCGTCAACAAACAACTGACCCACTACCTCGAGGAGAACAACATCCTGGACCCGTCCCAGTCCGGGTTCCACAGCAACTATAGCACCGAAACTGCCCTCATCGCCACCACCGATGACATCAGAGCCTGATAGACAACGGAGAAACCTCGGCCCTCATTCTCCTGGACCTGTCAGTCACCTTCACAATCTGCCACCGCACACTACGAACACGCTTCCTCGACTACGGGATCCAAGAGAAGGCCCTGGACTGGACCACCTCCTTCCTCTCCGGCAGAACACAGAGCGCCCGACTCCCCCCTTCCGCTCCAAAGCCACCGAGATCATCTGCGGCATACCCCAGGGCTCATCCCTCAGCCCTACGCTGTTCAACATCTACATGGCACTGCTCACCCACGTCACCCGACTACACCACCTCAACATCATCTCCTATGACGATGACACCCAACTGATCCTCTCCCTCACCAAGGAACCCCACACCGCCAAAACCAACCTCCATGAAGGAATGAAGGCCGTTGCCGAATGGATGAGGCACAGCCGACTGAAGCTGAACTCGTACAAGACGGAGGTTCTCATCCTCGGACCCCCGCATTCGGCCTGGGATGACTCCTGGTGGCCGACCGCACTGGGAACTTCTCCAACACCCACCGACCACGTACACAACCTAGTGATCATTCTCCACTCCACCCTCTCCATGACTAAGCAGGTCAACGCCGTCTCTTCCTCCTGCTTCAACACCCTCTGCAAGATCTACAAGTGGATCCCCACCAGAACAAGAGGAATGGTCACCCAGGCCCTTGTCAGCAGCAGGTTGGACTATGGGAATGCACTACACAGGAGCCTCTGCAAAACTCATGAAAAGGCTTCAACGCATCCAGAATGCCTCTGCACGCCTGATCCTCATCATGCCTCGCCGCAGTCACATCACACCCCACCTTAGAGACCTGCACTGGCTCCCAGTCAGCAAGAGGATAACCTTCAAACTCCTCACCCACGCACACAAGGCACTTTACAACACCAGCCCAGTGTACCTCAACGGACGACTCAGCTTCTACACCCCTACCCGCCAACTATGCTCCGCCGACCTCGCCCTCGCCACAGTCCCCCGCATCCGAAGAGGAACCTCCGGCTGCAGATCATTCTCTCACCTCGCCGAAAAAAACTGGAACACCCTCCCCATCCACCTACGGCAGACCCAAGACCTGCTGACCTTCAGAAGACTCCTCAAGACCTGGCTTTTCGAGCAGTAGCAGCATTCCACCACCCCCAGCGTCGTGAGACCCTCACGGGTAAGTAGTGCGCTTTACGAATGCATTGATTGATTGATTGATGATTGACAAGGCAGTTGGTTTATAAGTTTGCAGCTTCTTTTGTTTATGCTTACAGCTGACACAGGTTGTTTTCTAGCTGCTACTTCATTGGTACAGTCTAGAAAAAGCACCATGGCAGTATCATGTGTGCTGGATCTTCCAGACAAAGAAGAACGGTCTTCAAAATTAGTTGCCTCCGGCTCCGCACAGCGGATGCGAGCAATGGGCGCCCTCCTACGCACCAAAGGAGCGCCTAAGGAAAGCCCGTCTGCGCCCGTCAGCGTCCCAGAGGCGGACGGGCGCTGGGGGCTAGAACTTTGCTCTTTTTTTCTTCCAGTATGCTGCAATATACAGCGACTGAGCTTTTTGTTCTTAGGGGTAAGGCTGGTAAGTGCTGCACTGTCTTTCCTAGTCGGCATAGAGGAAGGAGGCGGTGCCCCGGCTGTGGATGGTTACCTATAAATGCCCCTGTCACCCCCCCTAATAACCTGCTTACAACGAGCACATGCTTACTCCTAAATACTAGATCTCTCAACAAGCATGCCTTAGATCTCTATACTCTACTTTCTGAGACCAAACCTATTTGCCTGTTCTTAAAGGAAATGTGGTTGAATGATTGCTCGAGTCCTGATATAGCCTCTGCTATCCCACCCAACTATGTAATCTTTAGGAAAGACAGGGTCAACGGTAGGGGGGGGGGGCGTTGCGCTGGTGGTGGACAGACGTTGCACCTGCTCAATCATTCAAACCGAGGAGATTCTAGGGTGTGAGGCCCTGGGTTTTAACCTCTCTGTGTCCCCGCGCCAATCCTGTTCTGTGCTACTGAATTATAGGCCACCTGGCCCCATGGGCGCCTTTCACGAGGAGCTCCATGCGGTGGTCTCTGCGCTTTGCTTAAAAACTGATCACTGCCTTCTTTTGGGAGATTTTAATATTCACATGGACACCAGGGATGATGTTGACACTGTTAGGCTCCTGGACACTGCATCTCCGCTGGGTCTCATTCCTTTTCTCTCTGTTACCACCCACAATAAAGGTCATACACTTGACCAGATCTTCCCTACCATTCCAATTGGCATTTCCTCCCTGGTTCCTGTCCTGTGGTCAGATCATTACCTAGTGAACTTCCAGATCTTTAACTCAGATAAATCTCCCTCTAATCAGCATGGCCGTTTCTCCCAAACTTTGCGAGCCTATCATTGTGTCTCCCCCTGATATGCTGGTACAAGCTTTACAGTCCCATCCTTGCGAGCTGTCAGGCAATTTAGAGACCGATTTGGACCTTCTGCAGACTTGGTTTGTGGAAAGACTGGACGAATTAGCCCCGGTGGTGACTGCCCGCAGGCATATTGTAGGAAGGTACCTCCTGACTATGGTTGCTCCCAACTTTTTGCCCTGTGTTTTAGCTGGTTTTTGACATAGTCGACCTGGGGCCCTGCCAATCAGGACCCCAGGCCTACTGCTCTCTCTGTAAAATGGATTCCATGTACCCTAGGTGCATTTCCAATTGGTACTGGGCCACCTTATCAGACCCTGTAACTCAGGGCATAGGTGTACCCAGGGCCTACCAGGGGCTGCAGCATGTATTATGCCACCCCTGGCTGGCCTCCTAAATTTGACACAACTGGCTGCATGACAGCTGGGGCAAAGTCGTGTAATCACCCTTTGCTGTAGGTGTAGTATACCTATACCTAACCCTAAAATGGACACACAGATTCCTATCAGTCACTCCTATGGCAGGCCTTGACAATCCTGAAGGCAGAGTGCTTGGAATCGTGTGAGATGGTGCTCTGGCATGAGCTGAGCCTGTCTGCAGCTTGCGGAACCAAGTCCTAATAGCTGTTCCATGATATCGCATACCATATACTCTTAAGTGCATTATAATCCTCGCGGTTAAATGCTAACTTTGGTATTGCTTTATCAAAACATGTCGAGTAAGGTGTCATACGAATTGGAATACTAACCCCTCGCTAATTCTGGCGACGGGGTTAGCATTCCACCCTTCTAGAGGGACACGACATGTATGTAACTGTGAACCCCGGTTAAAGTTAACTAAAGCCTCAGCTCCACAAAATGGATGCTGCCACCACAGACACGAGTCTGACCCCCTGCAGCTGGGAGTCCTTCCAGCGAGGGGAGCCTGGACAAAGGGTTTCCTGTCAGGGGCGGTGCTAGCACCGTCCCAGACATGGTTTTGTGTATCCTGGGTAGGCAGGGCTTTTCAGGAAGGTGACTGCTGAGTGGCACCCCGGTGCTCACTACGCATAGGCCAGTCTGAACCAGTTCCAGGGGCACACCAGCCCCTGGCCTGGGGAAGTCCGGCATGGCAGAGGGGTGTAACCACCCCCCTCCTAGTCCCACCCATAGGCAGGACCTAGTCACCGGGTCAGCCCCCTTTTTCAGTATAAAGATGGGAGCGGGCCCCCTGTTCAAATTAGATCATCTTTGGAATCAAGACACGACTTTCTGCGAAAGGACATCAAGATTTCTTCTTCAAGATTCTCCCTTGTGGCTAAGGAGTAGTCACCCTGCATCAAGCGGGCACCATCCTAAGAACACTGCGGTCTGCTGCAAGGCCTTCATCACGAATCCGACGACCCAGCTCGACGAGACCCGGCTTCCCTGGCACCTCTGACCTCTACTCACCTCTACAGCAAAGCTGAGAACCGTGAGTGCGACGAGACCTCGAGGGACCGACGATCGCCAAGACTGCACGACTTCTTTGTAACAAGCCCACCGAGTCTTCCACTGGTGAGTGCTTTGGGGTCCGAGAAGCCCCAACCCTGAGCAGCTCCAGCACCGAAGATCAGCCCTCCAGCATCTTATTTATTTATTTATTTATTTATTGAACTTGTATTGCGCACAGCTACCCGCAATGGGTTTCCCGGCGCCAACGATCTGCGTGGGGCCCTTCTGCTTTTGCGTGCTCACAGCGCTGTGTGGCTACTAGCCGGCTGGCTTGTGGCCTTCTTCACGACGCCCGACGACATCACTGCTGCTGGTCTGGTTGCTCCAGACTGGCCCTTGCTTCCTTCTTCAAGAGAGGCACCCCGGACCCTCCTGGTCCACTCCAGACGCCATTTTAAGTCCACCGCGTGGGCTTGAATTTGCCAAGGCTTTGTTGTCCAATCCTGGGTCCAGCGACGCCGACAGCTTCATCCATCGTGGGACAGATCGCTCCTCCATCCTGGTCGCCGACAACGCCTCCTGGTCCGTGAGATCTGCGGTCTCAGCGTCACCTACTCACCTAGTCGAGGTGGCCACCATCCGGTGCCCTCCTGGTGCCCACTGACTACTGGCTAGTAGTCTCGAACTTGGTCCCCTCTGCTTTCAGGTGTCATCTTCCATCGATCCAGGCTTGGATCCACCGAACTTTCTTCACTGGTCGCCTGCCAGCAACTTCTTTCTTCCAGGCTCCTGGTCCGTCTACGAGGATTCCCGACGTCTTTTGAGTCCTATGCAGCTGCAGCCCCTGGGCTAGGTAACTTCGGCATTTCGGTGCCCCAGCATAGCCTCACTATCCAAGGGTCAGAATCCACTTTTGTTTTCCTCCTACCAGGTCGGGTTCGCCCGAGAACACTAACTTTGCAATTCCTAGCTACCATAGACTTTGTCCCGCATCACGCGTGAGAGTGCACACTCTGCACCCGAGTCCCCTGGGTCTCCTAGAAGTAATCTAACGATTCTATAGTCAAGTCCTAGCGATTCCAAAAGCTATTAGTACTGTACTTACCTGCTAGTAATTTCGCATTCCACTTTCAGAGTACAGGGCTGTTGTGATTCTTAATAAATATCTTGTTTATTTTCATAACACTTGTGTGGTGTCCTTTCACTGGGTATTCAAGGGGTATATGTGTGGTAAACAGCTGGCTTAACACGCCCTCTCGAGTCTTTAGCCTTAGACTGCTCGTATCCATGCTACTAGGATAGCTGGTCTATAAGGTTGACTTACAACCAATCATCAATAAGGGTTGCTGGACTGATACATAGTGTTCACTAGAATAGTGACCACTGCATATCAGGCCACCTTCTCACATTGGTGAGCAGCGGGTGGGATTTGAGCTTGCTGTTGTTTTACCACACGTATCCTAAGAATATCTTGTTGAAAGATCACATAAGTACTGTTAGTACATATAACTAAGCTTAGAATACTCTGAGTTCTACTGAACCAGCTGTTGCAGCTCCTCAAGGCTTAGCACACCTTGGCTGCAACTCTTAGCAAGGGATCAGTAGGTAAACACATAGTGTAGGTAGGTGCATCACTTACACCACACTAGAAACAGTATGTCAGACAAAGGAGGAAACTCTGAGTCTCCCCTTGTGTCAGTGGACCCTCCACAGGTCCTTCCTTCCAGATATACTGTGCTTAGCTTCCATGAGTTACGACAAGTGTGTACCTCTAGGAAGATTAAGCAAAGGGGTAACCCCACCACCTCCTTTCTGATTGGTCTCCTGGAGACTTATGATGCCAGAAAGGCTGAGAGACTTCTTAGCCCTTCTAATCCAGATGGAGGCATGCCTCCCCTTGAGGGAACCAGAGGAGACCCTGACCTAATCCACCTCTCCACTGAGAATGAAGATGGGGAGGAGGATGAGGATGAGGATCCCTCTGGGGATGAGGCAGACAAGGGACAGGTAGAAGTCAGCAGACTAACCAGGTCCAACTTAAGCAAACATGACAGTGGTACTGGGGGACCCCTGGGGCCACTATCAGGTCAGCTTAACATTGGGAATGGACGAGCCAGATCTCTGTCAAGAGGCTCTGGCAGATCCCTTCAAACCAATGGCTCTCACAACTCTTCTCAAAGAGGGATGACTTCCCCTCAGAGGAGAGTGTATGAAGCTAAGGAAAGGGCAGCCAATCTGAGGATTGAAAGGGAAGAACTTGCCTTGGCCAAAGAGAGGCTTGCCTTTGCTAGAGAGCAACAGTTAAGTGGGGTAGTCCCCACTGGTGGCAGCATTGTACCTAGCAATAGGGAAAGGAGTTTTGATACAAAACACCTGGGTAAGATAGTGCCCCCCTTTAAACAAGGGGATGACATCCACAAATGGATTACTGCTTTGGAGAGGGCCTGCACTGTGCAAGGTGTTCCCCAGAGTCAGTGGGCAGCTATCTTGTGGCTCTCCTTTGAAGGTAAAGGTAGAGACAAGCTCCTCACTACAAGAGTGGAGGATGCTAACAATTACCAAGTCTTGAAAAATACACTGGTTGAAGGGTTTGGCCTAACCACTGAGCAGTACAGGGTGCTGTTCAGGGATACCCAGAAAACTCAGTCTCAAGATTGGTCTGACTTTGTAGATTGTGCCACTAAGGCTTTTGAAGGCTGGCTACTGGGTAGTAAGGTTACTGATTTTAAAGGATTGTACAATCTAATTATGAGGGAGCAAATCTTAAATAATTGTCAGAACCAGTTATTACACCAGCACCTGGTAGACTCTGATCTGACCTCTCCACAGGAATTGGGTAAGAGGGCAGACAAATGGGTCAGAACCAGGGTCAGGCCTAAAAACCAGGGTGGTGACCAAAAGAAGGAATCAACCAAGCCTCAAGAGAAGGGTGGGGATAAATCCACAGAGAAGACTTCCCAAGGGCCCCAAAACTCCAACAAGGGTGGTGGGTCCCAGAACACTCCTTCAGAGCACAAGAAACCTTATTGTCATACCTGTAAACAGGTGGGCCATTACAAAAGTGATGCCAGTTGCCCTAAAAATGGCAATAAGGGAAATATACCCCCAGGTATTACTCCTAAACCTCCTGTTACCACTAGTGGTAATCCCCCAGGTGGTGGGAGTGCCCCCAAGAATGTGGTGGGCATTACTTTGGGCAATCAGGAGGACTATGGCCTAGCCAGGTTCCCTGACCACACTCTTGTCTGTGAGACTGGCATGGGGTTTGCCAACTTCACTACTGGACCCCACCTTTTGGGAAAGTATAGACAAGAGATTTTAGTGAATGGTCAGAAAGTTGAGGCATTCAGAGACACAGGGGCCAGCATCACCATGGTGATTGACCATCTGGTCCCCTCTGCTCAACTGACCCCTGGTTTTACTTATCAGGTGACAGACATTCATGGAGTGAAGAGAAGGCATCCCATGGCAGTAGTCAAACTCAGCTGGGGTAATGTCACAGGGCCCATGAGAGTGGCAGTGACAGATAACCTACCTGTAGATTGCTTACTGGGGAATGACCTGGAACTCTCAGCGTGGGCTGAGGTGGAGCAAGAAACTCACTCCAGAATGATAGGCCTATCCAGACAGGTTAGTGGGGCAGTAATAGCTACAGCCCCAGTCCAAGCATCATTCCTCCCTGAAAAGGTTGGAAGGGCAGTGGTAGCCACTGCCCAGGCTCAGACAGACTTCCCAGAACAGGATAGGAGGGCTGTGACAGTCACAGCCCAAACACAAACTGAGTGCCCTCCTGAAAAGGTTGGCAAGGTTGAGATGGTCTCAGCCTCTACTCAAACAGATAGTGAGGTTGTGAAGCCTGAAACAATGGATCACTCCACTCAAACAGAGAGCATTGAGGAGGAAGAAGAGTCTTCCCCCTCCCAGACACTAGGTGAGAGCCAGCCTCCTCAGGGAACTGACTCTACCCCTGTTGAAGGAACTGCCCCAGAGGTAGTCAGGCCTAGCCTGGCAGAGCCCCTGATGGCAGTGGACCCTTCCCAGGTGGGACCCAGTCTGGAGCAGGTAACCTGCACCTCTCTACCCTGCCTCAGTCAGCCCAGGGCTGAAGAGGTCAGGAAGGCCAGTGGTGGACCCCAAAGGGCCCCCTGTCCAAAAGAACCACTTAATCAGCAGATTAGGGTCACTGAAGCTGGTAAACCTAGCCAAGTGAAAATAAGTCAGACTCCTGAGGGATCCCCCTTAAAAGTAGTTAGGGACCTCCCACAGCTGGACACTGTTGGGCACAGCCAAACATGGGGCCTAAAAACCCCAGACCTGACCTGTCCCTCCAGTAAGCCAAACAGAGGGACCCAGCCTCCAGCTTTAGGTAGCCAGAGGCTGACCCTGAGAGCTCAGTGCATCTCAGCTAAAGAAAGAAAGGCACACATGATGGATGGTGAATGGAGGAAGTTGAGCCCAAAGGTAGAGGAGCCTCACTTCAGTACTCCATCCAAGCATCAGCCTTATTCTTTCCCAAGACACACCAGAGACAGAGATTCCCTATGGTGGAGACCCTCAGATACCCTTAGGGTGAGGGGTTGCCTAGTGGACCATGACACAGGGGGAAACCAAGCCAGAGCTGGTCCTTCCTTATATGGCCACTTAGGTAATAGAGGCTTACCTGGACAAGGATAGCCTTATCTCCTTTCGTTTGGGGGGGGTTGTGTAGGAAGGTACCTCCTGACTATGGTTGCCCCCAACTTTTTGCCCTGTGTTTTAGCTGGTTTTTGACATAGTCGACCTGGGGCCCTGCCAATCAGGACCCCAGGCCTACTGCTCTCTCTGTAAAATGGATTCCATGTACCCTAGGTGCATTTCCAATTGGTACTGGGCCACCTTATCAGACCCTGTAACTCAGGGCATAGGTGTACCCAGGGCCTACCAGGGGCTGCAGCATGTATTATGCCACCCCTGGCTGGCCTCCTAAATTTGACACAACTGGCTGCATGACAGCTGGGGCAAAGTCGTGTAATCACCCTTTGCTGTAGGTGTAGTATACCTATACCTAACCCTAAAATGGACACACAGATTCCTATCAGTCACTCCTATGGCAGGCCTTGACAATCCTGAAGGCAGAGTGCTTGGAATCGTGTGAGATGGTGCTCTGGCATGAGCTGAGCCTGTCTGCAGCTTGCGGAACCAAGTCCTAATAGCTGTTCCATGATATTGCATACCATATACTCTTAAGTGCATTATAATCCTCGCGGTTAAATGCTAACTTTGGGATTGCTTTATCAAAACATGTCGAGTAAGGTGTCATACGAATTGGAATACTAACCCCTCGCCAATTCTGGCGACGGGGTTAGCATTCCACCCTTCTAGAGGGACACGACATGTATGTAACTGTGAACCCCGGTTAAAGTTAACTAAAGCCTCAGCTCCACAAAATGGATGCTGCCACCACAGACACGAGTCTGACCCCCTGCAGCTGGGAGTCCTTCCAGCGAGGGGAGCCTGGACAAAGGGTTTCCTGTCAGGGGCGGTGCTAGCACCGTCCCAGACATGGTTTTGTGTATCCTGGGTAGGCAGGGCTTTTCAGGAAGGTGACTGCTGAGTGGCACCCCGGTGCTCACTACGCATGGGCCAGTCTGAACCAGTTCCAGGGGCACACCAGCCCCTGGCCTGGGGAAGTCCGGCATGGCAGAGGGGTGTAACCACCCCCCTACTAGTCCCACCCATAGGCAGGACCTAGTCACCGGGTCAGCCCCCTTTTTCAGTATAAAGATGGGAGCGGGCCCCCTGTTCAAATTAGATCATCTTTGGAATCAAGACACGACTTTCTGCGAAAGGACATCAAGATTTCTTCTTCAAGATTCTCCCTTGTGGCTAAGGAGTAGTCACCCTGCATCAAGCGGGCACCATCCTAAGAACACTGCGGTCTGCTGCAAGTCCTTCATCACGAATCCGACGACCCAGCTCGACGAGACCCGGCTTCCCTGGCACCTCTGACCTCTACTCACCTCTACAGCAAAGCTGAGAACCGTGAGTGCGACGAGACCTCGAGGGACCGACGATCACCAAGACTGCACGACTTCTTTGTAACAAGCCCACCGAGTCTTCCACTGGTGAGTGCTTTGGGGTCCGAGAAGCCCCAACCCTGAGCAGCTCCAGCACCGAAGATCAGCCCTCCAGCATCTCCACGATCTGCGTGGGGCCCTTCTGCTTTTGCGTGCTCACCGCGCTGTGTGGCTACTAGCCGGCTGGCTTGTGGCCTTCTTCACGACGCCCGACGACATCACTGCTGCTGGTCTGGTTGCTCCAGACTGGCCCTTGCTTCCTTCTTCAAGAGAGGCACCCCGGACCCTCCTGGTCCACTCCAGACGCCATTTTAAGTCCACCGCGTGGGCTTGAATTTGCCAAGGCTTTGTTGCCCAATCCTGGGTCCAGCGACGCCGACAGCTTCATCCATCGTGGGACAGATCGCTCCTCCATCCTGGTCGCCGACAACGCCTCCTGGTCCGTGAGATCTGCGGTCACAGCGTCACCCACTCACCTAGTCGAGGTGGCCACCATCCGGTGCCCTCCTGGTGCCCACTGACTACTGGCTAGTAGTCTCGAACTTGGTCCCCTCTGCTTTCAGGTGTCATCTTCCATCGATCCAGGCTTGGATCCACCGAACTTTCTTCACTGGTCGCCTGCCAGCAACTTCTTTCTTCCAGGCTCCTGGTCTGTCTACGAGGATTCCCGACGTCTTTTGAGTCCTATGCAGCTGCAGCCCCTGGGCTAGGTAACTTCGGCATTTCGGTGCCCCAGCATAGCCTCACTATCCAAGGGTCAGAATCCACTTTTGTTTTCCTCCTACCAGGTCGGGTTCGTCCGAGAACACTAACTTTGCAATTCCTAGCTACCATAGACTTTGTCCCGCATCACGCGTGAGAGTGCACACTCTGCACCCGAGTCCCCTGGGTCTCCTAGAAGTAATCTAACGATTCTATAGTCAAGTCCTAGCGATTCCAAAAGCTATTAGTACTGTACTTACCTGCTAGTAATTTCGCATTCCACTTTCAGAGTACAGGGCTGTTGTGATTCTTAATAAATATCTTGTTTATTTTCATAACACTTGTGTGGTGTCCTTTCACTGGGTATTCAAGGGGTATATGTGTGGTAAACAGCTGGCTTAACACGCCCTCTCGAGTCTTTAGCCTTAGACTGCTCGTATCCATGCTACTAGGATAGCTGGTCTATAAGGTTGACTTACAACCAATCATCAATAAGGGTTGCTGGACTGATACATAGTGTTCACTAGAATAGTGACCACTGCATATCAGGCCACCTTCTCACACATATCTGCTGCACGTCTGCCCCATGGTTTTCAGCAGCACTGGCGGAGAAGTGGCGGCTCTGTAAGAAAGCCGAAAGGGAGTGGCTCCGCAAGTATGACATTAGTGCCAAATTGGTTTATAAAGAATCTATCAAATTATACCACAGTGAAATTATCGCAGAAAAGAAAGCCTACATAGCCGGAAGAATTGAAGCAGCTCTGAACACATAGCAAAGAAATATTTTCCATTGTCAAGGAATTTATGTCCCCCACTACGAGCACGCCAACCTGCTCTCTTTCCGAAGCTTGGGATTTTCAACTTACTGATTTCTTTGCGAATAAAATCCAGTCCATTCAGAGCTCTTTCCTTCTTTCCGGTGCAACGGTGGCTTCCAGTGCGAGGGTCCTTCCCTCTCCGCCCAATTTTGCTGGCGCTCCTGTCCTTTCCTCCTTCCCCGCCCTCTCTCTGCCAGTTTCACTGGATCTTTTGGCCAAACTTAAATCAGGTTCCCCTTTGGACCCTTGCCCGGCCAAATTTCTTGCGAAATTGGCACAAGCTATCAATGCCTTAATTAATCCAGTCCTTAACCTTTCACTTAGTTCAGGAGTGGTTCCTTCGGCTTGGAAACATGCTCTTATTTTACCACTTCTAAAAAAGCCTAATCTTGACCCCTTGGTACACGCCAATTACAGGCCCATCTCTCTGCTTCCAGCATTTGCCAAGGTCGTGGAGAAGCATGTCCACTGTTCCCTCTCCAACTTCCTCAAGATAATAACATCTTGCATAACACCCAGTCCAGCTTTCGCTCCAATATGAGCACGGAGACGGCTCTATTGGAAGTTAAGGAGACCATCAGGGAGGTCTTGGATTCAGGGGGAAAGGCGATGCTGGTAATGCTGGATCTTTCGGCGGCTTTTGACACTGTCCCCCACGGAGGTCTCCTCTCAAGAGTGAGTGAGATCGGACTCGGGGACGGTGTTCAACTGGTTTGAGTCCTTTCTAGCAAACCACCGCCATACTGTCTGGGCCCCACCGTACTCTGCCATGGTGCCGCCATTGGAGGTGGGGGTGCCTCAGGGCTCAATTTTGAGCCCAACTCTTTTTAACATATTTATGACCCCCTTGGCGGCACTGGCAGAGTCATATGGGGCCCAGATCGTTTCTTATGACACCCAGCTCCTCTTCACCTGTAAGAGAGGTGGGGATTTCGATGGAGAGAGCATCAAAGGCTGCCTCGAGGCTGTGTTCAATTGGTTCCTGTCTAACAGCATTAAATGCAACTCGGATAAATCCGAGGTGCTTTTTTTCGGCTGTTCTTCTGATCCTAGTTGGAAGGTCTGGTGGCCTGCGGCCATGTTTCCTACTTCTGCCGCTTCTACCTTGGCCAAGAACCTAGGAGTGGTCATTGATAACGGTCTCACTCTGAAGCCCCAGATTCTTGGCCTTGCTGGTAAATGCACTCTTAAGATGTTGAGGAAATTTCTTCCGCTGCTGTCCTCCGCCCACAGAAAGATCACGGTGCAGGCTTTAATAGGCTCTCGCTTAGACTATGCGAACACGTTATATCTCGGACTCCCGGAGTACCTTTTATTGTGTCTCGAAATAGTCCAAAATTCCGCTGCCTTCGCCATCGCTGGCCTTCATCGGAGATCGAGTGCTAAAGAACTCTTGAAAACTCTACATTGGCTTCATATTCGGAAGCGTATTGTTTTCAAGATGATGACACTGGCTTTTAAAGCTCTCCACGGAACTGGTGCGAAGTATATTAGTAAGCGGCTGACTTTTTACCAGCCATCTAGATCACTGAGGTCAGCATCGCAAGCCTTGGCCACCGTTCCTGGTATTCGGCCCATATTGGAGGCCGTTCTTTCAGACGCATGGCACCACAATTGTGGAATTCCTTGCCTATCACTCTGAGAAAGACTGGCACATTTTTAGCTTTTAGGAAAGATATGAAATCGTGGCTCTTCATTCAGTAGATCTGGTCTTCCTTTGCTTGCCCCGCTCCGCATCAGGTTAGAAGCGCCGGGACACTCCTCGCAGTAGCTGAGCGCTATACAAAACACGCAATAAAATAACATAACAAAATCAAAATTATCAAGAGCAGCAATTGCACATCCTTTTCTGTTAAAGTGACTTGGGAGTGATGTGCTGTCGGATTCACAAGATTTTACAGCATGAGCTGCTAACATGTTTCTGCTCCATACTATGTCCCTCCTACGGTCACTCATGAGGAGTTGATTTGGGTTCTAGGTGCTCATTTGAGGCTAAGACGCAGTAAAGTACAGCACCAGAAGGGAAGAGCTTGTTCAGTTTACTTGAGGATTGATCCAGTCATGATGAAATAGATAATGCTCAGCTCCATATGCTGAAATTACTGAAAGCAGCAGGGTCCATGCAGTTCTATGTACAAATGATGTGCAGTGAGATGGATCCATGGAGGGCATTTCCAGCTTTTACTCACAAAGTCAGTCAGCTGAGCACGAGCCCATTGTCAACCAAAGTTCCATGCATGTCACAATTTCAAATGCTCAGCTAATCATGCTTATCAGAGTGTCCCTTCTTGCAGAGGGTTCTGAGAAGGTCCTCATCCTGCAACGCGTCATATAAATTACTGCCTAGATGTAGATGACCAGATACTCCTTCCAGGATGCTGGTCTGGTGGGAAACGATGTGGACTCTCGCTGGAAAGTGATTGAAACAAATAAGATCAGAGAAAGAGGTGGGGAATGGGGTTGTCCTCTGTGAGCAGCGTCCATCTACCTTCTGACAAAGGCAACAACCGGAAATAGTAATGGCTAACCCCAATAAAAGGTGTAAAGGTAATGAGCAGAAGGCTCTTGCTTCATTTCTCTTCCTAGTGATAGTTAAGGGTACGGCCGCGCTGCTTTCATGAACATTACTTTAACTAAAAAAATAAAATAAACATGAAGCAAGTTGTCTGCTCCAACCCTCTGAACATACCATATACAAGGAAGCCAAAGATGTACTTCCCTCAGTGGCACTATGCACTTCAAACAGTGTCGGTGAAATTAAATCAGATAGGGCTCGAGCACAGGACTTCTACTTGAGAATACAGGGTGGGGGACCAATGTGGGATCTATCAGCCACACCCCCCCCCCCTAGATCCCCGAGATCAGGCAACGGTGACCTTGAGGAAGGTCCTCACAATCTATTGGCAAAAAGAAAAAATATTGGGCAACTTTTTTGCGAACAAAAAAAACGGCTGGGACAGCCAAAGCTTGACACCCTATCAGAGATTTCAGACCCTCCAACAGTGATTTCAGAATGTGAATACAGTTCATGTCTATGAAGCAAGCTGCTGCCTTCTTACAATATTCACCTTCAAAAATCCAATCATTTATGAGACGCAAGTTGTTTATAAAACTGGTATCCCCCCCATTGTGTGTCCAAGTCACTTCTTGTGCCCGCAGGTGGCCTCTCAAGGACCGTACTTGAGTTATTAACAAACATTACGACTCGCTCAGATTCCCACAGCCGAACATTTCAGATAGCCCCCGGCTGTCGCACGGAGCTGTCATTTCTATTAATGATTTAAAAGAAACATTCTGTGGGCCCCACTTCTGAGCCCCTGGACCTTCCCGCAGCTCAATGGCTAAATCTGCGGAAAAAGGAAAATCTCATAACATATGCAGAAAGTAATTGTTTGAGGCTATTGACACCGCCGCTTCCCTCCAGAAGGCTGATGCCTCAAGGTCACACCCATCTCCTTCCACGGCAAGGTTATCCAAATGAGCATCGTGTCCGGCTCGCGCCCTCTGCTACTAATTGACAGCAGGTTCGTCTGCAGCGCTGCATAAATAAGCGCGTGTTTTGTTCCTCGCTGTCACCTTCATGTCACCTGCGGGGTGGCCTTCATTGCAGATATGGGAGCGGTGTTTAGCTGATTACTGTGGGCTGCAAAGGGTGGAAAAGGCAATTTAAATCTAACATCACCCAGCCGTGGTTATAAATGGATTCATTTAGCGCACCTTGTTCCAGCAGTATAATTAAAGTGAGCGTGGACGGGCAAGGTGTTTCAACACTAATCCAGGCTCAAGAGGAGATAAGGAAGAGCCCAATAAACAACTGATTAAAGTAGAAACTCCTTTAATTTGGCAAGGGGAGGGGGAGGCACATGTGTGCCAATGCCACGCGAGAGGCTGGGCAGCTTCTGAAGGAGCCAGCCAATACGATGTTTTTCCCTGTGAGGTGAAACTATGAAACTTTTCAGGTAGTTTGATGACGCGCAGCCAGGTGGACCTCATTGAGCGCACGTGCACGGCGCTACAGAGATTGTGAGGGGCAGGAGGCGGCTAATTGATCACTGCCAACATTTCCACGAGAGCGGGCAAAATAGGAGGAACCCAACGTTGAAGTTAATTGTAGCTGTTTCCCTAACTTTGATGAATGTTAGGGGCATATTATCAAGGAACGGCTTTAAAATTATCGCAGCTTTTGCGGCAGAAAACTGCCGCTAAAACGGCGATAAAGGGCTTGATAATACGCCGTAGAGAATTCCAATAGAAGCCTATGTTAACACCAGAACATGGGTTTCTTTTGGAATTCTCAAGGGCATATTAAGAAGCCCATTATCGCCACTTTAGCGGCAGTTTCTGCCGCTAAAACGGCGATAATTTTAACGCCGTTCCTTGATAATATGCCTCTCAGAGAGGGAGCTGAGCCCTGATCTCTGGGCATAGCTCCAAGAAGCCCAGCTTTCAGGGAGTGTTCTTACAAGCTCGAAACAAAAAAATAAATTGATAATAACGCCCCCCGGCCCACCACCCCTGGTTGGTAGCAGCCCCTACTGGATACAAACATACTTTTGATTGGAATTACAGCGTCACATACTGTACTCATGGAAAATCTATCCACATGTTTTTGATTTTAAAATAAAATAGTGTGGTGTATAATGATATTAAACTATAGCAATCTCTCTCTCTAATTTTGTTCTGAACAAAATCCCTCTTAATCATAAACGATTCTACAATGAAACTCATGTTTTTATGGCCTCTAATACCGAAGTTACTCAAACAATGGTTCTGCATAGAAATCTGCATTTCAACACGAAAACTCATAATATGATGTATTTACCTCATTCAGTAAATACCACACCCTGTGGTAATGCTATTCACCAGGTGCTTTAAATACCTCGCTCTTTCTCTCTCACACCTCCTTAGCCTCTAAACAAACTTCTATCTTCTGCTACATGACTGTGAAGGTGCAAATTAGTGGAATGTAATAAACTAGCTGAATGCAATAAGCGACTTTTTAAGCCCAATATTCTTTCTGTTCCTGCTACTGCCTTCATGACTATGGAGAGAAGCCTGGGGCACCACAGCAATAGTGGCCTAAACAAGGAGCCCATGTGCAGAAGTTTCTTCTCTACACCAGTGGCCAACGGATCCCAGAGGGGACCAAGAGAATAGTCCCACCAAGGTGTGCACCCACACCCATGTGGAACCTTAATAAACTGATAAAAGACCCAATTGAGCCGCTCCACAGGACAGAAAAAACATTTGTCACACTAAAAACAACATTCCTAACTGCAATGATATCGTTGAGTAAGTGAATTACAGTCACTACCACCTTGCTACCTACCTTACCTGCACGGGACGCCGCCACCGCCAAGAGTCAAGAGGGCCATATCCCACGCCACCACTGGTCAAGAGTCAGCCGCATCACTCTTCGCGCCGCCGCCCCGGGACCACAACTCCCGGCAGGCACAGCGGCGGCTTGCATCGCTGACGACGCGCCCGCACCAGGAGGTGCATAACGCAGGCACTGAGCCCGGCGGGGGAGGGACCTTGCCACCTACCTTACCTGCACAGGACGCCGCCACCGCCAAGAGTCAAGAGGGCCATATCCCACGCCGCCACCGGCCAAGAGTCAGCCGCATCACTCTTCGCGCCGCCGCCCTAGGACCACAACTCCCGGCAGGCACAGCAGCGGCGCACACCGCTGACGACGCGCCCGCACCAGGAGGTGCATAAAGCAGGCGCTGAGCCCCGGCGGAGGGGAGGACCTTGCTACCTACCTTACCTGCACAGGACGCCGCCACCGCCAAGAGTCAAGAGGGCCATATCCCACGCCGCCACCGGCCAAGAGTCAGCCGCATCACTCTTCGCGCCGCCGCCCTAGGACCACAACTTCCGGCAGGCACAGCAGCGGCGCACACCGCTGACGACGCGCCCGCACCAGGAGGTGCATAAAGCAGGCGCTGAGCCGGGCGGAGGGGGGGACCTTGCTACCTACCTTACCTGCACAGGACGCCGCCACCGCCAAGAGTCAAGAGGGCCATATCCCACGCCGCCACCGGCCAAGAGTCAGCGGCATCACTCTTCGCGCCGCCGCCCCAGGACCACAACTCCCGGCAGGCACAGCGGCGGCGCGCACCGCTGACGATGCGCCCGCACCAGGAGGTGCATAAAGCAGGCGCTGAGCCCGGCGGAGGGGGGGACCTTGCTACCTACCTTACCTGCACAGGACGCCGCAACCGCCAAGAGTCAAGAGGGCCATATCCCATGCCGCCACCGGCCAGGAGTCAGCCGCATCACTGATGACGTGCCCGCACCAGGAGGTGCATAAAGCAGGCGCTGAGCCCCGCTCCGCGGGACGCGCCGGGCGAAGCCCGGGCCAAGGGCGGGCCCGTTTAAGCTCGTTCAAGACCGGACACGGACGGGACGGGCCACCCCTCTTTCATCTGCTCCCGTGAATCGAGGTCAGTTTATTTTCCTTCTTTGCTACTGTACCTAACCCCTCTCATAAAGGAGTATAAGTGACAGGCCCTCGAAAGTAATCATGACAACTGCACCACCTGAAGCCCCGAATATTAGAAAGTCAACCGGAGGATCACTATTAGGCACCCTGGATAACTTCCTAGTTAGGGTATCGTCAGCACTGGCCAAGCATATCGAACTCACTGAACAGAGACTTTCCTTGGAAACCCCATTTGATAGAAGATCTTCATTGGGAAGGCTGGCGAGGGCAAGATTACCAATTCGCAATCCATCTAACTCCCAGGCCACATTGCCTTCCTCGGGAGTCGTGGAGCGAAGTAACACGTCACAGTCTGTTGTAATCCATGATATAAACTTAAACTCCCCTACTGGGACGGATGTCCATAATGCCAAAAAGATTATACTCTCTCCCAATATTAAAACCTGCTCAGCCTCCCACTCAAAATCAGGCCTTCCACAGCGAGATGCGGGTGCGGCCGCTTCAAGGAAGCGCACTGGCGCACAAACAACTCTAGGAGGCAAAAAAGCCAAAACTGGCAAAATGGATGTCCCTAATGAAGTCCCAGCTGGCAGACTTCCTCCAAGTCCACCCAATTTATCAACAATTGCCATAGAAGAGCATAGCGGGCCAAATACTACTTTGGGGGGAGAAGAACAACCTGATATGGGCCCATTGTTTTGGAAGAGACTGGAAAGCACTTTCAAAACATTTTGCACCCCAATTACCACACGACTGGACTCAATTGAGAATAGATTAGTCTGCCTTGAACTCTCACTCACATCACTCCAGAAGCAAGCGGGTCTGAGGGCTAATGACTCTATTCACAGGCAGAAAAAAACACCAGGCCAAAGACCAATTGACCTCAACGTTGTTGCAGCATCAAACAGTCGTACTGTCCCCAACCAAAGATCTCCTGCCTTAACCTCTGTTGATGAACAAGCTCCCAGCCTGCCAGCAGGTGCAAATACAGCTATAAGGGACAAACCCCATCAAACAGCTGCTGGCAGATCAGCACCCAGACTACAAAAACTGCCCTTGGTCCAGAGTGCTGATCCCCTGCCCAACATCGATCTTCCACCCCAATCAGCACCTTATGTGGTGGTTTTGGCGGGGGTTCCCGCTCTGGCACAGGGGAAAAGGGAGACATATGCAGAACTCAAAAATAAGTGCACCTTCTGGCTCAATCAGAAACGACCGCTTCCAATAAATATAACAGCAGAAATTCTGTTTGCCAGGAGAGTGAACTGGATCGGCAAGAGCACTAAAACCATGGTGGGGGACTGTGTTATAATTAATTTTAGAGACTGGAGGTGCGTTGAATTCATTTGTAATTGGCCTCAAAATATTTTGCTGTCCGGAATTCTCACACTGCCACTGTCCCACTTTTATGAACTTTTATGAACTTTTATCTAACCACCAGAGACCTATTCCCACAGGACGAAGCGCCGAACACATGCCCCTTGGGGAACATCATGCTCTTTAATAGATTTGATGCCCTCTCAGGTCTGGGGGACTGCGACTGACGCTCTGTGTTCCAAACTTTAGTACAGAATAGTATATCTCTAAGTAACAGGGGATCTGTGGAAAATGGGTTTGGACAAGATACTGGCCAGCCACTTCTAGATGTTAAAGGGAGATTGGAGCAGAAGGCTGCAGAAGATCTTACTGACCTGCCATCTTCCAGTGATGGATTCTCCCTGGATAGGGATTTATTGCCGAGAGGATCAGCAATAACCTTACCAACAGCTTACATTACTGTTCCTACCACTGCACCATCTGACCCAGTACGAAATGGGCCTTTGAACGCTCCTGGTGGTTCGAATAATTTGGTTAATTGTGGTAATCAGTCACATAGAAACTATAACCAAAATTCAACCTTAAAATTCTAACCTGGAACATAGCAGGTCTCGCCGCCAACCAAGATAATCCTGACTGGTGTGCCTTTTTAGACCTCCACGGGATATGTATATTCCAGGAAACATGGGCTCTTAACCCCATACATAGACTGGGCTATTCCACGTTTATGGAGCCAGCCCTGAAAGGCCCTAGAGGCATACCATCGGGGGCATTATTTATCTGGTTAGGTGCCCATCTTGGGTTTTCCGCGAAAAGAATAGACACCAACAGCCCTGATATAACCTGTATCATATTGTCACACACTAAAACACCTAAGCTGGCACTTATTAATATCTACTCGAGGCCAGTAGGACAGGGGGGCACCTCCAAAACCCTAGACTCCTTGTCCTCTCTTTTGCACTCCCCTCCGGGAGATGTTGCGTTGATGATTGGTGGTGAGTTCAATTGTCATTACGAACCACTTATTGGAGTCCCCCAAATCTCAACAGATGAGGATGAAATATGGTCAATCCCCCACCCAAATATGTATCCAGCTAAACAATGGTCAGCCATGGTACTTCAGCTAACCTCCATAACCTACTGCTTTTCCATTAGAGCATGTATTGGGCGTTTTAAGGGGGATAGCCCAGGGCAACCAACCTACAGTGGAAGGAGTCACACTTCTGTAATTGATTATTTTATGGTCAGTATGCCCCTATGGCCTAAGATTCTCAACTTCCAAATCTCCAGTCGCACGGAAAGCGACCACAATCCCGAGATTAACTATGATTTGATAACTGAGGCCACTGAAACTTACGAAAATACCGACCTCAGAATAATTCAAGGCGGGAGGAGAATCAAATGGGCAAACATGAAGAAATCCTCTGAAGACATGAGTAAATTGTACCTGAGCATAATTCCCCTCCTAGAAAGGGCAAACTTAATCATGATTCTTCCATTTGGTAATAGCGCACAAAGGTCCCTGTCAGGTTTGCATGAGGAACTTACTATCTTATTGGCAAACTCCTTTTATAAAACAACCCCTATTAAACCCAAGTCTCTTGTCACTAAACACCCTTGGTTTAATAAGGGTTGCAAAGATTTGAAGCAGGGGTTACTTAAGGCACTGAAACAAGGCTCCCCGGCCGCCGTGACTGAAGCCAGGCGTGCTTATAAACTAATGACTTTTAATGCAAAAAAAGAGTGGGAAGAAGATCGATGGCACGCCATCAGATTTGCACTCGAGGCCAAAGATCCACGGTCCTTCTGGAATCTAGTTCACACGGGGAAACCAGAAGGCAGGACCTCGATTGATCCAAATATTCCTGAAGAATCTTGGTCTCTACATCTTAAAGAGCTTTATTCTACTCCCCCAATATCAAAAAGCTCAGCCCTCACTGCTTTGACGGTTATGGACCCTAAAAGCCCCACACCGCTTTTTACCTTGGATGAGGTTCTTATTGCAGTGCATTCCCTGCAATCGAACAAAGCGCCTGGGCTAGATAGGATCCCAGGCGACCTCTTCAACGAAGAACCAGTAGTTTGGGACCCTTACCTTTTATTACTCTACAATGCAATTTTGCAGGGCCTACCTCTCCCAGTCACATGGTTGGGGCGGAGATAATTCCCATCTTTAAGAAGGGTTCCCCGCTCGAACCATCAAATTACAGGCCAATTAGCCTTATCGATGTAAGCCAGAAAATCTATGCGAGCCTACTCTTACAACGCCTACTGGACTGGGTAAATGAAAATAATATACTGACTCCCCTCCAGGCAGGCTTTAGGGCTAATACGTCCACAATTGATCAATTGTTCCGGCTCCAAGTCCTTTACTGGAAGCACGTTGTCCTGGACCAAGGAAGTTTATATCTAACGTTTGTGGACCTAAAGTCAGCTTTCAATATGTTGGATCGTAACCAACTCTGGGCTATTTTACTATCAATGGGGGTGCCACCTTACTTATGCCACCAATTCAAACACCTTCACGATGGCACCTATGCCAGAGTACGCTTTGGGAAGTATGGTGAGCTAACTGGGCCCTTTCCGGTCGAGAAAGGGGTTAGGCAGGGCTGTGTTCTTGCCCCTACCCTCTTCTCCCTTTTTCTTAATGGGCTCATTGAAGACCTACTATCAATCAAAGATATCGACTCCCCAAAATTAGCCTCGCAGAGATTTCCTGCACTAATGTTTGCAATGATACTCTGCTTCTCTCAAAATCCCCCATGGGCATGCAGAGGGTCTTAAACCAGTTCAATAAATTTTGCAAACATAGAAACCTGGTAGTTAACATCGATAAGACCAAGTATATGGTATTTAATGCCAACACTACTAATTGTCCACATCCCATGATGGAAGGCAGACCGTTAGAAAGAGTCCCAACATTTGATTACCTAGGGTTGACCCTAACTGACAGAATGGGGTGGGGAGCACAAATGGCTAAGGCCAACCTAAAACTTGTACAGACAACTGGGGGAATTTTAAAAGTCCAAAAAAACTGTGCGTACAAAACCATTAGTGCCCCACTGGAAATCTTCAAAGTTCAAGCAAGATCTTCTTCCCTTTACGGGTGGAACTTTGGGGATGCGTTCCTTCTACTGATTTAACCACTACAGAAAATAATTTTATTAGGCAAATTTTAATCTTGCCTAGAAGCACTCCTTTAGTCCCACTTAGGCTAGACCTGAATATTAGGCCTATAGCCGAAGCTATTGCCTCACGTCCCCTTCTCTATTGGAGGAGGCTGTGGAGCACCCCTGAACTGGAAAGCTATAAAAAGGAATTAAAGGTGGTGCTAGCCTCACCAGGAGCAGGTAGAATTTCATGGCTACGCTGTGTTAGACAGTCTCTTGCTCAAATTGGATACGAAAACTTATGGACAAATCCTGAGGCAACATCCTCAACTATTTCTAAGAAAACATTGTCCAGTGCAGTGAAGGACTTTAGCCTCGGGAGGACCATTTGCTCAGTACCATCAACGAGCCTGACCGGTGCCTTCCTGAGTCATAAGTCCATATACAGCTTTGAACAATAAATAGACGTAATCCAACCTACTTTAGCTAAGAAGCTGTACTTACAGTTTAGATTTGAAACACTGCCCCTCTATTCTATGACAGACAGGTGGACGGGGGGTTCTGTACATTTATGCCCTGGCTGTAGAACTGAAAATAAAACTATTCTGCATGTTACTCTTTTCTGTCCAGCCTATTCACTCATACGAAGAAAGTGGATAATACAACTATGTAATAATTTGGGCATAAGGGACTATCAAGCCTTCTTTAGGATTTTGAAGTCTGACACGAATCCATTGATAGTGTCCGCTATAACTAAGTTTCTGTTCTCTATGTGTTTTATCCGAAGGAACTTACTTAAATAACAAGGCAACCTATGTATTTATCTGCTGAGACTTGAGAATTATTTGGATCAACAAATGTTATCTTAATTTAAAAAAAAATGTTTTAAACTATTTAATTTTTTATTGTTTTAACAATTTGTCTTCTCCCCTCTGATTTCATATGGTGTATTTTAATACTTATAACTATAAATGAACTGTGGAAAAGTGAAAATGTATTTTTTATGTACTTTGATGGTTAAAACAAACCAAAATAAAGTTTATTGAATGAAACAACATTCCTAACTGCGATGGATCCAAAGACTCAAGCTGAAAGAGCCCTGCATAAAGTGGACGTGCGCAGAGCAATCATTTACTACGAGACCAGGGCCGTAAGGCTGAAACGCTTCAGTGTGAAGACTAGGCTCTGTTGAATAAATTCTGAAAATCAAAGTTCCAGAGCGTGGCGTCCTTTGTGGGGAAAAAAAAAAAATATATACATATATATATATACACATATATATATATATATATTACCTACTGGCGGTCGCCAGTAGGTATATATAGTTAGGATTTTTTCTCTATGGGATTTTTGAAAATTCTATGTCTAATAACTTTGGCGTTTGTGGACGGAATTGGCTGACATTTTCAGGAAAATGGAACATTTTGTTTCTGAGCAGCCCCTGACAATTTGGGGGGGTTTCATCAAGGGGGGGCTGAGAAAAAAGGGGGGTCCCAAAACGCGTTTTTCCCATGTTAATTTCCATAGGGCGGTTGGCCTCACTTTTAGCTCGAACGGCTGAATGGATTTGCACGAAACGTGGCAAAATTGTAGGGACTGTTAGCCCGATGTGCCTTTGCTAGGTCTCAATATATGTGCTCCAGTGGATTTTGAGTAATTTAGGTTCAAAAAAAGATATATATCTGGGCGGAGCCTAACCACACATCTGATCTGATTGGCTGTCAGCACTTCATCCAAGAAGTGTTGGCAGCCATCTTGGGACCAATATACATGATAGCACCTCATTAAAAAGCATTGTAGTTAATAGAGGGTTTTAGGACTTTAGTTACATTATAAATCATTTGTTGATGGTACCATACTCGTTTTAGGAATTGTGGTGGGTTCTAAGGTGATTTTACCATGTGAAAAAACCTTCTGCTGTGATATCATGAATATTGTTTGAAAGAAAACTAATATCTCATGATTTTCCCACAGTGGTTTGGAAGGGGATCTATAAGCTAAACTGAAAGCATATTTTCTGTAAATTCACATTATCTTTCTCAGTCATCTGAAAATGAAGTCTGACATTCTCAGTAAAACATGTACATCCAACAAGGACAGAGACTGTCAGTTGATTCCTTTGTGTTCTACTGCATTCTCCTAGAGTGTTCTAAAGAACAACTAGAGCGCTAACAGTCCTCCTTATTACAAAGGTATGGCACACCTGAAGCCATCTTGATTGGAATAAAGTGGTAACTCTTAAAACATTTAATTTAAAAAGAAACAACATGAGGGGGTATATTTTGCCATAGAAAGTATGATTAGTGCTGCAGAATGAAAAATTAGGGCACATTTGAGTGACTTCTCAAATCCTTTTCTATTTCATTAAAACATTCTGACATGCAGTCTCCCAAAATGGCCACCAGAGACAAAAGAGCCCAAATGTAGCCCAAATATCACCCAGATGTAGCCCAAGTATAGCCCAATGACAGAATGTCCCAGAGTGTTCTAAAGAACAACTAGAGCGCTAACAGTCCTACTTATTACAAAGGTATGGCACACCTGAAGTCATCTTGATTGGAATAAAGTGGTAACTCTTAAAACATTTAATTTAAAAAGAAACATGAGGGGGTATATTTTGCCATAGAAAGTATGATTAGTGCTGCAGAATGAAAAATTAGGGCACATTTTGAGTGACTTTTCAAATCCTCTTCTATTTCATAAAAAAATTCTGACATGCAGTCTCCCAAAATGGCCACCAGAGACAAAAGAGCCCAAATGTAGCCCAAATATCACCCAGATGTAGCCCAAGTATAGCCCAATGACAGAATGTCCCAGAGTGTTCTAAAGAACAACTAGAGCGCTAACAGTCCTACTTATTACAAAGGTATGGCACACCTGAAGCCATCTTGATTGGAATGAAGTGGTAACTCTTAAAACATTTAATTTAAAAAGGAACAAAATGAGGGGGTATATTTTGCCATATGAATTATGATTAGTGCTGCAGAAAGAAAAATTAGGGCACATTTTGAGTGACTTCTCAAACCCTCTTCAATTTAATTAAAAAATTCTGACATACAGTCTCCCAAGATGGCCACCAGAGACAAAAGAGCCTAAATGTAGCCCAAATATCACCCAGATGTACCCCAAGTATAGCCCAATGACAGAATGTCCCAGAGTGTTCTAAAGAACAACTAGAGCGCTAACAGTCTTACTTATGACAAAAGTATGGCACACCAGAAGCCATCTTGATTGGAATGAAGTGGTAAGTCTGAAAACACTCAATTTAAAAAGGAACAACATGAGGGGGTTAATTTTGCCATAGAAAGTATGATTAGTGCTTCAGAAAGAAAAATTAGGGATCATTTTGAGTTACTTCTCAAATCCTCTTCTATTTCATTAAAAAAATTCTGACATGCAGACTGAAACATGCACTTTGAATACCAGCAGCAGACGTCCCTGGTGAGCAGTAGCTTTACTACAGTGATCTAATGTGCAACTAGAGTGCTAACATTCAGAATTTATGGCAAATGTGTGACACATCTGAATGCCTTCTTGATGGAACCAAAGTAAACAAGCATTGAAAATGCAATAGATCTCGCCCTCGTTTAAGTTAAAGCCATTCTGTTTGTAATGAGGTGGCTTTTTAGCTTTGCTTTTATTAGTGTTTTTTCAACTTTCATGTAAATAACATGCATCTGTATGCATATAAGTATATGTATGCATGCATTTATGTTTGTATTTATATAGATTTACAGATGATATATGTTTATATATGTATGTATATATATATATTCACTGAAAAAACCATAGGTTATAGACCATATATAGTTAGGAATTAGCATTTACAAAACCTTGAAAATTCACTGAAAAAACCATAGGTTATAGGCCATATATAGTTAGGAATTAGCATTTACAAAACCTTGAAAATTCACTGAAAAAACCATAGGTTATAGACCATATATAGTTAGGAATTCGCATTTACAAAACCTTATTTTACTCACACAAAACCATTGAAATTCCATATATAGTTAGTTGCACTAACTATATATCGCGCACCCGCAATCCACTGCTGATGATGTCACATATTACATCATTCATGACATGGTCAGTGACATCACTGATGACATCACTGATGACATCTCAAATGACATCACTGATGACATCACGGATGACAACATCCAGTGACTGTATGTTTCTGTAAAGTTAAAATATGTCTTACATATTGAAGAATGAGTGGATGTATAAGTGTCTGGATGAAGGATTTAGTAGGTGCATGACTGACTGTATGAGTGAGTGATTAAATGTGTCTCACTGAGTGCATGGGTTAGTGACTAAACTGTCTTAATTTGTGCATCATTATGTCTGTTGTTCTGTAAACTGCTGCATGTGTTGATAAGTAGCTATATGAGTAACTATATGGGTTATTGATTGGTTGCCCAAGTATTTGTATGGGAGACTGAGTGTGTGTGTGGGTGGCTGGGAGGTGTATGACTCTGTGCATAGATGTGTGAGCAGTTGATTCACTAGATGTATGGTTTCAAAAGTGCATGTGGAAACAGCTGTATGGGCGGTTGACTGTGTGCATGAGTGTATTGGTGAGTGAATGGATATCTCAGTGCTACATGTCAAAGTAAGTACATATGTAAAACACAGTACATGTGAGAGTTGACATATATAAATAACTGTGCATAAGAGCCAGTGAATGTGTGAGTGGCTGTATGGATCATTGTGAACTTGTATCAGGGATTGTATAAGAGAGTAAATATGTGTTAGTATATGTTTGAATAAGTAAAGTTTGTATAACTGTATAGTTGAGGAAATGGAGGTGTGATTGATTCTTTGCATGACTGACCAGGTGTTTGAGTAACTCCATGGATGAGTGACAGTCTGTGAGTGTCTGTTTACACTGATTGTATCTAAGGTTATATTAGAGTCTGAAGAGGTTCATCGTATTATCACATGAATGATATCATCAGTGATGTGATCAGTAATGTCAAATGAGATGTCATCAGTGATGTCATTTGAGATGTCATCAGTGATGTCATCAGTGATGTCACTGACCATGTCATGAATGATGTAATATGTGACATCATCAGCAGTGGATTGCGGGTGCGCGATATATAGTTAGTGCAACTAACTATATATGGAATTTCAATGGTTTTGTGTGAGTAAAATAAGGTTTTGTAAATGCGAATTCCTAACTATATATGGTCTATAACCTATGGTTTTTTCAGTGAATTTTCAAGGTTTTGTAAATGCTAATTCCTATCTATATATGGCCTATAACCTATGGTTTTTTCAGTGAATATATATATATATATATTCAATGAAAAAACCATTGGTTTTAGGCCATATATAGTTAGGGATTTGCATTTAGAAAACCTTATTTTACTCGCATAAAACCATTGAAATTCCATATATAGTTATAAGCGCTAACTATATATCGCGCACCCGCAATCCACTGCTGATGATGTCACATATTACATCATTCATGACATGGTTAGTGACATCACTGATGACATCACTGATGACATCTCAAATGACATCACTGATGACATCACTGATTACAACATCCAGTGACTGTATGTTTCTGTAAAGTTAAAATATGTTTTACATATTGATGAATGTGTGGATATATAAGTGTCTGGATGAAGGATATACTAGGTGCATGACTGACTGATTGAGTGAGTGATTAAATGTGTCTCACTGAGTGCATGGGTTAGTGACTAAACTGTTTTAATTTGTGCATCATTATATCTGTTGTTCTACAAACTGCTGCATATGTTGATCAGTAGCTATATGAGTAACTGTATGGGTTGATTGGTTGTCCAAGTATTTGTATGGGAAACTGAGTGTGTGTGTATGGGTGGCTGGAAGGTGTGTGACTCTGTACATAGATGTGTGAGTAGTTGATTCACTATATGTATAGATTCAAAACTGCATGTGGAAACAGCTGTATGGGCGGTTGACTGTGCATGAGTGTATTAGTGAGTGAATGGATATCTCAGTGCTACATGTCAAATTAAGTACATATGTAAAACACAGTACATGTGAGAGTTGACATCTATAAATAACTGTGCATAAGAGCTAGTGAATGTGTGAGTGGCTGTATGGATCATTGTGAACATGTATCAGAGATTGTATAAGAGAGTAAAGTAAATATGTGTTAGTATATGTTTGAATAAGTAAGGTGTGTATAACTGTATAGTTGTGAAAATGGAGGTGTGATTGATTTTTGGCATAACTGACTAGGTGTGTGAGTAACTCCATGGATGAGTGACTGTCTGTTTACACTGATTGTATCTAAGGTTATATTAGAGTCTGAAGAGGTTCATGGTATTATCACATGAATGATATCATCAGTGATGTGATCAGTCATGTCAAATGAGATGTTATCAGTGATGTCATCAGTGATGTCATTTGAGATGTCATCAGTGATGTCATCAGTGATGTCACTAACCATGTCATGAATGATGTAATATGTGACATCATCAGCAGTGGATTGCGGGTGCGCGATATATAGTTAGCGCTTATAACTATATATGGAATTTCAATGGTTTTATGCGAGTAAAATAAGGTTTTCTAAATGCAAATCCCTAACTATATATGGCCTAAAACCAATGGTTTTTTCATTGAATTTTCAAGGTTTTGTAAATGCAAATTCCTAACTATATATGGAGTATAACCTATGGTTTTTTCTGTGAATTTCAATGGTTTTTTAATAGCAAACATCAAAAGCTGTCAAATGTCAAGTACGTGATAGGTAAAAACGTTTTCGTGTTTATGCACGCTGATGTGCTTTGAACGCTGCCCCCCCCGCCCCCCACTCCCCTCTTTTCTCTTAGTAGTACTCTCTCTTTGCAGATAGTGAACGGTAGTTAACGCAGACCTTTACCCCTGTTGTAATCCGTCGTACCTGCTTGTCTCTCCATTTGATTGATTATTATCCAAGCATTTACTGTTTTACAATTGGTTCTCTTTGGATCATTCTCTATTTACAAACAAGCACAAAGTCGCAATACTCTGTTTAGTCTTTGCAGATAGTGAAAAATCGTGTAAAAAAATAAAAGTAATCGAGCAAAATCAGTAGACCACTAATTCGATCTCTTTTTAACCTCGGTAAAATACAAACATTAGGAATAACCCTTCATGAGAAATACGAAAATAGTGAAATGAATTGAGCTCCACACCATGAGGGCTGCAAAACAGCTCGACTCCGCCACCCACACCGCCCAAAATAACGGCAAACCCTATGCAAATATTATAAATATACACAACACACCACCAAAGAAACAGAATAAACATTTTATTAAATAACTATTTACATAACTATTTTATACTTTTTATTGCCCGATCCGGCTAGCTCAATCGATCGAGCATGAAACTCATGCACTGATAACAAGCGTTGAGAGTTTGTAGAATGATGGCTTCAGATTTTCCACATACCGTGTAGTGGCGCGAACTGGCAGGGGGCGTTTGGATTCTACCCCTTCTCCAAATAAGATTTTCATACGTGAATGTTCGTTCATGCTTTTTGTCCCTGAGTTGCTTCCATGTCACTGCCTTACATAAATGGCATAAGTCTTGGTTATTGAGTGCCATACTTCAGAGTTCTAAGCAGTTCTTGTAACACTGTTTAAACCTTAGTTGCACCTGCTGCAGCTTCACTATTCAAAGTAAGTGGGGTCCATTTGTGGACCTGACTGCATTGGAAAACAATGTGATATGGTGCCTCCCTAAACCGCTTGACGGAGGCCCCCGAGGGGCGGTGAGATGGCGCGGACTGAGAGGGGGCGCTTGGCTCCTGCCCCCTCCCCAAGTCGTGTTGCCCTGGTGAGGCCTGAGATCGCCCCCGGCATAGGCGGCCGGCTCCCGGGGTCCGGCGGAATTTTTTCCCTTTTGAAGAATCTTTCATTCTGGACCTTGTCCCACAATCCGTTTCACCTGAAGACACGTTGTCGTAGGGCGCCCCTTTACCGTTTTAGTTGCCATTCCGCCCGCTTTTGGTACTCTGTGCCTCTTCCGCCATTCAGCTGTTTACCGCTCGCTCTTGCGACTACAACGTCTCGCTCACCATGTAGTTGAGTTGCTCCCGCTCTTAAGATTTGACCGAACTTTTTGGACTGCTGAAAGCGGTGGAATTCCGACCGCTGGTTGGTGGAGACATTTTGACTATATTCTGCACCTGCATTGTCGCGTAATGCGTCATATGACGCGACGCGTTAGCGCACCCGGAAGTGCTCCGGTGCGCAAGGCGCAGCTTCCCGGAAACGATCCAGAGCGCGCCGCGCAGCGCGTAACGTAAGCATAACAGGTCATGTGACTTGTTAATAAAACTTTTCATTGGTTCATTTTACTTTTCTTTTCCTAATTATGTAAGACTAGGTCATGTGACCTAAAAATAACACTTTTCATTGGATTAAAACATTTTTTTTCCCCAAACGATGAAAGCCCCACCTTGTTTCTGGATGTTTCAGACTGAAGCTGGCGTCACCATGAGAGCACCACCATCTCGTAGCTCCGTCGTGGCCATTCCGCAAGCAATCATGGCAGCCGCTCCCCACCGGAAGCCTGCGGGAGTCGAGGGCCCCCAAGACTTTTGTACAATCTTCAAGGCTGAGGGGACGCTTTCGAGAATGGAACCCAAGCCCTGGCAGACAAGCGTCCGAGTTCCAAGGTGTCCCAGGGCCATTTTACTGGACCAGGCCCAAATCCGAAGAGCCGGCCGCCATTTTAAGAGTCCTGTGGAAGCCGCCTACCGCTGCACCGCAAGAGTGGGAGCAACTCAACTACATGGTGAGCGAGACGCTGTAGCCGTAAGAGCGGGCGGTAAACAGCTGAATGGCGGATGAGGCACAGTGTAGCAAAAGCGGGCGGAATGGCGACTGAAACGATAAAGGGGCGCCCCACTACAGCAGACAAGCCTCCGCCATGTGCTTCAAAACTGCATATGTATCTCGTGATATCAAGGTTGGGCAACCAGTACAGAACAAGCAGTTACGAGTCCCATTTACACCGGCGCCATTTTGGGCGCGGCCGGGCAGGTCCAGGATCTACTGAAACATAAAAAATGAGGCTGACGTCTCTGAAGCAGATCACGAACAGCAGGACATAGCAAATAAACATAAACTCTCTAAAGCTGTTAACTCACTGCAGAACAAAACAAGTGAACCTGAAACCTCTGGAATAATTGTCGCTCAAAAGAACAACACACAAAACTCTGTAGAGCCTGAAGAAAAAAAAACAGAAGGGCACTGTAGTTTCAGACACACTTAACACTAATGACTAAACAAAGATATCGTCTGTTTATAAAGCAGTTATCATCTTGACAGAATTGACAAAGAAGTGTACAGACACCAATGCATCAGCATTCTCGGAGATAACATCTTAAGGAACAAAGAAAGACCTGTTCACTCTTGACACCCCAGGTGCTGTGTATATTGCACTATAGTGCTGCATCGAGAAAACGGGCAACCCTATTGATGTGGATTTTTCATTATTGCTTATTGTAAAGAAATGGCGACTCCCCCCTTTAGCAGATTAGCTAAATGTTTGCGTAATTTAGGCATAAAAGTTATATTATTGTTGTTGTTGTTGTTATCGTTATAGTTCTGGTTAATTTAAAAAAATGGTTAAATATATTTACAGTTTTTGTTGCGTTCGTTATATTTAAATATTAATAAACTTTTAAAATGTAACTGTCTTGGAGTACTATATTTTTTTAAAAAATCGGGTGAATGGGGCCTTGAATCGGGTTATTGTCATGTGTGGGCTTTGCAAGTGTACTGCTACAAGATCGGACATTTCAAACTCAAATGCACGTTCTTTTTCTTACCTTTCCGAAGCATGGAGCGCAATAGCAGGCAAAGAAAGGGTGATGCACGTGTTGAACACTGCCTGGCCTGCAAATTGCTGCCAGTGCCCCCCGCCCGCTCCTGAAAGAGGACACACACACACCGCCGCCCCGAGTACTTCACAAATCTTTAAAAGACCATGCGCTTGTTCAATGGGAAGTGGATAACATGGCTAAGAGCATTTGCTGACTAATGCATGAATATCGCTGACTTTTCAGCGATATTCATGCATTGCGGCCGTTTTTTATCGCATTTGCGATAAATCTTGCTAATAGCAAGGTTTATGTGCGATAAAATTCGCCGAAGTGCGGCGATAATTATTGTCTCTAAACAAGTTAGAGACAAAAATTACCGCTAGTTGTTGGAAATATGCCCCCGGGTTTTTCCTTGCAGGAATCGGGAAACGAAAGACTAGCACTGAAATCAGTAGTCTCACACCTGAATCGGGAGGGTTGGCATGTCTGGATACTCTACAGCTGGAGCCATAAACTACATCCGCAGGGCTAGGTGATAGCCTAGGTCCGGCCTGCACAATCGGACACAGAGGAAGAGAAGTGTCAGAGGGTGCGGTAGTGAATAGGGTGAAAGGGAGGTGTCGAACGGGCACAGGGTGTGATTCTCAGAGAAGAGCAGCGCAGATGGGGGAAGTATATGGCCCATGCATGAGAGAGAGAGCGGGGGTGACCATTGCGTGGGGGAGATGCGTGCGAGGGTGGGGAGCCATGCTGAGAATCGACGGCGTGCAGAGAGTGGCCCTGGTCAAGGCATCTAAAATGGCTGCCGTGCACGACAAAATTGTGGCATTGGACAAAAACGCAAGATGGCGCAGACAATGTTTATCAATAAGGATTCATTTATAACAAAATATTTACTCGCAGTGACAAAATGGTGTTCAACACTTCCTGATTTCCATCGAATCGAACGTTAACAAACGTCACGCAGCAAAAAAAAAAAAAAAAAAAAAAAAGCTCACGCACAGAGCGGTTTTTAGCCATGTTATCCAATGGAAGGTGGATAACATGGCTAAGAGCATTTGCTGGATAATGCATGAATATCGCTGACTTTTCAGCGATATTCATGCATTGTGGCCGATGTGCGGCGATAATTTTTGTCTCTAAACAATTAAAACGAAGCACAAAATGGCGAATTCCCGTTTCGCTACCAGTTTGCGGCCCAGTTCGCGGCCCGTGAAGCGCTTCTACCGTAAAAAATCATTTTTTTTTTATTTTCCCCACGGGACCCTTTAATAACCCCAACAACATTCCTAGGGGGTCAAGAGGGGTATACCTTGCCCCCTTTCAATAAATTCCCCCTTCGTTTTTCACCTCTTCTTCTCTCTCGATCCTACCGAGAGATAAGATGGCGGCCGCTCCGGACTATTTAGAATGTTGACAGACACCGGAGAGCCAATCAGCTTTCTGTTATCCAATGGAAGGTGGATAACATGGCTAAGAGCATTTGCTGGATAATGCATGAATATCGCTGACTTTTCAACGATATTCATGCATTGTGGCCGATGTGCGGCGATAATTTTTGTCTCTAAACAATTAAAACGAAGCACAAAATGGCGAATTCCCGTTTCGCTACCAGTTTGCGGCCCAGTTCGCGGCCCGGGAAACGCTTCTACCGTGAAAAATCTTTTTTTTTTTATTTTCCCCACGGGACCCTTTAATAACCCCAACAACAATCCTAGGGGGTCAAGAGGGGTATACCTTGCACCCTTTCAATAAATTCCCCCTTCGTTTTTCACCTCTTCTCTCTCGATCCTACGGAGAGATAAGATGGCGGCCGCTCCAGACTGTTTAGAATGTTGACAGACACCGGAGAGCCAATCAGCTTTCTGCGCGCAAAGTTCCGTTTCGCGAAAAGTAAGCGGACCGGATCGCTGCCCAGAGCGCTGTTACAGATATATATCTTGGTTTGAACGTTAATTTCTCAAAAACTACTGGAGCACATATATTGAGACCTAGCAAAGGCACATCGGGCTAACAGTCCCTACAATTTTGCCAAGTTTCGTGCAAATCCATTCAGCCGTTCGAGCTAAAAGTGAGTCCAACCGCCCTATGGAAAAATGAATGGAAAAAACGCGTTTTGGGACCCCCCTTTTTTCTCAGCCCCCCCTTGACGAAACTCCACCAAATTTTCGGGGGCTGCTCAAAAACAAAATGTGCAATTTTCCTGAAAATTTCAGCCGATTCCGTCCTCAAACGCCAAAGTTATTAGACATAGAATTTTCAGAAATCCCATAGGGAATTAATCCTAACTATATATACCTACTGGCTATCGCCAGTAGGTAATATATATATATATATATATATATATATATATATATATATATATATATATATATATATATATATATATATATATATTCACTAAAAAAAACATAGGTTTCACATCAGTTATAGTTAGCTGGAAATTTTACTGACATAAAACCAATGAAATTCCACGTTATAGTTAGTTGGACTCACTATAACTTGCGCGCCTGCAATGCACTGCTGATGACGTCACATATTACATCACTCATGACATGGTCAGTGACATCACTCATGACATCACTGATGACACCGTCCAGTGAATGTGTGTCTTTATGAAAAATAAATATGTTTTATATTTGTATTTGTAAAGGACGATGGAAGAATAAATGGTTAAATAAGTGTGTAAATGGATGTTTTTTTTAAAAAGAATTGATTGGTTAACTGCCTTATTAAGTGTATCTTAATGAATACATATATTAACGAGTAATTTTTAAATATTTAAATATATGTATCAGTGTTTCACTTTGTGTATAAGTGGCTGCATGGGTTGGTGACTGACTCACTGTTTGTATGTGTTTTGAAGACAGCATATGTGCAGGACTGTATGGGCGGATGAGTGTGTATATGTGTGTGTTAGTGAGTGAATGCCTGTCTCACTAGTGTCTTTATGAGTAACTACATATGTTTTAATCTTGTATATATGAGCATTGATGTATATAAGTCAGTATATGTGAGAGTGAGAGATTGAAAGAGTTCCTGTTTAAATAAGTATGTGTTTCTATAAGTGATTGTTTAAGAGAGTAAGTATGTGTAAGTTTCCTTAGAAGTAATGTGCTAATGTATGTATAGCTGTATATGCAAATAAATGGATGTTCAATAGTTTATTTGCATGTGTGAGTATGTGTGTGAGTAACTTTTGTAAGACTGTCGGTGTGTAACAGGTGGTATATGTTTATCACTATATATGATGAGTGAGAATATGTATGAGTGACTATATAGAACTGTTGGTGTATGAGTGGATGTATATATAGATGGTGGAATTACTGAATTGGTTATTGTAACTGGTATGGGTCTCTCCATTTTTTTTGAAAATGTTAGTTTCTATTGTTTGAATATGTGTTTCAATGGTTACATTACACTGAAAGGAGGTCTATCAGTCTGTCACAAGGATGGTGTCATCAGTGATGTCATGAGTGATGTCACTGACCATGTCATGAGTGATGTAATATGTGACGTCATCAGCAGTGCATTGCAGGCGCGCAAGTTATAGTGAGTCCAACTAACTATAACGTGGAGTTTCATTGGTTTTATGTCAGTAACATTTCCAGCTAACTATAACTGATGTGAAACCTATGTTTTTTTTAGTGAATTTAATTGGTTTTTTAAATGCTAATTCCTAACTATAACTGGTGTGAAACCTATGTTTTTTTCAGTGAATTTCATTGGTTTTTTAAATGCTAATTCCTAACTATAACTGGTGTGAAACCTATGTTTTTTTCAGTGAATTTCAAACGTTTTTTAAATTCTAATTCCTAACTATAAGTCTCACTTTATAAATAAGACTGTTAGCACTCTAGTTGTTCTTTAGAACACTCTGGTACATTCTGTCATTGGGCTACAGTTGGGCTACATCTAGCTGATATTTGGGCTACATTTGGATTTTTTAGTCTCTGGTGGCCATCTTTGGGCTACATTGGGTACATTGGGCTACATTTGGGCTACATTTTGGCATATATATATAGCCCAATGTAGCACAATATATATTTTTTCAAAGTTAATTTTCGTAAAAACCACTTAAGAATAGGGCTACCAGTCCCTACAATTTTTCCCAATTTCTTTATTTTATTTTTTGCTTTGGAGCGCTCCCGGTGCGCTTCCCGGGGAGCGCCCCGAAAAGCGTACTTTTATAAAGCGCCCCCGGGCGCGCTCCGGGGAGCGTCCCGTAAGCGTCCCGTAAGCGCCAATATCGCGAATGAAAACATGATCGTGACGTATCGCGTAGCCGCGTCCGCGTGATACGCACGGCGTAAGCGCACCCGGAAGTACTCGAGCGAATACGATCGCGCAACGTAAACATCCGACGCGCTTATGCTACGCGACCCGGAGCGCGCCCGGGGGCGCGTAGCGTAAGCGCATCGGGTCATGTGACCTGAAAATAACACTTTTCATTGGTTCATAACAGTTTTAATTTCATAATGATGAAGCCCCTGGTCTTGTGACCTGAAAATAACACTTCTCATTGGTTCAGGACAGTTTTTTTTCCCAATGATGAAAGACCCCACCTTTTTTCCTTATTCTGACTTTGTCCTTTGACTGAGGAAGACCTGTTTGTACATCTCTGTACCTTTTTGATCTTAATAATGGCTTCAGTAGCAGCAGCAGCTGGTGCATCTGCCCCACCACCACCACCACCACCAACAGGACCAGCTCCAGATTATATTGGTGGTCAAGAAGAGGAGGAGGAGGAAGAGGAGGAGGGGAGGAGAAGATGGCTGCCTGAAGAAAATACCCCATACAAACCCAAGCCACACATTGTATGGGAGTTTTTTTCAATCCCAGAGGGCAAGAAAAAAGTGAATGCGGCCAAGGTAACTTGCCTAATCTGCAATGAGGAACTCTCACGGGGCATCCCAAACAAAAAATATTCATTTGGTAACTATACCATGATTCGTCATATGACCCGAAAGCACCCAAACAACTACTCTCGTGCAGAGCTCAGGGAACTGGCCAGTAACCTCCCCCAGTCGTCAAGGACCACCTCCCAAAGAAACCAACCCACTTCATCGGGACCAGAAACATCAGAGATGATGCCTTGTATTCAGCCAAGATTTGCTGATTTTAAAATCACTTGTTCTGCATGTGGCAAGCTTATCGCCTATGGTGAAAAAAGCGTAAAGCTCATCGTCCTTGCAGGTGATAATCACAAGTGCCCCAAAAAGAAGTAATTTTTTGGGTTTTTTGTTTTTTTGCTCCAGTTGAGCCAGTTTCAATTCCCTTTTTTTGTTTCTCCCCCTAAAAAAATACAAAAAAAATATAAAACTGTTTTGAAAAGCCAAAAAAAGTACAAAATGTTCAAAAAACACAAAAAAATATAAAACAACAAAAAGAAGAAAAAAAAAGTTCTTTTTAGAACTACCTCCAATTTCTAAATAAAGGCTTCATTTTTTAAAAACTCTGTCATCTTTTTCCCTCATAGTACGCTCCCCGGGCCGCTCCCCGGTGCGTGTACCGGGCGCTTCCCCCGCGCAAAACGAAAAAAAAAATATTTTAAATGCCCCGCGGGGCCCTTTTATAGCCCCCACATCAAACCTAGGGGGTCAAGGGGGGGTCTACTCTGCCCCCTTATGGTCTTTTCCCTCTTTGTTTTGGCCACCTCTCGTGTCTCGATCCTACCGAGACACAGGATGGCGGCCGCTCCAGACTGTTTCGAATGTTTACAGACACCCGAGAGCCAATCAGCTTTCCGTGCGCACCTCGCGTGGCGTGCCCGGTGCGCGTACCGGTGCACGTACCAGAGCACGGCTATAGATATATATATTTTTTTTAACCTTAATTACTCAAAATCCACTGGAGCACATATCTTGAGACATAGCAAAGGCACATCGGGCTACCAGTCCCTACAATTTTGCCAAGTTTGGTGGAAATCCATTCAGCCGTTCGGGCTAAAAGTGAAATCGACCGCCCTATGGAAATTAACATGGGGAAAACGCGTTTTGGGACCCCCCTTTTATCTCGGCCCCCGCTTGACGAATCCCCCCAAACTTTCAGGGAAGGAACGGAACGCCGCGAGGCCATTTTGAGGAAATTTTGAGGCAGATTCGTCATCCGGCGCCAAAGTTATTCCAAATAGAATTTTGAGATTTAACATTGAAAAAAATCCTAACTATAACTACCTACTGGCGACCGCCAGTAGGTAATATATATATATATATATATATATACACTCAGAGGCACTCCCTAAGCCACCTCCAAATCCGTTAGATCGGCGAAGCTAGTAACAGGAGACGGACCACAGGATCTGCCCATAGGATAATTTATTGCCACAGGAAAACAGCCATGACGCGTTTCGGGCTACGAGAGCCCTAGATCACATGCAGAGCGGTTACATTTTTTTGTCATTTTTATGCAGTGAATACAAGTACCCGCCTCCCTGACATCAACTTCCAGGTCACATGAAAAAGGATACGGAAGAGGTACTATTCCCAATGGATTTTGCGCAAATATTCGTAAAAAAGCTGGTTATTTGCAAAAAACAAATACCCCTTTGCAAGTATAAAAACAAGAACATTGCCTCTATAGTAGCCGCTATTTACATTGCGCAATGCACTAAACATGCAGCCCCCTCTATCAAGAGATACATATTCACCATGAATGTTAGTATAACAGCATCAATGCTTATATTCGATGACAGGTGACTGTACTCTTAACGATGAAACACAATTCAGCGTACATCACAAATAAGCTTAGAATGTAATATGCCAGGATAAATCCTTGACCAAAAAGGCATCTCTATATATATAGAAATCCATCAACTTGGAACTTATTGTGAAACCAGGGAGGAACTAGTATCAACACCATACATACATTTATGTGAAAATATCTAAAACACCTCTGCAAAAATGTGCTAAAAAATGTGCAAAACAGTGCAAATAATATATACATAAAGTGCAAGAGTGTATGATAAATACATCCGTATAAATACGTGAAAATAGGTTCCAACAATAAAAATTGGCCATGGCCTAAATTCATTGCTAAAAAACACATAAATAACACATTTATATTAAAAACAGTAATTCATCATTTCAAAAAACTGGTGAGCACCTCAAATGTGAAGGAAAAAAGAGAGGACCAAAATTACATAATATTTACAAGAGACTGAATCAGCAACAATTTTAATGACGGGTAACAGGGAACCTGACAACCCGATCAATCCATCTCAATGTATGATGGAGACAATAACAAATGTGAATGCACCCCTATCAGAGTCTTGTGTGATTTTAACAGGTAACAGGGACCCTGACTACCTATTATTTAAGAGACACCCATATAGTTCACAAAGAATGCTATACCCAACCAAATCAGCAATGCTGTCTCATCCTTAGCCTCTAAACAAACTTCTATCCGCTGCTACGTGACTGTGAATGTGCAAATTAGTGGAATGTAATAAACTAGCTGAATGCAATAAGCGACTTTTTAAGCCCAATATTCTTTCTATTCCTGCTACTGCCTTCATGACTATGAAGAGAAGCCCGGGGCACCACAGCAATAGTGGCCTGAACATGGAGCCCATGTGCAGAAGTTTCTTCTCTACACCAGTGGCCAACGGATCCCAGAGGGGACCAAGAGAATAGTTCCACCAAGGTGCGCACCCACACCCATGTGGAACCTTAATGAAATGCTAATGCAACTGATGAAAGACCCCATTGAGCCACTCCACAGGACAGAACAAACATTTGTCACACTAAAAACAACATTCCTAACTGCGATGATATCGCTGAGTAAGTGAATTACAGGCACTACCACCCAGGAACCATCCCTGCAAATACACATGGACAGGGTAGTCATGAGAACAAACTCACCCCTCTGACTGAATGTCGTATCACAGTTTTATATAAGCCAAGCAAACCAAATAGCAAGCTTTTTCCAGGATCCAAAGACCCAAGCTGAAAGAGCCCTGCATAAAGTGGACGTGCGCAGAGCAATCATTTACTACGAGACCAGGGCCGTAAGGCTGAAACGCTTCAGTGTGTAGACTAGGCTCTGTTGAATAAATTCTGAAAATCAAAGTTCCAGAGCGTGGCGTCCTTTGTGGGGAAAAATAAATAATATATATATATATTTATTTTGGGTTGTTTGGGTGACCGGTTTCCCGTGCCTACCCCCGCGAAAGAAACCAGGCAGAGCGGTTGCGGCGGAAATGTCATCAGTGATGTCCTCAGTGATGTCCTCAGTGATGTCACTGACCATGTCATGAATGATGTAATATGTGACATCATCAGCAGTTTTTTTTAACCTTAATTACTCAAAATCCACTGGAGCACATATCTTGAGACATAGCAAAGGCACATCAGGCTACCAGTCCCTACAATTTTGCCAAGTTTGGTGGAAATCCATTCAGCCGTTCGGGCTAAAAGTGAGGTCGACCGCCCTATGGAAATTAACATGGGGAAAACACGTTTTGGGACCCCCCTTTTTTCTCGGCCCCCGCTTTAGAAATCCCCCCCAAACTTATAGGGAAGGACCCGGGTGCCACGAGGCAAATTTGAAGAAATGTTCAGGTAGATTCCTCAACCGGCGCCAAAGTTATTCACAATAGAATGTTGAGATTTTGTATTGAAAATAATCCTAACTATAACTACTGGAGTTCTGGACTTTTTGGTTCTGTCCAGAGGTGTCAGGGAACAACACCCAAAGACCCCGGAGTTCCACCTGCCTTGGTGCACAAATGAACAGAAACACGGGCTTCTCGATGGTGGCGTCAAAGACCAAAGGTTTATTATTGCAGGGACACAGAAGTCACAGAAACTACGCATGGGCAGTAACCAGGAGCCTGTTCAAATTGTACAAAGAGGGTTGCTCCTTATATACTAAATTTTGGCCTTTAGGCGAATTCTTCACATGTTAGTACATTCCCAAACCTTTGTGTCATAAACAATAAATATTTGGTGTACACAGGAATCGTCGACAATATCTGATGTCAAAACATTACGAACGAGGGGTTCCCACTTTTCCATCATAATCTCATGTCAACTTTTCATTCAAGTCCCGGACCGCCTCATCGTAAATTTCGTTACCTCCCCCTAATAAAGGCCCAGAAGGAAAGGAGCAGAGCCAGGTGCAGAAGATAGAAAAGCAGGATAAGGGATGTTTGTAGGTTGTAAATGGGCAAGGCTACCGGCTTCGGCCGCCTAATCGTGATCAGGACAATGGACACGAAGACCAGTTTGGCAGGACTGGCCTCGGGCAGAGGAGGCAGCCTTTGTCGAGTCATGCAGCTACAGCGTGATCTGGTTTAAGGTGCACGTGTCATGAAAGAGGTGAATCTCCGGCTAAGGCTACGTGTCCTTAATCGAAATGAAGTGATCAGAGGTTATTGCGTATGTGAGGGCAAGAAACACAAAAATGGCGGCCATGATCTAAGATGGATGCCGTGGGTAGATCAGAAATGTGTTTATAAAAGGAGTGCTCTTGCTCGTAGCGTAGCGAAAACACCAGGATATGCTAAATGGATCATTTGCGGTTCGCTGATACCAATATTATGTATTTCCGACAATATTGAAAACACGGGTTCAAATCGTCACGGAACCTCACTTCCTACTGGCGACCGCCAGTAGGTAATATATATGTATATATATATATATATATATGTATATATGTATATATATATGTATATATATATATATATATATATATCTATATATATCTATATATATATATATATATATATATATTTATATATTCATATATATAAATATTACCTACTGGCAGTCGCCAGTAGGTAGTTATAGTTAGGACAAAGTTACCATAGGAAGAGCATTTTTTGTTTTGCCTATACCTTTGGTGTCGTTTGATGAATCCTAATGAAATTTTCCAAACTAATTCTTTATTCATATCAGCTCCTATGTTGAAAGTGTGGAGGTGATTCGTTAAGGGGGGGCCGAGAAAAAGGGGGGGCCCAAAACGTGTTTTCTCCATGCAATTTTATTAGGAAACTTTAGACAAGGCTACAGGTCGAACGGGTGAACAGAATTACCTCAAATTTGGCAGGGAGAAGGGTCTTGGTCTAGAAAAGCACACGTTTCTTTATTTGGTGTAAATCAGTTCAATAGCTTTTGAGAAATATCAAAATTTACAGATATCAATATTTGGGAATTTTGCCATCCGATTTGCTGAGGCGTTACGAGCATGAGCTTACTGCTTATTGGTTGAGAGCGGTTGCAACTAGGACGTGTTGGCCGCCATTTTGTGATTCTGTTGAAGCGAGTAAGGGGAAAAAAGGGTGAAAAAAGTAGGAAAGGGGAGGGTAGGAGCACTGTAACCTCTGTGGGGTGTTTCAGGTGTGCTACACAGGGGGTGCGAAGCGAACTACTCATACCTACCGGTCTGAAGGTGCTGGGGTATGGAAATTAAGTGAGGTATTGCCTAGGGTCTGATGCTCCTAAAGTGAGCTGCTGCGGGACTCAGGGATTAGAGCATGAGCCAAACTCTGTATCTTATGATGTGAAGTCATGTGCCCTGGCCGCTGCAGCACACCTGTGGAAGTAGTGTCAGCATGTGTTTGTACCTACTAGGACAAACTACTGACCCCTACAGGTCTGAAAGTCCTAGGGTACTTAAAATATGTGAGGTATTGTCTAGATTATCATTGTGCAAAGCTGAGCTGCTGCCTGACTCGGGGATGAAAGCGTGAGCCCAAACTGTGTGTCATATGCTGTGAAGTCATGTGCTCTGGCCGCTGTGCCACATCTGTCCAAGTAGTGTCAGCATGTAGTTATACCTACTCGGAGGAACTTTTTTTCCGATTATTGTAACTTGTGTATGGGGCTTAGCAGGTGTTATACAGGGAGTGCGAAGGTAAATTTGCACATATCAAATCAATTTGGTATTTGTAAAGTGCAAACTACTCACTCCTACGGGTGTGATGGCACTGGGGGCATAAGCTGAGCTGCTGCCGGACTCGAGGATAGAGTAGCTGAACTACTGACCCCTACCGGTCTGAAAGTGCTGGGTACAGAAATTAAGTGAGGTATTGCCTAGAGTCTTATGCTGATAAAATGAGCTGCTCCTGGAATCAGGGATTAAACCGTGAGCCCAAACTGTGTGTACTATGGTGTGAAGTCATGTGCTCTGGGTGCTGTGCTACACCTGTCCAAGTAGTGTCAGCAATATTTTATACGTAGTAGGAGGAAGTTTTGTGTGGAACATGGTATCTTGTATATGGTGCTTAGGTGGTGTTACACAGGAAGTGCGAAGATAAATCAATACAGTATTTGTAAAGCGCAAACTACTCACCCCTACGGGTCTGAAGGCCCTGGAGGCCGGCGTGGAAATTATGTGAGCTATTAAGTGCGCTACTGCTCAGAATCACTTGGTGCTGAGCTGAGCTGCTGCTGGAGCAGGGGATAAAACTGTGAGCCCTGTGCTCTGAACTCATGTATTCTGGCTGCTGCGGCACACCTGTCTAAGTAGTGTCAGTATGTGTGCATACGTACTAGGAGGAACTTTTGTTTTAAACAGTGTGATGTCTGTAGAGTGATTGGGAGGTGCTACAGAGGGAGTGTGAAGTTCAATTCTGCAGCTTCGAATCAATCCGGAATTTCAAAAGTGCAAACTACTCACTCGTACTGGTCTGCAGGCGCTGGGGGCCGGCGTGGAAATTAAGAGAGCTATTGGTCAGAGACACATGGTGCTATCCTGAGCTGTTGCTAGAGCCGGTGATCAAAGCGAGAGCTCTGTGCTCTAAAGTCAGATGGTCTGGCCATTGCGCCACAGCTGTGTGGAGAATACATTTTGGTGAGGGTTCTGGAGTTGCCGTTACCTGGCCCTTAAATAGTGGGCCTAAGTTGTCAGTTATAGGGTGGCTCTAAAAAGAGCCCTTGTGTTCATTAGTTGGAGCTACATGTAGGTGCGGATGCACAACTTCAGGTTATTCAGAAAAACTCTGTTTCCCTGATATGTGAAGTGTACTTCATCACTTCTGTAGATATTAGCCATATCAAAACGTATGTTGTTGTTGTAGATCAACCCCTTTCTATGGACTCTGAGGTATGCAGACACAGCTTTGTTGACATTCCTCCTAGATTTTTCAATCTGAGGACAAAATTGTTTTGACCATTTCCACTTCTGTCTTTGGCATATATTGGAATATACAAAGACAGCTTGAAGGAAAAGTAACATCAATTTTCCAAAGGTGTCCTTCATAAGCATTTCCAAACCTACTGCAGTCAATGTGCCTAGGTAATTTCCACCACAATGCGCTATCATGAGGTCAGGGTGTGGAAGATGCAAAGAGGTTTTAACCAAAGGTAGCAATTGGTGCCATTTCAATCCTCTCTGTGCAAACAAGTTAATGTCCACATTTTGTAAACCTAGGTCTAAGACAATACGGCTTTGTTCTGCATACCTCTTGCACCAGAAAACATAGCTATGTCCTACGATCCACACTAGCATTTCGAGGATATGGCTGGAAGATATGGATAGATGTCTGTAGCTCATGCAGTTCCTTCGTAGACCAAGAGATATGTTTAAAGATGGGGAACTACTTTTTTTTGCCATACAAAAAGATACCTTATTGGGAGATGTAAAGCATTGTTTCTTAAAAGTAGGGTGCACATTCGTTTTGTGATTGTTTAAGAAAAAGCAGTTTCAACGTGGAGTACATTTCATAGGATAACAGTTACTCAACTCAGCCACAACTGCTACTTACATTTTGAAGGCACTGTTTCAACTTAAAACAATCTTGAACTTTTAACCTGCACGTGCCGTTAAATGTTCAAGAAAATGTTGCAAAAGAATATCATTATGTTAAAAAAAATTATTAACTTTTAACCAGCACGTGTTGTAGAATGTTCTAGAAAGTGCGTTGATAGAATATGTTGCACTGCTGACTTCTATGTGTCGTTGAATATGAAAAAAACTGTTTATATGGAAAATTAAAAAGAAACTAATAGAGAGAAGTTTTGAAACCTGAAAGAATCAAGGAACTATTCTAATTTGTTCTTTACATCTATTGATGTGTGGAGCAACAAAATTATAGACAAAACAGCACCATGAAGAGAAAGAAGCAGGGAGCGGGGGACGGGTTGAGATGGGCAGAATGGCACACATGCACAATTAAGTACAGCACAAGTATAGACAATCAATGACCAAAGTGAAACACACCAACAAGGAGCACATGTCACACAACCCGCCAACATCACACCACTGAATGAGAATGGAAGTCAAAAACACGCTGCATTCATGCAGATGTGTACAAAGGCCGGTCATGGGTGTTGTGGAATGTCTGCGACTGTAGTCATCATGGATGAGATGCCCAGCACGTGGCACATGGGCGGGTTCACTGTGTGTTACATTGCCAAACAGCTGCTCCTCCATCCCACGAGCCCCCACACTTTTGTACGATGCGCTGTTGTATCCTGTGCACTCATATGGCACACCATTGTAATGCCTATTTGCGCATGTCCTACTGCATTCCAACTACATCATGACAATGCCGTTTGGAGGTGGTGCATGCCACTTTACAACATCGACTGCTGCGGCCCTTGTGGCAGGCCACACCAGAACACAGAGACACATGTCCAAAACACCCAATTCCCCTTGCCAGATAGACACACCCCTGCGCTGACCTGTGTAAGCCGGACCAGCACACGTCGGTTGTGCATGCAGGAGGACGCGTGCGTAGCTACATGTCCTGGGTCACTGCCAATGCTGAGGTGAAAGCACACTGTGATGTTGCAGGGCCCAGGCCTATCATGCTAACACAATGACCACAGGGACACACTTGCTCAGATGCGGGTTTGGGGGCAATGGCGGTCCTGGGGTTGTTGCGATGAGTCTTGTGCCTCTCGTGGGTATCCCTGTATCATGCACATTGACTCTATGGCACCTGTGGGTGTTCTGGTGTGGCTCTTGGCTGTGTTCTCTTTCATGCGGCAGGTAGTCATCCTGCGTAACACCAGCAGAAATTTGGTGTAAAATCCCTGGTGCTAACGTGGCTTATCGCCGGTATTTATTTCGCATTGCAGTTGTTGTGAAAGTTGTGATGTGATTTTTTCAGATCAATATGCGAACTGGGCAGTGTATTCCGTCAAGATCCAGCACCAGACGCACTGTTCCCAATCAATATAAATACAATGAGATTTCTTCATTTATTTTGTGTGTACACTGTAAGTGCAGCCTCTATCTCAGTGCAATTCAATAAAGGATTTTAGTATTTAGAATAAATCGCAAAGGTGCACCTCGTGTCTTTTTGCACAGGAATGGCTAGCCTGCATTTTATTATCAGCACTTTAATGCAAGTAAAGTGGAGATAAATCTAACACACTATTCAGAAGTTGGTGCAAACTGCAGACATCACCAGTATTCCTATGGTAAGTGCCCCAAAATTTAACACTATGGTGAACACCATCAAATAACAGTAATAAGAAAAAGAAGAGTCACACAGCAGTTAAGAAAACAACCAAAAACATTACAATTTTTTTTTCAAACTTAATTTTTTTATAAACATATATATATACTGATTCTTGTGGACTCACGAAGTGTGAATTATGTGTGAATTATGTGTGCAATGGCGGAATATAGAAACTTGCTGGTATCCAGAGCATGTGTCAGACCTGTTTTGTAGTGAAAGCAGGTGTGGAGGTGATATTAAAGCGGAGGTCGGCTCCTCGTTCTGACACGCCCCTCGGTCTGGAGCTCCGCATCAACCGACAAACTGTGGCAATGGACGATGTGTTTGGAAGGCACAATGCGTCGCCCCCCCAACCCGGAGTGTCTCAAAGGTATTGGGGAGAGGGAGCAGACAGTATGTCTGTTTAATGGACTTTCCAGCAATGATGGAAGCCGTCAGCGTTTTCCCGCAATGCTAGAAGGAGCCGACACTGCAAGCATTATCATGTGCGAAGTTAGGTCACTGTACCTCTATCTTACTGCCTGTTGGTTCCATATTGCGGGACTCGATGCACTTCACCCGAAGTCTCTTGGTGGGAATATCGGCAACAACGATCTGAGGAACTTTCCCTGTCCGCTTTCAGTGAGAGTGATTGCCCGCCAATGAGAAGACTCGGTTAGCAGCTTAAAAACAGCAGCTTCGGAGCATTTCCATCTTGGCAAATTTCAGTGAGCACCCAGCACTGATGAGGCACACGCCGAAACGCGTCTGCCGGAGACTGATTCTTGTGGACTCACGAAGTGTGAATTATGTGTGCAATGGAGGAATAAAGAAACTTGCTGGTATCCAGAGCATGTGTCAGACCTGTTTTGTAGTGAAAGCAGGTGTGGAGGTGATATTAAAGCGGAGGTCGGCTCCGCGTTCTGACACGCCCCTCGGTCTGGAGCTCCGCATCAACCGACAAACTGTGGCAATGGACGATGTGCTTGGAAGGCACAATGCGGCGCCCCCCCAACCCGGAGTGTCTCAAAGGCATTGGGGAGAGGGAGCAGACAGTATGTCTGTTTAATGGACTTTCCAGCAATGATGGAAGCCGCCAGCGTTTTCCCGCAATGCTAGAAGGAGCCGACACTGTAAGCATTATCATGTGCGAAGTTAGGTCACTGTACCTCTTTCTTACTGCCTGTTGGTTCCATATTGCGGGACTCGGTGCACTTCACCTGAGGTCTCTTGGTGGGAATAGCGGCAACAACGATCTGAGGAACTTTCCCTGTCCGCTTTCAGTGAGAGTGATTGCCCGCCAATGAGAAGACTCGGTTAGCAGCTTAAAAACAGCAGCTTCGGAGCATTTCCATCTTGGCAAATTTCAGTGAGCACCCGGCACTGATGAGGCACACGCCGAAACGCGTCTGCCGGAGACTGATTCTTGTGGACTCACGAAGTGTGAATTATGTGTGCAATGGCGGAATAAAGAAACTTGCTGGTATCCAGAGCATGTGTCAGACCTGTTTTGTAGTAAAAGCAGGTGTAGAGGTGATATTAAAGCGGAGGTCGGCTCCGCGTTCTGACACGCCCCTCGGTCTGGAGCTCCGCATCAACCGACAAACTGTGGCAATGGACGATGTGCTTGGAAGGCACAATGCGGCGCCCCCCCAACCCGGAGTGTCTCAAAGGTATTGGGGAGAGGGAGCAGACAGTATGTCTGTTTAATGGACTTTCCAGCAATGATGGAAGCCGCCAGCGTTTTCCCGCAATGCTAGAAGGAGCCGACACTGCAAGCATTATCATGTGCCAAGTTAGGTCACTGTACCTCTTTCTTACTGCCTGTTGGTTCCATATTGCGGGACTCGATGCACTTCACCCGAGGTCTCTTGGTGGGAATAGTGCCAACAACGATCTGAGGAACTTTCCCTGTCCGCTTTCAGTGAGAGTGATTGCCCGCCAATGAGAAGACTCGGTTAGCAGCTTAAAAACAGCAGCTTCGGAGAATTTCCGTCTTGGCAAATTTCAGTGAGCACCCGGCACTGATGAGGCACACGCCGAAACGCATCTGCCGGAGACTGATTCTTGTGGACTCACGAAGTGTGAATTATGTGTGCAATGGCGGAATAAAGAAACTTGCTGGTATCCAGAGCATGTGTCAGACCTGTTTTGTAGTGAAAGCAGGTGTGGAGGTGATGTATATATATATGGAATATGCTACTTACCAGTATGCATCTGTTCTTGGCATAGAGGGCCGCAGAGTGGTACATTATGAATAGATCGCCATCTGGTGTTGGGCCAGGATGATTGCACTTGTTTTTCTCTTGGAGAGTCTTTTGTATCTTGGTGACTCCTCCTTTTGTTGCTAGTGCGCATGGGCATCGGCTCCATCCTTAGATTGTTTTGCCATAGTAGGGTTAGATGGAGTAGTATGATAGAATACAGATAGAAATGCCCATGTAAGTGTATCTAAATACGATATTGTTGGAACAGACACAGGTTTCTGGGGAGGCTGGGAGGGCATGTACCACTCTGCAGCCCTCTATGCCAAGAACAGATGCATACTGGTAAGTAGCACATTCCGTTCGAGGCATATGGGCTGCAGATGGTACATTATGAATAGACTTTACAGCAGTTCTCTCCCTAGTGGTGGTCGCCTGTGTCTGTTGCAACAGTCTGAAATAAAGTCTTTAGTACAGCTTGTCCCACTCTAGCTTGTTGTGTGCACATCTACACAATAGTGCTTTGTGAAGGTATGCAGTGTAACCCAGGTAGCTGCTTTGCATATGTCATCTAGTGGAATGTTTCCCAAAAATGCCATAGATGCTCCTAGTTTACGTGTAGAGTGAGCTCTAGGAGAAACACTTAATGTCCTCTTTGCATATTTGTATACATTTTACAATCCATCTGGCAATGCCTGCTTTAGAGATGGGATTGCCCTTATGTGTAGGAGAAAACGCTACAAACAGCTGTTTTGTCTTTCTGAAAGTTTGTGTTCTTTCTATATAATACAATATTGCCCTTCTGACATCTAATATGTGTAGGGCCCTTTCCGCTACCGTCTGTGGTTTTGGAAAGAAGACCGGTAGTTCCACTGACTGATTGATGTGGAATGCTGAAATTACTTTAGGCAAGAATTTTGGATTTGTTCTAAGAACCACCTTGTTTTGGTGTAACTGCATGAATGGTTCTTGAATTGTAAACGCTTGTAACTCACTTACTCTTCTGAGTGAAGTGATAGCTATGAGGAAGGCCACCTTCCATGTGAGGAATTGTATTTCACACCTATGCATAGGTTCAAAGGGTGGTCCCATTAGTCTGGTAAGTACTATGTTTAGATTCCAGACTGGGGAAGGTGGCAGTCTTGATGGAATGACTCTTCTGAGTCCTTCCATGAAAGCTTTAATTGCTGGTACTTTAAACAGGGAAAGATGTTGCCTGTTTTGTAGGTACGCTGCTATAGCTGCGAGATGCACTCTGATCGAGGTATATGCTAAGTTGCATTGCTGCAAGTGTAGTAAATAGCAAATAATCTGTTTAGTAGATGCGTCCAGAGGGTTGATGTGTTACTGTTACAGTGTACAGCAAACCTTTTCCATTTTGCTGCATAGCATGCTCTGGTGGTAGGACGTCTTGCTTGTTTAATGATTTCCATACATTCTGGAGGTAAATCTAAGTATCCAAACTCTATGACCTCAGGAGCCAGATCGCTAGGTTCAATTGTTTGGGATCTGGGTGCATTATTTCTCCATGATTCTGTGTAAGGTGCATGGGTAATAATCTTAGCTTTTGATGTGGTACCTGTGATAGTTGTAGTAGCGTGGTGAACCACGGCTGTCTTGCCCACGTGGGTGCTACTAGTATCATTGTCATTGAGTGCTGTTGCAGTTTCCGAACCACTAACGGAATTAGTGGGAGAGGGGGAGAAGCGTAAGCAAATTTGTTGGACCAATTTAGCCATAGTGCATTGCCCTGGGACCTGTGGTGTGGGTACCTGGATGCGAAGTTTTGGCATTTTGCGTTCTGATGATTGGCAAACAGATCTATCTCTGGTTGTCCCCATCTTTGGAAGAATGGCTGCAGTATTTGGTTGTGCAGCTCCCATTCGTGTACTTGTTCTGACTCTCTGCTTAGGATGTCTGCTATCTGATTTTGAACTCCTGGTAGGTGTTCTGCTAGCAGATAGATCTTTTGAGGAATGGCCCATCTCCAAATGTCCTGTGCTAGTCTGGATAGTTGGAAAGAGTGTGTCCCTCCCTGTTTTTGAATATAATACATTGCAGTCATGTTGTCTGTTCTGATCAGGACTGCCTTTGTTGTTATTTGCATCTGGAAAGCTTTTAGTGCTAGAAATACTGCTAGTAGTTCCAAGTAGTTGATGTGCAGTTTCTTTTGCTGCACACTCCATTTCCCCTGCACTGTGTATTTGTCCATGTGCGCTCCCCATCCGGAGAGCGATGCGTCCGCTGTCAGTATCGCTTGTGAAATTCGAGTCGACAACTGTTTGAAGTAGTTAAGACTCTGGCAGGGAAGGTGGTAGATCTGAACCCTCCACACACTCAGGAATTCTGCAATAATTTAGCAGATTACTTTTTCTCAAAAGTAAACGATATATATGCAGAATTCTCGGTCATTCCATCAAATACCAGCACTTATCCTAAATCACCAAAAAACAGTATGGACTGTTTGTTTTCCCAATTTAGGGATATGACGGAACAGGAAATAGGAGATATTATGAGACTGGTTAAAACAGGTTCAGCCTTAGATCCTTGCCCCCCTAAAATTTTTATTCCAGTAACTGATGTGGTGAGCAAAGTCATAACCCCCATCTGTAACGCCATGTTCCAATCGGGGATCTTTCCGGATAAGTTAAAAAACACTTTGCTGAAACCCTTATTGAAAAAAACTGGTCTTGATAAAACAATTCTCAAAAACTACAGACCCATTGCTAGCCTACCCTACTTGGCTAAAATTGTGGAAAGAGCAATGAATGTTCAACTAGCCGAATATATTGAACAAAACAGTCTCCTGGACGAATCGCAGTTTGGATTCCGGAAACTTCATGGGACGGAGACTGCCCTCATTAAAGCCGCCGATGATATCAGAGCCATTAGAGACCAAGGAGGGACAGCTATACTGGTCCTACTGGATCTCTCGGCGGCCTTCGACACGGTCAATCATACCGTTCTGATTGACCGTGTCGAGGAGATGGGCATTTGCTCAAAGGCCAAAGAGCTTCTGGCATCATTCCTGTCCAATAGAACACAGGCAGTAACATTGGGCGCATTTCAATCCCCTCAGCTCGCCCTCCCATGTGGCGTCCCGCAAGGCTCATCCCTAAGTCCGACACTCTTCAACATCTATGTGTCGGACTTAGCAAGGGTGATTAAGAACCACCGGATGAGCCTTACCTCCTACGCCGACGACACCCAACTGGTGATCGCTATTAAGAACAACGGTGAGGAGGTTGCCGCCAGATTCCAAGAAGGCATGCTTGCCATCAAGGAATGGATGTCGGAAAACTGCCTGCGCCTCAACTCGGAGAAAACCGAAGTAGTGATCTTTGGAAATTTATCACCACAGTGGTCCACTCTTTGGTGGCCGACACCCCTTGGAGCCCCTCCAGAACCAGTAAAAAAGGTCAGGAACTTAGGCATTATGTTTGACGACAATCTTAACTTTTCCAACCATGCCAACCAGGTTGCGTCGTCTGCTTTCTACAAGCTTAAGATAATTAAAAAAATCCTGCCCTATCTTCCGGAGAGTGCTAGGAAAACAGTGGTGAGCTCCTTAGTACTCTCTTCACTCGACTACTGTAACGGACTGTTTGTAAACGCCCAGGCAAGGGTGGTGGCCAAACTCCAGCTTATACAAAATGCGGCCGCAAGGCTACTAGCTGGCATTCCCAAGTTTCAGTCCACCAGGCATGCGATTAGAAATCTCCACTGGCTAACAGTGAGAAATCGCATCAGATTCAAGACCCTGTGTCTCACCTACAAAGCTCTCAAGGGCCTTGGACCAGCCTTTCTCAAACGAAAACTTCAATACTATTCACCAAAAAGATCCTTACGCTCCGAACATAGTCACCTACTGGTAGTGCCTCGCACCAGGACGGTGACATGGGGCGACAGAAGTTTTACCAATGCTGCAGCCAAAATCTGGAACATGCTCCCAAAGGAAATAAAACTGGCACCATCATTATTCCAGTTTAGAAAACTGGTAAAAACTTGGTTATTTGATCAATAATCCGCTCAGAAACAATACGTTTGAAGGAAGATACCACCTTATTCTGGGATTCTCAGCAAATTATAGCGCCAAGACACCCACGGGTATACGCCGCGCTCTATAAATTTTTAAAATAAATAAAATAAATAAATAAATAAATAAATCGGTTCTAGGAACGACCGTCCTTTGGAAATGTTTGTTGTGTTCCACCACTTCAGAGAGCGATGCGTACGGTCGTCTACCAACACCAGATCTGTAATCTGACCTTGAGCCTGATTCCACTGTGTCGCTAGACACTCCTGTAGTGGATGCATTTGTAGTCTGGCATGTGGTATTAGTAGTATGCAGGAGGACATTATGCCTAACAGCTGCATAAACACTTGTGCTGGTAGTGAGTGTTGTGGTTGAAATCTTTGTATTAATTTGACCATTGTCTGTATCCTGATTGGATTGGGGTATGCTTTGGCTCTTTCTGTGTCTATAGTAGCCCCCAGGTATTGTTGAATTTTGTTTGGTTGTAGGTGTGATTTTTTGTAGTTCACCGTAAACCCTAGGTGGTGCAGCAACTGAATTGTCTTCTGTGTGTTGTGAAGGCATTCTTCTTGTGACTTGGCCTTTATTAACCAATCGTCCAAGTAAGGGAAGACATGTATTTGTTGTCTTCTTAGGTGTGCTGCCACCACAGCTAGGCATTTTGTGAACACTCTTGGTGCTGTTGTGACACCGAACGGAAGGACTTTGAATTGATAATGTTGTCCTTCCACTACAAACCTTAGGTATTTTCTGTGGGCTTTGTGAATTGGGATGTGAAAGTAAGCGTCTTTTAGATCCAGTGTGGAAAGAAAGTCCCCTTTCTTCAGTAAAGGAAGTACTTGTTGGAGCGTGACCATGTGGAAATGTTCCGAATTTATGTATGCATTGAGAGGTCTGAGGTCCAAGATTGGTCTTAGAGACCCGTCTTTTTTGGGGATTAGGAAGTATAGAGAGTATACTCCTGTCCCTTGTTGATGTTTTGGAACCTTCTCTATGGCATGCTTTTGTAGTAGTGATAGTACTTCTTCCTTTAACAATGTCAGATGGTCTTAACTCATTGGACGCTGTTTGGGGGGGATGTTTGGTGGGGTATCAGTGAGTTCTAGGCAATAACCATGTTGGATAATTTGTCTCACCCACTTGTCTGATGTGATGTTTTCCCAGACAGGTAGGAACTGGGCTAGACGTCCCCCGGCCGGTGTTATGTGGTCTGGGGGAAGTTGTATTAAGTCACTGTTTTGGAGTTGGGGAGTTGCGGTTGTTATTATTTCCGCGACCCCTACCCTTGTTGTTGTTACCTCTGTAACTACCTCTTGAATTACCTCTGGGTGATGTTGGCGTAAAAGAGGTGGATTGCTGACTTGTTCCTGTACTCTTTAAGCCCCCTCTATAGGTGGATCTACGAAAGGAACCCCTTTGAGTTGGCTGTTGTAATGCTCCCATTGACTTAGCCGTTTCTGTGTCCTTTTTCATCTTTTCTAAGGTCTCATCTGTGCTTGAGCCGAAAAGTGTCTTTTGATCAAAGGGTTGGTTCAATAAAGATGTTTGTACTTCTTGTTTGAACCCTGAGACTCTAAGCCATGCATGTCTCCTTAACATGACACTGGTGTTGATGGATCTTGCTGCAGTGTCTGCCGCGTCTAGGGCGCACTTAATGGAAGTGTTAGTTATTATCTTTCCTTCCTGTATTAGCTGATCTGCGCTTTTCTGATGTTCTTTGGGGAGATGTGTGATGAGTTTTTCTAACTCATCATAATGTGCCCTGTCATAACATGCAAGTAGCACTTGTGTATTGGCTATACGCCAGCTATTTGCCGCTTGTGATGCCACTCTTTTGCCTGATGCATCTATTAATTTTGACTCTTTATCAGGTGGAGGGGCCTCTCCTGTAGATAATGAGTTCGCTCTCTTGCGAGCGTTTGAAACTACAAGAGAGTCCAGAGGTACCTGCCCTTTGATAAATATTGGATCCTTTGGAGCCGCCTTATATTTTTTATCAATTCTTGGGTTTAACACCCTAGCCCTCACTGGGTCTTTGAATATGTCTGCTGTGTGACTGAGAAGACCCTTCAGCCTAGGTAGAGTACCTGATGTTCTTTGTGCAGTAGGTAGTGTCTCTAATAGGAAATCCTCTATCTGAGGTTCTGTATGTAGATCTACCTTATGATATTTTGCTGCCCTATTAATGAGCTGTACAAACCCTGTGTTATCATCAGGTGGTGAAGGCTTTGAGGGATATACCTCTGGGTCGTTGTCATCATCTGACCCTGCGTCATAATTTTCCCATGGATCATCCTCATCTGGGATAGTGTCATCATCCCCTTGAGGTTCTCCCTCCCCTGTATCACTGTCTACATCTGACTGAGGTGTTGTTATCCTCGCCGTCCTCAGAATCAGCTTGTGGTATTAATAGGCCACCTCCAGATCTATCCTAGCCCCGAATGCTGTTATAGCCGTGGGCTAGGGAAGGATCAGGTGAGGGCAAAACAGGAAGGAAAGGGAGGGGACTGCAGGGAGGGAGAGCTGTGGAGACAGAATACACAATGATTGGTATCAATTCTAATGAATGATCTCCTAACACTATGGTCATGAATATCAACAGGACATCACAGTTTTATACCTGTAACTTGAAAGCAGACTGCGAAAACTCAGAAGATACTTCTCTTCTACGGAGAACATATAAGTTCAGCTCGTGTCTGTCTTCCCCTGTAAACACAAACCTTACTATTGTAACAACCCATAAGACCCAGGTAATAACAGATCTATGCTATTAATGAAAAGATACTACATACCCTAATCTCTTTCCCAGAGAGCATTGAAGGGGCGTAGGCAGAGCTTTAAACCAATAAGGCAAGTACACAGTTTCTCCCTGAAACGATACAGGGGTTACGTCACCCAAAGATAAGGAAAACCAAGGATTACCTGGATAGTTGTTTGGTAAGGGTAATGAAACAAAACAATTCGTCCCAGCCTGGGAACTAAGTCTGGAATCCTCCGCAATAGCCGGTGCAAAAAGGCTCGCCAACGGAGGATCCCCAGGGATCACAAACTCAAACAAAAAGATGTTTCCTCCGCAATAGCCATAGCAAGAAGGCTCACCAACGGAGGAAACGGAATCGGAATGAACTCCAAACAGGTGTTTAGCAAGCGTGTCCTCCGCAAGAGCCGATGCAAGGAGGCTCGCCAACGGAGACACGCGAAAGATAATAAGAGCACCAGAACGTCTGTCCTCCGCAATAGCCGTTAGCAAGGCTTGCCAACATAGGACCAGGAAGAACTTCAAAGCCGGCACACGATTCAATAAACTTGCTCCAAAAACGAAGAGTCGATACGAACGCTAACGGTCACCATCCAAAATATCCGACACCGGATGGCGGAAGTAGCGTCCAATTTATACCCCGCCTCCTATATCGCTGAGCTTTCTGGGACTTGTAGTTTGTTCTCCGTCTGTACCCTTTGTCCCCAGCGAGGCGCGACAGGAACCTGACAGTACATCCCCCCTCACCTAGAGCGCCGAAACGGGCCAGGACGCCCAGGATATCGGTTATGAAACGCAGCCACCAGGCGAGGAGCATGGACACCAGCCGCCGGCTCCCATGAGTTCTCTTTCAGGACCGTAACCCTTCCAAGCCACCAGATAACTAAGGCCACGTCCCCTCCACCTTGAATCCAGAATGCCCTCCACCTCGTACTCCAGACCATCAGGAACCAGCAAAGGGGGAGGAAGGCGGCGCACCACCGCTGCCGCAGGCTTGAGCAGGGACACGTGGAAGACAGGATGAAAACGCAGATGCATCGGCAACTGCAGCTTCACCGCTACCTGGTTGATGCGTTTCACCACACGGAAAGGACCGATGAAGCAAGGGTTAAACACACTGTAGCGCCTGAATCTGAAGTTCCGGGTGGACAACCAGACCCAATCCCCAACCTGATACATAGGACCTGGACGTCGTCTCTTATCCGCCGTACTCTTATATGCTGCCTTGGAAGACTTTAGGGAGTCCAGAACCTGTTCCAATACTCTTTTAAGGTGGGAAACCGTCCTGGCAGCTTCAGGCACTGTCTCCTCTATGCAGGGCTGTACGAAAGGAAGAAACCTGGGATGATGTCCGTACGTACTCTAGAAAGGCGAGACTCTTGTGGCAGAATGTGTCGCATTGTTGTACGCCACTTCCGCCAGCCATAGATGCTCCACCCAGTTGTTCCTACCCTGGGACACATAGCACCGCAGAAATTGTTTCAAAGTCTGGTTGAGACGCTCTGTCTGGCCATCAGTTTGAGGATGGAAGCTCGTGGACAAGGCCGTCTTTATATGAAGAGAGGAGCACCATGCCTTCCAAAACCTTGCGGTGAATTGAGAGCCCCTATCTGACACGATGACAGTCGGTAAGCCATGCAGGCGCACAATATGGATCATGAGAAGTTGCACCAATTGACCCGCCGTGGGTACCTGCGGACAAGCAATGAAATGCCCCATTTTAGTCAGATAGTCAATGACTACCAACACGGCCGTACAACCTTTATCTCTGGGCAGACCCACCACGAAATCCAATGAGATACGCTCCCACGGAGTAGAAGGGGTAGGCAGAGGCTGCAGAAGCCCCGCAGGACGACGATGATCTGACTTGGCTCGGGCACACACGTCACACTCAGTCACCCACCTCTTTACATCGCCTCTTATCGTTGGCCACCAACATCTACGCTGGATTAGGTCCATAGTCTTATCCCCTCCAACGTGTCCCGCACTGGGAGAATTGTGACACCATGTGAACATCTGTTTCCGCAAGGATTCCGTAGGAATCAACAATCGCCCCTGGTTTATCGGAAAGCCATGTCGCAATTGCCATTCCGGATGTATCTGCAACCATCTCTTCCAAGGTTCCATTTTCATCCCTTGCCGTATGCCCTGCAAAAAGGCATCAGGTAGGATAACACAGATCACCTTAACAGGGTCCACTATAGGTGTTACTAACCCTTTCTCAGGTGTTTTCGTGGATGATTGCCGGGTTAAGGCATCCGCCTTTCTATTGTCCGCTCCGGGCCTGAAAGTAATGATGAAGTGGAACTCTGAAAAGAAAAGCATCCACCTAAGCTGTCTAGGGGTGCGATGTCTAGCAGACAACATAAACTGGAGGTTTCGGTGATCGGTATAAACCGTCACTACGTGCTTGGCCCCCATGAGAAAATGCCTCCATTCCGTGAATGCGTTCTTAATCGCCAAGAGTTCTTTTTCTGCGATACAGTAGTTGAGTTCCGCCCCTGTGAGTTTCCGTGACATAAAAGCCACTGGATGTAATTGCCCTGTGTTCTTATTCCGTTGTAATAGTATGGCTCCTATAGCAACCTCTGAAGCGTCGGCCTCAACTATAAACGGGATGTCTGGATTAGGATGAGTCAATATTGGAGCAGTGATAAACGCTTCTTTTAGAGACACAAACGCCTCCTGTGCCTTCTCATCCCACCCAAACCTTTGGTCTTTTTTCAGTAGTCTTGTTATGGGAGCCACCACCTTCGAGAATTGGTTGATAAAGCGCCTATAAAAATTGGCGAATCCTAGGAAACATTGAACATCCTTGATATTTTGAGGAATAGGCCAGTCACGAACAGCTTGGATCTTTCGTTCAGCCATTTCCTGCCCCTGAGGGGTGAGCATAACCCCTAAGAACTCGACTGTGGTGACATGGAAGTCACATTTGGACAGTTTGCAGTATAAGCTGTGTTGTTGTAGGATTCTCAGGACCGATTTGACTTGTTGTACGTGCATCTCCTCAGACTCGGAATAAATGAGAATATCGTCAATATACACTATGACATGTCGATCCAGTATTTCTCTTAGTACGTCATTTAAGAAAAACTGGAACGCAGCAGGGGCATTACAAAGCCCGAAAGGCATGACCAGGTATTCGAATAACCCATACCTGGTCTGGAACGCGGTCTTCCATTCATCCCCTGATCTCATTCGTACGAGATGGTATGCTCCCTTCAAGTCTGATTTGGTGAATATAGTGGCTTTTTTCACCTGTTCCAAGAGTACGTTAATTAATGGCAAGGGGTATCTATTTTTCACTGTTACCGCGTTGAGGGCTCGAAAGTCTACACAGGCTCTTAATTCCCCGTTGGCCTTGGGAATGAAAAATAAAGGGGATGCCGCCGGTGATCTGGATGGGCGGATAAACCCTAATTCCAACAGCTTGTCTAAGTATGTTCTCAGGTAAGCGTTTTCTGGTTCCGTCAACGCATACAATCTGCCCTTGGGAATCACAGCCCCAGGAATTATTTCAATCTGGCAATCGTATGACCTGTGTGGGGGCAACTCTTCTGCCAATACTTCATCAAATACCCCTTTGTAGTCCTGATATACCTCTGGAAGATTGACGGCCTTCTCAGCTGCCGTGGCTATTCTATCCCCACAAGCCAAAGCAAAAGAAGGACTCTGCGTATATCGAAAACAATGCTCCTCGCAATGTCTGGAATTCATCACAATAGTGTCTGTTTCCCAATTAATGTTGGGGTTGTGTCTTTTCAGCCACGGAATGCCCAGAATCACCCCATACTGTGGCGCCTTAATTATGCTGAAAGACACTCGTTCTCTGTGAAACCCAAACCTCATCTCGGTCATGGCCGTTTGATAACTGATGGGCCCTGTATTCAATTTCCTGCCGTCTACTGCAAACACATCGGTACAGTCTTCTCTAGGGACCAGAGGAATCCCTAATCTATCAGCTTCCGTCATGTCCATGAAGAAGCCAGTAGCACCTGAATCCACCATGGCTTGTGTATGCACCTCCATCATGCCAATCATCAACACTATATTGATGAATAAATGTTGCGCTCCCACTACAGTACTTAACATAGAAGGGATACTAACACGACTCCAGGGAACCCCTTCATCACCCCCAGAGCCCCTCAGTTTTCCGCCGGTTTCTCCGTGGCTGCTGAAACCCCCCGGTTTAATCGAAATTTGGAGAACTTGGGTTTGACAGGGCATTCTCTAACAAAATGGCCTTTTTTGCCGCAATACAAACAAAGACCATATTTGCACCTCTGTTCCATTTCAGTAGCGGTTAAGGCCGCTCGGACAGCTCCTATTTCCATGGGTTCCGGGTTGTGAGATATGGAACTGTCAGTGGTTTTCACCGGTACTGAAGAGGGAATAGTTTTGTTCTTAGATCTGTTATCACCTTTGCAATTCTTCAACCTATGATCTAAACGTAACACCAAATTGATCAAATCTTCACATGACACTGGCTGGGGGTCTATTTGAGCTTTGATGTCTTTCATTTCCTCAGTTAAACCCTGATGGAATAGTGATGCTTGCTTAGCTTCTGGCCACTTTGTTTCCGTAACTAGCCTTCTGAAGTTGCTCAAATAGGTCACAATGTCTTGATTCCCTTGACGCAATTCTAACAGCTCTTTATCAGCCGTGTACGTGTCTGCCCTCCTGTCAAACACTTTCGTGAACTCTGCCTGAAACGCATCCCAATCATGTAACAATGGGTCATTTCTTTTAACAATCGGAACTGCCCATTGAGCCGCGTCCCCCACTAAATAAGAAATGATGAAGGCAACCTTTGACTGATTGGTGGGAAACGATCAGGGTTTGCAAGAAAAATGCATCATTGCTTGCGTCAAGAATACTTGTACTGACCCAGCCTCCCCGTTAAATCGTTCTGGATTAGCTAGCGGAATGCTAGGGGGTATTTCTACCACTACCGGACCGGCCGTGCCAGACCCTGAAGCCCTAGCACTAAAGAGGTTTTTCTGGATGTTATCTAACCGATTCCTTAATTCAGTGCTTTCTTGCCTGGATGCTATCAATTCAGATTGCACTACTACTAAAGCAGCCATCACCTCGTCCAGAGTAGCCATAACCTTTCTGCTGATCAGGAGGACTATAACTCGTGGGTCGGATATTCTGTTATCCTCGCCGTCCTCAGAATCAGCTTGTGGTATTAATAGGCCACCTCCAGATCTATCCAAGCCCCGAATGCTGTTATAGCCATGGGCTAGGGAAGGATCAGGTGAGGGCAAAACAGGAAGGAAAGGGAGGGGACTGCGGGGAGGGAGAGCTGTGGAGACAGAATACACAATGATTGGTATCAATTCTAATGAATGATCTCCTAACACTATGGTAATGAATATCAACAGGACATCACAGTTTTATACCTGTAACTTGAAAGCAGACTGCGAAAACTCAGAAGATACTTTTCTTCTACTGAGAACATATAAGTTCAGCTCGTGTCTGTCTTCCCCTGTAAACACAAACCTTACTATTGTAACAACCCATAAGACCCAGGTAATAACAGATCTATGCTATTAATGAAAAGATACTACATACCCTAATCTCTTTCCCAGAGAGCATTGAAGGGGCGTAGGCAGAGCTTTAAACCAATAAGGCAAGTACACAGTTTCTCCCTGAAACGATACAAGGGTTACGTCACCCAAAGATAAGGAAAACCAAGGATTACCTGGATAGTTGTTCGGTAAGGGTAATGAAACAAAACAATTCGTCCCAGCCTGGGAACTAAGTCTGGAATCCTCCGCAATAGTCGGTGCAAAAAGGCTCGCCAACGGAGGATCCCCAGGGATCACAAACTCAAACAAAAAGATGTTTCCTCCGCAATAGCCATAGCAAGAAGGCTCGCCAACGGAGGAAACGGAATCGGAATGAACTCCAAACAGGTGTTTAGCAAGCGTGTCCTCCGCAAGAGCCGATGCAAGGAGGCTCGCCAACGGAGACACGCGAAAGATAATCAGAGCACCAGAACATCTGTCCTCCGCAATAGCCGTTAGCAAGGCTTGCCAACATAGGACCAGGAAGAACTTCAAAGCCGGCACACAATTCAATAAACTTGCTCCAAAAACGAAGAGTCGATATGAACGCTAACGGTCACCATCCAAAATATCCGACACCGGATGGCGGAAGTAGCGTCCAATTTATACCCCGCCTCCTATATCGCTGAGCTTTCTGGGACTTGTAGTTTGTTCTCCGTCTGTACCCTTTGTCCCCAGCGAGGCGCGACAGGAACCTGACAGGTGTAGATGGTCTTGGTGTAGAAGGTGGAGGAATATTTGGCATAGTGTGAGGATTAGGAGAAGAGGGTGTGACTTTAGGTCGAGGAGAAGTAGGGAGAGTTGTATTTGTCCTCAGTGTTCTCTTTTTAGAGGGAAGAGGTTTGTCTTCTATCTGTTCATTCTTCCTCTTCTTCGTCACTACTTTGCCAGTCTGTGGATCGATAAACAAAATCTTTTGTTTGGGATCTGTTTGCTGCTCCTGTGTCGGTACCGAAGCCTTTGGTTCCGAAAAGTGCCTTTGTTTTCGATCGTCAATGTTCTGTGTTTTCGGCACCGAGTGTTTGCTCGATTCCGATTTTTTCGGTGTCGAGTGAGTCTTCGACGTCGAATCATGTTTCTGTTTCGACATGGAATGTTTCGATGCCGAGCTTTCCCTTGCATAAAGCTTCGGCATCGAAGTCGATGTCGACCGCTTCTCGGATTCGACTTGGTGTGAGATCGAGAGTTTCGGTTTCAGTTTCTGTTTCATTGCCGGGCCTGAAGGCGGGGCGTCGGAAACTTTTTTCTGCCATTTGACCGGGCTTGAAGGCGGGGTCGTTACCACATGGGGTCGGTTTTTTGGTAAGGGGACATCGTCACTCATGGTTTGTTGCACGTCGAGTTCCTCGACATCCGACTCGTCCCCTTCCGACCCCGACTGATCTTCATGATCCTCTTCTTCATCGAGGTGCTGGTCTTCGAACAGCTCTGGGATCGCCTCCGACTGCATTCTGGAAACCTCGTGTCTTTGAACTCGACGGTTTCTAATCGTCGACTTGGAGGAGAATGCTGCGCAGGCTTCGCAGTCCCTGGATTCGTGTTCAGGCGATAGGCAGAGGTTGCACACCTCATGTAGGTCCTTGTGTGGGAACTTAGCACCACACGTTGGACATTTCTTAAATGGAGTCCTTTCCATGGACTCCGGGCTTGATCACGTCGAGAAAGGCCTCCTTTTCGTCGACGTAGATCAAAGTTTTTCTTCGATGTTGGAGTCGAAACGCGTCGGAATGGAAATGAAGTCGCGTTCGATAACAATACCGTCGAATTGGAAAGGGAATACTCGCCGAAAAGTCACTTCTTTCCGAAGTCGATCTGGAGCGCTTCAATCCTCATCCGAACCCGATGGCGGCAAAAAACAATCTAAGGATGGAGCCGATGCCCATGCGCACTAGCAACAAAAGGAGGAGTCACCAAGATACAAAAGATTCTCCAAGAGAAAAACAAGTGCAATCATCCGGGCCCAACACCAGATGGCGATCTATTCATAATGTACCATCTGCAGCCCATATGCCTCGAACATATATATATAAACGATAAACTATTTTCAAACTTTTTTTATTAACATATATATATGAACGATAAACTAATAAACAAAATGTAACAAAAATAATACAAAACAGCAAGGTGGAACACTCCTGTGGGGACCATGAATGTCGACGACAGGGCATGGAAAATAAAGCACATAATAGGGACCTGTGTAATGCGCATATCAAAGGAGTGAGACACAGAGAAACAGAGCAGGAAAATAAATCTTGAGAGAAAAAGAGAGGGAAGGAAAGAAAGGGATTGAGAATGGGAGAAGGAAGAGAGAGATAGAAGGAAAGGAATGAAGAGAGAGAGAGATAGAGAGAGAGAGAGAGAGAGAGAGAGAGAGAGAGCGAGAGAGGGAAGAGAGAGAGAGCGAGAGAGAGAGAGAGAGAGAGAGAGAGAGAGAGAGAGAGAGAATGAGAGAGAGAAACACTGCCGCCCCTGCGCATCCATAATAAAATAATTACCTGGCCCGTCTAAACTCTGCAGATCTTAGAGATGTCGCTGAGTCTTGAGTCATGAATGGCGGAGACCTTATTAGCTTCTCCGCGGATCTCGCAGATGTCACTGAGTCCTGAGTCACGAATGGCGGAGACCACATCATCTTCTCCACGGCCCGGCAGATCTCGCACATGTCCCTGAGTCCTGAGTCATCAATGGCGGAGACCACATCAGCTTCACCGCGGCCCGGCAGATCTCACACATGTCGCTGAGTCCTTTGTCATCGATGGCGGAGATCACATCAGCTTTTGGTGCTGATAAGCCTGTGGAACTCAAGTCTGTGCCACGTGGTGGTAGACCCCTGATGGCCACATGAGCTTTGGGTGGCACTAACCCTGTGCATCTGAAGTCCCCGCCAAGGGAATGGTAGGCTCCTGACGGCCATACAGATCAGGGTGTGACTAACCTTCTGCACAACTTTTCATGGTCTCTTTATGATTGAGACTCATGGAGCGTCCACCATCCAGTCAGCACCGGCAATAAAGGATGTGACGTTGTCGATCTATTATATTTGTGTGGTCATATGGCCAGTGACGCATGTGCCGGATGGGTGTGGTGTGTGTGCAAACCTGACCTCAGGGAGTGGCCGTGAGAGGTTGAGAACTAGACCACTGACATGCACACCAACAGCCAGTACGCCTGCGACAGGTAGCTAAGTGGGGCGGAACGTAATTGGAGTGGCGTGGCTTGGCGTGGCATGGCGTATGACGGAACAGGGCAGGGATAGCTACAATGACGCGGACGTCTCATAGTACTGCGTCTGTGAGTCGAGCGGACAGGCCGCAGCTGTCCCTCTGTGAGTCTAGGTGCGTACTGTCCATAACTCACACTACATAATTATTGAATAATCATTTTGTGATTCAATCCGTCATCTGGTATCTGTCCGAGGCATTTGTGAAAACATATCTGAGTTCTTTGTGTGATAGACACCCCTTTGACACTGCCTCTCCCCACATCAGCAGGTAACGCACCCTGTTCCCACATTACCAACATACCGACAACAACCTTCTTGGGCCCGGAAGTGTCCCTGTGCGGTTGGACAAAGATGAATCTTAGTCTTGCATAGGTTTGCATAAAAAAAATGTATTGAAAGAAAAGAACAACAAATAAGATTGAAGAGAGTCTTGTGCTGTGGTCGCTGCCACGGAGTTAGGGTGACTTCCATTCACGACTCAGGACACAGGTACACATGTGGGATCGGCTTGTGTTAAAGAGGGTTGGAGGGATTACATGTTTCCGGCCGTGCATATGGAAATATGCCTCACTGATTGAAGGGAGTCAGGTGCTGTGGTCGCTGCCACAGACTTGGGGTCACTGCCATTCAGGACTCAGGACACAGTTACAGATGTGGGATCGGCTTGTGTTAAATAGGGTAAGTGGCACCAGAAGCATTGAGACTGTATGAGTCTGTGATGATGCTTGGTGTGGACGGGCCGCACTGGGAGCAATGTATCTTGCCTACTGGACTGCGTCATGTGGAATCAGGACTCTATCTGAATTGTGAGGCGTGCTGACCGAGGTGTAGGCCAGAGGTAGCGATGAGCAAGGGTCCACAGCCACATGCATACGTTTGTGGCGCCAGCGGCCTGCGTAGTGCAGGTTCAGTGGCACCAGATCACCGACCTTCCATATGCAAATATCCCTCACTAATCGAAGGGAGTGTGGCGCTGTGGTCGCTGTCACGAAGTACGGGTCACTGCCATTCAGGACTCAGGACACAGTTACACATGTGGGATCGGTTTTAGTTGAACAGGATTAGTTGGCACCACGTATATAAAATTCCAATTGCGAGCTCTGCTGCCCGCAGTGTAGATTGCTCTGAGTGTTCATTTGAACTTGAAAATGAATTTGGTGATTGTAGTAAAGCTACACCTGATATAAAAAAAATTCAAGAAGTAAGGATACTAAAAGGATATTATGTGGATTTGAGGCCTGTAATAGTTATTTGCCTAGTGGACTCTGCAGTTAATGAATGAAGAAATAATTTTAATTGTGAGTCCTACTTAGTGCCGTGTAGGCGTATCATGAAAAGATTAAATAAGTATAGAATACACTGATGAAGTGTCGTATTTTCTGAGTACAATCTTGTTGTTAGAAATTAGCATTTAAAATTGGAATTGCGAGCTGTACTGCCCACAGTGTAGACTGCTATTCCACGTTTGTTTGCACTTGAATATTAATTTAGTCATTGTAGTAAAGCTATAACTGATATAAAAAAAGTTCTTGAGGCACCACGTGTCGCCGCCGTTGCATATGGAAATATGCCTCACTGATCAGAGGGAGTCTGGTGCTGTGGTCGCTGCCACGGACTTGGGGTCACTGCCATTCAGGACACAGTTACACATGTGGGATCGTCTTGTGTTGAACAGAGTTAGTGGCAGCACATGTCGCCGGCCTTCCATATAGAAAAATGCCTCACTGATCGAAGGGAGTCTGCTGCTGTGGTTGTCTCATGGAGTTGGGGTAACTGCCATTCAGGACTCAGGACACAGTTCACATGTGGGATCGGCTTGTGTTGAAGACGGTTAGTGGTACCATGTGTCGCCGGTCTTTCACAGTGTAGGCCGGAGGCAGCGGTGAGCAAGGACCCACAGCCACGTGCATACGTTGGTGGCCCCACTGGCCTGTGTAGTTCAGGCTCAGTGGCACCACATGGAACTGGCCTTCCATATGCAAATATCCCTCACTTATTGGAGGGAGTCTGGTGCAATGGTCGCTGCCACGAAGTTGGGGTCGCTGCCATTCAGGACTCAGGAAACAGTTACACATGTGGGATCGGCTTGAGTTGAACAGGGTTAGTTGGCACCACGTGTCGCCGGTCTTCCACAGTGTAGGCCGGAGGCAGCGGTCAGCAAAGGCCCCCAGGCATGTGACGTTGACTTGAGCTGCACAGATTGGGAGCATTTGGTTTTCTTAACCCATTATAGTCTCTTGCACAATTTGTGTCGCTACTAATCTTGAAATGTGAACCGTGTAACTCCAGTGTAGGGCGGAGGTAGCAGTCAGGATGGGCGTACAGCCACGTGGCGTTGAGTTGAGCTGCACAGTCAGTGGCACCTGGAGTACTCAGCGTGTGCACACCCTGCGATTATATGTTGTCCGGGCGTGCCGCACTGGGAGCAATGTCTTTTGTCTAATGAATTCTGCCTTAGTACGGGTATGTGGCTGTAACTTATGGTGCAGTGAGTTAGTAGCACCTGAAGCACACAGCATATGCGCACCCTGCAATGATGCGTGGTCCGGGTGGGCCGCACTGAAAGCAATGTCTTTTGTCTAATGAATTCTGTTTGATAAGGCCACGTGGTGATGACTTATGGTGCGGTGAGTTAGTAGCACCTGAAGGACACAGCGTGTATGCACCCTGCGATGATGCGTGGTCCGGGCGGGCCGCACCGGAAGCAATGTCTTTTGCCTACTGAATTCTGCCTTATTAAGTCTACGTGGCGATGACTTATGGTTCAGTGAGTTAGTAGCTCCTGAAGCACACAGCGTGTGCGCACCCCGCGATGATGCGTGTTGCGGGTGGGCTGCACTGGACTGCGTCATCTGCAATCGCCATTGCATCTGAATTGTGAGCCCTGCTGTCCGTAGTGTAGCTCCAAGGCAGTAGTCGGTACAGACATAAGTCTGCGGTGCTGTGCCGCTGGGTTCACAGGGGGCCTATGTTAAGAAGGCCCGCGGTCATGGCGGCAGCCATGTGGCGGAGTGAGGGCCGCCGCTCTGGCAGAGTCTTTGGTCTTCCCACAGGTGAACCACGCCCAGGGCCTGGCCTATTTATTCATACTCCTATGCTGGAGTGGCGTACATTGGACCAGCTCACTCTGCTTCCGCTTCCAGGAGGGGACAACATAGCTAAATGACGAGATCTTCCCCACTGCCTGAGGTAACATGGTTGCATCCACTGTGCACTACAGTTCAGGTATCAATAGTATATCTCCACATGGAGAGGTTTGTGCTTTGCATAGAGAGGTCTGTGCAGCACATCAGCGTTACACTAGGCATTGTCTGCATTATTATTGATGGGTGACTTGCCTCCTTCATACATAGATGTTTGCCACATCTCCCAACATTCAGCTATTGTGCGGCTGAGGGTCCATGGTGTTTTGGGATGGTCCCTTGTCCTGTTTTGTGCTGCTCCGGTGGTAATAGGGGGTGGGGTCGGGGGGGGAGGTTCTGGTGGTGGTGGCGCTCGGTGTTGTGGCCTTGTTGGGTATTGGAGCTGCATGATCAGTAGCTCTATCACGTGTTGGTCTTTAGATGTGGCTGTGAGTTGGGTCCAATTCACGCAGTAGATAGTCGTCCTCCTAACACCAGTTAAAGGTTGATTTTAATTTGTTACTGATAACTCGGCTTATTGCCTGCTTTTTGGATCGCATTGCAGATTTGGTTGGTTGTTGAAAATATGGGAAAGTTTTGTTTTCGTGCATTTTTTGCATGGGAACGCCTACTTTGCATATCATTAGCGATAGTTGTGGCCTTCATTTGTGCCGATTTTGTTGGCGGAAGGTATCTATGGACGGGTGGTGAGATTTGCAGTTTTCACCAGGTTGAGAATGGGATTATAATTAAAAAACACAGAAAAAAAAGATAGGTTTATTGAACATTATAATTAGAAATTAGCATTTAAAAAACCTTTGAAATTCACTGAAAAAAACGTAGGTTTCAGGCATGTTATCGTTAGAAATCAGCATTTAAAAACCTAAGAAATTCACTCAAAAAACAGGTTTCAGGGATGTTATAGTAAGTTGGACATTTCAATCATACAAAATGATAGAAATTCCCCTGTTATAGTTAGATGAGCTAACTATATCTCACGCCCCCGCAATGCACTGCTGATGACATCACACATTACATTATTTATGACATGGTCAGTGACATCACTGATGACATCATCCACATGAAAATCTGATGCACCTCATCAGACCCTAATATAACACTTGATACACCCACTCTAAAATACAGACTATAATATTCGAAACCATGAACACACCAATACCAGTTATTACATATCCACGCACTAATTCCTAGGTCTACACACACATTCATTCATTCACCCATACAGTCACCCATACATACAGTCAGCCATCAATACAGCATTATCATATCCAGTCACATATCCAGTCACATATCTATACAGACACTCACACACCGCCTCTCATTCATAGAGTTATTCACACAGCTAGTCAGTAATGGAAACAATCAATCACACTTTCATTTACTCACATGCACAGTTATACACATACCACCTCACTTATTTAAACATATACTAACACATACTAACACTCTAATACAATACCTAATACAAGCACACACTGATACATACTGGCACTCTCGCAATCACTAACTCTCACGTATAGTCGATTCGATTCAGTAAGCTTTATTCGGTTAAAATGTAGCAACCATAAAAGCAAAAGTACAGGCACAAACAGTAAAATCCAGTTGCAGTTTCGTTAAACAGAAAACATACGATCACAATTCATAAAACGTTAAAACATCATACTTTTCCTTGCATGGATTGATCTTAAAATAAATACGGTATAAAAACGAACCTCGGGCTCTCTAAGTGTAAACAGTAGACTCATAGCAGCATTAGTAGTTATGGTATGATATTTTTTAAACAGAGGTTTTAAATAAACAATTCAGAAGTTCAAATACACATCGCATGAGAGAAGAAAGTGCAAAGTGCTTTGTTTGGTGTACCCATCACATGGGCAAGAGGAGACTGGACGCTGTTTCATACTAGGAAATGCTACTAAATGGTGGACAAGATCTAGCCTCATTCTTGTTAGGACAAAATGATGTGATGGTCTCTTTGTCAGATAGGTTTGAAAACCATCATAATCTAAATAGGAATGATAAAACTGATATGTTATTTGCTTCCCTACAGATCTCATTCTGCGCTCCTTCCTTTGTGACAGGAAAGTATTCTTTATCTCCTGTTTGAACAACTTTGTTATTTCATTTGGGTTATCCAGGATTGTAAGTTTTAATAGGTCTTTAAAGACTTGTGCTATAAATTTAAGCCAGGGGATCTTAAAAAAGTTGTCCAGTCGTAGGTAGTCTTTGATAAACCCTTTATTAAATAGTGTCTCCTCTTTCAACCATATTGATCTCCAGAGCAGTAGGGGTCTAAGCGCAATCAGGTCTGACAAGTAATTAAGCCCCACTTCACAATGGATTAATTCAGAGGAAGCTGAGGTAGGCAGGCATAGAAGCTTTTTAAGAAAGGAATTTTCCTCAATTTGCAGTTCGTCACTAGAATGGTGACCACATACCCCTGCTCCATATAATGCAATAGAGGAACATCTAGCCTTATAAATATGTGTCATGTCTTTAATTCGGTGATCCCCTAATTTAGATGCAAACCTGAAGACCCTGTGCACACTTTTTGACATCTTAGCCCAGACATTAGACATCTCCCGTGACCATTTACCGTCACCAGAAAAAGATATCCCCAGGTAACGGAAATTGTCTACAGTGTGCACTTTTTGCCCATCTATAAAAAAGGTTTTTGTGTTCCTGGGTTTCGGACCACAGAACTTGGTGTAAGTTTTTCGTCTTGTTGATCAGCAGCTTCCTCCCTTTAATAAAATCAGCAAACCTTTCTATTAGCCATTGTAGGCCTACTGGTGTTCGGGATAAAAGTACAGTATCATCTGCACAAAACAGAACCGGTACATCCTGGCCCTCAGCTTGGGGAGCATTCGACTGTATCAGTTTAAGTAAAGCGCCTACTTCATTAGTAAATAGAGTAAAAAGCAGTGGTGCTGGTGCTAGGATGCAGTTTTGGCGGATGTCACGTTTATCTTCAAATTTAGGGGTACATTTGCCCATATGGCCATACCGTTGTCAGGCCTGTCGTCGTTGCTCCTCAGGATTGGATTGATGCGATAAAAGGGGCCCACCTCTAGATCATCCCAAGTCTGGCTATTAGTAACACAGACTATTAAGGAGATCAAGCGGGGGAAAAGTAAAGAAGTCCGGAGGGGAACAGCTGGGCAACTGGAGCTGGAAACCTGTAAATATATAAAGCAGGGAATAAATGGGAGAGTCACTCTAGACCTAACTACTCTCTACCAAATGCGTTATGTTTGTCACCCACCTGAAAGATTCTACAGGTAAGATGGAACGAAGAGTGACAGAACAGGCGTCTTCTTAATTCCCAGACTTTCCTGCTTAAATACATAAAGAAGACCATAAATATGGCCCTTCCTGCCCGCCTCTATGGATAGGGTTTCAAAAGCACAGTATATAAGGAAGAACATTAAACACCTACCCACTGAGAACTGGAAGAAAACCTGAAGGCCAATAAGTATTCACATCACCTGTCACTCAGTCCAGTGAAAAGAAAATAACATCCCCTCCGAATGTGGAGTTAGTAATCGTACAGGCAAGTGCACAAAGCACCCTAAGCGTATCTCAACCACCTAAAATGGGAGTCAATTAGGGTACTAATCCAAGAACAATGACTCAAAAGAAAACAGCCCAGCCAAAATCAAATGAAGGTAAGGACTTAACTCCCCTGCAGATACGTCTCTGCAAGGAAAAGCAGGACCCACACTTCTCCTCAAGTACAAGGATACTTAGCTTCAGTATCCGCCCAGAACATAGAACCCAACTGAGTTGGAAATAACGGAAACAGTAGTATCTGATTCAGCACAACACAAGCACCCCCCTGATCGGGGAAACCTGAAGATGGAACTCGCAAAACGCGATGTGGGCGCTTCCTAAGCCCCTCCAAGAAATCCACAAGGCGGTGAAAAACAGGGTTCCAAAAACCGGAAGATCAGCTACCGATACAGGCGCTTCCTAAGCCCCACCTAGTATTCCAACGGGTCCCAAGGACAACCCGGCGTGAGCTTACCTCAGCCCACCAAAGATAGCACTAAGCGAAGATCAGGTCACACAAGCATCCTACTTGCTCGCCAGGAAGGAATAATCGGCAAGGCGTCTTCCACTAATGCCGTGATATCCCATTTCCTGGTCGCATATCGTCATTCCTACGCGCCGCGCTAGGAAACATGGGAATTGTAGTTTTTTCATGCTCGGTACAGATTCGAGCTGCAGGCAGTGATTTACCAGCGGCCGGGGAATCCTGACAGAACACTCCCCTTTACAAGATTCACTGACTGCCTCCAGGTTTGCCTGGATGAGACAGATGGTATTTCTTAACCAGTCTAGGGGCATGCACAGCACCAACAGGTTCCCAAGAGTTTTCCTCCGGCCCATAGCCCTTCCATGCCACCAAATATTGGAGCTTGCCCCGCACCCTACGTGCGTCCAAGATGCTCCTCACTTCGTACTCAACATCCTGTTGCACTCTCACAGGCTCAGGGGCTTTAGAACGAGGACCCTTCGCTGGTTTGAGCATCGACACATGGAACACTGGATGAATCCTGAAATGTCCTGGAAGGCTCAGTTTCACAGCCACAGGGTTGATGTGACGAATCACCTGGTAGGGGCCAATAAACCTAGGGTTGAAGATACTATATTTGCGGAAGCGAATATTTCTAGTGGACAACCATACCCAATCTCCCTTGCTGTAAAGAGGACAAGACCTTCAATGTTTATCAGCCTGTGCCTTATATTTCAGTTTAGCCTTTTCAAGATTCTTCCTTGCTAGTAGTACGGTTTCTCGCAACTGCACCAACCGTGCCTGTAATTGAGGGATTGGAACTTCGGAAGATGGGACACTCAAAGGGGCGAATCTAGGGTGAAACCCATAGGTGCAGAAAAACGGTGTGTAGGAAGTAGAAGAATGCGCAGCATCATTATATGACACTTCAGCAGTCCATAACCAGTCAACCCATGCCTCAGTAGTAGTATCAACAAAACATCTCAGGTATTGCTTGAGTGTTTGATTTAGCCTTTCGGTCTGACCGTCTGTCTGGGGATGAAAGCTAGTGGACAAGGAAGAAGCTATGCCTAACCTGTTACACCATACCTTCCAAAACTTAGCGGTGAACTGGGCTCCCCTGTCCGAAACAATAACCTTTGGTAGTCCATGTAACTGGACTACATGAAGGATCAATAGATGAGCAAGCTGGCTGGCAGTTGGAACCCCTTTACACGCAATGAAATGACCCAATTTAGTCAAATAGTCCACAACTACCACTATAGCTGTCATCCCCCGATCTTTAGGGAGACCAACCACAAAGTCCACAGAAAAGCTCTCCCAAGGACTCACAGGAGTTGGCATACTTTGCAGAAGTCCTTGTGTCGGACGATGATCACTCTTGGCCTGAGAACAAGTGTCACATCGCTGTACCCATGCAAATACATCAGGACGGATAGTAGGCCACCAGTACGTGCGTAGCATTTTCTCCAATGTTTTCTTTCCTACTGTGTGTCCTGCACACGGCAGATCGTGACACCATTGAAAAGCCTGTTGTCTCAAAGCTAACGTAGGAAGGAGCAACTGTGTGCCCTTTCTTGGCAACCCTTGTCGAATTTTCCACTCTGGATGTAGGCGGATCCATGTTTTCCAGACAAAGGTTTGTATACCTTTCTTGACCTTGTGAAGAAACTCCTCTGTGTGTATCACTCCTACCACTTTCTTGGGATCAATGATGCTTTTCTCCGGTATTACATCCATTGCTGGGCTGTTTTCTTGACGCGAGAGTGCATCGGCCTTCCGGTTGTCACAACCCGGACGAAATGTAACCATGAAGTGGAATTCGGCAAAAAACAGCATCCAGCGTAATTGTCTAGGAGTAAGGTGACGAGCAGCTCGCATAAACTGTAAGTTACGGTGGTCGGTGTACACCGTGATTTGCTGAGAGGCTCCCATCAACCAATGCCTCCATTCTGCGAAGGCATCGTTGATTGCTAGCAGTTCTTTTTCCGCAATGGTGTAGTTGCGCTCCGCGATGTTCAATTTTCGAGACATGAAGGCAATGGGATGGAGATGACCGGTATTCTCATTTCTTTGGGAGAGCACTGCTCCGACAGCTAGTTCGGAAGCATCCGCTTCCACCACAAATGGGAGTTTCGGATCGGCATGGGTTAGCACCGGTGCAGTAGTGAAAGCAGTTTTCAATCGTTCAAAAGCTGTCTGTTCTGCTAAACCCCACACAAATGGAGTGTTATTCCTGGTTAGCTTAGTAAGTGTAGGTACCATGTCAGAGAAGTGAGCGATGAACCTCCTATAAAAATTCGCAAAACCAAGGAGTCTTTGAATGTCTTTGATGTTGTGAGGTCTCGGCCACTCCACGATTGCCCGTATTTTTCGTTCCGCCATTACTTGACCTGAAGGAGTGAGCATAACTCCAAGGAATTCAACAGTGATGACATGGAACTCACACTTCGTTAACTTGCAATACAGATGATTCTGGTGTAAGGCGTGAAGGACTTGACATACATGTCTTTGATGTTCCATCTCCCGTTGGAGTAAATCAGGATGTCATCAATGTAGACGACTACGAAGATGTCTAAAAAGTCTCTTAACACCTCATTCAAAAAAAATTGAGAAGAGGCTGGGGCATTACAGAGCCCAAAGGGCATCACCAGGTACTCAAAAAGCCTGTACCGTGTTTTAAAAGCGGTCTTCCACTCGTCGCCACTTCGCACTCTCACTAAATGATAGGCTCCTCTTAGGTCCAATTTGGTGTAAATAGTGGCGGATCTCACTTGCTCCAATAACACTGGTATCAAGGGGAGCGGGTACTGATTTTTTATCGTTATGGCATTTAAGGCCCTGTAATCGATGCAGCAACATAGCTCCCCATTTGCTTTAGGGATAAAAAAAAGCGGGGAAGCCGCTGGTGATCTGGAGGGTCGAATGAATCCCAACTTAAGAAGGTCATTCAAGTATTCCCGGAGATGTGCAGTTTCGGGTTGTGATAGAGCGTAGATCCTACCACAGGGAACCACAGACCCCGGCGTCAAATCGATACGGCAGTCGTATTCAAGATGCGGAGGGAGCACTTCAGCCTTTGCTTTACTGAACACTTCCTCATACTTTTGATAGCAACGAGGTAGTGCTACATCTTTCTCAGCGGCCGTGGAAATGTGATGAGTAGCGGCAAGAACCATGGAAGGTCGCGAATCCTCTCGAAGGCAGTGGTCTTGACAATAGGCGGAGTGAAACTGCAAGGACTGATCCGTCCAACTGATGGTGGGCTCATGTTTTTTCAGCCATGGAAGTCCCAATATTACCCCGTATGTAGGGGCATGAATGAGGTTGAATGATATGTTTTCTGTATGGTAGTTCCCATACCACATCTCATATTCCGGCGTATGTTGGTTGATAGGGCCAGCTTCCAGTTCATGTCCGTCCACCGCAAAAACAGCCTCAGGAACAGACTTGGTAACAGGAATTACCCCCAAACGCCGTGCTTCCGCTAGATCCATAAAACAGCCAGTGGCTCCTGAGTCTATCATAGCTCGAATGTTCTTGGGGGTGTGGTCTATCCACAACTCCAGGTTCAGAAAGAACAGGTGGTTTCCTACGTAGTCTTCTTCTGTTACTGAAGGGATGAAGTGAGTGCTCGAGTTTCTCCCTTCTGGTAAACTCAAGCGTTGGAGTTTTCCGACCCCTTTTCCACTGTGGACACTGCCACCGGTCCTGAATGGTAACGACCGCCCTTAGGTTTCACAGGGCATTCCCTTAAGAAGTGTCCTTTCTTTCCACAATAAAGGCAGAGCCCAAATTTACGGCGATGTTCTCTTTCACTCGGGGTTAGGGATGCCCGTACCACTCCGATCTCCATTGGTTCTGCTTTTCCTTCAGACTTCTCCCCAGTGGCAGTCTTTTCACCCAAAAGTAACGGTCTGTCCTTTCTGCCTTGTTCTCCTTTTCGTTCACGTAGTCTGTGGTCCAAACGTAAGGCCAAATCAATAAAGGCAGCACATGTCGTAGGTTGGGGTTCGACTTGAGCGATGACATCTTTTAGGTTTTCTGTGAGTCCCTGGTAGAACAGAACCATTTGCTTTGCCTCAGGCCAATCAGTTTCCGCTATCAACCTCCTAAAATGGTTCAGGTATGTGACTAAATCGGAAGAGCCCTGTTTAAGAACTAGTAATTCCTTATCAGCTGAAAAAGTTTCAGCCCTCCTGTCAAAGGTCTTTTCGAACTCTGTTCTAAACAGATCCCAATCATAAAGAATGGCGTCATTACTCTTCACTATGGGGACTGCCCACTGAGCTGCCTCTCCACCCAGGTAAGAAATCAGAAAAGAAACCCTGGCTTGGTTGGTTAAGAAAAACTTAGGTTTACAAGTGAAGTGTAACAATACCTGGGTCATGAATACTTGTACCTTTTTTCTATCACCCAAAAACAGCTCAGGGGGGGCTAATGGAACAGGAGAAGGCATTTCTACCACTACTGAGGCAGGTTGAGGGGCAGGGGCCCCTGCATCAAAAGGGTTACGCTGTGCGGCATCAAACCGAGCCTGCAGTGCGGCGGTCTCTTGGCGAGAGGTGGCTAATTCTGTTTGCACTAAAGCTAACGCTGCCAGGACATCGTCTAAGTTGGCCATCCCTTTATTCAACACAACCAGGAGGAGAAGAACTTGTGGGCCGATTATTCTGTCAGGCCTGTCGTCGTTGCTCCTCAGGATTGGATTGATGCGATAAAAGGGGCCACCTCTAGATCATCCCAAGTCTGGCTATTAGTAACACAGACTATTAAGGAGATCAAGCGGGGGAAAAGTAAAGAAGTCCGGAGGGGAACAGCTGAGCAACTGGAGCTGGAAACCTGTAAATATATAACGCAGGGAATAAATGGGAGAGTCACTCTAGACCTAACTACTCTCTACCAAATGCGTTATGTTTGTCACCCACCTGAAAGATTCTACAGGTAAGATGGAACGAAGAGTGACAGAACAGGCGTCTTCTTAATTCCCAGACTTTCCTGCTTAAATACATAAAGAAGACCATAAATATGCCCCTTCCTGCCCGCCTCTATGGATAGGGTTTCAAAAGCACAGTATATAAGGAAGAACATTAAACACCTACCCACTGAGAACTGGAAGAAAACCTGAAGGCCAATAAGTATTCACATCACCTGTCACTCAGTCCAGTGAAAAGAAAATAACATCCCCTCCGAATGTGGAGTTAGTAATCGTACAGGCAAGTGCACAAAGCACCCTAAGCGTATCTCAACCACCTAAAATGGGAGTCAATTAGGGTACTAATCCAAGAACAATGACTCAAAAGAAAACAGCCCAGCCAAAATCAAATGAAGGTAAGGACTTAACTCCCCTGCAGATACGTCTCTGCAAGGAAAAGCAGGACCCACACTTCTCCTCAAGTACAAGGATACTTAGCTTCAGTATCCGCCCAGAACATAGAACCCAACTGAGTTGGAAATAACGGAAACAGTAGTATCTGATTCAGCACAACACAAGCACCCCCCTGATCGGGGAAACCTGAAGATGGAACTCGCAAAACGCGATGTGGGCGCTTCCTAAGCCCCTCCAAGAAATCCACAAGGCGGTGAAAAACAGGGTTCCAAAAACCGAAAGATCAGCTACCGATACGGGCACTTCCTAAGCCCCACCTAGTATTCCAACGGGTCCCAAGGACAACCCGGCGTGAGCTTACCTCAGCCCACCAAAGATAGCACTAAGCGAAGATCAGGTCACACAAGCATCCTACTTGCTCGCCAGGAAGGAATAATCAGCAAGGAGTCTTCCACTAATGCCGTGATATCCCATTTCCTGGTCGCATATCGTCATTCCTACGCGCCGCGCTAGGAAACATGGGAATTGTAGTTTTTTCATGCTCGGTACAGATTCGAGCTGCAGGCAGTGATTTACCAGCGGCCGGGGAATCCTGACAACCGTACTGATGTCGATAGTTTATCATATAGCCTGGCTAAAAAATAAATATTGGGCTCTGGGGTTCCAAGATTAAGTAGGACTGGCCAGAGTATAGCGTGGTCCACTTGATCAAAGGTGGTGCTAAGGTTAGCAAAACATAAAAAGAGGCCCCTTGCTTGGCACATGTGTATTTTCAAATTAAAAGCTCTAAATTGATACACTGTTCTAGCGTGCAAAGCTCCTTTCTAAATCCATATTGAGCCTGTGACAGTATCCCAGTGTCCTCAACCCACTTCTCCAATCTAACTAATAAGACCCTACTCATCACTTTTATTGATGAGTCCAATAAAGAAATTGGCCGATAATTCTTGGCTTCCGATTTATTCCCCTTCTTATAGATAGGTATATTAACTGATTTGCCCGAAGCGGAGGGGGCTCCCTCCATCACTGTAGCATTGAAAGCTCTGGTAAGTACCGGGCCCCAGAGGGCTGGCACGGTTTTATAGACATCTATGGCACAGCGTCCCGGCCCGGTGCTTTCCCTCCCTTGCTACTTTTAATTCCTAGCTCGACCTCAGCAAGGATAATGTTTAAGGGGATAATGGGCCATAGTCTTGGGCTTATAAAGTCCTCAGTATTATTATCACATGGGTTAAAGATACTGGAAAAATATGCCACCCATTCCTCACTGCTAACATGGCTCAACAATTCGGGGTACGATTCATTTTTAAGAAATGTCGAGTTAACTGTTTCCCAGAACAACTTATTATTAAATGTATCTGCAGCCAGAGCGAGTTTATCCCAAGCCTCCTCTTGGAGTTCTCTCTTCCTCTGTTTTTGGGTTAATTTATATTCTAATCCCAATTTTTTAACTAACACTTTATCCCTAGGGCTGCTGGAGAGTGCTTGTTTCAGCTGGTTCAGTGAATAGGTACAGGAATGATTGAACCAGCCTCTGTTCTGAATGTGTTTCCTGCTCGATGAAGTAGTTAGTATCTTGTCAATGGAAGCACTTATTTTACAGAAGTTGGTTAATATCGAAGCTGATTCAGCCCCAAAATCTAGACTCTCAAATATTTTGTTACTGAATTCTAAAACAATTATTTTTTAATATTTTATCTGGGTTAATACCTTTCCATCTGATTCTAGTGCTGTTCGGTCTACACGGGGCAATGTTACTTATGGATGTTTGTTGTACTGTAGCGCTATTGTCCCACACAACCGTTGACATAATAATACAATTAAGGTCACTAAGTAGGAGTTCTTCAATCCACTGGGTGGAACAGAGTTGTACGACATTTGCAGATACCAATACATAGTTGATTATGCTATTTGCATTTCTTCCTGTGAAAGTTGGAATCACCCTCCCATGCACATCCTGGGCGCATTGCATTATATCCAAATCGTATTTGGCCAAAACAGTATTTAATGTATCCCAATAAGTATTATGTGGGAAGTATACACAGTCATCCCCTTAATCACTCCTGAACCCACATACTTTGGTCATAGACAGAGTACAAATTGGCGTGTTAAAATCTCAGACCCATACAACGTCGAAGTTGGTATTTACTTCTTTGCCCACATTACCTACTTCCGTCTCTAATTCAATAACTACTCTGTGATGGGTAGAATCAAATAAATTATTGTAGAAATTTATCAATAGAACATCCCGACCATCTTTATGGTACAACCATAATATCTGTGAGTGGCACCCTACATTCATAGCCCTTTTAACTACCAGGGGCAATTTATTTGACATTAGGATTAATAGCCCTCCCTTTGCTCTGCCACCCAAGGAATGCGATGCTGGTAAATCATATGATGTGAACCCTTCAAAGTAAACACGATCAGTACTTCAGGTTTCTTGGAGGCAGATTATATTGTGTTTATTGATGAAATCCACACAGCTCAACATATCCCTTTTACTTGCCAATCCGGCTATATTCCAGGAGACTATGGTAAACCCATTAGCTGAGGGGCTTCCTGCATTATCGGCAGGTTCAGCAATTATACATAAGCTGCCCTCAATCTCACTAATTAGGGGGTCCAATGCGGGAGGGGTAATGATTTTTTCCATTGATTGCCCTGTATTTCCATCTGGGTTAACCCCTTGCTCCCAACTTAATATGTTTGGAGCAGGCAAATTTATGTCCTCCTCCGCATTTGGCACCCCAACTACTGACAGCCCTACACACATCTGCCCAATACCATTGAGGCACGCCTTCCTATCGGGTGGGTGGGCAGTGCTCTGTCAATCATTTTCCTCGAGTGTACTAAGTGGTTGGAATCTATTAAATGTAGGTAGTGCGTAGTGTGGCTGGGGTAACATCACCAATTTGGCTCTGCGTTGCTCCTGGTCTCCTCCCATATTGGGTAAAGACCTTAGATGTCTGTAAAAGAAGCCTAAGGGGAGAAGTGATGTTTTAGAATCATTATGTGATAAGGTAGCTGCTCTGTCCAGGGAGGTCCTAGCCCAATTGGGGTCCCTAAAATTAATAATTGCACAGTCACCTTGTGAAGTTTTCCGTAAGGGTCTGATCCAGTTTACTCTTCTAGTCAAGAGTATCTTATCTGCATGGTTCTCAGGATAACCACAATTTCGATTTAACCAATGCACCACTTTGTTTTTTAGGGTACAGTGCGTTTCCCTTTGGCTGAGGTCAAGTTGAGGAACATTCACCAAGACTGCCACATATGGACAGCATTCTGGGGTAGATTAATTGATTGACCATTTCTTCCCTCTGAGTCCTCTTTCTCCTTTTAATTTTTAGGGACCTGGGTTATCTCTGCTTTTGAAGTCATATCCCCTCTGGTATCGCAGGGACGGTTACTCATTGTCACATTCTGTCTAGGGCCTAAAGGGATAGAGTTTGCATCTGTTTGAGGTGCACAGGTTTAAGGTCTTGCTCCTCCCGAACCTACTTGTTCCTATCAGTAGCGAGTAGGACACTCGTTAATGTATTGACAATCGATGTTCCTAGTTTTTGGCGTTCATGTAGACTCCCCTGTTGCCCATTCGCCGTTGGCAATTCGATAGTGTGTTTAAGTAGACTGCTAAGTCTAATAACTTCTCCATTAGGTTTATCTATTTTGTCATGGAGTGGTTTGGTAAAAGCTTCTAGTATGAGAGTTAAAACGGCTATGATGTGGTTAACTTGCACATCGGACAGAGATCCTAAACTAAGAGATTTCGCCATAGTTTTAACAGGAGTATTCGATGGTGGGCCTTTTTTGGCATTATTAATTGTCCCTGGTTTTTGCTGGCTTTTTCTGCAGCTCCTTTTCCTTTTTGGTGTAGGTGAGCCATTAGGTGAGTGTAAACATAGTACTTCAGTAGATATAGGGAGATCTGGGCCAGGGTCCAGGATATCAGAATTCACAAAGGGGGTAGTATCTTGTTCATTTCTTCGGGTAGACTCTTCTTCCATTCCAGTAACATCTTCTAGCACTGTGCCTACTCCTAATGAAAGGCGGCATTCCGCCCTATCCATTTCAACATTAATAGCGCTAACCGCCCTTACAAGGTAGGAATCAATAGTGGAGCAAGGGGGATTAGCTACAGTTTTATGTACTTTATGTAGTTTGCGTTTCAACATACTGGAAAAAGGTAGGATATCATTATGTGCATGAATATGTAAACCAAAGGAATATATGTGGCAGGGTCCAGAGAAATCCTGACACGGTGCCTGTAGTGTGCGAGATTACGGTATGCACACTAGTGCTAAATGCCAAGTATATAAGGTGTGAGTAGTGCCAGGGAAAAAGGGCAGAAATGCAAGATATATGCACAACTACCCCAGGATAGAAGGTGATATGAGTAATAAAATGGCCAGATACCAGAAAAAGCAGTAAGAGCCTATAAAATCAAATAAGAAATTAAAATCAATCAATTCATGCTAGTTATCCCACAGAAGTATATATAACAATAACAATGACAAAAACTAATATATACACAACAATAATTGTAATTGGTATATTAATAACTAGTAGGCTTCACAAACCCTAGCTAAACCTTTCTGTTATCCAGCTTATTGATCACCAAAGATTAAAATTGGTTAGTGTTACAATGACCCAGGCTCTAGAGGAAAGGGAGCGAGATTATGAATCAAGACCCTCTTCCCTCTACGCAGCAGCACTTCGTATTATGCATCGCTTAGGTTACTGCCAGACAGTCTTGAGGTCTTGATCAGTAGTGGGCTTAGCTGGGCTACTTACATCTTCTCCAACAGTCCCGAGTGTCCAGGTCACAGCGCCAAGAGATGGGGCCCAGCCCAGCCTCGCACAAACTCGGACGGGCTCAGACGGGCCTGCCCTTGGCCCGGGCTTTGCCCGGACGCCGCCCGCGCGCGTCCCGCGTTGCGGGATACCAGCAGCGCTTATGTTGGAGCTCCAGGCACTTTAGATGACGTCAGTGCACCGGCCCGGGGCCGCTGGGTAGTGTAGTTCCTAGGTGGTGGGTTGAGGGAAAGCTGTTCCCCTCACACCGATGTCAGCAACGTCAAAGCCGTTCCCCTCATGGCAATAACAGGTCTTGTGGAGCCATTCCCCTCACAGCGAAGTGGGTCAAAGCGGAACCGTTCCCCTCACGGCAAGTGAGAGCGCATCCCGCGCTGCGGGATACCAGCAGCGCTTATGTTGGGGCTCCAGGCACTTTAGATGATGTCAGTGCGCCGGCCCTGGGCCGCTGGGTAGTGTAGTTCCTGTGTGGTGGGTTGAGGAAAAGCCGTTCCCCTCACGGCGATGTCGGCAACGTCAAAGCCATTCCCCTCACGACAATAACAGGTCTTGTAGAGCCGTTCCCCTCACGGCGAAGTGGGTCAAACCAGAGTCATTCCCCTCACTCTCACATATAGTCATTTATACAGTCCAACACTCACATATACTACCTTTCACATATGCAGTTACTCACACATGTACCACTGAGACATCCATTCACTCACCAACACACCCATGCACACACTCACCCAGCCATACTTATGTGACATCATCAGCAGTGTATTGCGGGGGCACGAGTTATAGTTAGCTCAACTAACTATAACAGGGAAATTTCTCAGGTTTTGTAATAGTGAAATGTCCAACTAGCTATTACGCCCCTGAAACCTGTGAATTTCAAAGGTTTTTTTAAATGCTAATTACTAACTATAACGCACCTGAAACCTATGGTTTTTTCAGTGAATATATCTATAAATATAAAAATATAAAAATGGTGCTGACTGACAGTTCAAAAGACTAAGCCTCAGTCAGTTCCCAAACTAAGGTGGGCATTCACATATGAAGAAGGATAGGACTTCATTCTAATTTTGGTGGATATTCTATTTACACTTCCCTCTAGATCAGTCTCTAGATATTCATGCTTCTCCATCTGGTTTCATAAGTGGGATAGGTAGGGTATAATATGACCGTATGAGCGCCTCAATAATTCGTATTTTACAGTATGAGGTTTAAATTTGACCCCGGAATAGTGTTTGGATCACGTGTGACATGAGTCCTATCTGACAGGAGTTCTGCATCTGGGTCATACTGGAACACAGTGAATTTAGCATGTGTTACAGCACTGTGGAGGTTGGAAGGTGAGACGATGGCTACTATGGCTTTAATAAAACCTCTTGCTAAAGGGCAAGATAAAGCGTAGGACTGCAACAGACTTTCTGGGTGAACTTTATTTTTTGGGGTTGAGGGAGGAGATCACTTCCTTTTTCCGCCCAAAGAAGTGGAAGCACAGCTCTGATGACATTAGAAGAGGGCAGACAGTCTTTTCAAAAGTGGGACAAGAACTGCCCTGTCAATCAGTTCATATCGTTTTTGCTAGTTAAATCAGTTTTCGGGAGAACCACACAAACCAGTCAGTGTTCATTTTGGGCAGATTTTGTTTCTGTGGACCTTGCTTTACCATGCAAAAAGTTCATGGATGGCAAAATCTTCATGGTTCTCATATTTTACTAGTTTTTGCATCCTAAATTGCTCCTTAAGTAAATTAAAGACAGGTGGATTTTCGCCTATGTTAGCAAATACTTTCGGCCTTGATACAGGGTGAAGCACCTCCATGAACTGAGATTGCTCTCTTTGGCTCACTGTAAGTTTGGTCCACCCACTCCTGGGTGCATGACATCTCTTTGAGATGAAATGCAGAAATTCTTCTCGTTGGAACCCGCCTCTGTGCTGTTGGGCTGTACTTTTTTCTTTCTTTACCGTATCTGTTTTTCTACTGCATGCTTTTATCTCCCTTATTGTGCTCTTGATGTGTCTTCATTAAGTAGTGCATTCATAAATTCAGGCAATGAGAGCGGGAGACAGTAGCTTTTTAGTAATGTTTTATTACGATAATGGTTTGGACGATTGCCGCAAATGCATTCCTGACAAACAGTGTTTTTTAAACCTGTGATAAAGGTTTTACCTGCAATGAGCATGTGTCTTTTTACTTTAATAAAGGTATTAAGGGCCAGATGTAGGTAAAAAACATTTACCGATTTTAAAATACCGAATTGTACCGATTCGGTATTTCAAAATCGGTAAATGGTATGTAGGTCCCAACATCTGGATTCGTTACCGAATCCTTAACAATTCTTTAATTACCGATTTGGTAAATACCGAATCGGTAATGCTCATTCATTCCTATGGGCTTTGAAGCCCATAGGAATTAATAGGCATTACCGATTCGGTATTTACCGAATCGGTAATTAAAGAATTCACAAGGGTGCAGGGTTGTCACTTTGACACCCCCTGGCACCCCCTAAACAGGATTGGGTGCCATGTGGCAGGCATACAAGCCCTAGGGGCAGGTCTGCCTGCCACATGGCATAGGTGTGCATGCACACAGGTGCATGCACACCGGAATCGGTATTTTACCATGAAGTTGGATTTCATGGTAAAATACCAATTCGTAAAGGCCTTTGGGACTCAGAAGAGTCCCACCTACATATGGAATTTACAGAATCGGTAAAATTACCGATACGGTATTTTACCGAATCGGTAATTTAACCGATTCTGTAAATGTAGATTTACCTACATGTGGCCTTGGATTTAGGCCCCTGCATACCGATTGGCCATTTACCGGTCGGAAACGGGCGAAATCGGCCGTAACCGGTCGGTAAATGGCCTGAAACGGCCACCTACATCGTGCCCCTAGGTCCTTAAACCAGGGGTTTATGTCTTCCCGGAATCCATGGAAATGTTGTTAATTTCACCTGTTATCAATGCCTCAGAAGCCTCACCTTATGTTTTGCTCTATTCAGTGCCTCACAGATCTTACAAAAGAGTATTCGAAGGACTGTACGTCATCAACGTTCAACTCAACCAAAAGCGAATGCAATACCTAGAGGTGGATACAATTCTACTCCTGTTTATACAATTGATGAAAACAAGAACCGTTTCTGGGGTGTGAAAAGCTTGCCTTTTTTGAGCAATTGTGACGTCACATCATTTACCAGCACCCTAGCACATCACCTTCCATAATGCTAGCCTAACAAGTATTATGAAAACTAATATGTATATAATATGTATATAAAATAAACACCCTTCGGTCCAGGCTGCACCTATGTTAAAGGGTAATTCTTATACAGGCGGGTGCCAGTGCTTAGTGGGTTTTATGGCAGGTGCTGGGCAAAGGTACTTAATTCATCATCAAACTTAAGATCTGGAGAAAGAGAGTGAAAGGGAGAAATAGAAACATAGGAAACAGTGACATAGGTACAAAGCAGAGATGGAAAATAACCTTCAAGAGATAATGAGGCAAGAATTGTAAGGGGTGGAAGAAACAGGCATTAAGTGGCATCAAGCCTAGGCAAGTTTGGAATATGACCACCCTGGTATAGATAGGCTAACACTGGTGGAAAGCTCCCAAGATATACTTTAGGCCCCAGACGTGGCTGAGCATTCATTGCACCAAGTTATGCTCAACAGGAGAGGTGGCACCGGAAAGTTACAGATCACTTCCTGTGCTGCATGTATGAAACGTGATTTCCTCCAAACATATGCACTGTTTGTAGATGGTAACTTGGTTCAGCCAGAGCTTGGGATTGAAGCTCTGTTCTCAAGTCCCTGACATGGCTCTGTGCCCTTCACCCACAGCCAGCTAGCTGACCTATTACAATATTACCACTTCGAACAAACTAGCATCATGCATGACACACTGGCTGGAACCAGTGCCTGCAAAGACAGTGTGATTATCCTGCCTCTTACCTTAAAAATTACAATTGATTAATGGTTCTGGAATAATTTTCAGAGTGGTGGTACTGCCATCAATGAAGTCATAGGGATTGTGAAAAATCCAAGCACCACACAAAGTGGTAAGGGTCACGGCCCGTTCCAGGGTTTGTGGGGTCCTGGGCAGTAAAGGAGCTTGCAAGGCCCTCTAAGATGTGACAACACAGGAACTGATTTCACAGGAAGTAACGTCAATTGAACATTATATTTCTGGCATTGTTGAACCAGTTTTGCAGGAAAGCACTTACCTAGTGTGGGTATCCATAAAATGGCAACAAATATAAACAATCCTAAAAAAATAAGTACAGATATTTTTAACACTGTAGTACATGAAACTTCATTGCATTAATCAAACAGGTTTAAAAACTAGGCCAAGGTCTCTCCAAAACTGATGTGAATACTACGAGGTCTCTGTAATTGTTTCCAAATTAGAATATAATTAAAATGTAAAGGCAGTAGGCACATTGTCCCAGAACTAAACAGCATGGCATCCATTAGGCTGGTGAATTTGAAGACACAGCATTTGATGGCAGCAGGCATGGAGATCAACACAGATTCATGCTAGATTGTGTGAGTATCCTTCATAAGCTGCAGAAAACAACAGAAAGCACAGATTCCAAAAGAAGAGGGCACAGCACAAATGTCATACGCAGGTGAGTTGACTAATATATTGGAAGGCAGAAGCACCAATGGCTGGACCACACCTGCACACTGAGTGTCCAAAGGCAGCAATCACTCTCAAACTCAATGTTTAAGAGATGCAAATAGCTTAACTGACTTAAAGATATACAGAAAAGATTTCTAAAAAGGGAAAACAGTTTGCTACCAGGGAAAACAGACTACCAAACCTATACTGAGAGCCAGTCACTAAAGAGATACTTTAAAGCAGTAAAACAAAAAGGTCTTATTATAGTAGACACTGTGCAGTTTACGTCTATTTGGAAAGGAAATGTAGCAACTTGGAATAGGTCGGTTGGGTGAGGTGGTGCTTTAATAGCAAAATAACCCTAAAGTTATATCAGAGACTTACAGTTAAAAAAAATAAGTCACCTGTCCCTAATATCTGAAATGACAATTGCCAAATTGAAAAGGAATGGCAGCCATGCCACTCAACTCATATTTAGCTTAAGAAGTGATAATCAAAGTGTACCTACCCCCAGGCAAATTCACTGGATCCTGGTTAAAGAGATAATTAAATGCAAGACCATTCCTTCATCCTCAAGTCTATCCAGTCACTCTCCAGGTACATAACCAACCACTTTTGGTCTCCCAACCCCTAACACAAGATCTGACTCCCTGAGCCTACTGACTACCTAGGCACATAGGCTCGGTGTTTAGTAGGTCACTCCATGTGAATTGATGCAGTCTATGGAATGCTCCCATACTTCTCAGCTGCCCTCCTCCCCTGCAAACACATCTCCTGTACACTCCCTTCGTCCTCTCACCTCCCACAGGATGGCAAATTTAACTGTGCTCCTGAAAAGCAGCCATTTCTTCAGGCCTCGCTGTCACTTCCCGAGATCTTGAGATTACTTTTTGTGGGAGGAGGTGCACATCATACAGTACTTGCCCATGCCAGCCTATTGTCATTCTGCACATGAAAATTAGCCAGTTGGATTTGTGAGCACAGTCAGACTGACTCTGTGTATACCAATCTTAATGATGCAGCAGCCTTTTAGGTTGGCATAAACGCCCAAGCCAGCCCAAGCAAGTAGCAGAGTTTATCTGCAGTAATAAAAATCTAACGAAGAGGTCTCTCCATAGGCCCATCAGTCAACTGTGCATTCTTTGTCTTTCCTACCTGAATTTAGCCCCTTCCTTTGGCCTTGCAGCACTTAAGTCTTACAGGGTGGACAGCTGTCTGTTATCACTTTGCATACACAGAGATAGACCAGGGGAATGTCACAAGTTAAGGCTGACCACGATGTGGTGCCTGTTGGATCCAGTCACCAGGTTTCCCCGGTCAAAACTTACCTTCAGACTTAGTAGAAACTCAGAAGATATCCTGGTGAAGGCAGAGTCCTCTGCGGGGCCAGGCAGCAGGTTGTAGCTGAGAGGAGATAGTTGATGAAAGGGAGTCACTGGACGAAGTCTCTGTGAAGGCGTCAAAAATAGAAGGAAAAGCTCAGGGTTGGAAAAGCTGGATTTTCAGGCTAAATAGGTCGTTCTTGTCAATGGAGTTCTGGTCTACATGGACCCAGTTGAAGATTTCTCCCAAGTTTTTCTGGAGCTTGAAATACCCCAGTGGTTCGAGGTTGCAGGCTGGAGCTGATAAGGGCTTCATGAGGCCAGATACCATTTTCTAGAGGTCCCACTAAAAGGGATTTTTTTGCTGCAGAGAAGAATAAAGGGGGAGCTGTGATGAATTTACTTCAACCAGTGACAAACATTTGTCAGATTGGCTTGCAGGTAGGTTCTAGTCTAGTGTTAGTTCTCAGAGCAGTTTTCGGATTTGTTAGGAGGAGCCCACTTTTGCACCACACCAAGGGTCCAGGACCCGGAGTGGCACCACTTGGGACTAGGTCTCACTTCAGCAAGGACCAGCAGGCATGTACTTTTTAGGGTCTCTGGAGTTTTTTGTGTCCCAGTAGCTAATACAGGAGGCCAACTAGGTAGCCCTTGGTGCCACTCAGGGAGCCCTGAGATCTAGAAGCAGGTCCAAACTTCCTTCCTCGAGCAGCAGGGCATCAGGGCAGACCTACCTGCAGCAGAGTCTTCCGCAGACCCAAAAGTAATCTGATCTGGGGTCCGAGAGTGCACCTTTTATTCTCAATTCCGACTTTTTGTGAGGGGCAAAACCTGACCTTTAGGCAAGATCTTTGAAGTATAATTCAGAGCTGTTTATAACTCTTCTTCCAACTGTCCTGCAAGGATGGCCCATTCACTCACACCTAAGTCCCCTTTGCCCCCACGTTTGTGAGGAATACATATCCCACAACAAGAGAACCATGCAGTCATCTGACCCAAGACATTGGCAGAAAGGCATACTGGTTTAGGCACACATAAATGACAACTTTCAAACAGTGGTATTTTCAGAACTGTAACTTGAAATCCAACTTTACCATTAAAGATGATTTTAAATTACAATTAATTTCAGTGTAACATAATTTCCCTGTCTGCGCCCAAACTCAAGTTATCAACTTATTAAGTGTAATAATGGTAAACCAATGTTAGTCAATGGGAGAGGTAGGCCTTACAGTTGTGAAAACCAACTTTAGGAGTTTTTCACTTTCAGGACTGGTAAAACTGAGACTCACAAGTTTTACTTTTTATATACCATGCACTCTGCCCTAGGAGGTTTTCGGGCTTACCTTAGGGGTGATGTATATGTATTAACAAGGAAGGTTAAGGCCTTTCAAAAGGTTTATTTTGCCAAGTCGAAATGGCAGTTTAAATCTACAGTATTGGCTGCTGTGACAGGACTAAGATGTGATTTACAAGGCTATTTCATCGGGTGGAACTATGAGTGCTGCAGTCCACTAGTAGGCAGTAGTAATTCACAACCCGAGGGGTGGTGACACACCTTCTACCCTTAATTTGAAAAAATGCAAGTAGATAAACTTGCTTGACCCAGTCAACCAGGGTCTTAATGAATAAGAGGAGATATCTAGCCAGGTGGCCCTTCTGAGAATGGGTTAGTACTTTCTCACATCTGTACTTCCTCATGTGTAGTCACATGTGGGCACCCTGATGCATGTGGCAGCCCCTGAATAATGTGTATACACATGTAACGTTATGTTACGATAGGTAACATGCACAGATTTAACATATGTATTTTTCTACTTACACAGAAATTTTAGCATTTTATATTTGTGAATATAAGTCTCTGAGCAACAACATGTATAAGATGTAGCCTATGTATTATCCTTTTCATACTCTCAATTTATATTTGGGCAGTAACATGGGTAGATATGACATGTATAATTAACTCCTTTTGATGGCACTTGTCCACCTGTGTGCAATGTAGTGCATAATTTAGTTCCACACATTCACATGAGTACACTTCACATGTACCTATTTTTCTGTTTTCAAGTCACTTGATATCATAAGGCTCATTGCACTTTCCATCACCGAGTGCACATTGACAGCTTAAGCACATCATTTTCTTGCATTCATCTCTAGATGTACTTTCCAAGTTGCTCTTGTCCCGGATTAGTAATGTTATGTATTTCAGTGATCTTATCACAGATCCTTCGTGCTGTTTTGAATATGTGCACCACATAGGGCCCTTTCATGTTTTTACATTCTGCAATGCAATGTTGCACGTCCCAATGGTTTCATTGCCCGCACTGGTGACATACTCTTGTCCAGGATAAGTGATGTTCTTTAATACATAGCCTTCATGCTTTTATGAATGTTAGTACCACATAGGGTCCTTTCATGTTGTTACATTCTGCAATCTTGCACGTTCTGATGGCTTGATTGATCGTGCCGATGACTCGCGTTCGATCTCATGCATCTGACCAGCTGTACATCGGAATGTTGGCATTCACAGGCAACTACCCTGATTGGCCACAAGGAGACTCGGCGTGCACGCTCACATAGCAGGCGCTTTTATTACATTGTCTCCGCCTGGCCTCGCCACTCTACATATTTATTTATTTTATTTAATGCATTTTTATATAGCGCGGACCTAACCCAAAGGTGTCAGAGCGCTTCACAATAGAACCAAGTACGTTATGGGAGGAGAATTTTACACATTTACATGTTACAGAAACAAATGAGAATGAAGAAAAGTAAAATAAAACAATATATGGCAATCACACAAAACAAAAAGGCCCACATGCATCATCCCGGGATTTTGCGAGTTCTAAAGTGCGAAAAATAGCGATTCGCATTTTAGAATTCGCAAAACGGGATGCATGAATATTTTCGCAAATTATTTGCGATTCGGTAGAAATCGCAATTTCTACCAAATCGCAAATATTATGCAATTTTCAAAGTGCGAATTCGCAATTCACATTGATCCTATCGCAAATCCTGATTGCATTTCAAGGGTGGTGAGGGGGGTTCAAATGAACACCCCTGCCACCATGAAATGTTGTTTTCGCATCATGTTGCACACACACATGTCCTAAGGACATGTGTGTCCGTAACATGAATGTTTAAAAAATGCATTTGCTGCGTTTGTAACACTTTTTGCAAATTTACCGAGTGGTTCAACCACTCGGTAAATTTGACACCCTAATTGCGAATTCGCAATTTTAAAACTAATCATGCATTGCTTTTAAGAAATCGCAAATTTGCGATTTCTTGAAAGCAATCGCATTTTTAGAAATCACAAAAATGTTGCGATTTCTGAAAATGTATGATGCATTCCAAAAATGGATTTTGGAATCGCAAACGGCCGATTTTAAGGAATCGCACCGTTTGCGACTCCAAAAACCCTTGATGCATGTGGGCCAAAGACATTAGGATGGAGATCGTACAGGCCTAGATTACAAATGTACAATATTGAAAGCACTTACTTGAGGGGCATGAAAAGGGATGTATTAGTTCTGAAAGTGTCTTTGGAAGAGAAGAGATTTGAGGTCAGTTTTGAAGGTCCTGGTAGAGGTGGTGGTACGGAGTATTGGAGGAAGCTAGTTCCAGATTCTGAACGCATTGCCTGAGAAGGATTAGCCATTGATCTTTACCTTTTGAAGGTGGGGGGGCTCAAGCAGTACATTTTCCACATTATGAGAAGGTCTAGAGCCTCCAGAGATTTTAAGTTTATTCATCAGGTATCGAGGGGAGGAAGTGTGCAAGGCTTTGTGGGTGATACAGGCAGTCTTGTAGATTGATCTTGCCTCAATGGGAAGCCATTGAAGAGAAGACAACAGGGGTGTGATGTGGTCACTTCTTATGGCCCCAAAGACAAAACGAGCCCCTGAATGGATAACAGATTTAAGAGGGGAAAGTTGGGATTTGGGGAGGCCAGTAAGATGAGAATTGCAATAGTCCAATCTAGAGAGAACCAGAGACTGGACCAACGTTTTAAGTCTTGCTTCAGGAAGAAACGTCAAATCCCCCAGAGAATGCACAATTGGTATTGTGCATTCTTTGCAAAGGAATTGATGTGGGAGAGTAGATTGAGCCTTTTGTCAAGTATGACACCAAGAGATTTTGCGCTGTTGACAACAATAGGTTTATTGTTGAGTAAATTCAGCTGATCCATCCAATATTGAACAGGAGGAAGAGAGAGTGAGGTAGAGAGGAGGAGGAATCCATTTTTGAAAGGATTCATAATAAGTTGATGAGCTAACATCCAGTTTTAAAAAAATGTTGAGAGTAGAGTTGAGGATTGAGATATTGTGGACGGAAGACACCTTAAGGTAGATTTGAGTGTCATCTGCATAGAGATGGTAAAGGGTCCCAGATTTACTTAGGATATTTTCCCATTCTTGATGTGGCAGGCCGAAGCAGAGGGCTGATTCCCTTGCTCTGTTTTAGCAATAATTAACCAGGTGAGCTTCATGGCTGGTGTGATGTTCCTTTTCCCACATTTTTTTTATGTAACCAACAATATATATTTGCTTCTTTTTAGAGAATCCTCCTGGATCTCCGAGGGTTCAGCTGATTAACAAACCTCTATTAGGGGCTATACATATAGCGCATTGCATATTGGAAGTATATAGCTATTTTAGAAATCTGACCTTGTGCAATTTCTTCTTTGTTTTTAAGGTAAGAGTGTGTTAAAAATCTCTTGTTTCATGATCCTGACACCAGTAATTTTCAAATTTTGATACTCATCCTGAGACCTAGACTCTTGTCCAGACCAGCACTCTATTCAGTGCGCCACCTCTACTATCCAGTCTCTGAGCCTTCTCTGAGCCGCCGTATTTTTTCCCACCTCCGTCCCCACCGTGCCTACAATATCCCTGCACTGCATCTGTATCTGTCTGGGTGATTGTCTTTATAGTGGTCTTGCCCCTGTTACTTGTTTTATTGTATTTTTGGCTGCCCCTATTTATTTTTTGTACTCATCCTGCCATGAGTGCTGAGTGTTGCATTTGTCCCGCCGCTGCTGCCCCTGCGTCCCTGCCCACCGATCCATCCCACTCCCGCTCCCTATCTTTGCTCCCGCCCCCTTCCCTTCTTATGGAGACTGCTGCGGGGGAGCGTGTGTGAGACCTAGACTCAAGTACAGGCCAACACGCTCCCCAGCAGCGCCACCTCTACGCTCCAGCCTCTGAGCCTCCTCTGAGCAGGGTTCGTGCCTCCAGCCCATCGGCAGCCCCCCTGTATTTTTTCCCGCCGCCGTCCCCACTGTGCCTCCTGTATCCCCGCACTGCATCTGTAACTGTCTGGGTGATTGTCTTTATCGTGTTCTTGCCCGTTACTTATGTGATTGTATTTTTGGCTGCCCCTGTTTATTTTCTGTACCCGTCCTGCCGTGAGTGCTGAGTGTTGCGTTTGTCGCACCGCTGCTGCCCCTGCAGCCCCGCTCACTGATCCAGCCCACTCCCACCCCTACTTCTGCTCTTGCCCCCTCCACTTCTTATGGCAACTGCTGCACATCGCGTCTAAGGCAACCCGTCTGTGCCCGTCTGTACCTGAACCGTGCCCATCACCAGACCTCCTGGTCCCACCGAGCGCCACAACACCCGACGCCACTACAACACCACAACCCTCCACGTGCTCAACGCCGGCCAATCTGCCACCTGCTTCCAGGCCACCTCGAAACTCTTCCACGGACCCTTCACCTGCCAAAACTGAAGCTTCACTAGCCAGCGCACACCTGCATGCCTGGCCCACCTCAACACTGCTGGCCACAGCCACCTCAGCTTTGTACTATTCAACACCTGCTAAGTCCACAAGCACGCTGTCGAACTCTGGGACCTGCTCGACTCCTCCGCCCCGGACGTCTCCTTCTTGACAGAGACCTGGATGAACACCTCCTTGGTGCCCGACATAGCCATAGCCATCCCGCACAGCTACAAGATCACCTGTAGGGATCGCAACAACAGAAGACCAGGAGGAGGAATTGCCATCATCCACAGGAACAGCATCAGCATTTCAACCAACACCGGAGACTCCCTCAGCATGGCTGAACACCGACAGATCCAGATCCACGTCGATCACAACACCACCCTCAGAGGAACACTCGTCTGCAAGCCCCCGGGATCCCGACCAAAGTTCAGCGAATCCATTGCCGATCTCATCAGCACGCACTCCCTCGCCTCCACAGACCACATCCTCCACGGAGACCTGAACTTCCACCTAAAGAATGTCAACAACAGCAACACCACAATGCTGATCGCCAACCTCACCAACCTCTCACTCCAACAACTCGTCACGACACCCACCCACTCTGCTGGTCTCACACGCTTGACCCCATCCTCTCTCCCAGCAACCACGTCAACTTCAGCAACACCACTGAACTCCAAAGGACTGACCATCACTGCATCCATTTCTCCTTTGGGAAACACAGCGCACACAACCAACCACAACGTATCCCACACCGCAGCTGGAAAAAATTCATGAAGACCAGCTCACCACCACTCTCGCCCGAGGCCCCCCACCGAGCCCTCCGATACTGACGCAGCAGCAAATAACTTCAGACAATGGATCGACATCTGCGCCAACACCCTCGACCGATAAGGAAACCCTTCAACAGGCGCACCGACACGAGAGCCATTTGGTTCAACGCCGACCTCCAAAACTCCAAGCACACCTGCAGAAGGCGCACTAACCAGACACCAGAAAACCACGCAGCCCTCATCAACGCCAGACGCAAACATCACAAACTCATCTGATCCACCCAAAGAACCTCCTTCAAAGAACGCATCACAACAATGCACACAACAGCAAAGAGGTCTTCAACATCGTAAAAGAACTCGCCACCCCCAGCTCCTGCTCCAGTGACATACCGCCATCACAAGAACTCTGCGACTCCCTGGCTACCTTCTTCCACCGCAAGATCACAGACATCCACAACAGCTTCGACACCAAGACATCGCCGACAGACGTCATCACCTCCGACTCTACACCCACCAAGCACATCGACCCTCTACTCCCCTGGCGCACCGTCAACGACGAAGAAACCATCAAAATCATGAACATCATCCACTTCGGCCCACCCTCTGAGCCATGCCCCCACCACATCTTCTTTAAAGCAAGCTCCATCATCCCACCCCGACTACGGAAGGTCATCAACATCTCCTTCGAAACAGCGACATTCCCGGAAAGCTGGAAGCACGCCGAAATCAACGCCCGCCTCAAGAATCCCAAGGTGAACCCCAAGGACCTCAAGAACATTCGGCCCATCTCCCTGCTCCCGCTCCCGGCGAAGGTCACCGAGAAAATCCTCAACATGCAATTGGCCTGCCACCTCGAAGACAACAACATCTTGGACTCGTCCCAGTTTGGATTCAGACGAAACCACAGCACCGAGACAGCCCTCATCACCGCCACAGACAACATCAGGCACCAACTAGACAAAGGCAAAACCCAGCCTTATCCTCTTGGACCTGCCAGCCACCTTCGCCACGGTCTGCCATCGCACTCTAAAGACACGCCTCCAAGAAGCCAGAATCCGAGAGAAGGTCCTTGACTGGAACACGTCCTTCCTCTCCGGCAGAACCCAGAGCGTCCGCCTCCCACCCTTCCGATCCGAAGCCACCGACATTATCTGTGGCATCCCCCAGGGTTCGTCCCCAGCCCGACGCTGTTCAATGTCTACATGGCCCCCCTCGCACAAGTGGCCCGCCATCACAACCTCAACATCATCTCCTACGCCGACGACACCCAGCTCATTCTCTCCCTCACCAAGAACCCACACACCGCCAAAACAAACCTTCATGAGGGAATGAAGGCCATCGCCGCCTAGATGAGTAGCAGCCATCTGAAACTTAACTCGGACAAGACTGAGGTCCTCATCCTCGGACCCACCCCCTCAGCCTGGGACGACTCGTGGTGGCCGACCACACTGGGAACAGCACCGACACCCACCGACCATGCAAGCAACCTAGGATTCATCCTCGACTCTTCCCTCTCCATGTCTAAGCAGGTCAACGCCGTCTCCTCCTCCTGCTACAACACCCTCCGCACGCTCCGCAGGATCTACAAGTGGATCTTGACCGAAACAAGAAGAACGGTGACACAGGCCCTTGTCAGCAGCAGACTGGACTGTGGCAAGGCACTCTATGCAGGAATCCCAGCCAAACACCTACGATGACTACAACGCATCCAAAACGTCTCCGCCAGACTGATCGTCAACGTCCCCCCGCCGCAGCCATATCACCCCCCACCTGAGAGACATACACTGGCTCCCCGTCGTCAAGAGGATCACCTTCAAACTCCTCACCCACGCACACAAAGCACTCCACAACAGCGAACCAGCCTACCTGAACAGCAAACTCAGCTTCTACACCCCCACCCGCCAACTCCGCTCCACTAGCCTCGCCCTTGCCGCTATCCCCCACATCCAATGAAAAACCTCGAGGCGGCAGATCCTTCTCCTACCTCACCGCCAAGACCTGGAACAGACCCAAGACCTACTTGCTTTCAGAAGACTCCTCAAGACCTGGCTCTTCAAGCTGAAGCGGTACCCCCCTCCCCTCAGCACCTTGAGACCCTCATGGGTAAGTAGCGCACTTTACAAGTACTCTGATTGATTGATTTATAAAATGACTGTTCGAGTACCCTTCAGGCCAAGCACCGGAACCGGTGCATGAAAAGAGGGACCACATTTTTATTTGTTCTCCACTTTTTATCCGACCAGATCTCCAACTTTAGTAAGCCAGCCGACCACCGGATTCTGTAGTGCTGCATCAGTTGCTGAGGACAAATGTTCCGTAGCAAGGCTGGCACGGGTCTCTTGTAGGTTCTGTAACATAGCAGAATGATTATCTATGTCAAAGGTTGCGGCAGCTGCCGCAACGTCTAGACCATCAAGTTCTGGCACAAACATTTTGATCCCAAAGAGCAGTTCATATGGGGTCTGCCCACCCAGAGGCCTTCTAGGGAGATTATTTAATGCACATTGGACTCCATAAAAATGGACTAACCAGTTCCTGTCAGTACCTAAGATTCTAGCTGTCAAGGATTGCTTTAAGCCACGGTTCATTCGCTCCAAAATTGAGTTGCCCTCACGGCCTGTATTGAGGCGACAATTGCACCAGCACCCTAAAGACTTCACAGCATCCTTGCACGCCTTAAAAGCAAACGCTGAACCTTGATCAGAATGAAAGTTGCCCCAGGCAAAAATCCCTACAAAGACACACAAATCCTGTTGACATTTTGAGCGTCACCGCTGCATTGTGGCATACCCAAAGGAACCTTGTGCACAAATCCACTGCAACTAAAATATATTTATATGCAGTATCTCAAGAAAAAGAACCACAGTGATCAATATACGCACAAGCAAAGGGCCGATTAGCAATGCTATGCAGTGTTTGTGGTGGACGTGTTACTGCAGAAGGCTTAATCTGTTGAAAGACGTCACAAGAGAGTACATAATTGCTGGTTTGTTTATATAAGCCACTCCACCAATAACATTGATGCAGAATAGAAACAGTCGCAGAATCTCTGGCATGGGCCGAAGCCATGCCCTTGTGTGCGGTTTTGATTAAAGTGTGTCTGCGGTCCGCATTGGGAATCAGCAGATCTCCAGCGTCTGGTATTTCTGCAAATGGAACTTGTTCGGGAGTTAACTGATAAGAATATTTTGAAGGGAAAACCTGCTGGTAATTGTGGCCCTCCTTTGTAGCAGCTATTGCTGCCAAAATGACGTTATCAATTTTCGCCTTGGATCTAGTAACGGCTGCTACGGAACACGTGGCTACAGCAGATTTGGCGGCTTCATCAGCCAAACAATTCCCAACAGTGTGTGCCCCCACACGCTGGTGGCCAAGAGTATGTGTAACATGTGTGAGTGGCAAATGTTGTTTAAGACCTGTCACTCGAACCCAAAGCATTTTATGCTTAATTGTGCTGCCTTTAGAATCTCGATAATCATTTTGAGACCAAAAGAATAAGTTGTCATTAAAAGACTGAACACAGTAATAAGAGTCGCAGACTATAAATGATGAAACTTTTGGATCAGCAAACTCAACAGAAAGAATCATAGCACGCAGCTCAGCCAATTGTACAGTACAGTTTTCTAGTGCCTGAGTGTGCACTATGGAAGATTGGAATTCTCCATTCACCATAGTACCGGCTACAATAGCACAAGCTGCCGAGTAAGCACATTTAGAATCGTGGTCGGTGCGCCGAACCATTGGTGTAAATAATACATGCGTAGTCTTCTAGAGGAAGTAAAGACAAAGGAGGCAGATGAACATGTTCATACTGCAACAACTCCTGTGTCTGAAGAGTGGGATCAAAGATAAAGGTGACATCCGAGGACATCAAGGAAGTAGCCCATTGAATTCAACGGGGATGCAAAGCTTTTAAGTTTGGCACACTCGCCTTCATTAATGCTTCTAAAGCAGGGTACGGTGTCCCCACCAAAATGAGTTTTCCCTCTGCCAAGGCGCGTTCCTTCAGGACCGCCATTTGCACAGCAGTCAAAACTTTCTTGACTGTTGAAAACCTCATTTCGGCCGAAGTGTACAAATGCGATTTGTATGCGATAGGTATTGTGTCCCCTTCATTGTATGTCAAGTAAGAGAAACCCACTGCGCCTGGAACGATGTGTATCACCAGGTTAGTGTGGTTATCAGGTGTCAACTAACATGGGGTTCTAGCACCTTTTTGAGTAGACAGGATCTTCTCATCACGAATACTCCACCAAACAGTCCATCCACCTATTCTCATGGACTAATTCTAACAAAGACCTCAGGATGACACAGATTACTAAAATGTTAACCCCTAATTCGGCAGTTTTTACATATACTCTTCTATAATTCAACCCATACACCATTCAAAGATGGCGCCCAAACTAACGACTGTCCCCTTACAGTTCAACACACCGGAAGCAATCATAGCTATTCACCTTATAATGGCTGCCCTGTATCCACGCCAGTCCCACCGACGTTACCGGACTACAGAAACTTGACCTGGCATTACGCCCGTAATTGAGGTAAGCCCATCCGAGACAGCTCATTATTTGCCTGAAATAATTAGAATTCCTCACACATGATTAAGCCCTCCATGCCCATTTTTTTTTCCCTTCCAGAATCACTAAGAACTTAATTTTATCGACGACGCTGATAGAACATATCACAATCCACACGGTAAGCCACTGCTAACCACCAGCATGTTTGCCACACAATGATGACTGCTTTTATCGATAGCTGCTCACCTAGCTTTCTTTATAGCATGGATTCCGTTCCACGTTATGCGGCGGGAGGCGAGTGAGATCTGCCTCCAATTGCCCGCAAATAAAACTCCCTTGTCTATATAATCACGGAACTATACCACCTCAGATATATTCACTACCGGATAGGAATTATACCATATGATTATCCTACGGTAAAAATTTTTCATTTTAAACCACCCGTCTTCATCTTAACACATGACCATCATCGCCGTAAGTGCACCAATTTATAAAAAATAATTTTTCTTTCTTAACTTTATCATATAAGGTTGAGTTCACAAGCCTTCTCACTTTAACCAATTCCTGCTGCTATATCTGCGAATTTCATTTACCATTGTTACCATAACCGCATAGACGATACCTCTAGATGAGCCTCTTAAGATGCGATATTTACTGTCGGTTTCCTTTTCCTTCCTACACCACCCGGACCTTGCTGATCCGGATGTCCACTGACTGTAACTATAAAATTCCCCTTTTAAATGCTGTTTATTTGTGAAATGTTTTCTACTGGTACTACCATTTTGCAAATGTCCCTTCCCGATTGTAACACCTTTCATGCATGCTCACAATATTGTTTGCCACTTTATGTTTTCAAACTGCCTTACGTGGAATACGCCCTACGCGCAATTTGCTTTTTTTTAAACGTTTTTTCAATTAACCTACAATATAATCGGTTCTTTTGCCACAATGTTCTCCCTTACACAAACATGGCCTGAATCCAACCATAATGATCTCATCTCTACTTCATATACTTACTCATAATGTCCTCTCATTCTTAAAACGGGTGACTTGTACCACATTTGACCAGCTCAATGTGTGCCGCTTATCTTTCATCGAACATTTCACACATTGACTATATGTAATACTACTTTACTTCCAAACAAATGTATTCCCTCTTTCTCCAAATGTACTATTTACAACCTTTGTATTTCCAATCTTCTGGGTTTTTTTAAATATGTTTTCTGATCTGTAATTGAACTGACTGTGTATATATCACCCATCGCCCGTGCCGATAATACCATTACTGTACTTCTACACAAACATGTTTTTTATCCTATGCTTTACATTGGAAAATGCTGTATTAATGACAAATGTGGAATATATGTATATATAACTAACTCATGACTACCGCCCCTACTATGCTCATTGTCCTCCTCCTGTTCTCCTACTTCCCCCGACCTCTCAACCGTGGCACTGCCACTTCTCGCTTACTCCTTAACTCTTCCTAATCTTACCTATCTCACCTAACTTTCTCTTACCATACTTTGACTAACCCTACACTAATACACCTCTGTTGTTGTACTCCCACTCCCAACCTTTTCTTTACCCTGGTTCTTTCTCTTTCTATCTTTCTCTCTCTCCCCTTCCTAAATCCTGCTCTACCCCGAAACTTTCTTCTCCGCCTACTTCAACTGCATGTCCACAACACTAACTCCAATCGCTGCAAAATGTAAAACGATGTATGTACAGCCCTGAGGAAGCCCCGGGCCTGATGGCCATGTAAGGGGGCGAAACACGTGTTGGCTGTTTTCTTCCTTTCACCCACTCTTATGAATAGATTGTGAATAAACTTTCAAACCCTTCATGTAAAACAAGTGCATAATTGGAATCTCTTCCAGGAAAAATCTCAGATAAAAAGCATCTTGCCCAGACAAACCAGTTGAATCTTACTTACCTTAGGGGTTAGGGGTCGCACCCCCTGTCCAGGGCAAGAATAAGAGAAAAAAGTACGCTCATTTTATTGGCTAGTAAGGGATTGGGACCTTCTACCCCCTCACTCTCTACGATCTCCACCACCAGCCTGTGAGCTGGATGTGTCCTGTGAAGAATGAGGAGAACGCTGATCAGGGAATTGAAATCTATCTGGAGTCTTAATTTTCACGTGATCGCTCAAGTCATAAGTACGCTCAGAAGATTCATGTGTCAGGGAACTAGCATGCGACCTCTATTTCTGTTGTTTTTGTTGACCCTTCTTTTTGTTTCTCCGGTTCGTTTTAGAAAAGACTGGACGTCCATCTATGTCAGATGGCACTTTAGACTGTGATTGAGCCTGTGTTAGCGATTGAGTAAAAGATTTGTTCCCCAAACTATTGCGGCCAATTGTTTTATAAGCTTTAGAAATAATGTTTGGTCATTCAGGTGGTTTGTCAATCTCAGTGACTGTTGCCAAGCCGTTAGCGACTTGAAAGCTCACAGCATCGCCCTTGACATTGGCAAGGATCATATCAGCCACCATGTCGAACACTCCCACCAGATGCATCCCCACTTCCACAGCCGCTTCAGCGCCGTGTTCATTCTGAACACGCTTTATCACGGAGGGAAGGACAGTCATTGATGGCGTGCCGAAACACTTCGAATATACAGCTGCAAACACTTTTCCCCAGGTGTTATAATAAGCTAACTCAGGAATCAAATCTTTAGGCAAACTAATAGTTAAAATTCTGTGTTTTCTACAGGAGAGGTGTTAGGAAAAACATATTTGAGCTGTCCAAATTTCTAAGCAGCCAATAAGGTAGTTCATCCTTATTTGTCGGACGCTTGCCTATTACCGAATTAACCATAACGGGGCTGATAGTCACTCCACCAGCCCCCGTAGGTTGTGGTACAACTCAAGGTGGAGCCACCTGGAAAGCACGTGACACAAACTCTATTACAGCTCTGTGTACACGTATTAAGGATGTATGCAACATCCGCAGCTCTTCGAGCGTAGTTGTTGTCAACCCACGTGGCTGGCAGACACCGGCCATGTGGCCCCTTTGATTGATAAGGGACCTAAACGGACTGGAGTAAATGTGTGAGGAAGGGCGCCAATAAACCAAATACGGTGCTGCCAAGCTGTAAGTGGAACCTTAAGTATCTAATAGGGATGATACTCTACCGGAACAGCCGCAGCGGTGTATTCATGAAACAAATTGTCACCCACGTCCACCACCGGCAAGGTAACCCAAAAGTAAAAGACTTCAAACAGATACGCAAGAACCGCTCCTAATACAAAAGTCAAAGACACCCCTGCATCAGGGACACCATAATTTCTCAAGAAATCTCGGAGCGGGGCAAGATTGTGTGCGGTAATGTTATGTCTCATCACAAAAGTAGGAAGAACAACTTATTAACAGGCAGCACACCGCAGACAAATAAGTAACCTTTTTTATATAACTTCAAGCATGAAAGAACCTATAAAAACGTCAATATAGGAAGTTGTCCCATCACAGCCACCTCTGGAGGCAGAAGTGAGGTTATTGTGGACAAGCACAAGCACTACTCAGGCATCTCACAGATAAGAACCAGACCAAACGTTGGTGGCGCCATGTTGTAGGGATTATGCACATAGACAGAACTATGCACAGGAAAACAGGACCTCAGTGAATAGGTGGTATACCAACCTACTACATCTGTACCCAAAACGAATGAATGAATGAATACGCACTTATATAGAGCATGGCTACCCAAGGGCATCCCAGCGCTTCAAACCTACTAGCTATAGTGTCTCATTTATTCTCCATCTACAGCGGAGCTACCAATGATTAGACAACCCAGAACACGCACTCTATCTTGGGAATCGTGGGAGCCAGAAACTCTTTTGCTTACTCACTCATACCTGTCCACAATGTGAGTAATCAGAGATGCGGTATAGTTTAAAATGTTTATTTCAACTAACGCGCTCCATGGTGCAGTAAACAAGCCAATACCATCAGCAAAATGCATAAGCACAATATGAGCATTGTTACAATACCATAAAATACAAACAGGGATAACGTGTTATAAAACCGTGGAAAAGGGCTACATGACCTGACCACCCTCCCTGTGACAAGAATTGGTTTATTATAAAAAGGAAGACCTCTGGGTTTCGTCAGCAGCAGACCCCATACCCCAATGCCTAGATGCAATGTTAACATCGCAGGACAAGCACAGCTCTTCTTGCCAGAAAGGTGTCTCCAAGTGTGTCAAAAACAGGTTCCGGTTGCAATATTAAAGTACACAATTTCCAGAAGTGCAGCTGTGTGTAGCATGTTATGTCTAGGTGCAAGGGACTGATCAGAACATAATAACAAGGGGCATTGTTGTTCAACCTTGAACATCGAGTGCAGACTAAACCTCAGAGCACAGCAAAGAACTTGCAAGGTAGACAGTTCACATGTGAAGGGAGCACAAACAGAGTCTTGCAAAATATATGCATGCAGTGTTGTGTGTAAAAGCAGCCTCATGGCAGCGAAGCTCATGCTAACTTACCAAATGTAGACAAGGGACCTTTAAGCCTTACTACAGCGCGAGCACGTCAAAAATGATATAAGGGGATACAATCTTGGTTTGCAGTGTTTGGTGGACAAGTGTTTGGTGGACAAGCGAGGCAAGTCAGAGGACCGAGGAGCAGGACCGGAGAGCGAGGACCGGGGAGCGAGGTCCCGGCTCGCACTACTCTTCCAAGGTGCCCCAGCGACGCGCACACCGCACCATCACCTGAGAGCGCCCGGAGACGAGTAAAACACCACAGCGTCTCACATAGCGCGGGCGTGCCTGGGAGGGCCCATCGGCACCCGTCGGAGACTGTTGGAGGCTGGGCTGGGCCCCCCCTAACATTCCTTATTAAGTAAGACTTTGGTTGCTATTTTCCAAGATTGTATTTGTGGCATAATTTGCATTTGTTTTCTGTTGTGGCCGGGGAAACCTGCTGACCATAACAAAATGGTATTAAGACTGGGGAAAGGGAGGAAGGGCACTTCTGTTGCTATAGGCGGCACAGTTACGGGTACCTTGGACATGTTTATAACAAGGGCAGCAACAGTGCTGGAGCACGAAATTGCTCTAACGGAAAAATGCTTGTTGTTAGAACCTGCTTATAATAGGCGCTCGTCTTTGGGCCCTATATTGTTAGCGTTAACGCCGGAACAGATAGCATCCCAAGTACACAATCACGAGGGGTTGGTGGGGGCTACCGCTCAAGATTATTCTAATCCCCAAGTATCACTGGGGCGGTCCAGCACAGATGTCGGTTGTACAGCTGGGTTGAATGAATCCTCCGTAACCAACATATCAAATGATCCCACCCCACAGATACAAACGAGGACTGCTCTAAAGAATGGAATTAATTCCAGGCCAAGCCCACGAATAAAGAATCAATCATCAGGGCTAGGTCCAAATGGCAAAAGGAAGTGAGGGGGGCACCCATTTGAAGGGTAGATGTCCAAAACAAACTAAAACATAACAAAACAGGAAATGTAGCTACGCAATCTAAGCCATCACCAATCAGCACACTCAGGGGTCCCATAGATGTAGATTCACCGCTGTTATCATCCCATCAGGGGTCATTGCCACTGAATCCCCTGGGTCTTATGGTCCATCTGGAGCAGCTAATGAAATCCCTATTATTACCTCTGCTGGAAAGAATTAAAACCTTAACAGAAAAAAATAGGGAGTCTGGAAAAGACGGCCCATGCCAATCGTGATTCATTGAAAAACCTTGAGGTTAATTCTAAGAGTGTGGGTGGACTTGGACCTGATGGCCCAGGCCCACCCACAGCTACTAATATCCCAGTAGATCTCCACAGTTCAGCTACTCTGCCGACTGGGAGTTATAAGAGCCCTGGTCAACGTGATTTGCCACCAGGAAATAAGGCACAGGTCCATAAAAATACAGAAAGAAATGTGGCAGAGAGGGAGGCTGTAAAGGATATGGCGATGGGAAGCGGGCCGGTGACATTATACATCAGGAACAAGGAAAGATCAGTGGTGATAAAGAGTAGATTGTCTACCCACGTATTGACCTGCCAACACAGTCTGCGCCATATACCGTGGTATTGACTGGGGTGCCAGAGTTGAAAACCGATAGAAGGGAATCCTATTCAGACTTGAAGAATAAGGTTGTTTTCTGGCTGAATACTAATAGACCCCTCCGAGGGCATTTACACGCCAAAATCTTATATGTTCGCAGAGTGGGCTGGGTTAGACATAAATTAAAAGATCTTCCTGGGGATTGTATAACAGTCAATTTTAGCTGTAAGGTATATCTGCGACTGGAACAACTATAGAACAAATGGTGGGATCCAAAGTTTGGATTTGACTAACTTTTACCCGCATATACATTCAGGCCCGACCCCAGCAAGTTTATGGCAGCAAGGGGGGCTCAGGGACAGAAATGGTGAGAGGTTTAATATACCAATTTCTAATTGTTACGACAGGTTGCAAGTGTTGGAGGATGTCGATTGACTTGGCTTGGGTATTCCTTCTGTTAACCCCATATCATCTATGAGACCCTGTGGCTTAAGGAGAGTCTATGATAATATAGGTCTGAATAGGTTTCAGGCAAATGATGGGGCCGGATTTGGGGAATCCAACGGTAATGAGGTGCACTCATTGAATGAGAGTACCGCAGAGGTAAACCTATCCCCAGAGGACAATTTGGAGTCTAGTTGTAACACGGATATGTTGGTTAGTGAGACCAAGAAGGGGACGTGGTCAATTTTGTGTTGGAATATCGCAGGCCTAAAGTCATAGCTGGGTAATGTAAATTGGGTTAACCTAGTGAACAACTATGAGATTGTGAGCCTGCAAGAAACCTGGACTTCGACAGCTCATCATGTGTGCAGCTTTAACACTTTTTTCTCCCCAGCCATTAGTTCCATGCACGGCAGGGCTAAAGGGGGTTTATGTACATATGTGTCAATTTTTTTACAATGTACTAAAGCAGAGATTGTTTAAATAATATGTATTATCATATTATCAGGATTGTTATAGATAAAGTGTTTTCCTTGGTATTGGTAAACTTTTATAATAATGTCCCAGCAGAGGATGTGGACTATATTTTTAAGTCTTTAGGCAACAATACAAAATCTATGGTGGAAGGAAGCTCTAAAGATGTTTGTGTTTTATGGGGAGGTGATTTTTAACTGTTCTTTATGCCAAAGAGGAGAGAGAGGAACCTGTGGTCTTATGCTGGACAATGACATCAGTCTGAGCCATTTTGAGCACACCAAGTGTGGGGACCACTCAAATGAAATTATCCTAGGCTGTGATATGAGATTTGAGAATAGAATGTATAGCCCTGAGATTCCCTTTTTTCCCACTTTTAATGGTAGAGTGGCAAATTCAATAATTGATTATATAGTGATGATGGCTAGACATTGGGGCATGATTCAGGCATTTAACACTCTGGATAACCCACTGAGTGATCACTTTCCCCTTAGTTTAGTAATCCTGGGTAGATCTAAAGAACAACGTGGAAACGATACTCTTAAACCTCGGGTAGATAACATTTCCATGGTTAGAAAAAATGGTTACTCTTTAAAGTGGACTAATGTTGTCTCCGAAGATTTACTCCAAAAACTAGTAAAGAGTTGTGAGTCCCAATTTTATGCCTGTACGGATGTGAATACCGAAGATGCTGATATTATAAAAAACGTTCTAGTAATTGCCTCACAAATTAAAAAGTGCCTATGGGTTGACACAAAAGGCGTTAAAAAGAACCCAACTAGATGGTTTGATACGGCTTGTACCAAGGCCTATTCGAACCTTAAACACTCTCTAAATGTCCCTGATAAAGATCGCTTCTTAATCAAAGTCCTTAGAAATGTTTATAAGCAGACTTTGAAAAAAAGAAAAGATATTTAAAAAAAGAAGCATGGGACAATTTGTGTGAAGCATCGTCAAGCCGAGATAATGCAGCTTTTTGGAAGGCTGTCGTTGCCCCTTTTTTAAATTATAATGTCTCGGCCAGAATAGAAGTAACCATGACTGAGATAGAGTGGGTGAAGCATTATTCATAATTATACTCTGTGGAGACCCAAGAGGAAGGTTCCTCACGAAAGTATAGTATAAATGTGGATTATTATCACTCAAAGAATAGTTTGTATCTTGGTATCTCCCTAGTGGAGGTAAATGCTAATATAAATGCAAGCCTGGGAGGCAAAGCCCCCGGTCCCATTGGAGTCCTGGTGGACTTATACAAAAACAATATTGGTCTCTGGGGCCCAACTTTTTAATGCCACATCTCGGAATGTCCTCTTATCTTCCTGGTGTGAATCTGTTAAAGTACCGATATTTAAAAAGGGGGACAGAGCAGGCTGCCATTGCTATCGCCCAATATCGCTTCTGGACTCCACCATCAAGATCTTTGACCGTGTGATTTTAAATAGGCTTCAAACGTGGGTTGACGAAAATACAATAATCAGTGATTTGCAATATGGTGTTAGGAAAGGGCTCAGTACCAAAGACCCCTGTCTGAATTTGCATATCCTAATAGAAAAATATACAAAAGCCAAGTATGGTCGCATGTTTCTAACTTTTGTAGACTTATCGTCTGCTTTTGATTGCGTCACACACAGAAAACTTTGGCTGATTATGGAACAACTAGGGGTAGAAACACCAATTATCAATTTTCTCCGGGAACTTTACCAAGGTGCATCCGCCAGAGTTAGGCACGGGAAGAATGGTGAATGCACAGAACCATTTGGTATTGCTAGGGGAGTGCAACAAGGCTGCGTCCAGGCTCCGTTTCTCTTTACGCTCTATATTAATGACATTGAGATTACATTTCTAAGGGAGTGTTAGGATATGCCTATGGTGGGGAAAAGATCAGTCCCAGCACTGTTGTAAGCCGATGACGCAGTCTTGATGGCCAGAACTCCAATGGCCATGCAAAGTATAGTCACCTCCTTTTCAGATTTCATGACAAATTTGGACCTAAGGATAAACTGTTCAAAGACCTTTAGCATGCCCTGTGGCCTGGGTGCACTTAAAAAGAGAAAGGCAATTTTTATTGTTTCCAGCCCAGTTGATTTTACCCCAACTTTCTCATATTTAGGAGTCTGATTCGACCATACTGGTCTATGGAATAATACAATCAAGACTAGAAAGTTATTGTTCTTCAAATAAAGAATGGCCTTAAAATTTTTTAGCAAAAAGATGGGCAGAAAGTCTGCTGGGGAGTTGCTAATAGTGTATAAAGCGACTTGTGTAGCAATTGCCATATATGGCGCAGGACTGTGGGGATATGCAAATGTGAAATCACTACAGGTGGTGGAAAACATCTTCATGAAGTACCTCCTAGCCGTTCCAGAAAGTGTTTCCACATATGTTTGCCATGACGAACTTGAGGAACCATATTTAGAAGACATTATAAAGGTGGCTCCGGTACTGCTATCGCATAGAGTCTGGACCACAGAGGAATGTGGACCTAACCGTTCCATCGTAAACAATGTGACTAGGTTAGATAATGGTGGTAAGATTGGATGGCTACGTTATGTGAAGAAGTTCCTCACTGACCTAGGCTTAGTAAATTTTTTTGATGAACCATCTTCTCTGTGTAATATCTCCAGGAAAGCCCTGAAGGAAAAGTGCATGAGTTACTTGGATGAGCGAAGAACCACCACAGAAATGATGAAAAAAAACGGTGGTTGCGCACAAGCTAATTGTGACTACAAGTAAAATGCAGCCATATGTTACACTACAATGAGTGACTATGAGAGGTTTTTATTAACTCGTTTTAGATTAAATTTAATATTTAGGTCACTTAGCTTCCCCAACATGCATGATTGGTCGAAACATCTAAATAAATGTCCATGTGATGATTTGTCAGAACAATCAGATATACACATCCTCTTTTTCTGTAAATTTTATTGAATTCCTAGACGAAGATGGATTGTTCCCTTACTGAAGACCATGGAAATAAATCGCTGTCGCCCTGTGTTTTTAGCTGTACAGAAACTTGACAATATTTTAACTGTTGTATCGATCTCCTCGTTTTAAAAAAATGTTTTTAAATTCCGGAAATCAATTATATCCTGAAATGTGATGAATTGATTTTGGTACACTGGATGAATTTGATATGTATTGTTTTTAAATTGTGATTTTATCTGAACTTTTATGGTTGTTTTGTTTTAATAACCGAATAAAGTAAGAATTGATTGATTGATTGATTGATTGACTAGAGCGGGGTTGTGGTACAGAAAGGAAGCAAGGAGAATGTAGGAGGCAGGTACAAGCAGAGTAATTCCTCGGGCAAATTTATTTGGCTAATCCCTTTATGAGTACAGACCAAGGTTTGTAACAGTACATTAGGAAGAAAAATGCTTTACTTTGATTTGATGGTAAAGGGCAAGCAGTTTAAGCAGTTTACGATACAGATCAAATTTTTATGGTGAAGTTAGAAGAAAACAAATTACTGTGAAACTTGTTTGCAGTGATGGAAGGAAGAGAAAAACAAAACAGAAGACACAAACTGAATATTATTTACAATGGTACATCAGTGAACAATACTTATGTGACAATTGAAGGCCTTCGATATTGTGGTTGTTTATGAGGCCGTCAATTGGTCAGAAAACTGCACAGATCATGTAGTGCAGAAACTACTGATTAGTAGGGTCTGCGTACATAGAGAAAGTTATGAGAAGGGGGATTGGAACGTAGACCTTAGCGAAGAGAACAGTCTAGAATCATACATAGCAATGAGTAATGGAAGGAGAGATAATGTATGCTTGGCATGTTAACAAGAGTGTTGTTCCACTCTTCTAAAGTGTTCAAGTGTTGTTCCACAGTGTTACATCATGCTATCCAACAGCACTCACACCTGTTGAGAAGTTGCTGCAGGTTACCGCCCCTGAGTGGTAGGGTAGGCTGGTCTATGAATTGCCAAGTGAAGTCAGTCTCTTTGTGGCCTAGTTCTAGAAAGTGTAATACTAGGGGGACTTTTGGTGTTCTGCATCTGATGCGGCTTCTGTGTTGAATTATTTGATCCTTTATCATTTGGGTTGTTTTCCTATGTAGAAGAGGTTGCATGGGCAACGTGTGGCATAGATAACATTGCAGGAACTATATCTGTTGAAGCTTTTCAGTGGGTAAGTCCGTTCATATATTTTAAAGTCTTTCATGTTGAGCGATGTGGAACATGCAAGACATCTCTGGCATTTGTAGTGGCCTATGGTGGGTGGCAAGCCCCCTTGTTCTCATACCGCAGTGAGTGGAACCTTGCGGACCACCTGGTACATTCCATAACATGGCCTAGAGGAACCAACAGAGAAGAATCCATCACATGCGCCTGGGGTTTGCCACTCACCATAGGACACTACAAATGCCAGGGATGTGTTGCCGGTTCCACATTGCTCAACACCAAAGACTTTAAAGTCTATGAATGGACTTACACAGTGAAAAGCTTCGCAAATTGTAGATCCTGCAATTTTATCTATTCCATACATTGCCCATGCAACCTCTTCTACATAGGACAAACAACCCATATGATAAAGGATAGGATAATTCAACACAGAAGCCGCATCAGATGCAGAACACCGAATGCAACCCTAGTACTACACTTCCAAGTACTAGGCGACAAAGAGACTAATTTAATTTGGCAAGTCACAGACCAGCCTGCCCTACCACTCAGGGGCGGTAACCTGCAGCAACTTCTCAACAGGTGTGAGTGCCGTTGGACAGCCCGATGTAACACATTGTGGAACAAGGCTTTAACACGTTAGAGGAGTGAAACAACACTCTCACTTGTTATCTCTCCTGCCATTACTCATTGCTATGTATGTGTTACGATATGTTGTGTCATTTTGAACGCCGTCTCTAGGTGATTTCTATGAAGGAAGCATTTTCAGACTACACACGCCATGATCCTTTGGGATTGCTTCCTGTTCCTGAAGCAAGGTACTCTGGGTTGAACGATCGTCTGGAATCCTCAAGAGGACGCTTTTCCGGAACGTTCGTGGTCGATTATTGTTGCCTTGATGGGTATCGGAGCTGGCGTGTTTGTGTTCTTGTTCCGGGATTCGTTGGATTTTGATTTCTCCAGGAGTCAGTGAGGGGTAAAGTAGAGCTGACGTAACGGTGGGCATGTGCGGAGGACGGCCGGGGGCGTCTCAACCGCGCACATGTGGAATTTTCCTGCACGGCAGGGGAATTCCAACCGCAGCGAAGCGATTAAATATAGGACAATATATACAAAAGTTTCTCTTTATCTCTGCAAATTATTGTCTCCCTGTTTTTCCTTCTGTGCTCATAGCAACTACTTGTGCTCCTATTCAAATTGCCTGACAAATAATACCCTATGAGATACTGTTGTATGTCATACACCATTGCCCTCGTTTCTACCGGGTTTATGGGCTACTTCCTGTAGCTTGTTATTGATCAGTCTATCTAAGGCAGTAAAGGGGGCTGGACTACCCAAGTTATTTTCCAAAGGTAGATAATACCCGAAGAATACTTTGTTTGATTCTTTGTGGGGGCGCACCAAGAAAAAATTCAGAAAGATCGTTACTTGTGTATATAGAAAAGTTATTTATTTATTTTTATCCATTCTTTTAAAAAACAAATCACCGGGCACTTTACAAACAAATCAGCCAATGCGTTTCACTCCCTTCCAGGGAGTTTCTTCAGGGCTGAAATCAAAGTAGATAAAAAAAAACTTCCATGAGTTTGATATGTCATAGATCCTATTTCTAAGTACATTTTTTCATACCTATTTCACATTCGCTCTAAGTTAAAAAAGACACATGACACATAGTAGGTCACATTGCAAGAGAAGGCGCAGTACCTAATTTTTTTAAAAGACCACTAGAACCAGAGTACAGGGTATCATGTTAAAAGCAACTAAAGTATCCTAATCGTGTGTTTCTCATACATGTTCGACAATGCCTTTTGTAATACAAGGATTCGCAAGTTTTTCTTGATATATACATACTATAAAAACACAACACAGTTCCTGACAAACCCTGTTCCTAATTGTGCGGCCATAGAAGGGGGAAGGAGCAAATTATGTTGCAACACACAAAAAGGAAAAGGAGCCGAACAAGATATGTTTCAAATTAGCATGAAATGTTATAACTAATAGTTCATTGTTGTCTATTTTGTCCAAAGGCACCTTTACAATTTCATAACATAATATCCATGAGTTTCATCCATAACATGAATTTCCACTGCACAGCGTTCACAGTTGTTGCTAATAAGAAAGCGTTGGTAGGGCAAGAGTTGTAATAGGTAAATATAGAATGGAAGGGTTGAGATTGAGAAGTGAGAAATGGGAAACGAAAAGAAGAAGAGAAAAAGGGGGGGAAACCTTTAGGGAGATTTTGGAAGGATGCCATTAACGACCTAAGGAGTGAGGTCTACTAGGGCTATTTCAACTAGACGACCCTCAGTCTTAGTGTACGCTAGGCCTTAATGGTATCTAGAACCTATTTTTGTAACATAATATTATGTATGAAGCTAGTCTTACCGACTTGCAGCACAAAACGTCAAAGACTATTTTTGGAACTGGATTTTAGGTGCAGCACTGTAGGGTTCGCTGCTACAATCTCTGTGATCATCATCTACTACCTGGACCAGCAAGCACTATTATCCATCCAATAACAAACAACAATAAAAATGCCTAAATTCGATGACAAACGTGAAGAGATGGCGCAAGACTTATTTGGGAAAGACTCAAACACAACCTCTACTGCACAGAGTGCCCAAAAAACTGGAGGGCTAAAAGCACTATTTCAGAAACTGGAGCGGCTCAGGAAGCAAGAACTCTCACGCTGGTGGGACGGCGAAACTCTACAGCAATATATCCATCAGAAAAAAGTGCCACGAGGTCTACGCATCCTCATCTTTTCCACATTTGAGGACTTGAGTGGGAATTTTATAGTGTTATGTGGCTAAATACAATTACTGGTATGTGGAAAATTGCAATTTTCTGTATGAAAATGTATATACCGAGCATTTGCTTTCTAAATGTCTCGGTTAAGGAACATGAAGTCTCGATTATTAGTCATTACTGTACACCGTCGGTAAAAGACTTGTGCACGGTAGTACATCATTTTTGTGAGGGATATTTGTAATTTGAACTGGGTCATTTTGTCCACCACGCGCAAGGTATGCTGGGAATTGGAGTCCAGTGTAGAACTTGAAGACATTGGATTTATTTAATACCTATTCTCTCTTACCTGGCCCCCAAGTTAGGAGACGTTTTTTCACTTAAACAATTTTTAAATATTCTGGGACTGTGTAATCAGTACTGCTGCTCTTTTGTATCACGTTCACGACGACGGAACCTTCACATACGTTCAGGAGGAGGAAGTGACCCGACTTCCTTGGCCAAAACTTCTAAACACCGGAACGTCAGACATAAATAGGGGAGGCTATATTGCCCCTCATATGTGGACTAATGTTGTCTCCGAAGATTTACTCCAAAAACTAGTAAAGAGTTGTGAGTCCCAATTTTATGCTTGTACGGATGTGAATACCGAAGATGCTGATATTATAAAAAACTTTCTAGTAATTGCCTCACAAATTAAAAAGTGCCTATGGGTTGACACAAAAGGCGTTAAAAAGAACTCAACTATATGGTTTGATACGGCTTGTACCAAGGCCTATTCGAACCTTAAACACTCTCTAAATGTCCCTGATAAAGATCGCTTCTTAATCAAAGTCCTTAGAAATGTTTATAAGCAGACTTTGAAAAAAAGAAAAGATATTTAAAAACAGAAGCATGGGACAATTTGTGTGAAGCATCGTCAAGCCGAGATAATGCAGCTTTTTGGAAGGCTGTTGTTGCCCCTTTTTTAAATTATAATGTCTCGGCCAGAATAGAAGTAACCATGACTGAGATAGAGTGGGTGAAGCATTATTCATAATTATACTCTATGGAGACCCAAGAGGAAGGTTCCTCAGGAAAGTATAATATATATGTGGATTATTATCACTCAAAGAATAGTTTGTATCTTGGTATCTCCCTAGTGGAGGTAAATGCTAATATAAATGCAAGCCTGGGAGGCAAAGCCCCCGGTCCCAACGGGGTCCTGGTGGACTTATACAAAAACAATATTGGTCTCTGGGGCCCGATCCTCACCCAACTTTTTAATGCCACATCTCGGAATGGCCTCTTATCTTCCTGGTGTGAATCTGTTAAAGTACCGATATTTAAAAATGGGGACAGAGCAGGCTGCCATTGCTATCGCCCAATATCGCTTCTGGACTCCACCATCAAGATCTTTGACCGTGTGATTTTAAATAGGCTTCAAACGTGGGTTGACGAAAATACAATAATCAGTGATTTGCAATATGGTTTTAGGAAAGGGCTCAGTACCAAAGACCCCTGTCTGAATTTGCATATCCGAATAGAAAAATATACAAAAGCCAAGTATGGTCGCATGTTTCTAACTTTTGTAGACTTATCATCTGCTTTTGATTGCGTCACACACAGAAAACTTTGGCTGATTATGGAACAACTAGGGGTAGAAACACCAATTATCAATTTTCTCCAGGAACTTTACCAATGTGCATCCGCCAGAGTTAGGCACGGGAAAAATGGTGAATGCACAGAACCATTTGGTATTGCTAGGGGAGTGCGACAAGGCTGCGTCCTGGCTCCGTTTCTCTTTACGCTCTATATTAATGACATTGAGATTACATTTCTAAGGGAGTGTTAGGATATGCCTATGGTGGGGAAAAGATCAGTCCCAGCACTGTTGTAAGCCGATGACGCAGTCTTGATGGCCAGAACTCCAATGGCCATGCAAAGTATAGTCACCTCCTTTTCAGATTTCATGACAAATTTGGACCTAAGGATAAACTGTTCAAAGACCTTTAGCATGCCCTGTGGCCTGGGTGCACTTAAAAAGAGAAAGGCAATTTTTATTGTTTCCAGCCCAGTTGATTTTACCCCAACTTTCTCATATTTAGGAGTCTGATTCGACCATACTGGTCTATGGAATAATACAATCAAGACTAGAAAGTTATTGTTCTTCAAATAAAGAATGGCCTTAAAATTTTTTAGCAAAAAGATGGGCAGAAATTCTACTGGGGAGTTGCTAATAGTGTATAAAGCGACTTGTGTAGCAATTGCCATATATGGCGCAGGACTGTGGGGATATGCAAATGTGAAATCACTACAGGTGGTGGAAAACATCTTCATGAAATACCTCCTAGCCGTTCCAGAAAGTGTTTCCACATATGTTTGCCATGCCGAACTTGAGGAACCATATTTAGAAGACATTATAAAGGTGGCCCCGGTACTGCTATCGCATAGAGTCTGGACCACAGAGGAATGTGGACTTAACCGTTCCATCGTAAACAATGTGCCTAGGTTAGATAATGGTGGTAAGATTGGATGGCTACGTTATGTGAAGAAGTTCCTCACTGACCTAGGCATAGTACATTTTTTTGATGAACCATCTTCTCTGTGTAATATCTCCAGGAAAGCCCTGAAGGAAAAGTGCATGAGTTACTTGGATGAGCGAAGAACCACCACAGAAATGATGAAAAAAAACGGTGGTTGCGCACAAGCTAATTGTGACTACAAGTAAAATGCAGCCATATGTTACACTACAATGAGTGACTATGAGAGGTTTTTATTAACTCGTTTTAGATTAAATTTAATATTTAGGTCACTTAGCTTCCCCAACATGCATGATTGGTCGAAACATCTAAATAAATGTCCATGTGATGATTTGTCAGAACAATCAGATATACACATCCTCTTTTTCTGTAAATTTTATTGAATTCCTAGACAAAGATGGATTGTTCCCTTACTGAAGACCATGGAAATAAATCGCTGTCGCCCTGCGTTTTTAGCTGTACAGAAACTTGACAATATTTTAACTGTTGTATCGATCTCCTCGTTTTTAAAAAAAAATTTTTAATTCCGGAAATCAATTATATCCTGAAATGTGATGAATTGATTTTGGTACACTGGATGAATTCGATATGTATTGTTTTTAAATTGTGATTTTATCTGAACTTTTATGGTTGTTTTGTTTTAATAACCGAATAAAGTAAGAATTGATTGATTGATTGATTGATTGACTAGAGCGGGGTCGTGGTACAGAAAGGAAGCAAGGAGAATGTAGGAGGCAGGTACAAGCAGTGTAATTCCTCGGGCAAATTTATTTGGCTAATCCCTTTATGAGTACAGACCAAGGTTTGTAACAGTACATAAGGAAGAAAAATGCTTTACTTTGATTTGATGGTAAAGGGCAAGCAGTTTATGCAGTTTACGATACAGATCAAATTTTTATGGTGAAGTTAGAAGAAATCAAATTACTGTGAAACTTGTTTGCAGTGATGGAAGGAAGAGAAAAACAAAACAGAAGACACAAACTGAATATTATTTACAATGGTACATCAGTGAACAATACTTATGTGACAATTGAAGGCCTTCGATATTGTGGTTGTTTATGAGGCCGTCAATTGGTCAGAAAACTGCACAGATCATGTAGTGCAGATACTACTGATTAGTAGGGTCTGCGTACATAGAGAAAGTTATGAGAAGGGGGATTGGAACGTAGACCTTAGCGAAGAGAACAGTCTAGAATCATACATAGCAATGAGTAATGGAAGGAGAGATAATGTATGATTGGCATGTTAACAAGAGTGTTGTTCCACTCTTCTAAAGTGCTCAAGTGTTGTTCCACAGTGTTACATCATGCTATCCAACAGCACTCACACCTGTTGAGAAGTTGCTGCAGGTTACCGCCCCTGAGTGGTAGGGTAGGCTGGTCTATGAATTGCCAAGTGAAGTCAGTCTCTTTGTGGCCTAGTTCTAGGAAGTGTAATACTAGGGGGACTTTTGGTGTTCTGCATCTGATGCGGCTTCTGTGTTGAATTATTTGATCCTTTATCATTTGGGTTGTTTGTCCTATGTAGAAGAGGTTGCATGGGCAAAGTGTGGCATAGATAACATTGCAGGAACTATATCTGTTGAAGCTTTTCAGTGGGTAAGTCCGTTCATATATTTTAAAGTCTTTCATGTTGAGCGATGTGGAACATGCAACACATCTCTGGCATTTGTAGTGGCCTATGGTGGGTGGCAAGCCCCCTTGTTCTCATACCGCAGTGAGTGGAACCTCGCGGACCACCTGGTACATTCCATAACAATGCCTAAAGGAACCAACAGAGAAGAATCCATCACATGCGCCTGGGGTTTGCCACTCACCATAGGACACTACAAATGCCAGGGATGTGTTGCCTGTTCCACATTGCTCAACACCAAAAACTTTAAAGTCTATGAATGGACTTACACAGTGAAAAGCTTCGCAAATTGTAGATCCTGCAATGTTATCTATTCCATACATTGCCCATGCAACCTCTTCTACATAGGACAAACAACCCATATGATAAAGGATAGGATAATTCAACACAGAAGCCGCATCAGATGCAGAACACCGAATGCAACCCTAGTACTACACTTCCAAGTACTAGGCGACAAAGAGACTAATTTAATTTGGCAAGTCACAGACCAGCCTGCCCTACCACTCAGGGGCGGTAACCTGCAGCAACTTTTCAACAGGTGTGAGTGCCGTTGGACAGCCCGATGTAACACATTGTGGAACGAGGCTTTAACACGTTAAAGGAGTGAAACAACACTCTCACTTGTTATCTCTCCTGCCATTACTCATTGCTATGTATGTGTTACGATATGTTGTGTCATTTTGAACGCCGTCTTCAGGTGATTTCTATGAAGGAAGCATTTTCAGACTACACACGCCATGATCCTTTGGGATTGCTTCCTGTTCCTGAAGCAAGGTACTCTGGGTTGAACGATCGTCTGGAATCCTCAAGAGGACGCTTTTCCGGAACGTTCGTGGTCGATTATTGTTGCCTTGATGGGTATCGGAGCTGGCGTGTTTGTGTTCTTGTTCCGGGATTCTTCGGATTTTGATTTCTCCAGGAGTCAGTGAGGGGTAAAGTAGAGCTGACGTAACAATGGGCGTGTGCGGAGGACGGCCGGGGGGCGTCTCCACCGCGCACATGTGGAATTTTCCTGCATGGCAGGGGAATTCCAACCGCAGCGAAGCGATTAAATATAGGACAATATATACAAAATTTTTTCTTTATCTCTGCAAATTATTGTCTCCCTGTCTTTCCTTCTGTGCTCATAGCAACTACTTGTGCTCCCATTCAAATTGCCTGACAAATAATACCCTATGAGATACTGTTGTATGTCATACACCATTGCCCTCGTTTCTACCGGGTTTATGGGCTACTTCCTGTAGCTTGTTATTGATCAGTCTATCTAAGGCAGTAAAGGGGGCTGGACTACCCAAGTTATTTTCCAAAGGTAGATAATACCCGAAGAATACTTTGTTTGATTCTTTGTGGGGGCGCACCAAGAAAAAATTCAGAAAGATCATTACTTGTGTATATAGAAAAGTTATTTATTTATTTTTATCCATTCTTTTAAAAAACAAATCACCGGGCACTTTACAAACAAATCAGCCAATGCGTTTCACTCCCTTCCAGGGAGTTTCTTCAGGGCTGAAATCAAAGTAGATTAAAAAAAAACTTCCATGAGTTTCATATGTCATGGATCCTATTTCTAAGTACATTTTGTCATACCTATTTCACATTTGCTCTAAGTTAAAAAAGACACATGACACATAGTAGGTCACATTGCAAGAGAAGGCGCAGTACCTAATTTTTTTAAAAGACCACTAGAACCAGAGTACAGGGTATCATGATAAAAGCAACTAAAGTATCCTAATCGTGTGTTTTCTCATACATGTTCGACAATGCCTTTTGTAATACAAGGATTCGCAAGTTTTTCTTGATATATACATACTATAAAAACACAACACAGTTCCTGACAAACCCTGTACCTAATTGTGCGGCCATAGAAGGGGGAAGGAGCAAATTATGTTGCAACACACAAAAAGGAAAAGGAGCCGAACAAGATATGTTTCAAATTATCATGAAATGTTATAACTAATAGTTCATTGTTGTCTATTTTGTCCAAAGGCACCTTTACAATTTCATAACATAATATCCATGAGTTTCACCCATAACATGAATTTCCACTGCACAGGGTTCACAGTTGTTGCTAATAAGAAAGCGTTGGTAGGGCAAGAGTTGTAATAGGTAAATATAGAATGGAAGGGTTGAGATTGAGAAGTGAGAAATGGGAAACGAAAAGAAGAAGAGAAAAAGGGGGGGGGGAACCTTTAGGGAGATTTTGGAAGGATGCCATTAACGACCTAAGGAGTGAGGTCTACTAGGGCTATTTCAACTAGACGACCCTCAGTCTTAGTGTACGCTAGGCCTTAATGGTATCTAGAACCTATTTTTGTAACATAATATTATGTATGAAGCTAGTCTTACCGACTTGCAGCACAAAACGTCAAAGACTATTTTTGGAACTGGATTTTAGGTGCGGCACTGTAGGGTTCGCTGCTACAATCTCTGTGATCATCATCTACTACCTGGACCAGCAAGCACTATTATCCATCCAATAACAAACAACAATAAAAATGCCTAAATTCGATGACAAACGTGAAGAGATGGCGCAAGACTTATTTGGGAAAGACCTAAACACAACCTCTACTGCACAGAGTGCCCAAAAAACTGGAGGGCTAAAAGCACTATTTCAGAAACTGGAGCGGCTCAGGAAGCAAGAACTCTCACGCTGGTGGGACGGCAAAACTCTACAGCAATATTTTCATCAGAAAAAAGTGCCACGAGGTCTATGCATCCTCGTCTTTTCCACATTTGAGGACTTGAGTGGGAATTTTATAGTGTTATGTGGCTAAATACAACTACTGGTATGTGGAAAATTGCAATTTTCTGTATGAAAATGTATATACCGAGCATTTGCTTTCTAAATGTCTCGGTTAAGGAACATGAAGTCTCGATTATTAGTCATTACTGTACACCGTCGGTAAAAGACTTGTGCACGGTAGTGCATCATTTTTGTGAGGGATATTTGTAATTTGAACTGGGTCATTTTGTCCACCGCGCGCAAGGTATGCTGGGAATTGGAGTCCAGTGTAGAACTTGAAGACATTGGATTTATTTAATACCTATTCTCTCTTACCTGGCCCCCAAGTTAGGAGACGTTTTTTCACTTAAACAATTTTTAAATATTCTGGGACTGTGCAATCAGTACTGCTGCTCTTTTGTATCACGTTCACGACGACGGAACCTTCACATACGTTCAGGAGGAGGAAGTGACCCGACTTCCTTGGCCAAAACTTCTAAACACCGGAACGTCAGACATAAATAGGGGAGGCTATATTGCCCCTCATATCAGGTATGCATGAGAACCTACAAATATTTTGTGAACTGTTGTAAATATGCTTTGAGGGACCTGACATTACCCTCTATTCCTGTATAGATTATCTAAAGAATCTTAGAGACTGCAACAGAAATCAAATTGAATGCATCGATACTCAGGATAAATAGGTTAGTACAATGTGCGATAGGTTAACACTGGAACAATGCACACTGAAAAATAAAAGTAAAAATAAAATTAAAAGTTTTGATACTTACTGACGTCCACAGAAACCAAACGGATTGTAAATAGGTTTAAGGCCCTTTTGCAGATAGTGCTTGCAACCTTTACATGTGCATATGAAGTAGTGACAAATTTGGTATGATCTCTTTTTTATAGAAATTCGACCAACAGGAATAAGAAACATCAATTTAAAACATAAATCTGAAGGACCCAACCGTACGGTTCCGGTGAATTTTCCATTCGGTAAGACTAGCTTCATACATAATATTATGTTACAAAAATAGGTTCTAGATACCATTAAGGCCTAGCGTACACTATGACTGAGGGTCGTCTAGTTGAAATAGCCCTAGTAGACATCACTCCTTAGGTCGTTAATGGCATCCTCCCAAAATCTCCCTAAAAGTTCCCCCCCCCCTTTTTCTCTTCTTCTTTTCGTTTCCCATTTCTCCCTTCTCAATCTCAACCCTTCCATTCTATATTTACCTATTACAACTCGTGCCCTACCAACGCTTTCTTATTAGCAAAAACTGTGAACCCTGTAACCAATGAGACAACAATGCGGTGGAAATTCATGTTATGGATGAAACTCATGGATATTATGTTATGAAATTGTAAAGGTGCCTTTGGACAAAATCGACAATAATGAACTATTAGTTATAGCATTTCATGCTAATTTGAAACATATCTTGTACCTTTTCCTTTTTGTGTGTTGCAACATAATTTGCTCCTTCCCATTTCTATGGCCGCACAATTAGGAACAGGGTTTGTCAGGAACTGTGTTGTGTTTTTATAGTATGTATATATCAAGAAAAACTTGCGAATCCTTGTATTACAAAAGGCATTGTCGAACATGTATGACAAACACACGATTAGGACACGAAAGAACACCGCATAAGAAGAGTTGTATTTATAGCACCGGGACTGCGAAACCCTATACTGTGGCTTTAGTTGCTTTTATCATGATACCCTGTACTCTGGCTCTAGTGGTCTTTTTAAAAAAAATTAGGTACTGCGCCTTCTCTTGCAATGTGAGCTACTATGTGTCATATGTCTTTTTTAACTTAAAACAAATGTGAAATAGGTATGACAAAATGTACTTAGAAATAGGATCTATGACATATGAAACTCATGGAAGTTTTTTTATCTACTTTGATTTCAGCCCTGAAGAAACTCCCTGGAAGGGAGTGAAATGCGTTGGCTGATTTGTTTGTAAAGTGCCCGGTGATTTGTTTTTTAAAAGAATGGATAAAAATAAATAAAGAACTTTTCTATATACACAAGTAACAATCTTTTTGGACTTTTTCTTGGTGCGCCCCCACAAAGAATCAAACAAAGTACCTTTTGATCTGGAAAGCATAGCGATGTCAAACAGCAGCTGACGTCGGGGTTGGCAGCACAAAACGTCAAAGACTATTTTTGGAACTGGATTTTAGGTGCGGCACTGTAGGGTTCGCTGCTACAATCTCTGTGAATACCCGAAGAATATTTACAGCGTTTTTCGGACTTTGTTCATTTATACGCATACATAATAGGAAGTATAAGGCTAGCTTAGATCTGATACTTTGGGGACCATTTTATTTTATTTTATTTATCACAATTTTCTCAGTCTGTCCAGGGTATTATGGGTGGCTGGACTACCCATGATATTTTCTATCAGGCTAATTATTGCGGCATATTACCTGAGTTTGTTTGACCATGTTGCTTAATACTCATATATGCCAGGGAATCATGGTGCTATTAACATGATCATCTAAGGTCTGACACAGTTTGAATGTATTTAGATGTATACAACTGACTTCTTGTAGCCTACATATTTATTCTAAGCTAGTTTTGAAACCTGTATTTACCAGTTTTATAGCAGGGAGACTTGTTTCTGTGCAATGTGCTTAGTCTATGCATGCAAATCATAAGAAGGCACATACATTTTTGTGTCTTTTAGAACATCAGTTCATGTACAATATGCTGCTTATCCATTTGTTCCTTAGAAGCACCTGCTTCTCGGGTTATTTCTAGCGAAAGAGGCAATAGTGCACACCTTGTTTATACCAGGCTATTTATGTCTTGCTTTAACATCGGACTATATATACTGAATCATACTAGTAGGTTATGTCCATTTCTCCTTGCAGCATTTCTAGGGGATGCCGATTTATATCTTATGGCTCAACCACTGTTGGGCTATTATAACCATTTGAAGATATTGATTTTCTTCCGCTCTAACTCCTGTTCAGTTCATCTGCTTTCATAATTCATCTGTGGCTATATAGAGAACGTTGGGTATGTAATACTTGTTTAAAAGCTGAACATTGTTCTTCTTTCTTTTTGGTCAGTTGTTAATTAGGTGTTGTATTTTACTTATCCGAGCGGTACCGTCTGGATGAAGAAACACTTCTTTTTAGTTTCAGTAGTACTCATTTTGTGAGACAAGTGTACGTTCTGCATAAATAAATGGATGGAAAGTGAACTAAAGTGATATTTTGGGGTAAATTTTATTTAAAAAAATATATTCTCCTACTTTCGCATGCACACTTATTGACGGTGGAGGTCATCTGTGGCATTCGTTACATATTTATTGTCATTTACACAAACTGGTGTTGGTACAGGAATGCTCTATTATTTGTGAAGTATTGTAAGATATCAGATATTTTATTTATTTGAGTACTATCTAATTTAGGTCTTGATAGTATTTCAATCATTTTTGTAGTATGAGATTTATTCTATTTACATATATTGCAGGTGGTATTTTCCCAAGGCTACTTTTCCTCTCTTCCCCTTTAGCCTTTATATTTCATTGTTGCGCTTTCAGGAAGATGATTGACCGCATTTGGGTTTGCACCAAAACACGCATCGGCAATAACAAAGTGGGAACCTGAAGACTACGCTACCTAAAATAAAAAAGTAAAAGAAAATCGAGAGGATTCTTTATTATGAATTGTTGAATTATAATTATCTCTACTGAATGTTTCGATTACGTTACGAAATCAGAGCACATTGATTGTCTTTCAAAAGATATTACATAATAGTAGAAATGTTTGTAATTCCTTCTTGAAGTAAGTGATCATCAGAGACATATGAGCATCTTCATGATTTTTTCTGTGTTGGCCTACATGATTTTTTAATGTCTTTGATATGCTGGTTGTAACTAAGGTACGAGTGTGGAATGTTTGTGATATGTGTGAAGGTGTGTAGAGATTTTATTAAGATGTATGGAGAAGGGTTGGTAAAGCCTTGTAGAAATAGGTTTGATTATACTGTGGTTGATTATATTGCTTTCTGTTGTTTAAACACTATTGCCCACAAATGAATAAAATTTGTGTGGGCATTAAAGAAAAAAATGTTGTAAGAAAAAATAATTAATAACAGTTGCTGATAAAAATATATATGCATGTGTACTATATTCTTGGCTCAATGCACATGTTTTGAATAGTGAGGCATTACTTGACTTATGCAGATGTAATGGTATGGGGCACTCTGTTATTGTTTCTTGTTTTGAAAAATCTGGGGTGACCCTACAGAAAGTGCCAGAGCCAGGTCCAACACCTGACATACCAGAATTGTGAGCAAGAACCAACATTCCTAACCAGAACAACACCAAGGCTGGTCCCGACAGAGAAAGAGAGGGTTCATGAAATATAGAACCGTATCACACTCTGGAAGTGGACCACAACTAGAGGTCACAAACGGCTGCATTCAGCAGGTGCTATGGCAAGGTAGGATTAAGGACCTCACTGATCTAGGTCTTGCAAGCCTTCATCCAGAGGATGTAGCAAAGCAATTGATAGAAGACTCTTTACTTCTATTCAGTAAGAGGACGGCATGAATATACCCATATGAGCAGCACAAAACTAGGGGCCACAATAGCCTGGGGTTGGCTGAACCTTAACTGAATTGGGATAATGCTGGAAGGGCAAGGCTGTATTGAACACTTTTGGTCCACAAATCAGCTGGCACAAGAAGTTAGGTGTCTACCTCGGATAGAAAAGCTTAAGGTAGAACCAAACTGACAAAGCAGCAAGTTTCAGGACATCATGTGTTGAAACTCCCCTACATAAACAGACACAGTCCTTTCCCAAGCACAGTACGTGACCCAAGCTCACATTGTGCCGGGCAACAAGAAGGGCAACTGTCTCATCAAAGCATCTTTTTTCACACATACCCAGTAGGCACTATACAATGGAGGCAATGACAGAGACAAGGAAGTTAACAAGGTGACTGCGGACAAGGAAGCCCCTGAAGCAGGTCTGCATTTCACCCTTCTGGCACCAGATCCAAGGATCAATTGAAGGACCACTATCAATACTGTATGCGCCAGAGATCCACCACACAGTTTGTGAGAGGCAGGAAGCTGAACGTTACTAACCACAATGTGAATGCCTACCATCTCATCCTCACTAGGGGTGTGCAAAATCGGCATAAATTACTTTCACATAATTATGGGAACTTTCAGGAAAATTAAGTAAAATGATACCTAATTACGTCATTTAGCCCTATATTTTATTGCAAAATGTGTCCTTACGTCCGTTTTTTGATGGCAACACACATTTTGCTGTAAAACAAAATAGCATGAAAAACACAAATGGTGAGAGCAACAGCTGCACACATTCTGGCCACTTGTACACTACCCCCATGTGCTCACGGTAAAAAGTGGTGTAATTACAGAATTTCACCAACAAGCATAACATGAAATTCCCGAAATTACTCAATTGAAACTACTGTAATTAAAATTTTTGCCCGGGCCTACCTCACTGGATGTACAGACCTTGGCTGCCTGCCCTGAGTGCCTCAGTAAGGTTTCATATACCTCCAGATAGAGCTCTATCAAACCAAAGCAACCTTAAGGAATAGCCTCATAGCAAAAGAGTACCTGCTTTTTTAGCACTTCCTCTGTATCTGGCTCTTAATATGGCACTGGTGCTGCAACTTTCCTAAAGACCCACTATATGCTGTGGAGCTTGAGTGAGTGACTATGAAAAACCTCTCATTCTGGCTCCTGCACGAGTCATGCTGTGAACCATGGCCTCCAAATATATATGGAGCTCCAAGCTGAGTCTCATATATATGATATACATATGTATATGTTCTCCGTCCACCCCCCGAATTGAGGTCACTATTGGGACTTTGCAACTTCTGAAGCTCAGAGTCTCTTTTCATACATTGATGCACAAAAGGGTCAAAGGTGCATAGTTGGACTCTACCACCTGATGCAGCAGAAATTACATTTTACTTGTAGGAGAGCATTATAATCACACGTGTAGAATGCATCCACATATAATCCTTTGTCATATTAACATGAAGTATTAGAATTTGAAATGTATTGACCTGAAACGTGATGTATTCTAGACCAGTGGAAAGTAACATAGAGAATTAACGTAGAAGGTGAATGTAACTAGCAGAAAACATTAATGTGAAGAACTTGTGTTGTGAGTCTGACAATTATTCATGTGCTAAATGTGTTTATTTAACATGTCATTTAGAATTTTAACAGTTTGAAATTCATTTGTGCTGTGGAATTTGTTCTCTCTCACATTTGTGTTGCAGGTGAATGAAATGTTCTTGTTAGCTAGAATAATGTATTTGTTCTACTAGTCAGGCAAGGAGAGAAGAAGATACAATTGTGTGGCTTGAGTCGATAATGGAAGGTCATTGTGCTTCACACAGGAGGAAGGGATGTACGATGTTACGACGCGTACCATAACAACGCGTGCTTTAACAACGCGCCCCTTACAACGCAAGTAGTTACCACGACTTGCGTTGTGGGCGCGGATTGAGAATAGTATAATATACTATTCTAACACCAGTCCCCGTGGACACTAGGGAAGGTGTTGGAATAGTAAATATACTATTCCTAATTCTCTAGCGCCCTCCAGCGCAAGTCGTGGTTACGACTTGCGTTGTAACGGACGCGTTGTGAAAGCCTTGCGGAGTAAAATCTGCGTTGTAAAGGATGTTCCCCAGGAGGAAGCCTGTGAACCAAGGACAAAATGTTGCAAGTAAAGAACACCCTTGTTCCATGGAAAAACACCTTTAAGATTTTACCCAGAACAGATGGTGTGATCCACAATGAATCTTGGGAAAGTTATCTGCAAATAATGTGATGATGGGAGCAGGGAAAGTGCCCACTTCTTCTGCCTTCAGAGAGAGAGCATCTGAGAACAACTCTATCTCGATAGATTTACGCTACCGACCCATCAATGGTGGAAAGACTTCTTAGGAAGACTCCATATGCTGACATCCTTTTCCCTGCTTCCTGAAGATGCTTAAGTAGGGATGTCATTTTAGTGTTAGTGTAGGGATAGATTAATGCTTTTTACTCATCAACCCACGATGCAGGGAAATTGAGACTCATGCTTTCTGATCCTCTGCATTCTGCTTCTTGAACTAATTGTATTGTTTATGGTACATTGTCTTAATTGGATACGCAGTGTGACTTCATTCCAACTCTGGTGTCTTTTCACACTCTTGTCTTGAGGTGCTTTTTTGTTGTTATTTTTGGCCTTGTAATAAATCAAACTAACTTTACATAGTTGTTTGTGGTTACTATGTGTCCAAGAGGATTCTTGGTTAATTGATTGGCTCAATAACTCATTTTCTCCCCTCCCATGCTGCTAAGAAAAACATTGGATTGTGTCACTAGAACCGGTTCAGAACTTTCAAATGCTTTATAGAAGCTTATGACAGCATGGGATAAAGAACTCTAGGGAGCGTTTTAAATGTGCCCTGTTCTGAGGAGGCACGTCCTGCCTCTTCATAGAGTAATCAATTGAACAAGGAAAGGGATAAAGAGGTAGTGACAGCATTGTGGAAAAGCTGGATCATCCACCCCGTTCAGGCAAATGATATGTTCACAGTAAAGCAATGTCACTCTTTCTCGTTTTGCTTATCAATTATGCTAATGCACATTACATATATTAGCATCTAAAGTGTGATTTCCATGTTAAGTTTGGCCATAGTTATTCTCACGTTCTAGTTGATCATATTTAGAGTGTGTTCCCATTAAGTTAGTCTAAATTAATTCAGGCCTCAGCCAAATAATTCCGGCTAACATTAAAACCGTGCTTTGACTGCTTGTGTTATCTCACTCTTTCCTCTCGGTTCAGGAGCCAAGTTACACTACTGTTGTAGGAATTAAGGATTAGTCTAATTTTTTGATTTTCAAGAGAAATGTTAGTATAGTTAGTTTCACTATACCCAAATAATTGGTTTCTTCCACTTGTGCCTTGGGCAGATACACTGTGATGTACAATCCTGTGTGAGATATCTCCTGAAGGCCATGCAGCTGTAAGTTTCCTTTGTGTGTGGCCTGGGAAGAAGAGAATTAGACCATATCAATAAAATGATGAATTTTGATTGGTTCCCATTTCTAGGGAACCATGGGTGGTAGGTGTTTGTTGAATCCTATGTTTTGACTATGCCCTGATGATCCAGTTACTTTCAGATGCTCCTGTCTACTTTTTCGAGGGCACATATCACTTTCTCTCTCTTGAGAATCTATGCTTACTTTGCCTACTGATAATGTTAAATTCTCAAGCAAATCTATTTTCTTTTGTCTGATAGAACGTTCATTCAGTTCTGCCTTAGAGGCTTTATTTGCTGTCCCCTTTTGGTAAAAATTCCCCAGAACTCATTGTGGACCCACAACTTAGTATTAGGGACTTTCCCTTCAGAGGAACTGACTCTCATTCAATTTGCATATGGCAATCTTTAAATAACTTGTGTGAGAAATTGGGCTACTGGTTGAGAGGGGTGAAACCCCACTCAACACCAGCCACAATCCTTCTCAGGATGAGTCACAAGAAAACCCCAAATTAACTAGTAGAATTTAATTTACAGGCCCTGGGTACACATGGTACCACTTTCCTAGGGACTTTAAAGTAAATTAAATATGCCAGTTGGGTATAAGCCAATTTTACAATGTTTTAAGCAGAGCCCACAAGCACTTTAGCACTGGTTAGCAGTGGCAAAGCATGCAGAGTCATACAAGCCAACAAAAACAGATTCAGAAAATAGGAGCGTGAAAGGAAAATGTCTGGGAAAGACCCTGTAGAAAGGGCCAAGTCAAACAAGTTTTCTTTATATTCGCTTTTCTTACTTGCTTTGGATTATACTGAAAAATGCTTTTATAAGGTGACTATTGATTTATGACGAGTTTGACTGATTTAAGTTTGCAACTTTGCCAGTCTGCTCATAAGTCTTTATGGTTTCCAAATCTACTGCTCTCTGTCATCCTTGTGTAGCAAAATGTGCTTCATTGCCATCAATACTTTTTTGAACTGCTTGTGTTAAACCTCAATTCAAGACAAAGATCCATCCACTCGACTGCATCTTGTGTTGAATTTACACCAAAGAACTGTATGGTGCAAACCACCTCCCAAGCTGATTAAAGCTCTAGAGGCAAAAATAACCTAAGTACCAAGAAGCCAAGATGCAACACCTCATAGCAGCTGCAGATATGCTGCCAACAAAGTAACTACTTGTAATTCATAACAATTAAAAGGATCCGATTTCCTACCAAGGGATCCTCCTGATGATGCATGTTTGCTTCATAAGAGAGGCTTGCAGCAACATTGTCCTAGGAGCTGCCATCAGCACTACAGTAGGATGCTGTGAAATGAATTATTGAGAGCCATAGACATTAAAGAATGATAGGTGCACATGATCCTAAAAATAATGGAACTTCTAACTGTCAATCTTTTTTAAATGTAAAGACTGAAGCATGGAGACAGTCTTTGAAGAGGTTATCCCTAGTTACCCTTACTAGAAAAGTGTGAGTGTCAACATTTTTCTAAGCAAATGTGCTGATGTTCATGTAACTATCCTCCAAACCCTTCAAAACTGGTAATGAGACAAAGATATCCCATTTTGGTGAAAAAAGAAAGGCTCAACTGTGGCAAGAGAACTAACAGAGCCAACTAGTGCCTTCACAAAGGCTGGTTACTGTGCCTCTATCTTTCAAAACAATCCAGAAGAGATGCTGCTTAACAATTAACAACTTTGCTCAGAATGGGCAATCCCCAAGTGCAACACACCTGTCATGTCAGGCCTAGACTTGGCAACTAGCCCTTCGCTAATTATATTGCCAATAAATGCAATGCAATTGCTACACCGAAACAACAGATTTCATGTTTTGTGGTGTAATGTAGGATGGCCACTTCTCTCTCTATGTCATTGACTCATTATAGTCACTATCTACAGGTCTTACATTTTCAATGACAAATTATTATTTTCAGGTATACTAATCTAATTAATTCAGTGGAATCAAAATAAAACAACATCACCAAAATGCATCAAGCTATCACACAAAGTAGAAGACTTTAAACAGTGTCCATAATGACCTGGAGAATGAGTGGTCTCCCTAATGCACATAAATTGCAATTACTGTTCAAAGATGCTAACTTGCTAATGTCAAATATGACTCTGATGTCCAGTTCGTCAAGTGATGTTGTCTCTCAACCGACTAATGCCTTCTCTATCCAAAAAGTAACAGACCAGTCTGGCAAATAAAATAACACATAAAACATGGTTACAGCCACATGTCTGTAAGCATAGAGAACAAATCTTTCCTCCAGTCATCAAAAGTGAGAAAGAAATCAGTGGTGAAAATGTGGGTTCAGCATTGTCCTGTGAAAGGGCTGAAATAACTTAAAGCCACCTTATAAACCTTTTAGGTATAAGAGATAATAAAGTCACTATGAGGTGAAGGAAAACTTTGCACAATGATTCAATAACTCCATTTGGAACTCCATTATCATCTCTGCTGTCAGCAGGCAAAAGTCTCTGAAACATGCATCCTGGAATAAGACAAACAAATTGGCTGCATTACTTAACATACAAGGACAAGGCCTTCTGGTCAAGATGACATTGTATTTCAATACGAATAGGACCAACCTCTTCACCAACCCCATCAACCCCGACCATTGCACACTCTAGTTTTCATGACATCCTATCCTGCCATTTGATAGATCATAGAAATCTCACATAGATTCTGCAAATCAACTCAAACATTGGATGACAAAGATAAACACTGGTGCTTGGCACACATACTTAACATATCCCTGCCAAGGAACCAGGAAAGGAGATGCACCATTGAAAAATCCTTGAGCTGTGTCACTAAAATCTGAAGTTTATGCAAGGTCAGCATGATCGCTAAGATCCACAAAAGTGCAACCATTTCAACATATTACTTAAAACCTTACAAGGATTAGACACAGAAACCAAGTTGCTACTGAAGAAAAATCATTCCGAAAAGAATGCATGGTATTGGTCTCACCAATGGCCTGCCTGTGGCCTGCACAATATCAGCCTGTGATCTTCTGCAAAACAAAAAGTCTAAGTAGGTAATGAATTATCTTCAAGGAGCTAGAGACTCACCTGAATAGCTTTTTCATAAAAGTGCCCAAGCTCTCACATCTCACCCAAGACGATGTACAACAGGCAGGAAATGAGGGATCCAAAAAGAATGATCATAAGATGTATGGCCAAGGTCATCTTTGCTACACCAGTATTCAACTTTGCAATAGTCACCTACGTGTGTCTCTCTCAATGTCTGTCCAGAACTGCTTGTGAGAATATTCTTTCCCCTCCACCGCTTGCAATAAAGTCAGTTCACCAAAATGATTATGGTAGAGAGAAACAATGCATGCCATTGGAACAGGATAACATTGCATGAAGTAAAAGTAAGTCCTCTTGTTCAAATGAGAACCCATTATTTGTTTTTCAAGCATATTTTATCAAACCTGATGTTTCTGTACAAAAATAAATTGTCATTGCTAACAAGCACCAACACTCAATTGTCAGAATTACAGCTAAAATAACTAAAGCTTGTGTGCCTTTTTAAGCTCCAGTATTCAGACTGGATACAACACAGACATCAGGTATTACAATCATGAATTAGGCATTCTCTAAAATTCAGTGTACTCTTGTCAATGCCCTCTTATTATCTTATTTCTAAAATGTTGCCTTGTGTCTCTTCCTGTTGAATTTTACACAGTACCTTTACTTTTCTGTTTGTTTGCTCTCTTTTTTTTAGGACAAAATTAGGCAGCGCGCATGCACTGCTTCGAGACATGCTGTATTCAATATAGGACTTTGAGCCCACCTGTTACTTACCACAGGTTGACTCCAGTGTTGCTGTTCTTTTCTGCCGCCTAATTGGTTGGCACACCTGATATGTCACTTATTTTCGCAGCTGAGGAGCACGGGTGAAGTACTGATTAATTCCACTTTAAAAAAAGTTTATTTATAGAGCGCAAACTAATATCCGAAGGCTTCTAGGTGCTAAAAGAAACCTGAAGTGTTAGCCAGATCTTAGCACTACTTGAACCTTTGCATTTATAAAAGATGGGCTAACGGGTGAAGACCCAAGTCTTGAGGTTCTTCCTAAAAGAAAACAAGTCAGTGAAGTTCTTTAGATTGATGGGAAAACAGTTCCATAATCTAGTAGTGACAGTAACAAAACGTTTGCACCCCAGCTTGAAAGCTGGAATCTGGGAATCTCCACCAGCTTTAGAGATGATGACTAGAGATTTCTTGATGGAACATACCAACGGAACTGGTTTGTGATTGTGAGACGCCTTTAAAGCAATACAAAGGGCCTTAAAATCAATCCTCTCTCCACAGAATGCCAGTGGAGGGATTTAAGAGCTTGTTTAGCTGAAGAATGTGTGGGGAACCCTAATAATAAGCAAGCAGCTGCATTCTGGAGAACCTGTAGCTTGTTAAGAAGACCCTTCTATAGACAAACAAAGAGGTAGTTACAGTAGTCTAACTTGGATAAGATAAGTGAGAGACAACTGTTTTTTGAAGATCCAATGGAATAAAAGGAAATATTTTTCTTTAAAATGTTTATGTAAAAAAGGTGGACAAGGAGATGGCCAATACCTGATGTGTAAAGGACAAGGCTGAATCGCAGATAACTCTCAGGTTTTTTGCCTTTGTAACTGGAATAGGGAGCAAGCTGAGTTTCCTGTGGCCACCAATCAAGAGACCAATAGGAGGAGTTCCTACTGAAGAGCTATACTTAGGTTTTTTTTTAATTTCACTTCAGGCAATTAGCCATCATCCACTTACTTACCTGTTGCATGTAACCATGAAACATAAAATATGTGTCCTGAACATTGTTTGTAACAGAAACAATAATCTGCGTGTCATCGGCGTATGACACCATGGTAAAGCCAAATGATTTAATAAGCCTGGCCACATGAGTGACATATAGATTAAAAAGAGAGGGGCTCAGTAAAGAGCCCTGTGGAACTCTGTAAGGAAGTTGAAAAGTATGTGATGCATAACTGTCTAGTTCCACAAGTTGCTCACGCTCAGTTAAAAAATATTTGAAAAGAGAAAAAGCTACATTGCCTATGCCACTTTCTTGGAGGCAACTTATCAATAAGCCATGGTCCACTGTATTGAAAGCCGCCTAGAGGTCCAGCAATATCAGAGCACCATTTCCTCCATTCTCGACCGCACGCCTAACCTCCTCTGTTGCAGTAGTCAGGGTGAGCTCTGTACTGTGCTCACTGAACCCGTACTGCATAGGATCCAAAATATGGTTGGTATTAATAAAAATGGTCAGTTCTTGATTCCTTTGTTTTTCAAGGTATTTTGCCGGCAAGAGCAACAGGGATATCAGGCTTTTCTAGGGGGACAAGGATCCATCAGGGAGCCAGTTTAGGTTGTGGGAAGACGTTTGAGAACCTGGTCATAAAAGAATGAATGAAAAATTTGATATCTGAGCAGATTTAGCTATTAATGGGTCCTTTTGGCCTGTTAGAATAGTCAAGACCCCTCTACTCTCAGCAGAAGAGCTATACCTTTCCCGAGAGTTACTCAAGGTAAATGCGTCATAAATGCTACATACTTTTTTGTAGAAGAAGCTGGAGTGTTACAGAAAGTTTGATCAATGGCACAGTTTCTAGTCCCCAGGGTTCTGCTTAGTTTCTGAACCGTGGCAAATAATTCTTTAGTGCTGTTATTTGCAAATTTGTTTTTATCTGAGAAATAGGTGGTTTTTGACATGTGAATCAATTCTTCATACTCTGCGATCATCTCCCTATAAATGTCTTTCTCGGAGGTGGTATAATTTTGTCTCCACCGCCGTTCTTGCCTTCGGCATCGTCTTTTTAAAAGCCTGAGTTGATTAGTGGCCGTCCGCTGTGATGTAGGTACTATTTTTTCTAACCCACTTCCATTCCCCCTGCCCGCTATAGAGTTTGTGGTACTCTTGGAAGGAGGAGCTGGGTTACAGCCTTTGTCCATGCCTTAAAACTGACGACTGGTCACCCCGTGGCCATTCTGCTGCAAAATCATTAATTGTGAATGCAGACCTATTTTGCTGGAATTGCATTTTACGCTCTGCAATTGAAATGGAGATATTTGCAGCAGGTGAGTTGTGAAATCCCGAGATAAATTCATGGAAAAGTTATTTCTGCATTTTTAATTATTTGTTAGAGGACACTCCCGTCTAAAGACTGAATGAATTTTATCGCTTTTGGTGCCCATTTACATCAGTGTGTGCTTAGCTACTTTTGAAATATTATTGACAGGAAGTTGGGCTTCTTTACATAACTGTTTTGGGAGCATTCTGTCTGTGAGGGGTGGCCTAGAGCATTTCTGGCATCACTTGCTCTAGATTAACTGTTGTATAATCGATTTTCTTTGCTGACTGTGATCCCCTACTGGCAGTGCACTGTTTACATCTCTTCCAGAATCAATACTGTACTTCCCTGCTAACTGAGAACCCTGCTTGTCCCTTTCCATTTCCCTGAACCACTCACTTATCCCATTTCTGGAATTGCCAGTTATACTCCACTTGCACTTATCACATCTTCCACAGAGCAGTTGCCGCTCCATCAACTGCTCCATCAAAATCGCCACCTTCCCTTACTACTGAAAACACGCCAAGATCAACCCCCTACTGACGAAGTCGTCTGTAGAACCGAAGGACCTCAAGAACTTCAGACCCATCTCCCTCCTCTCTTTCCCAGCCAAGGTCATCAAGAAGGCCATCAACGCCCAACTCTCATCATTCATAGAAGTGAGCCACGTAATGGACACCTCCCAATCCAGCTTCTGAACTAAACACAGCATGGAGAATGCACTCATTGCTGGCACCGCTGACATCCAGCCATAAATCCTACTTGACCTATCGGTCGCCTTCAACACCGTCTCCCACAGCACCCTAATCACGAGACTCCACGACACCGGCATCCGTGACAAGGCACTCAACTGGTTTCACTCCTTCCTCACCAGCCAGACTCAGCACGTCAGACTAACCCCATTCCTCTCAGAACTTACAGAGATCAACTGTGGGGTACCCCAGGGCTCCTCCCTTGGCACCAGACCTCGTCAATGTCTACATGGCCCTCCTCGCAGCCATCGTCAGAAGCCTGGAACTCAACATTGTCTCCTACGCCAATGACACCCAGCTTATCCTCTCACTCACAAACGAACCACCAGAACCAACATGCACAGTGGAAAGAAGGCCGTTGGCACCTAGATGAAAGACAGCTGCCTCAAGCTCAACCCAGACAAGGCTGAAGTACTCATCCTGAGACCCTCCTCTTCAGCCTGTGATGACTCTTGCTGGGCAGGCCCTCTGGGACCTCCTCCCACCCCGACAAACCACCCTCTCAACCTCGGAATCTTACATCGACTCATTGATCACAATGAACTGCCAAATCAACACAGTTACCTCAGCCTGCTTCCACATGCTCCGCCTGCTTTGAAAGACATTCAGATGGATCTCCACAGAATTTGGAAAGACGGTTACCCACACACTCATCACCAGCAGACTTGACTACAACAATGCACTCTACAGCTCAAGAAATGTCAGAACATTCAAAACACTGCAGCTAGACTGGTCCTCGACATCCCCTGCCAAAGCTGCATTGTGCAACACTTCCGACAACTCCATTGGCTCCCAGTCAACAAGGGAATCACCTTCAGACTCCTCACACATGCCTACAAAGCTCTCCACAATCAAGGATCAAAATACCTAAACCACCGCCTCTCATTCCACATACATGCCAGAGAACTCTGTTCAGCCCAACACGTCCTAGCCTCCATCCCCAGGATCCAGAAGACCAGAGCCAGTGGAAGTTAATTTTCCTACCTTGCCGCCAAGACCTGGAACACCCTGCCCATCCAACTCAGGCAATCCGCAAAGCTGACTCAATTTAAAAAGTACCTCAAGACCTGGCTCTTTGAATGATACTACACCCAGAGGGACGAGCAGTCCCCACCCCCCTACACCTTGAGACCCTCACGGGTGAGTAGCCATGCTTTACAAGCCCCTGATTGATTGATTGAGTGATTGATTGAACCACATAATCTATGCCATTTTATTATGACATTAGAAGCACTTCTCATAGTTTCCATAACCTCAGCCAGTTAGAAGGAGCACTTATTTCCAAAGTCATATGTTGTTAATATTACCACATTCTTATACGCAAAGATGGTATACTTTTATTAAATGTCCACCCATCAGCAGGACTCTTTGTACCGCAAGTAGTACAGAACCAGCACTACTCACGAGGTTTGCTATCAATTTTCTTAACCATCCCTTGTTAATATTTGATATTTATTGGTTTATAAAGCACCTGAATCACCCCCTAAGGAGTATCTTCGTGCTGTTGAACTGCTTCCATCGACCAGAGAACAAATCAAAACAATGCAGTCTTGAAGAGCCTAAGGAATTGCAGGTGAACCGGGCAATTTCACAGATGGATGGTAATTGGTTCCAGTAGAAGGGGGCTAGGTGGAAGAAGGCTTTACCATCCAGCCGAGATGTTTTACAATGTGGAACCATGAGTAAATACTTGGTCCCTGAGCGTAGGGCCTTGGATGGCAGATATTTTGTGAATTTTTCTGCCAGATAGCTGGGAGCTTTGCCATTGAAAGATTTGTGCACAATGCAACAGATCTTGAATTGGATCCGCTTCCGCACTGGGAGCCAATGCAAACGCTGCAAGAGGGGGAGGGAGGCAGTGTGGGCGAGAGCATTGGAGACCAGTCGAGCTGTGGTATTTTGGACCATTTGCAATTTGTTCAGTGACGCTTTGTTAGCTGAGATCAGAACAGCATTGCAGTAATACAGGCGACTTAACACTAGTGCCTGGATGAGGGTTTTCCGGTTGGTCAGTGGAAGAAAGGGAAATACACTCCGAAGGAGGCATACCACATGAAAGCAAGCGCTGACGGTGGTTGAAGCATGTTCCTTCCATAATAGTTTCTGGTCCAGGCTTATACCTAGATTTTTTACCACAGTCTTGGGGGCCGGTGCGGTGCCTGGCTCCACTGGCCACCAGCTTGGGGACCTTCTCATAGATGCGTCACCAAACAACATCATTTTGTTTTTTCCCGCATTGAGCTTCATCCAGCAAGCAATGGTCTTCATGCCCTCTGAAAAGATAGACTGGGTATTGGGTTTATTATTATTGAAGGCAAGTTGGAGCTGATTATGATCAGCATATGAGATAGGCATAAAACCTAAGTTCCAGAGTAATCCCGCTAAGGGAGCAACAGAAATGTTGAATAATGTGGGACTGAGACAGGATCCCTGGGGTACTTCTTTAGTTAGTTCTATAGTCTTTGAGCAGAAATGGCCTAGGTTGATAGTCTGAGTTCTATGTGAAAGAAACAGCATCCATTGTAAGGCTGTCCCTTGAATTCCAATTTCCCTGAGTCTCCTGAGCAGAATTTGATGTGAAACAGTGCTAAAGGCTGCCGACGAATCAAGCAGTACAAAAAGTACTGCCTGTCCATTGTCCAGGGATTGTCTAATGTTGTCTGTGACAGCAATCAGTGCTAACGCTGTACTATGCCTGGGTATGAAACCTGACTGGGAAGGATTGAGACATCTGGAGGCTTTGACAAAGTCAGATAGATGCTTATTGATGTGTTTTTTAAATATCTTGCTCAGAAGAGGTAGCAGTGAATAGGTTGATAATTTGTCTGTGACAGCAATCAGTGCTAACGCTGTACTATGCCTGGGTATGAAACCTGGCTGGGAAGGATTGAGACATCTGGAGGCTTTGACAAAGTCAGATAGATGCTTATTGATGTGTTTTTTAAATATCTTGCTCAGAAGAGGTAGCAGTGAAATAGGTTGATAATTGAAAAGGTCATCCATGGGGGCCTTAAGGTTCTTACGGATGGAAATTATTTGTGCCTAGTACCACTCAGGGGGAGTTGACCCTTTCTCATCGAGAGATTAAGGAGTAAGCAGATTGGGGTGGCAACCTGTTTGGATAGAAGCGAGGTGGTCTTTTTTTTTTAGTCCTCATATATGCCACCAGAAAATGTATGCTCTAGATGGGATCTTTCAGAGCCTTTCGCACATGTTCACTTAGATTCCACCCCTGGATTATGTGCGTAGCTTGCCGAAATCGCCCAGAGGTAGGCTGTCTCCTTGTCCAACTCCCTATTACCGTATTACTGTATTACCGTATTACCAGGGAGGACCGGACCACAAAACCTCAGGCATAATCATTGGACTATTGATTGCTTTTCCAACCAATCTTTTCGCGCGGACCAGATCTTATTGGCACTCTCTCCACCGCACAACCTATCTGACTGAGCAATCATCATAATATTTTTCAAACAATCAGCAAATCTTGGGGGGGCCTTCGACTTCCATTCTCTACAGATTTCCCACATGGCAATGACTACAACTTAGAATATGAACTGTGTGACTGGGCTGTTCATGAAATATTTCTGCAGGAGGCCAAAGAAAATCAGTCTGGAAGAACAGGTAATTGGTATTAGTAAAACCTCCTCCAGAAAGTCACAAACATGTCCCCGATTACTGGTAATTTGCCGGCACTCCATAAACATGTGCAGATCATCTGCTGCCGTAGAATTACACCTCGGGCAGAGATAATTTTCAGCAGATATCCGACTCCATTTGGCAGGGGTCCAATAAACCCTATAAGCGGTAAATAAGTGGTTCCATCTAAGATTAGCTGGTTTTATTATCTTTTGTCAAATAGTAAATAAATCAGCCCAGACTTTCTGTATCTCCTCACTATTCTCTGTTATGGAATTGCCCCAAAGATGTGTTATTTCAGAATCCAAACAATCTTTTGCAGACACCAGAGTATTATACCAGAAGGCAACCTCCCGTTTCCAGCCTACCCCTCTGCTCATAGAGTCTAGAAACCGGGTCTCCTCAACCTCCCCCCGAACACTGACTTCCCCACCATGATGACAATTGGTAATATTTGAATCTTGTGAGGGACTGACCCTTTAGGTTAGATAAAGGTTCCCAATCCAAAACTTGAGTGTTAACACAGAGGCCCCCCACTTTCCCAGGCCTGCTTCCCTCAATGGTTGTTCCAGTCTGTCTAACAGACAATCCGGGGTGCCCGGGTAATCCCAGATCGGGGCATGTGTGTTATAGTAGGGGATCCCCAGAATCTTCGGCATATGCAGCCAAATTTTGAGTGCCATCAGTAAAATCTTCAAGCGTACTTTTTTGAAGAATTTTTGGTCCCCAAATTTTTATAGAAAAAATTTGAGACCTTGGGGCTGGTCCGATAGCATTGCCTGAAAAAGTCGGCAGTGTGAGAAAGAGTCCAACTTATTAGCCAGCATTCTGAAATTCTTAAACTGGAAGGCATAACAATAAAAAAGCAAATTGGGTAAAGCCAGGTCCCCCAGTTTCAACCACCCTTCTTAATTTCCTCTAAGCTATCCTTTGGGATTTTGTGGCCCAGATGAATGACCCAATCTTCCCTTGGAGGTTAGCAATATCTTTAGGATTAAATATTAAAGGTATACAATTAAACAAAAAAGTTATTTTAGGAAAGATAGTCATTTTGACCAAGTTCACTCTTCCATAGATATTCAGGGACAAACCCCCCCCCCCACCTAGTTAGTAATTTAACTACCTCCTTCACCACGGTGTTCCAACTAGTTTTAGATATATCCTCTAGTTTATGTGTAAGATATGTACCTAGATATCTAATTTTAGATTTGGCCCCCTGTACCTGATTCCGTGATATTCCAAGTCATTATGTCCGTTTTTTCTTTATTGATTATATATCCGGATACCCTGCCAAAATCTTCAGCTAATTAAAAAAAACCTGGGAATAGCCTCTATGGGGTTAGCAGTATAAAGGAGGAGATTGTCTGCGTACAAAGCTGTTTTAAGTTCCATATCCCCCTTTCTAAAAGGTATGGTGACAGAATCCGATCTCACGGAGCAGATGAAGGGCTCAATATATACATCGAACAGGAGGGGGGACAGGGGACAACCCTGCCTCGTTCCTCTGGAGATGTTAAACCAGTCTGTCAGATCCCCAGTGACCAATACCTTGGCCCGAGGACTCCTGTACAGGGCTTTAACTCCCTCTATAACGGTGGAGGGGAACCCAAAGCGAGTCATAGTCTCCCATAAAAACCCCCAGTTTACTTGGTCAAATGCTTTAGCAGCATCTATCGCGACAATGGTGATTGGTAGACCTTTATCCTGAGCAAAATCAATTGCCCCAATCACTTGGAACGTAAGCTCGTTGAGCTGCCTGCCTGGTATAAATCCTCTCTGGTCAGGGTGAATAATAGACTTAATTACCTTAGCTAGTCTAGTCGCTAAAATTCCCGAAAATATCTTCAAGTCGGCATTTAAAAGAGAGATAGGTCTGTAAGACTCTATTCTTTGGGGATGTAATGTAAATGTAAATGTAGGTATACTTATATAGCGCAACCTGTCACCACAAGGGCATCCTGGCGCTTGCCTTGGGAACCCGTCCTGGTATTCCCCTGTGAGATAGCAGGGTATCCACAAGGTGAAAGTCAGGCATCCCGCTGCGAGGGGCCGTTGTGGAGATTAAGCAAGCTATTGCCCAGAGTCGCAGAGTGTGAACCCGTGAGTTGAGAAGGCACCGGGACGAGAATTATCGAGTCCGTGGCATTTTTAGCCCAAGACCCGCCGGGGCGGGGAATTGAACCCTGGTCCTGGACCGATCTCAGATTCCGGGTCTGCCGCCTCTAACCCCTGAGCCACACTTCTCCTTATTAGGTTTTATAATTAGGGTGATCGTAGCCTCCAGCCATGTAGTAGGAACTTCACCTCCCTCTAAAAAGATTTTATTGAAGAGTATCAAAAGGCCAGGCAGAATTTCCTCCAGGTTGTCCGCATACACCTCCGTTGGCAAGCAGTCAGTGCCAGCGGCTTTCCCTCGGCTCATCTTCCTCACCTGCACCCGTATCTCTCCCTCTGAAATCTCACTAGCCAACCCAATCTTGTCTGCTTCACTCAATTGTGGCAAGTTCCTCAGCCCTAACCAAGCCTCCATCTCCTCAACTCCACAACAACTATTCTCTTGATATAACCCCCTCATGAACCCCTTTCTTCCCTAATTTTCTCCTCTTCTGAGAGCAATGCCCCCGAATCCCGCTGGATTAATGAGTCGATAATATTCCTGCTCCGCTCTGATCTCGCCTTCCCAGCCAAGAGAGCCCCACACTTCTCTCCATACTAAAAATGTTTCAGTCTGCTAACCTCCCACCTATCCATAATTATTTTATCACCCCTTGCTTTAAATCCTGACTGTAATTCCAGGAGTTCTTTTTCCAGCCTCTGAATATTAACCCTATCCCCTGTGGCTGCTGCCTGTAATTGTAGTTCTTTCTGCTTAATAATATCCAGGTCATCAGTATATTTTTTCTTAATTAGTCTCCTCCTATAGGTCATCTGTGAACTAAGTATACCTCTCAAATAGGCCTTAAAGGTTTCCCACACCAGTTGCTCTGTACCAGTACCTATGTTAAAACGAAAAAACTCTGTAATGCTTTCTCTAAGCTTAAGTTTACTTTCTGTGTCTAACAAAAGTGTTCTATCCAAGGTCCATCTAACCTCTGCGGCGGTGCAGCTGTTTATTGTTTTGATTTAGCGGAGTCAAAAACAAAACATTAATTAGTTTTTTATTTTTGTTTTTTTCCCCCTCTTTCCTTTTTCCCTTTACCATTCCCCATTCAAAAAAAATTGTTAACCCCTTTTTTTTTTCCTTTTCTTTCCCTCCTTTTCTCCCTTTTCTTTCCCTCTCTTACCACTCCCCCCCCCTAAATCCCTATTTCAAACCTAATGGAATTCCAGTGAGAAAAAAAAAAAATTAACACTTATGGCCTCCCCTTTTTTTTTTATCCCCGTTTATTTCCCCTATAACCCTCACCCAGTGTCCATCCACCTGTTTAAGTCTGTTTAAGTCTTCATCTAATAGCTTGAACCTGTAACTATTTCCTCATCTTGACCAAAAGTTCGTCAACTTCCTCTGGGTAATTACAATTGTACATTTTATTGTTCCACATCACCTTTAGAAGAGCTGGGAATTTCATCTGGACTTGTGCCCCCAATGACCTTAGTTCTGGCATCCTCGAACCTAGTTCCCACTGTCTCTGGGCTGTCCGACCTCCTATATCAGATCTTATTTGATACGGATTGGCTCTGTAATGGAGGGTGGGGCATGTGAGACACCTACTTAGAATTAATTCTTTAACACTATATGTCTGGGAGTTAACAAGAATCTTCCTAGGTGCCTTCCGGTCCGGGTGTAGCCTAAAGGGGTCCCTATGCACCCTTTGAATCTCTGCCTCGAGATCAATATCAGGTCGATCTTTCAGAACCCCGTCCTGTAGCAAATTACACACAAACCCCTTGATATACTCCACTTCCTCCCCCTCCGGGATTTTCAGGATTCTCAGATTGTTCCTGCGGGACTGGATCTCCAACCTCTCCATGTCCATCAATAAAGACCGATTCTGAGCTTTTAGAGTAACAATATATTTAGAGTTCTCCCATGTAGAATCCGATAGCATAGACACTGGTCCGGATGCATATATCCTCTAACTTAGTCTCCAATACATCGAATCTGTTATGGCGACCCCTTTGGTTGGCCTCAGAGACTTCAAACTTGCTCATTAAATCTTGTCTCAATGCTTGAAATAAAAAACGAATCCTGTCCCCCTCTAGTTCAATACCCGCTGAACTTCCAGGCTGCTGAAAAACCGGACTGCCCTGAGACATTCCCTGGGCCTGTGCCGGGGTTTGAGCATGAGCATGAGCCACAACCTACGCCGGAGCCTGAACTACGACCAGGGACTGAGACTGAAATTGGGATTGTACTGGAAGAGGCTGAAGCGCCTGAGCCTTACTAAGGCCGGCTGAAGCCAGGGGCAAAAAAGGATCTGCAGTTTCGACCTGAGGCTCTACTGGCTCCACTGGCTTTTTAGGCCTAGAGGGGCTATTGAGGGGAGAGGGGCATCACTTAATGAGTTTAATGGACTTACTAACGCCGAGCTCCCCCCCCAATCTTGGCTCTCTTGCAGCTCCACTTCCTGGATTTATCCCAGAGGTGAGTATCTATTCTCAGTGGTCAGATTGGTGCTGATTGTTGGTTCCAAAACCGGAACTATAAACCCCACCTCTGTTCTCGCTGTCTCCTTAGGGCCAACGAGCTGCTCCATAATCTTAAAATAGCTTTTAAGTGATGGGGTGTTCTTCTGTGCCTGCAACTGCTGAGACGCCTTAGAACTTCCATCCTTCTTGGCCCCCACTTTTTCTTCTTTTTGTATGGAATTAAAGGGGTTGGCCCCCCTCTCCCCTGTAGCTGCAATGTCCAACACACCCTTCTAATCCTGTTTGGACCTTAGCTGATACCTGTTTCTAAGTCTTAAATCTGCCACAGTCCCACTCAAATTGCTACCGCGAGATACAGGGAGAATTGCCACTAAATCAGGAGCCCCAGGCGCTGCAGACAATTTTGTGGCACCCCCCGCCACTCTCACTGGGTTAACCAAATTCGCCAGTTCTGGTTCTGCTGCTGCTGCTGCTATTATATGTGGCACCAACTCCATACAGCCTCCCCCATTTGGAGCCTCCTTACCAGCATGTAAATGTACTGTTGTAGATTGCCCCCAGCAAACTGGACCTCTAAAGTGCAGAAAGAGGAGAGCCACTCGTGCTCGATTACACAGGCTGCTCCGACCCACTCTCACTGACGGGGCCGCCGCTGAAACCGCTGCCGCTGCCGTCGGTGCAAGGCGATCCCGCCTACTGCCAACAAAGACTGCATCAACTATCCCCATGCGTCCTGGGTCCTAGCGCCCCGGAGCGCTATTTCGTTGTTTCCCTTCCTCCGCCACTGCCGACAAGGAAAAAGGATGCCGATTAGTGAAGATGCACGGGCACCTAAAAGACGCTAGCCTCCATCCTCTCACCTCCACAACAGGGGACCGCCATCCACTTCTCCTCTACTATCTGCTATCTGCTCCCGCCGCCTATAGTGCCTCCGAGCTACGGGGCTCCGCGACCGGCGTTAGCCTGCCGCAACCATGTTCCCTCACGTGACCTTCGACCACAGACAGATCATTTCCACTGACCAGCGAGGTGGTCTTGGCTGGGATGATATCAAGAGGGGAGCCTAATTTTACTGTGTTGAGTAAGGACTGTACTTTATCGGGCGTGAGCATGGGGAACTTTTCTACCTTCTGCATGTTAGGTGGAGCAGAGGAGTGGTCTGCTGTGGGATCCTTTTGGGAACTTCCGTCTAAGGTGATTTTATCATAGATAAGATACATTTTCTGAGTGACTTGAGTTGCTATTTTGTCACATAAAGCTTGGGAGGGAGCTTCCTCATTTTTACATACCTTCACATGAGTGAATGCTTTTAGAATCTGAGTTTTGGGGGCATTCCCTGCCTGCTCTAGTTGCAGTGCAATATGGGCTTTGTGGGTGATTTTTATATTTCTATGATATCAAGTCAGAGCAGTTTTGTGTCTTTCTTTATTTAGTGCATTGTGGGAGATGTTCCAGCGCCGTTCCAGTTTTTTGCAGAGACTCTTTTCTATCTTGAGGTTGGAAGAGAACCATGCTGTTTGATTATGCCTGGCTGAACTGGTGCATTGTTTTAAAGGTGCCAGGAGATCAATGGCAATTTTTGTAATAGAGTTGTAGCGGGCTAGGCCATCCTCCACATTCTCTGCGTCAGGGTTCCATGGTGTTGGAATTGAATCCTGAAAGTAGACAGGAGTGATTTTGTGCCACTGTCTGCGCCAGCTCAGGGGGTTGGAGAGGGAGCGTCATTTACCCTGGGACCCCTGATTTGGAGCTCTATAAGTGAATGGTCGGTCCATGTAAGTGAGCAGGGAGCTCCGCAAAACATATTAGGAGAGTTGGTAAAAATGAGATCTAACGTGAGTCCTGCTGAGTGGGTGGTGCCATTGTTGATCTTATTTAAATCTGGCATGATTAAATCTGTTAGGAGCGTCAAGGCATCCTGATTTGCTGTGACTTCACTGTGAACGTTAGTCACTTAGGAGAAGGACATTTTTTGTAGAAATTACATGAGAGGAAATTAATTCCATTAGTTGGAGTCAAAAGTCTCAGAGGGGACCTGGTAAACAAGGGCGCCTTACCAGCTGTGTTGAGGGCGCTGGTCAATTCTGAAACTAGTATTTCAATTCTGTTGTTACTTAGTTGCTCCAGTATGGAGCCTTTAATGGAATCCTTATGAATTATGGCTATACATCCCCCTACCTTGAAGTGTCTATCCAGCCTTAGGATACAGTATCCCTCAGGTAGTGTCGTTGGTATGGCAGGGGTGAAGCTGGGTGTTAGCCAAGTTTCCGTCAGGAATCTGATATCGGGGAGTTTGGAAGAAAAAAGGTCACAGATTTCAACTGTGTGTTTAGGGAGTGATCTAACGTTGCTAAGTAAGCAGTTCCAGCCTTGGTTTCCCAATTGGGTCTGTGGAAAGGGTTCTATCTTTGCAGAGGGGCTGTGCTGACTTTTACTTTTGTCAGGTGTCGTATTATCAGTGGAATGCTGTGTCAATTGCAAGCTCTGATATCTAGAGGACCTACATGCAAAGGGTCCCTCCAAAGTTGAGGGGTTAGAGGTGTTGCATTGGCCTGGAGGAAGCATTTATTTAAGCTACTTTGTCTAATCTCGTGGAGTTTCTGATTAGTGTATGTGCATATGTCCTTCAGGCTGGTTCCTGACTCTGGTGTAAGCAGGGCTCCTGGCTCCTGACAATGACCAGGCACGGACGGGCGCAGATGGGCTTGCATTAGGCCCGCCAGCGGCACGCCCAATGCGTGCGTCCGCTGCGCGTTATACCAGGCATGTGAATTTAGTAAGGGAGGCCAGCAGCTAGACCGCAGACCTCCCTTCCGTTCCCCCGGAAGCCCAAGGGGGAGATTTTCAAAAAAATCACTCAACGCAGCGCAGCCCCACGCGAGGCTGCACCATGTTGCGCAACAGGAAGGAAGCAGGAGAGCGCCATATCTTCAGAGATATAACTCTCTCCTCCCCTTTCCTTTGCGCCAGCGCTGATTTCAGCTGTAGTGCGCCATGCAAACACCTTAGCGCCACAGCTCTAGGGTGTGTGCATGAGTGTAGCATAGGTTTTTACAAAACACTATGCAAGGCACAATGCAAAACTTTTCCCACTTTGTATACGTGCTGCAGAGTGCAGCACGCATGGAAAGTCGGAAAGGCAAGGAGAAATGAAAGCATTTCTCCTGCTAGCACCTCCTTTGAAGGTCCGTTAACTTTTGGCACAAAAACAGGTTTACAAATCTTTGTAAATATGGTTTTGCGTCAAAAGGCATGGGTGGTTGCATGGGAACACCCATGTACTACCCATGTCATGCCCCCTCATCGCAAAGTTAAGCGAAGGAGTGCTTGGCGCTGCTTTGCGCTACTTACAGGGTATATTCAAGCACAAAACAAGTTTTGTGCTGGAAAGAAAAGAGCAAAACAAAAATTTGTGCTGCTTAGCGTCACTTTTGTAACGCTAAACCAGTGCAAAAGTTTTGAAAAGGTTCCCCAAGTGTACTACTTTCTCCTTCATGCACTCTCCCTCCACTCGATTGCGAAAACCCGTGGTGGACCGAGGAGGAGTTCGGGAGGTCGTGCGAGTGCGGGTAGGGTGTTAAAATATCGATAACAAAAATATAGCTGACATAAATATCGTTGCAAAAATATCGTTTACAAAAATATCGACACCCTATACTTAAACAGGTAAGTACATAAATATCGACTCCAAAATATCGTTGTAATTAATATAGATGTAAAAAATATCGACTTTTTAAAATAATTAAAATTACATTAAATAATAAATAAATATAAGTACTATTAACAAAATACATTACATTACTTTTATTTTTTAACTATTTCAAACAAATTTACTACACTTTTTAATTATAAACTTAATAAATGTGGACATATAAATTAATTTTACACATTACTTTATATAACAACAATAATACATATATATAATTAAAATACCCCTTTACCCAAAAACCCAAAACTGACCCTGAACCCTAAAAATACCCCTTTACCCAAAAACATTTTCACTAAAAAAATCCTGTACACACACCTAAAATTAATTAAAAAATTAACATAATTAATGACATAATTATTATTCAATTAACTAATTAAAATTAATTAACTATTATTTATTACACTATTTATATTTATTTAAAACATTAATTAATCTATTATTTCATTATATTTAAAAACCCCTTTACCCAAAAACTGAAAACTGACCCTGAGCCCAAAAAATACCCCTTTACCCAAAAACTAAAAACTGACCCTGAACCCTAAAAATACCCCTTTACCCAAAAACTAAAAACTGAACCGGAACCCTAAAAATACCCCTTTACCCAAAAACTGAAAACTGACCCTGAACCCTAAAAATACCCCTTTACCCAAAAACTGAAAACTGACCCTGAACCCAAAAAATACCCCTTTACCCAAAAACTGAAAACTGACCCTGAACCCTAAAAATACCCCTTTACCCAAAAACTGAAAACTGACCCTGAACCCTAAAAATACCCCTTTACCCAAAAACTGAAAACTGACCCTGAACCCTAAAAATACCCCTTTACCCAAAAACTAAAAACTGACCCTGAACCCTAAAAATACCCCTTTACCCAAAAACTGAAAACTGACCCTGAACCCTAAAAATACCCCTTTACCCAAAAACTGAAAACTGACCCTGAACCCTAAAAATACCCCTTTACCCAAAAACTGAAAACTGACCCTGAACCCTAAAAATACCCCTTTACCCAAAAACATTTTCACTAAAAAAATACTGTACACACACCTAAAAATAATTAAAAAATTAACATAATTAATTACATAATTATTATTCAATTAACTAATTGAAATTAATTAACTATTATTTATTACACTATTTATATTCATTTAAAACATTAATTAATGTATTATTTCATTATATTTAAATTACTTCCCACCCTACTCCCCTATAAACCCACAACCCGCTACGGAACTATTAATACTAAATTCAACTGAAAATACATTATTAAATAATAATATACTACTAAAAATAGTACTTTGACTAAAAATAATCATTAAAAACACTACATTACTTATAATTATTTAAAAAACGATATTATTGTAAACTATGTTTTTGTAAACGATATTTATTACAACTATATTAATGTTAACGATATTACTTACCTGTCTGTCGATATTTTGGTCAGACGATATTTTTGTCATCGATATTTCTTCCTGTAGATATTTTTGCGGCGATATTTATGTTAGGCGATATTTTTGCGGCGATATTCCTGCTCTGTACCCGAGTGCGACTGGCAAGGTAATTAAAAGATGACCGTAAAATTATAAGTTAAAAAATGAGCATTAAAACAAGTTGATGTACCAGCTAAATATTCCCCTTGCAGGAGAAAGCAAGGAGGATAGTACAATTCTATGGTCTGACTCGAGTGCGTTGTACTTTTCGTTAGGGCTTAATGGTAGTATTCGCACTGATGCTCAAGTATGTGGAAGTGTTTCATCTCACAATGTTTGCTAGAATGTATGCATACACCGGATTTGAAAGGATGGAGGCAGCATGTATCATCCATATAATGACCATACAGGAAAATACAAGTATGGACAGCCCTCCCCTTTATCAAAATATGTAAAAATGATGGTTCGAAATTGCTTTTAGGCAAAAAGAGGAAATGAGAAAGACCAGGAGCCGATTCCATGGAACATTCGCATAGAGTAAATGGAGAAAGTTTGACACTTGTGCTGGGAATCGGCAAGTAATAGGAAGGTGATTGCTTAGTAGGGTTGCTTAAGAGCTGTTAAAAAATTGCGTGCTTCTATTATTGAAAACATGTCTTTACGTGGAAGGTTTGTTGATTCTTCTAAATCGTGTTTTTCTATGATACCCGACAGTGAGGATTTTATCATTGAATTTTAATTTCTTCAGCACGATATCAGAAATAGTCAGTGAGATATCAACCCACAGTGCAACTGTGGTAAGGAATTTTTATTGCGCCCATAATATTTGCGTAGACCATGTCTGACACACTTGTTTATTTTAGTTAACGATCCAACTTAGGGGCATATTACCAACAACTAGCGATAATTTTTGTCTCTAACTTGTTTAGAGACAAAAATTATCGCCGCACATCGGCGATTTTTATCGCAGATAAACCTTGCTATTAACAAGGTTTATCGCAAATGCGATAAAAAACGGCCGAAATGCATGAATATCGCTGAAAAGTCAGCGATATTCATGCATTATCGAGCAAATGCTCTTAGCCATGTTATCCACCTCCCATTGGATAACATGGCTAAGAACTGCTCAGGGCAGGTGTTAGCTTTTGGAGATATTCGCGCTTAGCGCGAATATCTCCAAAAGTTGGTAATAGGAGATAGCGATGTTAGGGACTGTTTCCAGTTGCTAACATCTTGGCACGCCCACTTTGCATGTCATTAGTGATAAATATCACTGACATGCAAAGCAAGGCCCAAGATGGTCGCTATCTCCTTTTAGCTGTCACTAACTGGTGTTAGCAACAGCTTGGTAATAGGGAGATAATTTTATCTCCGCTTTCTTGGCTTTTAAAGCCAAAAAAGCTGAGATAAACCCCCTTGATAATATGCCCCGTAGTTCTGTAAAAAAAAAAATTGGTAAATTTTGTAAGAGCACATGAGTGGTGTGCACGCTTGCAAATTGACGGCACCATTCAAACCCTAAAGTGTTTTTTTTTTTTATTGTTTAGCCATGCTTCATTGGGTAGAGGTGTTATGCAGCATGGCTAAAACCAATTGGCAAAGCCGCTAGGTCCCGAAGGCATGATTTTTCCCACCTCTCTCTTGTGGATTACTTCAGGTCTTTGAGCGCAGTTTCTTTCCAGTGCCTTTTTGAAGTTTCCGTCCCTCAATCCCATGCTCGCCACCTCTTCTTGGTGTGTCTTCTGTGTACACAGGTGCTTCCTCTTTAGGCGTTTGTGGCTTAATCTCCCCTTCTGTCTCTCTTTCTCACACACTCGTTCTACTCCTCTGTCTCCAGTTCATTCACCCCTTCCTGCACAATCTATTTATCCCTCTCTATCTTCCTTTCTATCTGTTCTGTGCAGCTCTTACCCCATCTATTCACCATGCCACATATTCCCACGAAGAAAATACACTCCACACAATTTCAACCCACACAATTCCACAACCAATACAACCCACATGGCTAACTAACCTTCTAGAGCTGAGAAGCTTCCAATATCAGAAGGAGTCCTCCTTCTGCACAACCTATGCATTAAATTGTGGAGTACTTGAGTCCCACCCTTTTTAATATTTACATATGCCCACTGTCAGAAATTGTACATACTTATAGGTTTGCCCTTGCCTCTGACACAGACACCCAAATTGTTGTTTTGCTCCATAAAGACATGAAGCTGCTGAATGCATGCCTCCAGTCTGTCATGAATTGGATGTCAGATAGTCATCTAAAAGTGAATGGAGATAAAACAGAGGTGATGGCCGTAAGGAAACAATACTTCCCTCTGGAATGAACTCAATTGACCAAAAGAGTTAGGACTGTTCCCGTACCTGCTCCATCAGTGAAGAGTTTATGATTCTGGATCGATTAAGGGCTATCTATGGAAGTCCAGGCCAAAAGGTTGGCAGCTTGTTGCTTCAGACTTCTGAAGGTCGTACGAAAGTTTTTGAGTTGGCTTACAAGCCACTTTCACAGAATAGTAGACTATGGTCTTATCAATTTGCACTTTTACTACGGGAACTTCCTTTACCTGGGCAGTCCCAAATATGTTACCAACCCTCTGCAGGTAATAAAGAACGCAGCAGCAGATATGTTTTTTTAATATCTCTAAGAACCCATCAGCAGCCCCTGCTTTGGCTGCACTTTATTGGCTGCCAATACAAAAGAGAATGCATTTTAAGTCTCTTTACCTAGTCCATTGAGCTGTACAAAGAAAAGTACCCTAGCACCAGCCAGGGCCGGACTGGGAACAAAAACCAGCCCCAGCCCATTCAATGTCTGATCACTCCCTAAGCCCACAAAAGAACTTTACGTTCTGAGGGTCAGAACCTTCTTCTTGTTCCCGAGAATAAGAAGGCAAGAGGTGGCAGAAGCTCCTTTACATTTCTAACTCCCAAGCTTTGGAAAAAGTTCCCTCTTCATATTATGTAGGATAAATCAGAAATTACATACCTGCCAACTCACACTGTGCCACCCTGTGACACACGATAGCGGCTCCCATCACACGGTCTCCCAGTGAGCAGCCGATATCACCGATGGCAGGAAAAATTAACCGAAAACCACTGTAAATAGTGGTCTTCCATCTCTTTTTCCAGGGCTTTGAACTGCCAGCATAATTTAAGGATGTGTGAAAATACCCCAGGACATTGGCACCAGCCTCAGCAAGCATTTTCTTTTTGTTGAGATGAGAGGGTTTAGGGGGTAAGGTGGGTTTCAAAAGTGACCTACAAGGCACTTCTTGACACAAGGCCCCGCCCCTTCCAGGCCCCGCCCCTTCTTCACACGGTTTGATTGTTCTTCAAGTTGGCATGTATGAATTACCTTCAGGAACCTACTGAAATCTCACCTATTTTAAGGACATATAGATATTTTCAACCAGAGCGGAGGTCATTACCAGTGCTAGGAGGCCCATTGGGTTGCCATGCGCTATATATAACCCGGAAAATAGAAATAGAATAATTACACTCCACACCACGTACATCAACTACATTCCAATCCAAAACACATAGGTAAAATACGTTGTCTTTTAAAACGCCACTAGCTCCAACTCTCGAAAATGCGGATTTATTGGATTGAAAATGCTTGTTTTCTCTAGTCCTCAATCCCACTCCTGAATCCTACCTCCACACTGCTCCTCCCTTTCACTTTCTCTCTTTATTTCTCTCTGACACACGGCTTGTAAAATAAATCCCTTGTCCTGCATTTCGCACCAAGGTGGCTTAGGGTTAATTGAAGGGCCGGAGAGAAGCTGTCATTGGGAAGATGGACACTATTCCATAAAAACTTGCATTCGTATGCTTCTGCTTGCTCCTCCTCTCGGGCAGGGCCCACGCGCCGCCTTCCAAATTTATTCGGTACATTATCTTGGTGCGGATGACTTCCCGTCACGACAGTCCCCGAATGAAGTGCCATCGGCAAACTATTGATTAAGAAGAACACTTTCTCTCCGCCTCTCTGCTCCCCTCCATTCCTCCACACATAATCAGTTCGGCCCAGGCACCGTCTCCTTCTGCTCTCAATCCTTTATCTGAATAGCATTTCCGCGCGAGACATTTATCTGCTGCCACGAATAAAATACAAGCAGGACGATTCATCATGGGGAACTTGCCATAGTCCCAGGCACAGCGATGTCTCTCCTTCACTGAATTCTTTCTGCGTCAGATAAGAAAGATCCCATGTGCTTCTCACACAGAAAAAAAAACTCGCCACTAATACATTTTACGAGGACAGGACAATTGAATGGTTCAGCTCACAGTTCACTGTTGGGACAGCTCACTGTCTGAGGTAGTTGCATTTGACAAATATGTTGACTGCTTGTAAAAAGCAAACTAGTCCCTGACTGCCTGTTCACTGCTACATTCCAGACATTTTCCTTTGGTCCTGATGTTGCCTCAAATCATTATTTTTTTACTAAATGTATCAGGCCATAACCAACGACAACCAGTGGCAGAAAATTAGCCCCTGCAAGCCCAGGGCTGCAGGGGCTCCCCCGCCCCCCCAACTCCAGGAAGTCCCATCCGGCACTGTGCACGGTCGGCGGGCCCCTGGCCTGAGAAGCTCCTTATTGAGTGGGGGGCTCCATCTACTTTGGAGGGGCCCCCTCAACTAACTTACACCGCTGAAGAGAACCTTCATTTGTAAATATAGGGCCTTATTTAAAAAGAATTGACGAAGGGCAGCACCTCAAGTCATTTCGCTGCTCTGCGATGCCCTATGCCAATTCAAATGATCAGGAATGCACCATATTTACCAGATACAATGCATTCTTGTCCTTTCAACCACCACCGGCACACAATTTGCAGCCAACGCAGGCCCACTTTCACCATGGTGCAAGGGTGTCTCTGCTGTTTGCATGATTGTTTTTGTGCAGGAAGGGGCACCTTCCTGCACAAAAAGCAATTACAAGAGGCATTTTCCTCATTCTATGTCAGCTGCATAATGCAGGACACGTGGAACGAGGAAAAAAGCGAGGACAAATGTAAAACATTTCTCCTCGTTATGCCTGCTCTGGGAAGGCGTACATTTTTGGCGTTGCCCTAGGTTGACATGATGTTGCAAATCTGGGGTTGTGTCAATTTCCATGTGTGTTGAGTGGGAACACAGCAAAATCTATGGAAGGCTTCCTCGATGTGGAGTATCTATGAGACCATGCAAAGCCATGCAGTGTGATTTTGTGTTGCCTCATAGATATAATTGAGAGGCATCTGCCACCGGATCGTCATGAAAAGTAAGGCTCCGGTGGGGCAGGCCTCTTGTAAATGAGGGCCACAGGGCTCCAGAGAGACACCTCTAGGGCTAGGGAGACTACAACCTCATCTCCCAATTCATGGCTCAGTGAGTTGAATGAGAGAAATCCTTCCATCTTCTGAGGTGGGTAAATTGAGTGTGAACTGTGTAATCAATGCATTTGATATTTACATCAGATACAAGTGGTAGAAGATGTGTATTTAGCTCTGCACCCTTTGCTTTTATGAAATACAGGGATGTGTTAACATCTGTATACATATGATGCAAAGTAGCTGATCCCAGGAGCAATGCTTACTGGCCACTTTATACATATCGTCCAGTGACCCCCATACATTGATGTCCTCTTTTGTGTTTATTTTATTGGAGGAATGAGAGTGTTTTCCAGCATTACCTGGATTGTAAACAAAAGAATGAGCGTGGATGGGAAGCTGTTTGCCATCACATTCAATACGTCTGTCAGGAAGCTCACCGGAAGATGTTAGCGAGCATCTTTAAGTTTGAAACCTGGATGTAATTTGAAGGGTGACTGCTGTTCACAGAGAAAATACGGGTGGGGGGGCAATTCTCCAAAGTGGCTTCCTTCCTTTTGTGCCTTTGACTATGGAGCTTGCGAAGGGGAATATTCCAGGTTTGCCACTAAGCTATTAGACAAAGTGCCTGCGGAAGCTCTGTTGGCATTAGCGTTCACAGAGCATTCTATGAGCTGGGAGCATGGGCAATCTCGAGAGCTTAATTTGTAAAAAAAAAAAAAAAAATAGTAAGTGCCACAGCACTTTTCAGGGGGAACTGCAGCTTGTCTCACTCATAGCCTCTACCAGCTCGGCCAATGACAGTAGCAACGCAACTTGTCGCACTCCGACAAGTAGGGCCTGCTTTAGCACGGGTGGTCGCCCGGTGCAACAATCTTTTTTTTGCCCCCCCATGACCTTCTTCTCCACAAATTCCCTCACTGCCACCCTGCAGTGGTGTCCTTTGTCTCTCTATAGCCCCACTATACATACATTTCATTTTTTTATATCTCTACTCATAGTTCGCTCAAACTCAGTTCTATGATCTGCATGGTACATATTCTTTGCAGCAGGCACATCAACTCTCTGTACTGCTTTATAATGAGTCAACATTTTCACTGGAGGAAACTCAGATCTCTCTCCAACAGGAACACTAATAACCAGAGTTATCTTGACATTTTTATTGTTGTCTGAAAACTGCTACAAGGAGCTCCGCAGCATGTGGTTTAAAACCTGTAACTTATTTAAAACACAGCACCCCACCCCACGTCAGCCCAGGGTGTGGCTGCACCGGTCACACTACTATAAAGTAGGGCCTGCCTACAATTGTGAAAACACAGAATATTCAAGGCCATCTAAAGCTATAATAATGACGTGGGTGGCAGGTATTATGCATTTTCTAATGTATATTGAATTAATAAACTCTGTTGTGCTCATCTGAAAATTAGACAGATACCCTCACCATGTGAGGACCGTCACTAGTGCTGGTGTTGAGAAGTAAGTGCCTGTGCTGAGCACTGGAGACCACCGGCTCAAATTAAGCTCCTGCAAGCTCTGCTCTAACCAACATCCTATATAGGGAGGGGAAATCCACTAATTGAGTTTTGGAACAGTCCTCGAGGTGGCTGGAACTGAAGTTCTTTCTTGCCCACTACCAAAATCAAAGCACGTTATCTATATATTCTTGGCGTTATAAAATTGTTTCTTTTTGACAAATTCTTGCAGGATATTCTGTCTTTCTTGCAACTTTGATAACTGTGGCATGCTGGATCTAGTCGCAATCTTCACATGCCCTTAGAGGTAAACCTTCTGTGCTTAAAGCAAGTTACCCAGGAGTGTAACCAATGGCTTTCGAGTTCGACTCACTGTCGCAGACCATGTCCTAGAACAAAGCTATTTTTTAAATATGAACATGATTTTGCATACATCTTGATTACTGGGTTACGTGTAGTTCCCATATGTTTTTTCATACTCCTGCTTACACATTCAGAGTATTTTTTTCTTACAAGTAACTCTTTTGAGCAGAACGTGTCGTACGAGACCTGTGGAGGGAATCGTACGCACTGCCACACGTGCTGCGCTACGTAACGCATGACTTTTAATAAGCATGGAAAACACTATGAACAGATAGGCCTAGTGATTTTGGAATGTAAAGGTATAATTTGAGCTCAAAATTAACATAGACCATTACACTTTGATCATAATGTACATAAGGTGCAGTGACAATTATGTACATTATGCATGGGTAAAAGATGCAATTTCGCCCACCTCTACCATGTAACTGTTGTCCTGGCTGCACTCTCCTCTTAGATATTGCTGCATGTGTCCTGCAACTCCAAGGATTCGAGGAAAGGCCTGGCTTAACCCATCTTCAAAAGAAGTATGCCAAGGAGATTTTGGTGGGCTTCTGATTGGGAATTCACCCACAGTTGCTGCCACTGCCGCTGCACCTTGCTCCATATTGACCCAGTATCCATCCCACCACTGATCTACATTTCCCAGTTGCCTCAGAGAAGAGGCCATCTGGTCCTTGGATTTTCGTGCCTCTGGGCGCCGAATATAGGGCCCTTGCAGGTCCGACATTGTGGGACTCGTGCGGGCAGAGCCCGGAAGAGGATGGGCTGAACCACCCCTCTTTTGCCTGACCACATTTTAAGGTACTGTGCCCATCCCCATCCCTGTGTTGCTTACTGTCCCTGCACTGGCTGCTGTCCCTGCCTGCAGTCCCAGTCAATGCGCTGCCGCTCCCCCTCTCCCTGCTCTGCCTGCTGTCCTTGACCCCGTGCTGCCTGTTCCTGTCCCTGCACTGTCTGCTGTCCCTTATCCTGCACTGCCCATCCCATGTCCTTCCCCGTTGGCCAGGACCACTAGGAACACCCACCAGGGCAACTAATGTAGGCAGCCACATGGTCAAGAAGCAGACGAGTATATCTCGTGGGCATCTGATGCACCGCCAGTTGGACAATGCCCAGCGCCAGGATCCTTGACCCTCCCACCACCCGACAGTACACTGTCAAGGAACTCCTGGACCTGGAACCCAGATGCCAAATCAACAGCTGCATCTCCTCCTCCCCACGATCCACCTAAGAACCCTTCACCTGCTGACACTGACACTTCTGCTGCAACACAACCTACGAAAGATCCCGCAAAAACTCCTGCCCAAGACCGAGGACACACCACAACCCCTCCACTGTATCCTGCTCAATGCCTGCTCCCTCTGCAAAAAAGGCCATGGTAATCTGGGACACCCTCACTACCCTCTCCATGGATTTTGACTTCATCACCGAAACATTGCTTAAACCCTCCTTGGACCCCAACATCACTACTGCCACTCCTGAAGGCTACAAGATAAAACACAGAGACTGTGCCAACAATCAATGCAGAGGCATCAACTTCAAGGAAACCATCAGATACAACATCACCAATGAAAACCTTGCGCCTCTCATGGAACACCTCAACTTCCTACTACAAGCCTACGCAAATACCACAACAAGTGGCACCCTTGCCTACAGACCCCCAGGACCTGGCCTGAGCAACATTCTGAAAATGCCATCCCAAACCTCATCGCTCCCCCTAGAAATCGACTTCCACCACTACATCCTACTCAGCGACCTCTCAACTTTCACATTCACGACCCTTACAGTGACAACTTTATCGGCCTCCTGGAGACAATGACTAACATTAGTCTCACTCAGCTGATCACCGAACCCTCGCACAAAGGCAGACACACACTTGACCCAAATTTGAACTCCAGCAACAGAATCAAATTCACCCACACCACAGAACTCACCAGGACTGACCATATCATCGTACACTTCACCACCACCAGGTGTCAGATCCCCTGTTAGACCTGGTTTATTTTTTCTGGCCTGTTTCTGTTGGCTTTAGGGCACTTTACCACCGCTAATCAGTGTTAAAGCGCATGTGCTTTTTCCTTTAAACTTCAAATGATTGGCTTACATCTAATTATTATTATTATTATTATCATTGCATTTGTAACGCGCAGCAGCTACCCACAAAGGGTTTCCCGGCGCAAAATGAGGAGTAATGTAAGTAGGGCTAGGAGGAAGTGAATTGGCATATTTAATTTACGTGTAAGTCCGTTGTACAGTGGTATCTTGTTGGACTTGGCCCTTTTGGCAGGTTCGCCCCTAAACTTTTTGCATTTTAATGTGACCTGATTTTAGTTGTTTTTGGTTTCTGCGCACTTTAGCACTGTGTGCGCAGTGGTAAGTGCGTGCGCACTATGAAGGTGTGTGGTGAGATTGGCCTGCCCCCCCATAGGAATGCATGGTGGAGATATGTGACCATGGTAATTCCTGGTGTGAGAGGAGTGTAGGGGCGAGGTTGGTATGTGCGAACTTGTGGGAATGAATGCTGCGCAATGGTGTGTGCAGATTTATTGTGACTGGTGGAGAAGTGCCCCTTTTAGAAGTTGGCATTTCTGTGTGCATTGTGTCTGCCTGGCTGATGTGGAGTGCATGTCTGGCTTGTGATTGACAGGGGCTGGATGATGTGCCTGGCTCCAGGAGCCAGGATGGGTCTGACCGGTGAATAGGGAGATCTGCATGTATATGGGAGGGAGGAGTTGCAACTGGGACCTGATTAGGGCTGTGCCGTCCCTCCACAATGCTGGCTCCACCCCCTGTGGTGCGTCTGAGTACCTAGCCCCCACCTGACAACGCAGAGAGGAGCTGAGCACAACAAAGTGCTCCAAAGCTCCCTCCAAATCAGTTGCATCTGGTTTTTCCCCAGCCCTGTGCTGGGTGACAAAGGAAATCTGTGTATAAGAAGGGGATGTGACCCGATGAAAAATGTTCTCTCTTGTTCCTAACTTGAGGGGGGCTGCTGCTGCTGCTGGGTGCCAGGAGAAACTGCCACTAGGAACTGCCTTCCTGCTGGAGGGCCCTCTGAGCTAGCCTGCCTGGGCCCAGCCTTTGCCCCCCTTCACTCCACAAGACTTTCCCTGGACTGGGTACTACAGTGCCTGGGGAGCGCTATATCGTTATTGCCTGGAGAGCGCTTGATTTTTCACCTTGGAGAAGCGCTTGACTTTTATGCTGAGTAGCACTGTGTTTCTGCCCCAGGAGGACTGTTGGGGGTCTGCAGCGCGGGGCGGCACTGTGTAGGATTCCCCTAATTGGTGTTGTAATCAAGCGGGAGGCCACCCTGCATTCGTGCTCTCCAGCGGGTGATTACCCCGTATTTCAGGCGCCACAGTAAGCACGGAGGGCCGCCGCTCTGCCCGCGGCAACCCGGAAGTGTAAGAAAACCCGCCTTTTACAGGAGGGGCCAGAAGAGGTTGCCTCTGCTCTTGCGGCTGGGCACGGACCCCTGTGAGTTGATGTAGCAACGAGAGAATCGAGGGGAAAGCCGGCACCTGGAGAGGAGCGGAACATGAGACCAGACGGAAGTACGGGTGGGAAGAAGCAGACGGGAGCCTACCCCGCGATTCTGGACCAAAAAGGAGTAAAGCCGGTGCCCGTGAATAGAGGAGCGGACAGGAGCTACCCCGCGCTCCAGAACCGGATGAAGAGGTGACACACTGCCAATACCAGAACCAAGTCTGCCGGTGAGCGGGAGCCCACCCCGCAGTGAGGAGGCAGCGCGAAGCACGCAGGGCTCCTTATGATGAGAGAGCCCTGCATGTTGAGGAGAGCCCCGACAGCGAAGAGGGAGACTGGAGGAGTATCCATGAACCCCGGTGAGGGAGGGCTTCACTTTTTGGGACACTCCCAGCTGCCCCGAAATCCAGTGGGCAGCTGGAACGTTGGGGACTAGTTTGTTCCCAGTGCTGGGGCCAAGTTTTTCTCAGTGGTGCCGCCATAGCGGGCCACTACAACGCTGGGCATACTTTTTGTTTAGGCACAAATTGAATCTGCTGCCCTCCCGAAACCGGGCCCCCTCTGGAGACAGGATCCTTGGCCGGTGAATATATTGTTACCAGCACTAACTGTGTACAATCCCACTGTGGGAGAAACACTGCATCGTGATACTTGTTTCCCTGCGCTGCTCCTGAGGGTCGGGTGTGGGTAGAAAGGGAGGGGCCCGTGGGCCCGACCTCTGACGTCCACGGGCCTACATCAGGGCTAAGTGGCTGGGAGGTATGTTGACCTTTGCAGCAGCTGCGTACCATCCCTCTGTTTACAATAACTCCCCCCTGAGTGAGATGACCCTATACCATACACACAAAACACAAAGGAGCTAAGAGGGAAAAAAGGAACAGGGTCGCCCTCCACTCATAAACTATAATTCAAAACAAAGACCCAGTCCGATAGCGTGCTATTATAATAGTGACACCAAGGGGAGTCTAATGAAAACCTTATCCCCACTACGCTCTCATAAACTTTATAAGGAGGTACTGCACTAATGCTACGCTTGAAATAAAAAACCTGTTCTCCCAGGCAACACCTCAGAATATCCACTCTCAGAGAGCCAACAAAAAAGTTGATCACATACGTCCACTACAAAAATTAGACATTCCTCATAATAGTGAGAAAATATGTGCGAGAAGCAAATGAGCCCTCACGGAAACACCACCATCGGGGTAACTGGTATGAAATTTCCAGACAGGCCCCTGTCTCATCATCGGTGATCACTTGCTTCTCAAAGAAAAGTGAGAGGAAAGAAAAGTAGTGTCCAAAACAAACAACATATAAAGTGACAAAAAGTGAAGTGCAGAAAATTCTGCTGGTGACAAAGAAACACAAGTAACAAAGTGCTAAAAACACACACTGCACACCAGTCCCTTAACCAATTTTATTCATAGGGCGGTGAAAGTGTGCTCTTAAATGATAAAAAGGCTGGTAGCTAGTCATGCTTACCATTACCTATTGCCAGTGCCGACATGTTTCACTGCTATATTACGTTTAGCAGTTTCATCAGGGCTGCACTCAATTGCTGCCACTTCACTCTTTTGGACACTAGTTCTAAAAATTACTGCCAGGGGAGAACAGGTAAAGGCATATTTAAAAACACATCAACCCTAGGGTGGCAAGAAACACAGTATAATATAATATAGTATAATGTGTGGGGTGTTTACCAAGAGTCAACCAAGTTGTTCATACCGGCTGCTCAGGTATCAACAAGGTCTCTGGGTACTGTTAACCTGAAGTATCACTCGATCCTTGGACTAATTAGCAATCTGCCAAGAGAAAAGGACACCATGAGACTGGACCTGTATGATGATCTACAATGGACAATGTACTGCTGCCTAGCATGGTACATACTCCAAACAACTTAAAAAATGATGTTACCAGGGTCACACATACCCAGTGATAACACGTCTCCCAAACGGGGCCAAACAGCATACAACATGCCGGGCACACAGCCTTTCAAATTCATAAGGTATGCGCAGGCACATACATCCATGCTGCCCATAAGCCACACTGGCCTCATGTTATCGGAATGCCAGATTAGTCTGCCGGGACCAGCCCCATGGTGTTATAATGAGGAATAAGTCTGCCGGGACACGCCTCATGGCGTAATGGATACTGACAACACCCCGATTCACCAGAGAAACTCACCAGGCTCTCCAAATCATGCCCAAAGTGGAACCACATTCACGCGGAAACACGCTCACAAACTACAGGATTCTAGTACTTCCCTGACGAAGTTGCATCCGCGTGTCTGCTCCTCACCGTCTAAAAGCTCAGAAGACTCCCTTTCTCAGCCGTGCCGGTAACTTCTGCCGGCTGTTTACAAATGCTCGGTGTGCGAGGACACGCCCCTCAGTACACCACGTGAGCACGGATCAGAGCGTGGCGGCCATCTTAGCCTAGTCATATTCCAAGTATGCAGCCAGGCAAATATCATACAGCAACCCCACAAGGTGCTGCACTGTCGAGCTTGGTACAGTGTTATCAACTACTATTGGGCAACTAGAACCCCGAAATTAACAATAGTATAGATGTTTTTCGGATTTCTATGAAAACTGTTTCTCTAAAAGAGTCAATGCAACCCAGAACCCAGCACAGCTTATACGTTTCCTGCAGTGCTCACACATATGTCAAACGGGCTACTAAACTCATCCTACTGCCAGGACATAGTACCAATAGCACTTTCATTGTTATTCCCCATAGAAACCAACCAGTCAGGCCCTCTACATATGCCCTGTGCTAAGGCTTGACAGTTAGATCTCTACTAGATTAGGGATGTAAAGGAGAATCTCTAGTGCATAGGCACAAAAATTAACAATACCACCTCATACTATTGAGGTGCTCTGGTACCGATAATGTAAAGAGAGGGATATAACAAAGCAGAAAGTCCCTCATAGTATTACTATTGATGTGTGCTGGTACAGGTAATGTAAAGCAAGGGATAAAACAGTGCGGAATGTCCCTCATAGTTTTATCCTGTTGCACTCTATAATTTTGTTAAGCCCTATCCTGTCAGTTTTCTCGCTGTAAATCCAGCGTGCTTCCTTCGCCAAAAGGATGCCTTCAATGTTCTGCGGGGAACCCTTGATTTTTTCAAGCACTTTCCAATTAAATGTATGTTTCTCAGTGAAACAATGTTGCACAAGTTTGGTGGTTAGTCTGCCCGCTCTGACGGTACTCAGATGTTCCTGTATGCGTACCTTGATCTTCCGGGACGTGAGCCCTATATAGTGGAGTCCGCACTGACATGTTAGCCTGTAAATCACCTGTGTAGAATTACAATTGCTAAATTGATTTTGAAACCACTCCCTGCCAGAGACGAGTGTCACACTTTTGCTCTTCTTGGTAATTGGACACACAGAGCATGTTCCACATAGAAAGTGGCCATTGGGTATAGTGGAGTTACAGTCCTGACGTGTTCCGTGGCTCTTTGAATATACAAGTCTGTCTTTCAAGTTGGCCGCCCTCTTAAATGCAAATCTGGGTGGTGGCATATGAAACTCACTGTTAGAAAGAATTGACCAATGCTTTCGTATTGATTGACGAATTTTTGTGGCCACTGGGTCATATGTCATGACCACTGGGACACAGTCTTCCTTTTGCTTCACCGCTTTCTCCAATAAAGCGCTCCTTGGGGTATTAAAAGCTCTCTTTTTTGCATGTTTTACTATCTTCTTCGGGTAGTTCCTGTTAGTCAACTTAGATGCTAGATGTTCCGATTGCTCCACAAAGGTGTTGGTATTGGAGCAATTGCGTCTGTACCTCAGAAATTGCCCCACGGGCAGATTGTCCCTCAATTCTCTGGGATGGAAGGAATCATAAGACAGTAGGGAATTCCTATCTGTGGGCTTTTGATGTACACAGGTGTTAATTGTGCCCATATTGTACTCAGACCTTGTTGATACCTGAGCAGCAATATGAACAAATTGGCTGACTCTTGGTAAACACCCCACACATTATACTATATTATATTATACTGTGTTTCTTGCCACCCTAGGGTTGATGTCTTTTTAAATATGCCTTTACCTGTTCTCCCCTGGCAGCAATTTTTAGAACTAGTGTCCAAAAGAGTGAAGTGGCAGCAATTGAGTGCAGCCCTGATGAAACTGCTAAACGTAATATAGCAGTGAAACATGTCGGCACTGGCAATAGGTAATGGTATGCATGACTAGCTACCAGCCTTTTTATCATTTAAGAGCACACTTTCACCGCCCTATGAATAAAATTGGTTAAGGGACTGGTGTGCAGTGTGTGTTTTTAGCACTTTGTTACTTGTGTTTGTTTGTCACCAGCAGAATTTTCTGCACTTCACTTTTTGTCACTTTATATGTTGTTTGTTGTGGACACTACTTTTCTTTCCTCTCACTTTTCTTTGAGAAGCAAGTGATCACCGATGATGAGACAGGGGCCTGTCTGGAAATTTCATACCAGTTACCCCGATGGTGATGTTTCCGTGAGGGGTCATTTGCTTCTCGCACATATTTTCTCACTATTATGAGGAATGTCTAATTTTTGTAGTGGACGTATGTGATCAACTTTTTTGTTGGCTCTCTGAGAGTGGATGTTCTGAGGTGTTGCCTGGGAGAACAGGTTTTTTATTTCAAGCGTAGCATTAGTGCAGTACCTCCTTATAAAGTTTATGGGAGCGTAGTGGGGATAAGGTTTTCATTAGACTCCCCTTGTTGTCACTATTATAATAGCACACTATCGGACTGGGTCTTTGTTTTGAATTATACCTATACCATACACAACCAGGGAACTTTTTCCTATGCCGCCACCAGCAATCTCTCCCTTTGCGCCCAGGGTCCCCCTACCACTGGGATCAACACTCACAACTGCTGCTGGGAATGGGGAAAGATCTGCGGATTTTGGAACTGTCCCTTGCACCTCTCATCTCACCACTCTTGACCTGGGGGTGAGCTGGAGGATGAGGCACACAGCCCTTCCCAGCAACACCGGCACCAGTGTTCTCATGAGAACTACGACGATGCCCCCTGGGCGGAAACCATATTCTGTCTGTACCTACAGCAGTGACCGAGCAACCTTGGCCGATGCCCGGTGGAGCTGTCCTATGCAGCTATAGAGCAGTTTGGCTCTGGTTCACCCCTCGGCCAATCAATCAATCAATCAATCAATGACACTTATAGAGCGCGCTACATACCCGTAGGGTCTCAAGGCGCTGGGGGAGGGGGGGTGCCGCTACTGCTCGAACAGCCAGGTCTTCAGCTTCTTCCTGAAGGAGAGGTGGTCTTGGGTCAGGCGCAGGTCGGCCGGGAGGCAGTTCCAGGTCTTGGCGGCCAGGTAGGAGAAGGACCTTCCTCCTGTAGTCGCTCTTCGGATGCGGGGGACGGCGGCGAGGGCGTGGTTGGCTGATCGGAGGTGGCGTTTGGGAGCGTAGAAGTTGATGCGGCTGTTGAGGTAGCTCGGGCCTTGGTCGTGTAGGGCTTTGTGTGCGTGGGTGAGGAGGCGGAAGGTGATTCTTTTGTTGACGGGGAGCCAGTGAAGGTCTCTCAGATGTCCGGAGATGTGGCTGGTTCGTGGGATGTCGAGGATGAGTCTGGCTGAGGCGTTCTGGATCCGCTGGAGTCTCTTCTGGAGCTTGGCGGTGGTGCCGGCGTAGAGGGCGTTGCCGTAGTCCAGTCGGCTGGTAACGAGGGCCTGGGTGACGGTCTTCCTGGTCTCGGTGGGGATCCACCAGAAGATCTTCCGTAGCATGCGTAGGATGTTGAAGCACGCCGAGGAGACGTTGTTGACTTGCCTGGTCATGGAGAGGGAGGTGTCCAGGATGAAGCCCAGGTTGCGTGCATGGTCTGTCAGTTTGGGTGCGGTGCCCAGGGCGGGAGGCCACCAGGAGTCGTCCCAGGCGGAGGGTGAAGAGCCCAGGATGAGGACCTCCGTCTTGTCAGAGTTCAGTTTCAGGCGGCTGGTCGTCATCCACTCAGCTACCTCTTTCATCCCTTCGTGTAGGTTGGCTCTGGCGGTGGCGGGGTCGTTGGTCAGGGAGAGGATCAGCTGGGTGTCGTCGGCGTAGGAGATTATGCTGAGGGCCGTCACCTACCCAGCCGGACATCGAACATTGTTTTCCTCACCTCCCCGTTGTGTTACCTCCCCGCATTACTTACCCCTGTTTTACCATTCCCCCTCTATCTTTCACTCCTATAAGAAGTGTAAGCGCTAATGACTCACATTATTGTGTTATCTCATGTTTTTCTCCTATGTCTATACTTGGCTATGTAAATATTTAACCTCTAATTCAATGACCCTCATATAAAGTGCTCTGATACTTCTGTGTCTAGCCAGCGCTATATAAAACTTTGCAAATAAAAATAAATAAAAATAACGTTGGGCCTAATTGGTGTAAAGAGCCCCAGAGCGGAGCCCAGAGGCACTGTAGTCCAGCTTCCCTGCGAGAGCGCAGGCAGTTGCAACATTGCGCATAATTGGTGTGAAGAGCCCCAGAGGCACTGTAGTGCCGGAGCTTGTTGGTTGGCCTAATTCCCCCAGTTGCCCCGTGTGATAGAAGGCAGCTGCAACTTTGCGCAGTTCTGCTACATGGGGTACAGTGAATGCCCATGCCCCTCTTGGTGATTTCACAGCTGCCCAGCAAGTAGTGGACAGCTGCCACGTTTTGGCCTAAACTCTTGCGCACTTTTCTTTTGCTGCATGCGCAGCCAGCCCTGACATTGTTGGACAAAGGGCATTTGAGCCCCATGGAAGTGTGGTAAATAAAATATTACCCTGTCGGAATTTCTATACTTACACAAAAGGTCATGCATATAATGAGAGGCAGAGTCCATGGTGTCTGATTCAAAAGGGCTTTATTTCAGTAACTCGAGTTAAGGGAGAATCGGGTTCCATCACCACTAAGGTTCAGGAAGGGTCGTCATCTGAACTTTATTCACAGAGTACAATATTTATACTTCAAACATACATTGCATTGCATAGAGAAGGCGGAGCGCTCCAGGCGGAGGAAGCGAAGGAGAGAGATAAGAACACATGGGCGTGCAAGAAGGCATACACGTGGGCGTTCCCTTGAGGAGTCATAGGTGTGTCATAGGTGGGTGGATACATGGAGGGGGTCTGCGTGGTCAGCTGGAACCTTTACCCTACTTGTGTGCGCAACTTGGTCATGACGTGCAATTAACTTGTAACTGGGGGAAGCTGGGGGGAGCTGACTTTCGATCTAGTAGAGAAGCCTTCAGTGTTAGGACGACCTGCGCGTTTGATATTATCTGATATCTTGAGTTTGGAGGATGTATTGTCTGAAGTAAAAGGTCGCTCGAGCAAAGGTTGCTCATCACTAAGAGCCAGTGTGTGCATATATTTCTTCGTGCATTGCGTGGGGGCCATAGGCTTTCTATGGATGCGAGTTCTGTAAATCACTTAAACGGAGACAGGAAGGCTAGGCCCTATCTTCTGCAGGCGGGTTATGTTTACCTTCTTCACTAAGCAGGAATGTGTTTCTGTGGAGCAAGCAGATAACTGTGTGCAAAATACTGTCTTGGCAGGCCGGACTGGGCCCCTCTCGGCTGAGCAGAAAGTATGCGAGAGGTCAGGGATACATAGCTGAGCTGCAGCTTTCAGAGTGTCTTGAGGCATGGAGCCTGAATTCGTGTCCTGGCTCATAGCTGAGCCACAAAACGGGTACATCTCGACTTTTAAACGTGCACCTTGCAAATACATTGGCAACATAGGCCTCAGTGCGGAATTAACGTTTCTTTCATGGGGGACTTGGTAACTGACATTCTAATGTGGGACGGAAATGCAGAGGCATTATTATTACAGGCATGAGAGGGAAAATGCATGAGTGACATGAACATACACTAAACGTGGGGTACACGCAGGGGACACATTGGCCATGTAAAATTTCTATTTCCTCATTCCCTCCTTGTCCCCTACTGTGCCCTTCAGGACACATCTATATTCATGAGACCGTGTATCTGATCATACAGCATCATTTGTTCGTCTTTTATCTTTTGTATACGTGGATGGGGAATACAGGCAGTGGCACACAGGCCGCAAATCGCCGGGCCACATTGCAGACAGAGACAGCAACCGAATATCATAAGCAGTATCATTCCTAGGAACGACAACAATGTCCATCCCCATCCCGATATTACACTCCAGAGCCAACAGGACCAAGTCCATGGGTCTTAATGCATCTCGTGAGCTATCTTGTGGAGCCTTGTTATTGCTGCGTACACAGATGGCGCGTTATTTGGAATAAACACGCAACAACTGGAGCCGATCACTCTACAATCCCCGCCCCTATCTGCCAGGATGACGTCAAGAACAAGGCAATTCTGAAGAACAACAAGTCGCATAGCAGACTGTTTCTCGGTCAAGTTAGCCAGGGCAGAAGTAGTCTCATTCACTACTGCTTCTAGAGTTCTTGTTAACCTGCGTATGAGTTTACTGTTTTGGACAGGACCTATGAACCAGAAGTATCCTTTAATGAAATCTGTATATTGCTCCCAAACTGTCTCAGTCTGATCAACCACTGGGGATTCGATCTCCCTCCTGTGTCTAACATGCACTAGTCGTGAATCTCGATGATAATGGGATGGAGCTAGAAAGACAGGTGGCAGCAGGAACGCTATATAACATGTCCCACCCCAGTCTAAGAGCAGACGTACATAGGCTGTCTGACCGCAAATGAAATAGGAATGGCGGGAAGCTTTGAAAGAAGACTTTCCATTATCATTAAACTTGATTACAGTATTACATTCACTGTGTCCTTAAATGCACTGATCCTTTCTTTCTAACGCACAAATCACCTTTTACTGGTAGGACTGATATAAACGGTGAACCTGTATTTTGTTCGGACTGGACATTCAGAATCATAAAGTTAAGGGAAACATTTCCTTGCTCGTACACTTCATTTTCTAGATCGGTTCCTTTCCTTTGGGCAAGACCATCTTCGTCTGGAAAACATGCCTCGTTCATAACTGTATTCAGGTTTCCCCATATCCAGACATCCTGAGAAACTGCAGACTTTCTGTCTAGTGATGACATTAAAGCAAACCATGCTCCGCACGAACCATTGTGCGAGAATGGAAAAGGAAAAAGGGGCAGAATTCCCTTCGTTTTCTGATAAGGTGGGAGTCGGCCACATGCCCAGCAATTTGTTACATTGCTGGTATGATGAGAATGGTGCAACATTCGAATAAAAGTATTGTTGCGCAGGGCTAGTCGATATGACAGTTCATGGGGTGGCAGATCACTGAATGTATGCTCTGTGGTGTCATTAAAGGAAAAGTGTATACGTGAAGAAATAGGAGGAAAGAAAACATGTAGTGTCAAACTGATACATATTATGGTGATGCACAGAAGAAACATCAAAATCAGAGTTACTATATATCTACTGCGTAAAATCTTGCAGTATTTCTCTCTCATCTCTCTCTTTTGACTATTCTGGTCTACGATCTTATACATGTCAGGAACCTGTCTAACCGATTCACCACCTAGTGGACTTAAACAATTAAACGCTGTCTGACTTACTAGATCGTAACTTGGACCTATATTCCTGTTGCGGAGTCTTTTCTAGCAAAGGGGGCTTACAGTCTGTACTATCGGGACAGTCTTTAGTTTTGATCAAATTTCCGGAATCTCCAAAGAATTTCTTGCAGTGTTGGGCATGAAGCCAGCCTTTACGTCCTTCGACTTTGACGGCAGTCCTCGTGGTGAGCAGTACTAATTTCGGTGTCTTCCAGCGCGGCTCGAGGGGGCTTGATCGATCAAAATTCCGAATATAGACATGATCCCCAGGGACGATGGTGTGCTCGGATCACTGAAATAATATCGACTGACAAAATATCGACTTGCCAAAATATCGTGGACAAAATATCGACAGTCAAAATATCGAGTTTGTATCTACAAACAGGTAAGTACAAAAATATCGAGTACAAAATATCGTTAACAAAAATATAGATGTAAAAAATATCGACTTTATTAAAAACAGTGTTAAATTAAATTAATATTAAATTTTAACTACTAAAATATACTTAAAACGACTTAAATTAAATTATAATAATAAAATAATAAATGAAAATAATAAAAATAATTTTTTTAAATCTTATTTGTTGACCCTGAACCCTAAAAATACCCCTTTACCCAAAAACCCAAAACTGACCCTGAACCCTAAAAATACCCCTTTACCCAAAAACCCAAAACTGACCCTGAACCCTAAAAATACCCCTTTACCCATGACCTGAAAACTGACCCTGAACCCTAAAAATACCCCTTTACCCATGAACTGAAAACTGACCCTGAACCCTAAAAATACCCCTTTACCCATGACCTGAAAACTGACCCTGAACCCTAAAAATACCCCTTTACCCATGACCTGAAAACTGACCCTGAACCCTAAAAATACCCCTTTACCCATGACCTGAAAACTGACCCTGAACCCTAAAAATACCCCTTTACCCATGACCTGAAAACTGACCCTGAACCCTAAAAATACCCCTTTACCCATGAACTGAAAACTGACCCTGAACCCTAAAAATACCCCTTTACCCATGAACTGAAAACTGACCCTGAACCCTAAAAATGCTCCTTTACCCAAAATTTATCAATATTATTTAATTACCAATTAATTATTAATTAACAATAACAATAAAGTAAATATATTAGAACATTAGGTGTAATTATTTTAATAATTAATATTATTTTATCAAAATTAATTACTTAAAAATAACACAAAATTATATATATAAAAAATGTACTCTAATTAATGTAATTAACTAATTACAATTAATTAATTAACAACTATTTACTAATACAAAATATATTCAAAATTATATTAATTAATTAACTAATTAATATTAATTAATTATCAATTAATTATTAATTAAAAATATTAACAAACATATATTAATTAATTAATTATTATTAAATTACTTCCCACCCTATTCCCCTATAAACCCACAACCCGCTACAGAATTACATTACGCAATTATTATCAGAACAAAATTCATGTAATAAAATATTTAATAACATTAATACACACTATTCACACATATTATTACATAAAAATACACTATAAAATATTATATATTATTAAAAAATCGATATTTTTGCTATCTATATTTTATACAGTCGATATTACTTCACTTACCTGAAAAACGATATTTTTGTAGTCGATATTATGTCCAGTCGATATTTTGTCCAGTCTATATTTAAAACTCGATATTATGTCCAGTCGATATTTTGGAGTCGATATTTTGTCTCTATACCGGTGTGCTCCTTGACTTGGGTGTTGTCAGGGAAGGCGGCGGCAACCTGTGAACGACAAGGGAGTAGTGCAGACATCAAGGAAGCCAGGTAATCTGTCAGCATGTTACTGTCAACATCAGTTATTTTCTTAGGCATAGGCGTACTCCACATATTCGGTGGTCTACCAAAAACCACTTCATAAGGAGATAGGCCTGTTCTGGAATGAGCTACCATACGCATGTAAAAGAGGGCAACTGGCAAGGCTACCATCCAATCCATGCCTTTTTCTGCACAGACTTTCGCTAATTTTGTCTTAAGTGTCTGATTATGGCGCTCGACAAGTCCAGCTGCTTCAGGGTGTCGTACACAATGAAACTTCCACTGGTATCCTAACAGAAGGGACACTTGTTTCATTAATTCAGAAGAAAATGGCTGACCATTATCTGAGTACACGACACGGGGCAATCCGTATCTGGGGAAAAACTCACGCACCAATTGCCTGGCGGTGGTCACAGCAGTATAATCTGGGAATGGGTACGCTTCTGTCCATCTTGATAGTGCACATACAACTACTAGGACATACTTGTAACCTCTACATCTGTCCATTTGGATATAATCCATCTGGAGGACTTCAAAAGGATGGTCAGGAGGATGAAATCCGCCTTGTTCCACCGGAATGCCTTTGCCTGGATTGAACTGGCAACAGATCATACAGGTACGTACTTTCTGTTTCGCTGCTGCACGTAGGTACTTGTTAAACCAGATATTCTGTAAGCTGTCAAGCATTGCCTTTTCTCCTAAGTGTGCTGGACTATGTGCTGTGTTTATGATGACTGGTACCATAGAGTCTGGGAGAAACCATGTAGCTTTGCCTTTCGTCATCCAACCTTGGTCAGTCTGGACCCCTCCTTGTTCAGTCCATTTCTTTATTTCGTCTGGAGTGGCATGTGTCTGTATGTCGAGTACATCTTGTGAAGGATCCCTGACTGTCATGCTTTTTGTCAGTAATGGTACCTCTGTCTTTGTCGTGTCTGTTGGTGTCTGGGCTGTAAATTTAGCTGTTCGGTCTGCCAGGTCGTTACCCTCGGAAATGGTGTCTGTAACTTTCGTGTGTGCTTTGCATTTCAGGATGGCTATGGCTGCAGGTAAATGTATTGCTTCTAACAAAGCCTGAATGAGCGAACCATGCTGACTTTTAGCCCCATGAGAGGTCAGGAAACCTCTCTCCCTCCATAACACTCCGAAATCATGAACAACACCGAAAGCATACTGTGAATCTGTATAAATGTTCACTTTCAAGTTCTTGGCTCTTATGCAGGCTTGTGTCAGAGCAATGAGCTCTGCTGCTTGTGCTGAGAGTGTGTCTACTCTATGTGTCTCTATGACTTCAGTGTCAGTGGTCACGGCATATGCGTCCACTAACTCTCCCGTGCTTGTTATCATGCATGAACCATCTACATAAAGTGTCAGGTCAGGGTCTGGCAGTGCAATGTCTGTAAGGTCTTGTCTTGGTTTCGTCACTGTATTTATTACTTCCACACAGTCATGTGGTGCAGTGTCTACTGTACGTGAGGGCAAGAGTGTAGCAGGGTTGAGAATGTTGCATTGTCTGATCTCTATGTGTGGCTGAAATATTGTCAGTTCGTATCCTGTCAGTCTCGCTCCAGTCAAGTGCTGTGTCTGTGTCCTGTTCAATAGAACTTCCACTGCATGTGGAACCTGGACTATCAGGGGGTGTACCAACACTATGGAGTCACTCTGTCTTATAGCTAGGGCTGTTGCTGCAACTGATTTCAGGCACGCAGGCAGAGCCTGGGCCACTGGATCCAGTGTACTGGAAAATTAAGCACAAGGCTTGTGTTTTCCTGCTTGATCTTGTGTAAGGACAGATAATGCTGTTCCATCTCGTTCAGTGACAAAAAGCATAAAAGGTTTGCTGTAACAAGGAGTCTCTAAAACTGGTGCTTGACATAAAGCTCTTTTCAATTCTTCAAATGCCAGGGTATGTTCTTGTGTCCAAGGGAGGACAGCCGAAGAAGCTGTCTCCTGTGTTGTCAACTGTATGAGTGGTTTGGCTAGATAGGCATACTGGGGAATCCATTGTCTACAGTATGAAGTGAGGCCAATGAAGGCCCGTACTTCCTTTTGTGTCTTGGGCTGTGAAAGATTAGCAATTAACTGAATACGTTCCTGTGTCAGCTGTCTACCCCTCTTGGACAGCAAGTGTCCAAGGTACACCACTTGCTGTGCACAGAATTGCAACTTCGAAGGGGACACATTGTGCCCCTTGTCTGCCAGAAAGTGTAAAACTGTCGATGATGGAGTCTCGCAGTCTGGTTCTGATCGTGCTGTGATTAGGATGTCGTCTACATACTGGAGCAGTGCAGTGTTGGTAGGCATATGAATACTGTCCAGCTGTCTTTTTAATGCTTGGCTGTAAATGCTAGGACTCTCTGTAAAACCTTGGGGAGCTCTCGTAAATTTAAAGCTGCGTCCATTTAAACTGAATCCAAAAAGGTACTGACTATCTGGATGAATTGGGACACTGAAAAATGCATTCTTCAAGTCAATGACTGTAAAGAACGTTGCTTCAGAATCAATAGCAGTCAGTAATGAAGAAATGTCTGGGACCACTGGGTATTGAGGAACTACACATTTATTCAATTCTCGAAGGTCAACAACTAGTCTGTAAACTGGTGGTGCATTAGGGTCTGTTCGTTTAAGAATAGGGATGACAGGTGAATTACACACATTCGAGTCAGTCTCCACTACCACCCCTTGTGCGATGAGTTCATCAACAATTTTCAGTAAGGCTATTACGGCATCAGGTGGTAACTTGTATTGTCGGATACGTGGTAGTACTACTCCTGTTTTGAGAGTGATACGGTGTGGTGTAATGTGCATGTAACCTACGTCAGTCGGACCTTGTGCCCATAGGTGCTGTGGTACATTCTGGAGTCTGTGGTCAAAATCCCTCAACACATAATGTCCTTTAAAATCACATAAGAACAGTTGTACTAGTTCTGGAGAACAACAAATAACTGCTCTAAGTTCCTTTAATGTCTTTATACCAAGCAAATTTTCTGGACATGACTTAGTAAGTAACAAGTCTGTGGTACGTGACAATGGACCGACTTCTAGGGAAACTGGTTTTGATACTTCATTAACAATAGGCTTTCCTGAAAATCCCAGGGAAACATTCTGTGAGCCTGAGAGGGGTGCCCCTGGAACCTCGTCATGGCTGATGGTAGTTCTGCTTGCCCCTGTGTCAATCAGAAATTTTCTGTCTTTTCCCAATACACGACTATGTACATAAGGACCCTCTTGATCTACAGGAACCTCAATAAGGGGCAAGCCAACTTCCCTCTCTAGGCTGTTTCATTAGAACTGTTGGTATTCTGGATAGTCCGACTGTGTGTACTGGTACATTTGTTGTGTGGCATGTGGTGTGGCAGGTGGTGGTGGGGATGGAAAATTCGCTACTGTCTGTTGCGTGTTCTGTGGGGTGCTATTCTGTCAAGGAGGATGCGGTCGTTCTTTTGTCTTGCCTGTAGCTATATTGTGTTTCAGGACAGCACAATCTTTTACAAAGTGACCTGGCTGTTTACAATAATTACAGTTCCCTTTAACAAGTGTCGTGGCATTTTTGTTTGTGTTGGCTGGTACCGTTTGGGCAACCAGCACTTTCATTTTCGTATCTTTCATGCGTCTCTTTTCATGATCTTGCTCCTCTCTAATTCTGTTCTGGTGATATTGTAGCATTTGCAACATTTGGGAAGGGCTATTTGCTTGCCAAGTACTCTCAACCTTCAGTACTCTATTCTTGATCGGGGGTAAGGAATTCTCTACTAATTTGCTCACGAAAAGATGTGGATGTGATTCGCTACTGGGCTTAAGACCACTATTAATAGAAAAACATTTCTCGAATCTAGAATAAAAATCACTTCTGTCCTCGTCTTGTTTCTGTTTACAGGCTGAAATAGCATCCCAGTCTTCCTTTTAGTAATCAATAGTCTCGGCAAAACCTGTATTAGGAGTTCAGGTAGTGCTTTAGCTTTGTCCCCAAGACCAACACCAGGGTGCCTGCCTTTGTCCTCTGTTTCCAATTTAACTTTTTCTCTCCCACCTCCCAGTCTTTTTCCTTAAGCTTTTCATGAATACCAGCAGGCAACAGTACTTTCAATAATTTTATAATGTCAGCGTATGTGTAATCCCCTATGCGGAGAATGTCTTTTAATTCTCGGTGGAACCCCCCCGGATCTTTATCATGGCAGGGCAGCATCTTTTTCATTTCCAGTATTTCTAGTTTCGTCAAGGGTGTGTAAACATACACTCGCTGAAGCTCACCCGCTGTATTTTTAACGGGATGTACCTCTCGTAGGGAGTTCTGTCTGTCTATGTATAAGCTCTTTCTGTTGTGATGTGGGGCGGGAAGCATGCATGTGGTCAGAGAAGTCAAGTACTTATGTCGTTGGTCCAGAATGACATTAATTAATTCAGTACCTAGGTCTGTCCATCTTTCTAGAAGTATATCGTCCAGTAATTTATACAAGGGACCGGGATCAGAATATTGACTCTCATACAACGTTATCAAATGTTGGACCATGTAAATACCAGCCAAACGCTGTTCATTCGGCGGAAGGCTCAAGAAAGTCTGAGCCACTATATCACTGCTATATATGTTAGAATTAGACACCCATTGGACGGCTGACCGGACCAATTCCTGTTCATGTGGGGTGTGGGGTCTCTCGCTCTCTGCCCGTCGTTTCAGTGCCTTTTCAGTAGCTTGGAATAAATTTTCAAGGGAATATCTTTCCTTTATAGAATGTCCCTGTTTGCGGTAGTCGAGACATTTGGGCCTGTTAAACTGTCGTGCTTTACCTACGTAATTCATTTTTTCCTTTTCCTCGGTTTCTGGCCCAACATCTTCCGATGATGACTCATACTTCCCGTCAGACTCTTCCCTGTGTATTTCTAAGATCTCTTTTCGTATTTTCTTGTACATACATTCTATCTGTCCCTGTCTATCATGCCGACCGGCAGCTATGTTGTCACTCCAATCCGTCAGACCCTTCTTTACATCTTTGTCTGGTTGGTCTTGTTCCCTGATCAGACAGTTAATCAAAAACGTAAAAGGACATTCTTAACCTCCACCTTTCTGTGTTCCATGGCTTCCTCTATACTCTCGGGTCCCTCCCCCATTCTAATGAAATGGTATATTTTATCTAGGTGTTCCTTCATGCCTGGTAATGTGATCAAATAGTCGACGGTATGTCTTAATCTTAGTGAATACACGAGCATTGAACCTTCTCCTGGTACTGGATCGTATATACAACGTGGAACTGTTACAGTATACTTAAATGGCGTTGACGTCATTTGTGGCGTTCGTGGTAGCCCTAGCCCTAGCGGTGTTCGTGTCGCTGGCGGTGTTCATGGCGTTGTCGGTGGCCCACTTCCCACTGCCCCGGAACCTACGTCGTCTTTCCCGACCTGCGGAGGTTGAAGCTGTAGAAGCTGATCCTGTGATGGGGGCGGAGGGAATTCTGCGTTTACATAGTCCAGTGCAGGCTCTTCTAGATAGGAGGAAATAAAAGCCTCTGATGCTGTCAGCTTCTGTCTACGTACTCTAAAGGGTACAGGTGGTGGCGTATGCGACCTACGGTGTTTTTCTGAGCGGGTCACTTTAGCTAGTTCTTCTGAGAGGACAGGATAAATACCAGCAACGAGAGCATTTCTTTCTCTATAAGCTTGTTCTGCCTTGACCCATTCCCCCTCCTCCCGCAGTTCTTTTTCTCTGGCTTTTTCCGCTGCTTGTTTACTTCTCTCTGCTTGGTGGAATTCTTTCTCTGCTCTCCTATGCGCTTCTTTACGCCATAATTCAATGGCATCTTTCTGGGACGGTCTTACTTTCCTTTTACATAGCGCTTCCTCTACTTTCATAATGCATTCAGAATCCCATGTTCCTGAGGCAGGCCATCTATACTTTTCCTCTAGATCCTTTGTGTAATCTACCCATAAGTCTAAAAACAATATGGCATCTAGCCCATGTTTATGGTACATAAAGTGACCAGGTGTGTCTCTAGGCGGGACGGGAACTGACTCTTCGAGTATCCCTTTCCTGGTCCCTATCTGACGTAATTTCGAAAACAGTGGCATGTTGTAACGAACTTAACGAAAACGCAATATACACAAAAATAAACTGAAACAACCATTCACACTACAACACTAAAACATTAAAAACAGATACATTCTAACTGATACATGGGGAAGAACACGAACTTGAAAACTGTTAATCTTTATGCACTGGAATACAGTACAACCATACCGGTCTCGTAAAGAGACACGTCTTTACTGTGCCCACCGAAATGGACACGTCTTTACCGTGCCTGTGTGACCAGACACGTCTTTACCGAGCTCAAATAAATGAACCCGTCTTGAAACCTTATTCTTTATGCATTCCCAATAACGGTACTCACCGGGAAGCAGAACTTGAAGGCCTTGGAAACTCGATACTGCGTGAACTCGATACTGCTTAGTACTGCGCATGCGCCTCGGAACAGGTGGGCCTCTGGAAACCTCGGACCTTGCTCTCTCATGGCTTGGGCTCTGGTTGGGATGATCCGTGATCCTCACCGCCTCGTGTGGATGCCTGGTCGCAGTCCGTCTCCTCCGTGGGCCTGAGGGAGGAAGCAGGAAGACCCGCTGTCGTGTACACTTTGAAGTCTGTCACGGCTGTAGAAGGGGGCAAGGGCTGGACCTACATCACCGGCGCGTGGGGAGGGGGACTTGTCCCTATTCGGGCGCCAGAAATATGTGGTAAATAAAATATTACCCTGTCGGAATTTCTATATTTAAACAAAAGGCCATGCATATAATAAGAGGCAGAGTCCGTGGTGTCCGATTCAAAAGGGCTTTATTTCAGTAACTCGAGTTAAGGGAGAATCGGGTTCCATCACCACTAAGGTTCAGGAAGGGTCGTCATCTGAACTTTATTCACAGAGTACAATATTTATACTTCAAACATACATTGCATTGCATAGAGAAGGCGGAGCGCTCCAGGCGGAGCAAGCGAAGGAGAGAGATAAGAACACATGGGCCTGCAAGAAGGCGTACACGTGGGCGTTCCCTTGAGGAGTCATAGGTGTGTCATAGGTGGGTGGATACATGGAGGGGGTCTGCGTGGTCAGCTGGAACCTTTACCCTACTTGTGTGCGCAACTTAGTCATGACGTGCAATTAACGTGTAACTGGGGGAAGCTGGGGGGAGCTGACTTTCGATCTAGTAGAGAAGCCTTCAGTGTCAGGACGACCTGCACATTTGATATTATCTGATATCTTGAGTTTGGAGGATGTATTGTCTGAAGTAAAAGGTCGCTCGAGCAAAGGTTGCTCATCACTAAGAGCCAGTGTGTGCATATATTTCTTCGTGCATTGCGTGGGGGCCATAGGCCTTCTATGGATGCGAGTTCTGTAAATCACTTAAACGGAGACAGGAAGGCTAGGCCCTATCTTCTGCAGGCGGGTTATGTTTACCTTCTTCACTAAGCAGGAATGTGTTTCTGTGGAGCAAGCAGATAACTGTGTGCAAAATACTGTCTTGGCAGGCCGGACTGGGCCCCTCTCGGCTGAGCAGAAAGTATGCGAGAGGTCAGGGATACATAGCTGAGCTGCAGCTTTCAGAGTGTCTTGAGGCTTGGAGCCTGAATTCGTGTCCTGGCTCATGGCTGAGCCACAAAACGGGTTCATCTCGAGTTTTAAACGTGCACCATGCAAATACATTGGCAACATAGGCCTCAGTGCGGAATTAACATTTCTTTCATGGGGGACTTAGTAACTGACATTCTAATGTGGGACGGAAATGCAGAGGCATTATTATTACAGGCATGAGAGGGAAAATGCATGAGTGACATGAACATACACTGGCCATGTAAAAATTTTATTTCCTCAGAAGGCCAGTTGGCCTGGGATCAGTACCTAATGTGATTCTTGCCCAAGGTGATTGGGGTATACTGTGTTTATAATGGTAATTACATGATGCCCAATGTGATGTATGCGTAATGTATTTATGCACCCTGTTTTACACCTCTAAATATGTTTTATGATTAGAAGGTTGTTTTGCATATTATGGTTTATGCTAGTGAGGTTATGTTTCACTGTGTGAGTTATGCCTAATGTGATGAATATTGCCTTGGGTGGTTTACATTGCAGAACCTCATGCTAAGTTCCTAACTTTTACCAGTAGTTACTGGTTGTGCTCTACTTTTATTATTTGTGCTATTTTTACAATTAGTGATTTGTGATTGTTCTGACAGTTGCCCAATTGGCCCTGTCAGGTGTATATAATCCCCTGTAGATACTGACTAGTGCCAGTTGGCACAGTGTAAATTATGTGATTATTATCTAATGTGTTTATGGTAATACAAAGGCTATTTTTATATACAGCCTTATGTGGAGTTCCTTTTGTGGGGTGCCTAGTGTGTTGCTGCTGGGGAAGCTAGGATTTTTATCTAGATTTTCTTGTTCATCTCTAGAATCCCAAACCAGGTCGACTGAACCTTTTTCCCTGTTCTAGAAGAATAAAAGGAAAATTGACAACAACTTTGAACGACTTCACCATCAAATCCAAATTAAACTCAAAGGACCACTGACTACGAATTGAAGTTTCAAAGGTTTATTACAAACCCAAAAATAATTGGACATACAAACATCTCAGCAAGAGGTTCAGAAAATAAACTGGCACTAATACAAACATAATTCTACACAAGATTCTCAGACAACTCAGAATAAACAGCAAGGTCAATTCAAGTACCATTAGGCAACCAAGAACTGTCCCAGCTTGTAATTTGGACTGCATTTACAAAAAGAAAAAAAAATGGGGTGTCTGTCCCTACACTATTCTAAGGTGACATCCATACATAACATTCCCATCAGACAAGAGTAAAGGTGTCAGCGGCGGAGACTTCCAAAGAAGTACATTCACTTTTTCCAAGCAAATAATCTAACTGTCGAGTTCGTTCTAAGATGCTCCTTCTTACACCCCACTCTCCCCTAAGTTTCCCAAGACTCTCTCTCTACAGCTTTCTACATCCTGCTCTGTCCATACCCTGACTAAGAAATGCTCTCCACCCTCGGGAGCTGTCCCTAATACAAAATCCCCAAAACAGTTGACACGCCCAGAGGTATACCCCTCTGGCAGGTGAGGATTTTTCCAGTATGGCACCTTTCCATCCAGCGTCCGTTGGTGTGTCCTTGGGTCCCAGGCACCTTCCTCAGTAAATGTTGCACTCCCAAATTCTTTTCCATTCGCGCCTACTATCCTAACTCCTAAACAATGGACCCTTCTACCTATCAAGCCTTGTGGCCTTGCACCTGCAAGCTGAAATACGTGGGAACATCTCTACAAGCATTCAAAGTTACAATTCAACATTTTGCTGAGGACAGCTTCTTCCCCGAAGAGAGAAATCTTTCCTTCTCGACTAAAGCTAACAAAAGAAAATACAGTTAGGCCTCTACTGGCTTTAACATGTCCCAGGCCTTTGCACGTTTAAAGACATTTCTAATACAACATGACATTACATTTCACCACTATGGAGTATTAATCCTGCTTTCAATGTAAGCACTACCGTTCATATTAGAATCCTATATTAATTCACTTCTTAATAAGCATGTCTATATTTCAAAAGCATTTCATTAGTAATACAACATTTCACACATGATTATACTTCTACATTAGGTAACACGACATTTCGATTAGAACACTACATTAGTCTTTAATTAATAACCACATCACTACATATCGTGCTGATTCTCAGCCTAACATTATAAGTCTAAACTACATTAGTAGACCCTCTAAATATGTGGTCAAAATGACATGGTGCTCTCTCACTGCTGTGTGTGTGTGTTGGGCAAACGCTTTACACATTGCCTCGGGGTAGACCTCACTGCTCATGCCAAGCTACCAAGGGGGTGAGGAGGGGTTATCTTTGACGTGTAACTCCCCAGCCCTGACTAGAGTGGTGGTCTTTGCCTGGCTTTGGTGCAAGCCTTAGCCAAACAGAGATCGAATTTCTAACATATCCCATATACCCAAAGTTGTAAATTAAATCCTACTAGTGGGCCTGCAGCGCTGCTTGCGCCAGCCACAGAAGTAGCCTTTCAAACCGGTCCCAGGCCTCTGTCACGCAATCCCTGCATGCATAGTTTACTGCCACATTGAATTGGCATTTTAAGTTACTTGCCAATATTGAAACTCCTCTTTTACTACATGTAGGTCACCTATAAGATAGACCCTAAGTAGGTCAAAGGGCAGGGTGCTGCGAAGGTAAAAGGTAGGACATGTGCAGCATGTCCTGGTATTGACAAACACCCTATTTTGTTGATCACTACATTGAGTGCTGCTTCTCTCATTGGTTAGAATTGGGACTTCCTGTATATATTAGTAAGTGGAAATTTCTGATCTGAAAGGAGTAGAGTTGCCATATTTGGTATGCTTGGAATAGTGTTGATAAATCCTGCTTATTGGTGTAAGTAGATTTTTTATTACTATTTTAGAAATGGCACTTTTAGAAAGTGAGCATTCCTATGTGCTTATGTCTCTTTGTGCTTTGCAGCCTGCCGTCAGTCCACGTCTCAAGCCGAGTGACAGCTAGGATTTGTGCATACTTTCCAGACAGCCATCACACAGGAAGAGATGGGTGTAACAGGGTTACATCTGCATTCATCTGCATACTGATTGGTCTTCCTTGGCTAGGAGAGAGGGAGGTGAGCCTCATACATTTGTATAAGCTGGTTCCTGCCATCACCCAAAGGGCTATCGGTGCCTGAAGCCAGGGCTGGGATTGAATGGGGGTGTTGTGTGCTTCTACGATTTCTTTTGAAGTTACCTCCAGATAAAAGACATTTTGAGTATAAGTACAGGGGCTCTGACCTCATGGTTTTAGACTCTGCGTGGACTTGTAATCAGATGCTGCTGGCTCTACATGCTTTCACCTAGCCAGAGGACTGTCAGGAGGAACCGCCATTGGACTTACTTACTTTATAGTGCTGACTTGCTACCTGCTGGAATGAGAGAAGGACTGCCACTTTGCTACAAGGACCATTGTGCTGGTCTGCCTGCCTATTCCTTGCTTTTGATGCCCCCAGTATTCTCCAGGTGCTTGTGGGGTTGCCTCCACTCCCCTCCCCATGTCCTTGTGAGAGGTGTTCATGGGTCCCGGAATACTCCTTTCAACATTCTAATGTTCTTTCCCCTTCTGCAACTAACACATGGAGAGCACTTTATTCTTTTAGTTTCTTATCTCGTTTTTGGAGTCACCCCTGTCAGGAACCATTCAGCAATGAGACACTCTCCATCTGGAGGGAACGTAGGGGATTGCCAGGAAGGAGAGAGTGAGGCGCTCCATTTTCCACCAGCATCGCTGTGCCCGAGACACAATCTCACTGTCAGGAAAATCTTTATTTCCCCTTCTAGTTTCCCTAATCTAGATGAGTGGCTCAGCCCGGGAGGAACCACGCTGGTTGCTGGTTTGAGTTGATGCTCTGTGTCTGCAAGCGCTGACTCACCCCGCCTGGCGCATTGCCTATGCTAAGGGGAGTACACAATGACATCAGTGCTGTTCCAGCTGTTTTATTAGCAAGCTCTTACACCGCTATGAGGTAACCCATGCTCGAGACCCGCCGACACTGAAGCTGCTTGACCCATTCCACCTTCTGGTTAAGGAGCCCCCAGGACGAGGGCTGTCACCTTCACTGCATCCCCTGCAGCAGGAGAAAGGTACTGTAAGCTGGAGCCAAGCGTTCATTGTGGAGCCAGCCCCCTCTGTAGTCTGGTCCAGGGAGACCCCACGAGGGCTCTAACATATGTACCTTGGGGTACTTTACCTGGGGCGCTACCACAACAGGGTAAATCTCAACAAAGGCCCCCGATGTCCATTCAGAATTTGCCACAGCTTTGGAGAGAAGTAGAAATTCCCGTACTGCCTGTAGTAGGTGCTCAGGTGTTCTTGCAGCCTAAAGTTTCCATTGGCAAGTATCCCAAAGGGGTTTCCCATGTTACCACATAAGATGTAATAAAAGCTCAGGTGATTTATGTGATGATTCTCATGCTTTACTGCTGCATTCCCTGAGGCCATTACTTCTGCTCTGCTGATGACTGAACAGTCAGGACCATAATAATTGCATAATGTGCACAGTATTGCTGATTAACGTGTTTGTATCCCATAAACTGCTGTATTTCATGCTCTAAGGTATCCTTGATGTTATGATAAATGTCGTTATTGCTTGCAATATCAGGATAACAAGCATTATTTCAGGATTTGCCTTGTATGCACAATGAGGGTGTTATTCATGACATGTGCAACCTAATTCTTCATCTTATTGCACTAACTGTGATGTTATGACAATTGTCTAGTTGTCAAACTAACTATTGGTTCATTTTGTTTTGGTCTTTGTTCATATGAAATACAGAAATTTATTTTTATATAGTACTGTGTGGATTCTCTGTTGTGGTGTATTTTTTTATCGCTTGTGCGAGTGTGTTGCGCAAACACTTTACACATTGCCTCTGGGATAAGCCTGACTGATTGTGTCAAGCTACCAAGGGAGTCAGCAGCGGTTATGTTATGTTATGTTATTGGTATTTACTTTGCGCACAGCTGCTCCAGCAAAGGAGCGTCCTGGCGCCTCAACAAGGTAGAACATAGCACAACTAGAGGCCCAAAACAGCAAAGGACAGCTAAAAAGAATCTAAAACAAAAATGTTTTGATAGCTTTTCGGAAAAGCATAAGATCCCCCAGCAGACGAATTTCCACCGGGAGGGAGTTCCAAATGGTTGCAGCTTTGACACAGAAGGAGCGGCCACCGGCACGACAGAGCCTGAAAGGCGGGACCACGGCGAGAGCCTGGCCCGAGGAACGCAGAGCGCGTGACGGAACATAAAAAGACAGAAGATTAGACAGAATCTGGGGCCTATGCCCTTCAGAATTTTAAAAGTCAGACAGAGGACCTTAAAATGGATTCTCTTCCTCACTGGAAGCCAATGTAAGGAGCGAAGGACGTTGGAAACAGGACAGGATCTAGGCATGCCGACTATCGCTCTAGCTGCGGCATTCTGTACCCGTTGTAGGCGGGTAATTTTTGCCTGATTGGCCCCTACCAAAAGCGAGCTGGCGTAATCCAGGTGAGAAATGACTGTAGCCTGAATTACCAGCTGCCTAGTTGGGGCATCAAAAAACTTAAGCACAGGTCTTAGACCTCCAAGAACGCCAAAACAGCAAGCTACTGTTTTCTTGGTATGGCCGACAAAGGTGAGGCCAGAGTCCAGCCAGACTCCCAGGTTTCTTAGTTCCGAAACCGGAGTCGGAGTAGGACCCAGTTCTGAAGGCCACCACCTGTCACCCCAAAGCTCAACTCTCTTCCCGACAATCATGATCTCTGTCTTGGTGGCACTAAGCTGAAGACAGTTCGCCATCAGCCAGTTGGCCACCTCCTTCAGTCCATTCTGAAACCTGGGGGCGTCTTGCTCCGCATCCCCGCTGAGGGTAACCGCCAGCTGAGTGTCATCGGCATATGAGACCAAAGTCAGGCCCCACTGCCTAGCGACCTCAGCCAGCGGTCTCACGTACAGGTTGAATAACGTGGGACTCAGCGAGGATCCCTGCGGCACCCCCATGGCCAGAGGCTGGAATTTGGACTTGAAGGGAGGGATAGCCACACAGAAAGAACGATTGTCAAGGAAGGAGCGGAACCACTGTAAAGCCTGTCCCCCAACCCCATTCTCTTCTAGCCGGTGTAACAGGATTCTATGGGAGACCGTGTCAAAGGCGGCGCTGAGGTCTAATAATATCAGCGCCGCCGTCTGACCAGCATCCAGTACTGCTCGTAGGTGTTCTACCATTGAAAGAAGGGCCGTTTCCGTGCTGTGCCCAGCACGAAAGCTGTTCTGCGAGGGGTCTAAGGCGTTGGTCCGGCCAAGATGTTCTGACAAGGCCAGGTTGACATGAGCCTCCACAATCTTCGCCGGGCTGGGTAGAAGTTATATGGGGCGATAGCTTTCCGGTTTCGAGGGGTCCAAAGTGGGCTTCTTGATGATTGGGGAAACCACCACTTGCTTCCATTTGGCTGGAACCACACCTGAGTCCAGTGAAAGATTAACTAGCGAGCACACTGCAGAGCGCCCCAGAAAAGACTGTTCTCTAAAAAGAGCGGGTCTTACTGGATCCGCCGGCGAACCAGATTTAATCTGCGAAGCCAGTTTGTCAAATCCCTCCAGGGGTAGTGGGGGAAAAGAGTGCAAAATAGAGTGACAATGAACCCCATATAGGACTTCCACAATGGTCCCCGTACTGGGGAAGGCCCGGTAAATAGCCTGGACCTTCTCCAAGAAAAAGGAAGCCAAGGACTCGCAGTGGGAAATAGACCCCACTGCAGCAGAGGAAGTTCTTTTCGTCAAGAGATCCTTAACGGCCTTGAATATGGTCTTGGACGGGTTCGAGCTGTTACGGAATTCCACGGCATAAAATGCTGCGCGAGCTATACAGATAGCACGGTGGTAAGTTTTGACGGAGGCAATATATGCAGCTTTCAAATCAGCCCCATAAGTCTTCCGCCACGCTCTTTCTGCCCGTCTACAAGTACCCTTGACGGCACGTAGCGCACTGTCATACCAGGGGCTCGACTCTCTAGCGCTTGCATTACTTGAGACAATGGGGATCAGGGAGTCCAGTGCCTTGGAAATCCAAGTGCAAAACTGGTCATAGCCTGTTTCCACATTATTCAGAGGGCCCAGCGGCTCTTCCGCTAGGAGACGATGCAGGTCATCCAGCCTCAGTTTATTCCAGTGCCACCAGGGAACCCTACTGACCGATGGGATGGGAAGGGTCTCAGGTAAAGGGTGCCCTATGGTCACCAGAAAGTGATCCATCCACCCTAAAGGGGAGATAGACGTTACCCTAGCCCCATCCAAGTTGGTAAAGAAGGGGTCCAAAATGTGGCCTCCTACATGGGTGGGTTGAGATACTTGTTGGGAAAGCTGGAGAGCCTCTAAATCTGCTAGAATACTGCTCACCGTCGGGTTGGTCAGAGTATCAAAATGCAGGTTCAGGTCACCCAAGATGGAAAAGTTAGCACATCCCACGGCTAGCGTGCTAACAGCATCAGGAAATGAGTTTCTGAACACTACATCACTACCAGGAGGACGGTAGACAACCATCCCGAGAGCGCAAACTGAGGGCTGATTGAGATCTTAAAAGAGGCGCTTTCACAGCCCGCGATGTTCAGGCCACTCCACGTGCAGTTAAAACAGGACCTAACTATGAGGGCTATGCCACCACCTCTCGTAGGTCGCTTTAACGTGTACATAGAGTACTCAGGGGGACAGGCTAAGTTGATTATAGCCGCGTCCACATCCTGGAGCCAAGTTTCTGTGATAGCAAAGACGTCAGGGGACTCATCCTCAATAAGGTCATAAATGGCCTGATGAAGTTTAGCCACCGATCTGGCATTCAAATTCAGCACCCGCAAAGTGGGGACTGAGCCACTAGCCGGAGGGGCGGATGTAGTGTCCTTCTGGTGGATAGACACCGGGGGGTCGAGTGTCCACCTATTACAGGGACAATGATAAGGACCACAGAGAGGATGGACAGATGGTAACACACATCTATGAACGGCCAGACCAATAGACCATAAACTATCTCTGGTGTAGGTAAGCATCGCAACTTACAAAATAAAATTGCGTTGCCTGATGCAGTCCTCCTACCCGCAGCGCCCCGCACGGCCTTAGCGCGGACGGGCGCAGACGGGCAGGTCTCTGGCATGACTCAGGCTAAGCGAAAGGCGACCCCGCTGCGCGATCCCGCTGTGCGTGGGGAGGAGCTTTAAGTTGGTGAACCCAGCTGGCTCCTGCGCAGTAGAGCGCACGTGACTACTGGCGCCTGACCTGACCCCACACCACTCTAAGATGGCGCCGGAAATGGGCTCCCACCCCAGGAACCGGACCCGCTGAAGTAGCGGTGCAGGACACAGTTTAAATGCAGGTAAGAGGCTTTAAAATGAGGGAATACCACCAGAAATACAAAGCAAATAGATACTAGGAAAATATTTTAAAAAGCAGATCTCAGCGTTAAAAGCGCAACACGCTGCTGCAGCTAAAAGCTACCTCGTCAAGACCGAGCCTCTAAAGGACTCGCCTTAAGTAGGTGAACCCAGCTGGCTCCTGTGCAGTAGAGCACACGTGACTACTGGCGCCTGACCTGACCCCACACCACTCTAAGATGGTACTGGAAATGGGCTCCCACCCCAGGAGCCGGACCCGCTGAAGTAGCGGTGCAGGACACAGTTTAAATGCAGGTAAGAGGCTTTAAAATCAGGGAATACCAACAGAAATACAAAGCAAATAGATACTGGGAAAATATTTTTAAAAGCAGATCTCAGCGTTAAAAGCGCAACGCGCTGCTGCAGCTAAAAGCTACCTCGTCAAGACCGAGCCTCTAAAGGACTTGCCTTAAGTAGGTGAACCCAGCTGGCTCCTGCGCAGTAGAGCGCACGTGACTACTGGCGCCTGACCTGACCCCACACCACTCTAAGATGGCGCAGGAATTATCTTGCATGTGTAACTCCATTACCCCAATTATGGTAGTGGGTTCAGCCTGGATAAGGTGCATAAGCTAGTCAACCAGAAACCCCATTTCTAACACACCCTCACCACAGTTGGAGCAAGGTCACCAAAAACCAGTAGTCACAGGCCCTCATTACCTCCCAACCCCAGGCCTCAACAAACCTTGACTGGGCCATCCAGAACGTCTGCGCCTGGCTCACCAATGCCGCCAACAGAGTTGCCACACTGAAACCTACAAAATCCAACAAGCTCTCCAAACTTGCCAGTTGGTACACCCTAGAACGTAGGACCACCAAGCGCAACTGCCACCAACTGGAGAAATGGTGGTGCACCGTTAAGAACCCCATCAACAGAGCAGCCCACAAAACAGCCCTCAGCAAATATCACAGGCAAATCAAGGAAGCCAAGAAAGCAGCCATCACCACCCACCATCAACTCAACGGTCAACCACACAAAGGAACTCTTCAAAATATTCAAAGAATTCTCCTCTTGCCGCCCTGATCACTTTAGCCATCCTGTCTTCCATCCATTCTAGGGCGCCCATTGAACCCTGCCCACCACTTCACAACCTCACAAACAATGCAACTCACCAGCATCCTCAACACCTCCATCTCCAAAGTGACCTTCCTGGACATATGGAAACATGCAGACTTCAGACCCCGCTTAAAGAAAGCCTCCACCCACCCCAGCGATCTCAAAAATGATCATCTGATCTCCTTGCTCCCCTACCTAGCCAATGTACTTGAGAAAGCCATCAACCAGCAGCTCACTAAATTCCTGGAGGAAAATCATCTACTGGACACCTTACAACCAGGATTGCATGCCAACCACAGCACTGAGACTGCTTTGATTGCCACTACAGATGACATCAGAACACTCCGCGACCACAGAGAAACGGTGGCTCTACTCCTCCTCGACCTCTCTGTGGAGTTCGACACCGTCTCCCACAACACCCTCATCCACAGACTCTACAACATAGGCATACAGAAAGACACCCTCAAGTAGATCACCTCCTTCCTTACAGGATGCACATTGAGCATCCAACAGATTCCCTTCACCTTGCACCCAAATACATCACATGTGATGTAACACAAGGATCATCCCTCAGCCCCACCCTGTTCAGCATCTACATGACCTCACTCACAGACGTCATCAGATCCCATGGATTCAACATAATCTTCTACTCTGATGGCACTCTACTGATCCTCCCACTCACAGAGGACCCCTCCAATGCCAAAAGCAACGTCTGCATCTCCGTGACCAACGGAGCCAAATGGATGAGAGACAACTGTCTCCAACTCAACTCCTACAAAACTTAAGTACTGATCTTTGGAAAGAACACTTCTGCATGGGACCACAGCTGGTGGCCTGCAGAACTCAGACCTACACCCAAACAGACCAACCATGCACGTAACCTAGGCATCATCCTTGACAGTCAACTGACCAGGAAATGACAAGTCAACACAGTAGCGAACACTTTGCATGCTGTACATAATCTTTATATGGATCCCAACCAACACCAGAAAGACTGTCACTCAGGCCCTTGTCAATGGCCACCTCGACTATGGCAATGCCCTCTGGCCGCCCAGCTCCTCAGAAGACTCTAGACCATACAGAACTCTGCAACCAGACTCATCCAGGACCTCCCCAGATGAACCCATCTTGCCCCCCACCTGAGAGACCTCCACAGGCTCCCCATTTTAGAAGAGATTCCAGTTCAAGGCCCTCAAACACACCCACAAAGCCCTCCATGACCTAGGACCTTCCTACATCAACCATTAACTGAATGTCCACCAACCCGCTAGACACTTGTGCTCCTCTTCACTTGCCCTCAAATATACCCCCCACATCCATCCCAGCCGTGGAAGCTACTGGTCCCACATCACTGCCAAGACCTGGAATGACCTTCCCCTCCAGCTCTGTACAGCCCCCTCACTGACAGACTTCAGAAAGAGACTTAAGACCTAGCTTTTCGATAGGGACACAGTGCCAGATACCCCTAGGGGTGACTGTACTGCGCTTTACAAATGCTATTTGATTTATTGATTGATTAGGCCCCGAATTCCTGAAGAGGTATTTGGGAAGGTTCTACATAGTGCCCCTGTTATGTAAGTATACGACTGGGGAAGTCACATTAGGGGTCTTCACTATAGCCTTATTGCCCTCTGCCAAGGGCTATACCAATTGTTAAAGACCCTGAACTCAAGTTATTGGTCAGAACCACATTTGAGTGCCTATAATGCGGGAGACAGCCTTTAAAAACTAGGATAGCCAGCGATATTGAGCTCTATGGCTATTAAAACATTTACCAACTGAGGATAGAATATTTTAAATATAAGAGGGTAAAACTGGAAGACAAACATTTGAAATGTTGTGGAAGAAGGCTTATACCAGCTATCATTAGCCCTGACTTACCTCTATGTCTTCAATGGACCTCGCAACATTCTAATGTTCTAAATTGCAATCATGACCCACAGTTTGGAAGCATCCGTCAGTGGAGAAGAGGGAAAGCGGAAGTAAGCAAACAGGCGTGGTGAGGTGGACTGAATGCTGCAGAGGAGACGCAGAAGAAGGGGAACTCTCTGGGAATTAGCTGCTAGCTACACCCGCCTCCCAGTGTCGCCTTCTGAATAGGAAGGGCAGGAGGAGCACTTGGGACCTGGGGAATAGGGGCATCAGCAGTTTTGAAGCAACTGACAGAAGATAGCGGTCTTCAGGAGTTTCCAGTGATGGCAGGACTTTGGTGTGGAGGGGGCCTGCGTTAGGTCAGTGTGGATTGTGCCTCTCAGAAGACCCTGCATGCCACACTCTTGTCTGCAAATTACCTGCCACTGCCTCTTCTAATCATCTGCTCAGACTCATGCGGAGACTACCTTCTCAGGGCCTAGAAGTGACTCAAACTGCAGTTTGCTCCAGGTCCCCCCTTTTGAAGACAGCTTCCGGAGGGGGTGGGGCAATTAGGCTTGTCAGACCACTGCACAGTATCCCAGCAGCCCATAAGCTGCCCAGCCTTCCTGCCTAGCAATAGCAGCAACTGTCACACAACACCTATACAAAGAGTCTATAGAAAGAGACCGCACCGGCTCTTGCCAAACTCCACCCCTATAAATCACAAGTCAAATGCCACAGATGACTGGGGGCTGGATCTGGATCCTAGAGGAACCAGATTAACCACTGTAATTGTGCATACATTAACAGCTGTAATTTGGAGTACATAAGGGGAATAAGGTGATACACTAAAGCCAAGGGCATCTTTTTTCATCCGATCAGACAGAAATCTTGGGGCAATTAGGAGATATAAGCCAACTGGAACCAGACAAACAATAAGAGAATCATATTCCCAAAATGTGATCTGGTAAAACTAGAGCTCCTGTAATGAATGTGAATTTAAGGAAGAAAAGAATCCTGGCAATTAACTGGAACACAACCTAGACTTCCGCTACTACAACTAACATTTGCTAACAGTCAAGTATAGCAGATTTACCATCAGCAATGTCACGGCTCAACCTGGAATCTAACCTCTCACATCCTAAAATCACAGCTAGGTGTACCTTTCTAAGAGACACTGGGGCAATGATCTACTCATGCAACAGGGACATTCCAGGTCTTTCCTCCCTGCTTAGTCACATCATAGTATCCACAGGGGGAGCGTCTTGAATAACATCCTGCTAACAATGGGAGTTTAGAGGCTCGCAGTTCAAAGGACCTAGAAATAAAATGGGAAAACGCAGCAAAAGAGGCCAGTGGGAGCACAGCCCTCACCAAGAACAACTTCAAATTGAAGTTCACTAATAAAGAAGCAACCATCAGGCCCAGAGCCCCAAGCAACAACTGATCTCACACAGGAGGGATCAAACGGAGATTTGAAGGCCCTGTGTCCTAAGTCCTGGCTGGGAATGGACGACCTGTCTGGCTTGATATGTGTCCCGAATGTCTGACATAATATCGACAGACAGAATATCGAAATGCAAAAATATCGGAGCAAAAATATCGACAGCAAAAATATCGGAATCCTATCTTCATTAAGGTAAGTACAAAAATATTGAAAAAATAATATCGTAGTACAAAAATATCGGAATCAAAAATATCGTTTTTTTAAATGTATTAATAATAATGTAAAAATAATTTTAAAATACATATAATTTTACAACTATTAAATAAAAATATTAAAACAAAATTAAAACTAATACATATACATTTAAAATAAATAAAACACTTAATAATTTAAAGTAATTTTAATTTTTTTCATGTAATTTATTTGATTTAATGTAATATTTTTTAGTTTTTACCCTGTACGCCTGTACCCCAAAACCCCAAAACTGACCCTGAACCCTAAAAATATCCCTGTACCCCAAAAACCCAAAACTGACCCTGAAACCTAAAAATACCCCTTTACCCAAAAACTGAAAACTGACCCTGTACCCTAAAAATACCCCTTTACCCAAAAACTGAAAACTGACCCTAAACCCTAAAAATACCCCTTTACCCAAAAACTGAAAACTGACCCTGAAACCTAAAAATACCCCTTTACCCATGAACTGAAAACTGACCCAGAACCCTAAAAATACCCCTTTACCCAAAAACTGAAAACTGACCCTGAACCCTAAAAATACCCCTTTACCCAAAAACTGAAAACTGACCCTGAACCCTAAAAATACCCCTTTACCCATGAACTGAAAACTGACCCTGAACCCTAAAAATACCCCTTTACCCAAAAACTGAAAACTGACCCAGAACCCTAAAAATACCCCTTTACCCAAAAACTGAAAACTGACCCTGAACCCTAAAAATACTCCTTTACCCAAAATTAATTAATATTATTTAATTACCAATTAATTATTAATTAACAATAACAATAAAGTAAATATATTAGCACATTAGCTGTAATTAATTTAATTGAATAATTAATATTATTTTTCCCAATTAATTAATTAAGATGACCAATAAATTATAAATAAAAAAATTACTATAATTAATGTAATTAAATAATTAATATTAATTAACTACCAACTAATTAATAATTATAAATATGTAAAAAATTATATTAATTAATTAACTAATTAATAGAAATTAATTACAAATTAATTATTAATTACAATATGTACAAGCATATATCAATTAATTAATTATTATTAAATTACTTCCCACCCTATTCCCCTATAAACCCATAACCCGCTACAGAACATATTTATCAATTAATCAATTAATTAAAAATAATTAAAAATTATTTCTCAAATAATTAATTAATAATTCCTACTAATTAATAATTAATTTAACATAATTATTTTACTTCCCACCCTATTCCCCTATAAACCCACAACCCGCTACAGTAGTAAAAGACAATATTTAATTATATTACATTAAAAATAAATAATAAAACATAATGAATACAATATAATATACACAAAATGTATTTAAAAATTGATATTAGTAACATCAAAGTTATTAATTTCAATATTATTGACATCGATATTTACAACTTCGATATTACTGATATCATACCAATATCGATATTAAGACTGTCGATATTACTTACCTTCGATATTTTGTCCCATCGATATTTAAACTTCGATATTTTTGTATATCGATATTTAAAAATCGATATTTTGTCTGTGTACCATGTGTCCCACCTGATAAATCTACTGGAGGAGGTCGCCCAGCAAACACCAGCTGCAACTGGGTCACCAAGCATCCGAGCTGGGAGGCCATAGGAATCCCAACACAGATCCAAAAATGGTGGACTTGTGGGGAGAATACCAATCAATCTATACCACTTTATTCGATTAATTAAAATCATAAAAGTATGCATATAAATCACATTCAATAAATACCGTATTTTCCGGCGAATAAGATGACTTTTTAACCCCTGAAAATGTTCTGGAAAGTCGGGGGTCTTCTTATACGCCGGGTGTCAAAATTTACGGTATGTATTCAAAAGTTTTTACATAGCGCAGATTTCACCCGAAGGTGTCAGACCGCTTCTCAATAAGAAATGGTGCATTACAGGAGGAAAAACTGACATGTGTGCAAGTAGAGGTACGGTATAATATTGCAATAAATGGAGGGTACTCAAACACAAGAACTAACGTTACGTAGGCGATGGTGGCACCGTGGAAGTATCAAAAGCAAACAAAAAGTACCGTAAGAGGTAGGGAACAGAACAACACGATGTCAGCCCCTCGCCAGCCAGAGGCAACAGTGCGGCCAATACTGCAAGATTGCTCTACAGAGGGTGACTGACTGGCAATAAATGGAGGGCACTCAAACACAAGAACGAACGTTACGTAGGCGATGGTGGCACTGTGCAAGTATCAAAAGCAAACAAAAAGTACCGTAAGAGTTAGGAAACAGAACAACACGATATCAGCCCCTCGCCAGCCAGAGGCAACAGTGCGGCCAATACTGCAAGATTGCTCTAAAGAGGGTGACTGACTGGCAATAAATGGAGGGCACTCAAACACAAGAACGAGTGTTACGTAGGCGATGGTGGCAAGTGGGTGTAGTCTTATACGGCGAGTATAGCACGAAACCTACATTTTATCAAGAAAAGTAGGGGGTCGTCTTATACGCCAGAAAATACGGTACATTATTAAAAACAATGGAAGAATCATAGGGAAATCCTTATAGTGATTATTTACCAATCTCATATATATATACACAATACAGAAAACTACAGTAAAATTCATAGTTCAATTATACTCATGCCTCTTAATTTCTTTGATCTTACGGCTGCTACAAGATAACTAGCAATATTAAAAATATTCCATATGTTATCCAACAATTGCAAATACATTAAAGCAGGTTTAACCTGTAGGAACCCCAGGCCTCTTAAGAGTGGGATGATAAACTTTATCCTAATATCAGAATAGTATTTGCAAAAGAACATAAAGTGCGTAGTGTCTTGGGTTGAGCAGTTATCACACTCGCAAAATGCTGCCTTTTCGGGTACCATCAATCCCTGATATATTCCCAATAAAAGGTGTATCTGGTTGAACCGAAATCTAGTTAACAACCAGCAATGGTATGGTCTTGTTACAACCTTTAAATACGGTTCAATAGATAGGGAGGTAACTAATAGAAAATGGGCTCTCAGCATAGGCTCCAATAATTCCTCAGCCTCTCGTTCCTGAGACCTTAGGGACAGAAAACGCTTTTTAACCCACAATATATCTCCTTTAACGAAGGCTTCAGGGATTTCATATATTTCTGATCTCCCCAGCTTCAAAAACGTCACCTTTACATAAGAAAGCCGCTGTATTTCATCTGCCCTGTCTAGATTAATACAGTCTTTTAAAATACGACGATTTAACGTTAACTCAGGATTAAGCCATGTTTTTAACCAGCAAGTAAGGGGAGCCATGCTAATCAGATCACAGACAAACCCCATTCCTAACTCCTGGTGGACAGCGAATGTTGGGGTGGATTGAGGAATAGGTTAAAGACAACTAAACAATTTATTTTCGGCCCTTTGCACATATTCCATGGGTTTATATCCCCAGATTGCAGCACTGTATACTGTTAATATAAGACATTTTGCTTTATAAATTGCAAGTGTTGCCTCAAAAGGCCTTCCCCCTAAACTCTGAGTGAAATTTAGCAGGACTGATCCCGCTCACACTAGGGCATTCTTTTTTGCTAACTTTTCGGGCGTTCAAGTACAGCTGTCATCAAACAGGATCCCTAGGTACGTAAAGGCCCTCACTCTTTGGATCTCAACCTCTTTGCAATAAAAGGTTTTCACTTAGTTCTTACGGGGGCCCATAGCCATGACATGGGACTTGGTAGTATTAACCACCAAATCCAATGATGTCAGAAATTCCCCAAAAGAGTGCAGTAGCCTCTGTAAACCTATCGGAGTCCGCGTATAGGAGAACTGGGATGGTACTGCTTCCTATACGCAGAACGTCCAAAGTGGCAGTTTCCAGGGATTTCTCTAAAGCATTACTGTATGATGTAAAGAGTACAGGGGCAAGGATACACCCTTGCCTTACCCCTCTCCCTGATTTAAAGTGCCTCGTGCAAGTGCCTTCCTGTGTCATCCTGACTGTCGCAAATAAATCCCGGTGGAAATCTGCCATAAAAAATACCAAACTGTGGTCAATCACCATATCCAGTAAAATGGTCCACAACTTCGATCTGTTAACCAGATCAAAAGCTGTGGACAGATCCATGAAACCCAGATAAATAGACCCCTTAGTGGCTACCGTATATTTATTAATTAGTAGGTACAGGTTAAGACACTGATCCACAGTGCTTCTGCCCGGTCTAAATCCATATTGAGTTTCAGCTAGGATCCTTTTTTATGTGACCCACTCAGACACCTTATTTAAAATGAATTTTCCCAGGATTTTGACAGAGGAATCTATAAGGGAAATAGGTCTGTAGCATCGCAGGTCCCCTCGCTGACCTTTTTTAAAAACTGGGATAATGATGGAATGGGCCCATGAGTCCGGGACACCATGAAAAACAGTTGAATTAAAAACATTTGTTAATATTGTAGCCCAAAGTTTGACAATTCCCTTGTATAGTTCGGCAGGGACGCCATCTGGACCTGGCGCCTTATTAGTAGCGGTGTCCTTTATTGCTGTCTCCACCTCTGCCTCTATAAACACTATGGGGCAGATTTATGATAACTGGCACATCCCCATGGATGTGCCAGTTAATGTGCGCCACAGTGTGCCACAGCTCCGCCACCCATGGTGCGCCGCATTTACAATGCGGCGCACCATGGGGCAAAAACTGCACAGATGCGTTACGCATCTGTGCCGTAAAGGTGGCGCATTGCTGGAGTTGCCCCATCTTGAAAATGCTGCGTCAAGACCTACGCCTGCTTCAAGCAGGCACAGGGTTTTGACGCAGCATTGGCTTGAAAGTGACTGAGTGAAATCTTATAGATTTCACTCAGCCACTTTTAGGAGGCGTTCCTGCGCAGGAACGCCCCCCCCGCGCAGGAACGCCTCCTTATGGCGCAGGGCTTTACAACGTGACGCATCTCCTAGATGCATCACGCTGTAAATAGGGGGCATTGTTTGCACCGCCGTTGCGTCAAATAAAGTGACGCAATTGCGGCGCAAAGAGTCGCAAGGGCCTCATAAATCTGCCCCTAAATTAGATTTAGGTGAAACGCCAACAGGTGGTATGAAAGGATCAAATACTTCATTGCTCGCATATATTATTTCAAAATGTTTCACCCAATCTTCCTCTGGGATATTAGTTTCGAACTTTTCATTATCCTCACCTGTTAACAGTGGACTGTTAACAATAGCCCAAAACTTAGAGCTATCCTTTAAAACTGCATTAGACATTAAACTGTCCTAGGCCTCTGATTTTATTTCATTTTTACGCAGTTGTGTACTTAATTTATATTCCTTTCTGTATTTAGCTATAAGGACTTTATCCCTCGGTAAAACCTTTAGTGATTTCATTACATTTTGATGTGCCCTAGAACATTTCGAGTCAAACCATCTTTTCACTTTTTTATTTATAGCTCTAGCAGGAACAGTTAAATCAATAGCAACCTGTTTACATATTGCTTCATAGGCTGAAATGGTTTCCCCTTCCGGAGTAGTACCATTTACACATTTCCCAATATCTTCGCTCATCTTAGCACAAAGACTGTCTAAAAACTGCTCAGGTACTATTTTCGCCCATTTCAACCTTCTCCCACGGTCACTAGTAATCACACCTATTAGACCCCTGGTGCTAGTAGCATGAACAACCCGGGAAAATCCTGTGTCCAACACCAGGTTGATCGGATTAATGTCACTGAATGGTGAGCTAACTGCATTGTAGAAAATTACATGTACCAATAAGCCAGGTGAAAGAAATATATAGTCAATAATCGACTAACTTTGTCTAGATTTAAAAGTTACTACCCTCTCACTTCTGTTATAGAAACTTGGCTCATAAAGATCAGCACACGATAAAAGGTCCTCCAGAGCCACTTCCTACTGGCTATGTTCAAAATGTGGGGGGGACGCAAAGGAAGGGCCATAAAGTTCACTAATTTGGCAATTGAAATTGCAAGGATGAATATTAAAATCTCCCAAGAGAATAATATCGATTAAAGTGGTATGTTTCATTTTATAACTTTCAATAAAGTGATCGAAAAAACACAGTGTTCATTACAGTACTCACTCTTCCCAGAATTATAAAAATGTATTAACAAAGTTTTCCCATTAGTCTCGGAGGTAATCTCAACTATCAAACAGTTAGGCGAGTCTGAGTCTAAAATCTTTACTGCTCCCTTCAAACTCACTGAAATGAGGAACAGCAGTCCTCCCTTAGCTCTACCTGAAGCGGATGGGCGTGCTGGCTGGAAGTAAGATTTTAAACCATCCACCCAGAAGTTATTGTGCTGGTCCCATGTCTCTTGCAATGCTGTAACATCATTGGCTCTAATAAACTTTAGCAAATTTTGGTCCTCCCTTTTCGACCTTAGCCCTGCAATATTCCACCTCAGTAACCTAAAGTTGGAGTCTGCCTTTGTGATGGTATCTGGCTCATAGGGGTGTTGTTGTGGGGTCGTATAAGGTGTCCCTAATCAATTGTTTTCGTTAAGACGGGATAATGGGGAGAACCTGTTTGACAAGACAAGAGTGTCCTACATCATGGTAGTCTGAATGTTGTGTGGTTTATTTGAGGGGGTTACTCCTAAACTGCCCCCCGTCGCTAGGAGAACTCTTTTGAGGGTGCTGGATGGCTGCCATCCTTGTCCTCCCTTGGAGTACTGCGAATAGGTTTTTATTTCCGTTAATTTGCTACCAAAGAAAGGATAGAAAAATCCCAAAGGGACTGCCCTAATATTGCCTTCCTCTTTCTTCATGTCCGACCCATCCCATAACATTCGGGGGACAACAAGGGGATTATTGAAGTTGACAATAACGCAATCCCCTTTTGATTCTATTTACCGTTCTCCCAAGCCAAGCAACGCGCCTTACCATTATAATATTTGGAGCAATGTTACTCTCACCTGAGCAATTACAATCACACCATTTCTTTGTGATGGCCAAAAGGGCCTCAGGAGATTCAACCTCTCCCTCTTTTAATGGGGGAGCCCCAACCAGAACAATCACCAGCGGTGCTGCTTCTGATGGTAAATTAATAGTAGGTTGGGGTGCAGTTTTGCCTCCGGGTTGAACAGCAGTTACTGTAGCCTTTTGACCAGAGGGTGCCAAGATACTTAGGGTCTCAGGGTTATTTACTGTACTAGAGTATGGTTCCCTACCCTTGTTAGCATTTCCCCGATCTCTTGGTATACCAGATTTAAGGAAAGGAGCTTTAACCAATTGGGGAACTTCTAGCGATAGCCTGTTGTCTTGTACTGCCCTTTCCTTTGTACACACTACGGGAGACTTAGTTAGTTGGTTAAATAGTTCAGCCTGTCTGGCGTTACACTCGTGCTGACTTAAAAACATGTTAATTCGCTCACATTTCCCTAGCAAATCAGAAACACAAGTATTTAAAGCGTCGATAATGTCCTTTGCAATATTGGATAATGCCAGCTCCAGTCGAGTAGAGAATATTTCTTCTACCATGTCCTGTACGTTGTGCTCTGTTATATTAGGTGAGTTAAGCCCAGCATTAGATGCAGTATTGTTAGTATCTTTGTCTCGTTTGTGTGTTTTCTTAAGGGCTTTCTTTGGCACAGGGCTTGGTTTTTTAGGCTGCCCTTTAACATTTGGGGACAAGCTTGGCAGTTTACTTGTAGTTTGTTGTGCGTTATCCTCATGTCTGATAGTTAGTTCTAGCTGTGCCCCATTTGGACGATTAATAATTACACTAGGTTCCAGGGGAATGTGATTTTTCTGAACAGCATCTGTACATTCCTGTTCAACACCACGCTCAGTGATTGATGCCAGCCCAAGTTCTCTCTCAGCGGATTCAATTTCCGAAGATAGTACCCCCATCGCTGAGGTCAAGTAAGAAATAATAGAAGCAGACTTCCTTGGGACTTTCGCCTCACCTTCCCCGTTCTTGGGAAGTATGTAATTTCGCTTACCCATGACTCAGGATCACGTTGTTAGGGAGGTGGCCCGACCCAGCATCTTCTGTCCCCTGATGGCCACAGATGGCCTGCCCTTTGCCCGGGCTTAGCTGGGATAATGATTCTTAAGGGTGAAGCTAGAGATAGCCAAGCCCCAAAAGCTGGACATAATGAGGCTACAGAGCTTGCAAATTACATGTTTGAGCCAGTAAAGACCTCTCATATCCATGCACCAAAAATGGGAAAATATGCTGCCCACATGCACCAATGTTAATCTTTAAAAAAACATAGTCGCATAGTTCCCAATACCCCCCAGGACCTGCGCATTTTGGGTGACCTAAACTGAGGGCTTGGTGTGCAGACAGACTCTGGACACCCCCACAGGATGAGTCAAACATTAGACCAGCTAGCTCTATGGTGCCACTACCATCCCCCTGTATTCTACTGTGGTGTATGCACTTTCTGGCAACCACTGAACATGACGACCTTGATTCCTCAGGTATCGTGTAAACAAATACGGTATCTTTCGCTCAGTCACTCGTCCTTGCTTTTCTCAGAATACATAGAATGACAATTGGAACGGTTCCAATACAATAATTATTTAGTAGTCAAGCATCAGTCTAGGAAGAAACATGTTAGCTGCGACAACCAAAAGACAGGAGCAGACAAATGTAATCGCTAGTACCAATATCATACCAATATCATAAAAAGTAGATACAGTTCTACCATAGTGCTAAAAAGATGAATGAAAGCATATTACAAAAGACAATAGCATTGGCATACTCCTATGATCGTAGCCTACCTAACCGTGCCTAGCCTAGAGGTGTAGGTGAGGCATGTATGTGTAAGTGCTAGAATATGTCCTAATGGAACCTGATGGAGCCAAAAATTTCCCGGGAAAGTGCTAATCCCTCACCTGATGGTTCTGAATGAAGGACCCTGTCTCTGCGTCAAGAATGGCCCCCCGCAAGGGATGTCAGGTCTCTGCCTGTCGAAGGATCACCCTGCAGAGTCTCTGTCCAACATGGAAGGGATTCTCCTCTGTCTAGTAAGGGGGAGTGAGAGTCTTTTTACACTAAAGTGGTTACTCCGGGGTATTTCTAGAATCGATATCTTTTGAATACATTCATAAACCACCTGCTAATCCTTTTCTAAACAAACATGATCATGCACAGCTGGCTGTTGGCCATGAATGAAAAAAGTGGTGACCCTTGTACAGAATACATCTACTGTGCTTGGGGACATGTTTGTGTATGTCAGGTACAGGGATTAGGATATGGAACCAAGAGCCTGATGTTGGAGAGACATAAGTAAGCTGCTAGGTAAAAGGTCACCTGTGTAAGACCGTTATGTCATGTGGATCGAACACAATTTATCTAATCGTTATGTACATGATGGGACTAACCTAAAGGAAAGTTTGCTCCTTGTTGATTTAAAGGAAACTTTTGAGCAAAAGGCATTCTTCAAATCTTTATTTCGATCACATGATCATAAAAGATTACAGAATTATCACATCAGTTAAAAATCGAAAATGTCATTGTATCATTAATATAAAATACATTTGAAGATTAAAAAACAAATAATAATCACAAATGAGTGCCAATACATCAAAGGATAAAAGTTTGTCTAGAGTCTCCAGCCCTCTTTATCAATCGGGTTCGTAAATACCACATTGCAGTTAAGAATTTTGCCAAAGCGAACACAATTGATGGGGATAAATCAGTCTTTAAAACTCTGTATGCGGGTAAGAATGTTCTGAATCCCATGTTTTTAAGGAGGGGGACAAGCCAGTATTTCCTGCTTTTCTGATAGGCTCGATAGAAAAAAACCACGTGCACATCGTTCTTCTTTGTGTGGCCACATGCAGGGCACATCTCTGCAGGAGGCCGACAGGACCATGCTACGGTAAAAGACCCTAAGGGTAGGGTCCCGTACCTCCATTGCAGGAATAGTTTTCTAGTTAGCGCTGGAGTCATGCCATCTAAGACACTTTCAAGTTTGTATGAATCTTTGGTTTTTATAAAGTGATGAGTCAGAGATCCTTCACGAGTGCTATCCAGGGCTCGGAGGAGCGTTTTGTCATAATACGCTCTGGACAGCGCTTTCCTTGGTATCCTATTGCTTGTATTTTCTGGATCTGACCATAGTTCTGGTAATCCAAGAATCTCGCAGGTTCTCTTGATGTAATTTAACCAGGGCGTCTTAGTGGCGTTTGGCAGAGATAAAAATTCCTGTAACTCAGTTCTGTAGGTGACTAGGTCCTGACTGCTCCAGAGGCGGCGCCAAAAGGTTAGTCGTTTAAGCCCTAATTCCTCCGTGATGGGCCTCAGGCCCAGGTCCAGCCTTAGGGGCAGGAGAGGAGTACTTGAAGGAAGAGCTGTCAGCTGCCTGAGGAATTTATTTTCTGTGGTCAGCAATTTAGGCAATGGAATATGGCCCCACAACTCTCCCCCATAAGTGACTCCTCCCTGCGCCTGGGCTTTATAAATTTGGATTGCAGGGCTGAGTGGGCGATATGGTGACTTGCTCGCAATTCTCATGATACCACCCACCATCTGTGCCAGTTTCATATTTCCTTTTGTCTGATGTGCCGACCAAGTTAGATTTTGATTTAGGGTTATCCCCAGATACTCTATTGTGTGGACCCTTTCCAAACGTACTGTATCAAGCAGGGGGTTGGGGCGGTTGAGGGGCATGGGGTTAAGAATCATGAATTTGGTTTTCTGCGGATTGATTTCAAGTCCCCTTTCTGTGCAGAACTCCAGAAAACCATCCAACACCCGCTGTATGTCCATTGGGGATTTGGACAGCAGCAGGGTGTCGTCTGCAATCATAATTGCGGGCACCCTGCTGCCGGTCAGTTTTGGGGCGTCGGTGTTGGCAATCCTTGTCAGGTGCACAATGACCCCGTTCACAAAGAGGCAGAACAGGGTCGGTGCGAGCACACAACCCTGTCTCACCCCTCTGAGAACGGGGAATCTTTCAGTTAGGTTGCCACTTCTCCCGCACCTGACACGTGCGAAGTTATTATGATGTAATCTCATCAGGATTGCTAGGATGTCTTTCGGGACACCCAACTCCTCCATTACCTTCCACAATTTTGGTCTTGGCACTAAATCGAAGGCGGCACGTACGTCCACAAAGACCGTGTACAGAGTGCCGCCCTCGATCAATGCTGTCCTCCAATATATGAGATTTAACCTAAAAATGTGATCAATTGTGGACACCCCCCTCCTAAATCCTGCCTGGTATTGGGTCAGGGTATCTGTCTCCTCCAGCCAGTTCTGCAGCCGGTCCAGAATTAGCCTACCGAAAAGCTTCTGTGATACATCAATGAGGCTTATTGGGCGATAGTTGGCTGGAAGCAGAGGGGATGCCTTTTTGAAAACTGGAACCACCTCTGCACCCAGCCAAGTATCCGGGACCTTCATTCCCTTGAGGACCGCATTGAATATCAGCAGGAGATAAGGGGCCCATACCCCTGGTTCCTGCTTGAATAGGTCGCCCGGCACCCCATCGAGCCCCGGGGCTTTCCCTGTTGACAACCCCGTAATAGCTGCCCGAACTTCTTTTTCTGTGAAGGGTTCACCCTCGGGGTCATTCACTAGTGTGCATTGGGGGATACTCGCGGCCTCATCCTCTATTGCATATTGTGACTGGAAATGGTTTTGCCATATACTCGGGGCAATGTTGGGTTCAATTGCCGAGGGGAGATCTTCTGCTCCACTATTGACTACCCGCCAAAATTTACTAGAGTCTCTGATGGCTAGTGCACTGGAGAGTTCCTCCCAGTGTTGTTGGTCCCATTCGGCTTTGGCATTTGCCAATAGTTTCTTGTATGCCCGTCTCCTAGATTGTATCTCCTCACTGCTTCTACACGCCTTTATTGCGAGTAGAAGTTCACATTTGGAGTCCCGGCATGTAGCGTTATACCAGGTCGTCTTCTGTGTTCCGCTAGTTCTACCAGCCCCCTTTACAAAGAGATTTAACTCCATGGTGTTTATTAGATCTTCATGGGTCCGCCCTGGCAGGTCTCTATTTTTCCCATCACCAAGTTCCTCACCAATAGCGAATGCCTTTTCCAGCACTGGGGTGATTCTGGCATAGAGTTTAGCTAACTTAACGCCACTTGTGGCCAGTTTCCCCCACCTTACTCTCCTTCGGTTGTTCTCCAGGAGTAGCCCTGACTTTGGACTTTGTTTACCCCGTCCCTGGTAGGGCGTATTCGAGTTCCAGGACGTTGTGGTCACTATCCCGTCTATCAATTACCTTGAAGTCGATGATTCGTGACCAGGATGACAGTTGGACGAGGATATAATTGAATCTAGATTCGCTTCCAGCTTTGTTAAAGGTGCATTTACTTGGCATGTCTGATTTAGTACACCCATTGCAGGCCCTTAGGCCTTGATTTAGAGTAAGGGCGGTTATCTGAAGAGCGAGGGGAGTCCAAGCTCTTGGTGGTGGACCACCGTGGCGGGTATCAGCCATCTTGAATCCTCCTCTAGGGAGGGTCCATCAAGAATGCCTGGCAGTGGCTCATAGTGCGAGTTTAGGTCCACTCCAACCATGTAGTGGAGCTCCCCTGAAATTTCACTCAAAAAAGCGGAGAGTTCCTCGATGGTATTTGATTCTCGTGGTGTGGCTACAGGTCTTGAATAGACGTTTATTATCGCCAGTTTGGAGGAATTTGGCCATTCTAAGAGGACAGCTAGTATGTCATCTGAATCTACAGTTAGGCAGCTGGCCTGACAGCCCAAATGGGATGTTACCCACAGACCTGGCTGTATGAACAGTAACCACTCAAATCCCCCCTCCGTTTTTTGTCTTTTCGTTTCTAGCTGTGTCTAGGCGCCGGGAAACCCTTCTCGGGTAGCTGTCGCGCCCTACAAATTGACAAAATAATAAAAAAATTGCCAGCCCTCCAGACGGTCGTCCCCGGCCCCCCCATTTAGCTGGTTTTGAGAATACTGCAAACCCCTGGCATGTAAACTACTCTTGCTCCCAGGTTTCCTGGAAGAGGCAGATACTTTTTGAATTGATGAAAGAAACCCATTCCTGACAATCCATTTTATTGCCCAGCCTGGCCTCGCTCCATGAGATCAGAATCAGCGTTTGGGGTCTTATAGGTGGTGGCCCTATGTCGGAGTACTTATTCTCGTTTGTTCCTCGATTTACCATTGGATGTAGTAACAATTCCCCCTGACCTAACCATAAATTACTGTCAGTGCCGGATATATCCGCTCTGGAATAGCCGGAATCTTGACAATGTACAGGTTCAGTGGGAAGATCTGTCTGTTCCCATGAAGCCGGGACTTGTTCAAGGGGGGTGGTTCTATCGTCACTATCATCTATTGGATGGGAATGGAGCTGATCCCTCCCTTGAAACTCGAGCTGTCAGTCAACCATTTCAAGGCTGCTGTACCTATTGTGGGTAGGAAGGTAGGCTGGGTAGTGTATTCTATGGGGCCCATGGACTCCTCTTATTCCTCCCCCCATCTGCCTCTCCTCCTAGTGCTAGTCTCCCATCCTTCCTCTTCGCTGTATGGAGGTAAATAATGGTGTGGTTCCCTCCTCTCCCTACGGTTACTCTCCCATTCTCCCAACATTTCCTGGTGGTACCCCCATCTCTGATCTTCTGATGTGTATAAGCTCGATGGGTAGATGAATGAGAGAGGGAGGTACTGGATGTTACTCCCTTGGTCGTCAGGGGCCCAACTGCAGATGTAGGAGGCTGTACTCGGTTCTCTAAAGGTGACCAAGACACAGTCGTCTCTAATTGTTTTTCTCATGTATCCCACCTAGGTTACCCGTCTTACCATGAGAACATCGCTAGTTGTGCCTTGTGGGAGAGGTCTGTATATAGACAGCCAGCTGATGACTTTGTTTTTAATAGAGGCGGTCGATTCTATAGCCATGGTTTTTAACTCGGGCACCCCCGCTAATATTACTGTATAGGGGGACGCCTCTGGTGGTAGGTTCACAGGTTTGGTTTTCCGGGCAATATTTTGTATGTTATCTGTGGGTTTTAATTCGCTCTGTGGTTTGTCCGGAAGTGTGGCAGTATCATTAGGATGTGTAATTGTGTTTGGGGGTGGAAGCAGTGCAGCCTTGGTTTTTGTAGGAGGGATGTTTGTGTTAGCGTTAACCAGGGGTTGAGGGATCTTATTTTGGTTTAGTTTGGGTTGTATGTGTTGAGAAGTGGCTGGGCCATTTTTCTTCATCATTGCTGTTTGCTCAGTGCCCTTTTTAGTCTTTGCATCCGGGCCCCCTTTGGCTCCCTTGATATCTAGTTTCAGGGAGTCGGCTAGCTGCACTGTAGATTTTTCAATGTTAACCAGCCTAGCTTCGATCTTTATCAGGCGGGCCTCAAGAGGGCTTAAGAGAGACCTAAAGAGTGTGCCTATATCTGCCAATGTGATCTCATCGCTATGGGATTCCATGGAAATATTGTTAGAGCGAGATGGTGTGTCCGTAGGTGCAATGACTAAAGGTGGGGCCACTACACTGTCCTTGTGTGAGTGGGCAGAGTTGGTATCGCCAACACTGACATCGTCTCTTAAGGGGTTGGGCTTAGGGGTTTTTGGCTTTCTCCCTCCCTTGTTTAGCCCCCCTTTCTTCCTTTTTTGAATAGCTCCTTCCCTGGCTCCCCTAGTGATATTAGAAACATTCTCACTGGTGGTGGCTATGACTGCGTGGAGATCGGGGGTTGGAAGCGGAGTTTGAAGTGGGGTTTGTGGTATTTGGCCTGTAGGTAGGGTAATTAGGCTCATATCCTCAAGATCACTTGAGGCCTCCATTGTGAAGTCTGGATTGGTGGGTGATTGATTAACCCCCGAGGCCCCATATCCAGAATTGCTGGCTTCTAGCCTTCAATCAGGAGTCTTGGCTAGAGCCAATGGGCCCATTGATGATCTCCTTACCCAGTCAATTTCCTGAGAGATGCGTCTCTCAAGTACAGCAATGGCCTCTATCAGAAGTGATCCTGCTTTGACAAAATAGTTATCAATGGTACCTTTAGCAGCTCCTGCCACTGCCAGTGAAGATTTACTCCTTGTTACCCTGGTACACATTTCGAGGTCTGAGTGATCCGTTCCTTATGTAGATTGGGTAGGAAGAGTTGTCCGACCAGGGGGAATGGCCCGGTCCCGGTCTCTACCGTCCTCAAACGGCCTCAAACGGCCCGCCCTTTGCCCGGGCTTCGCTCCGCGCTTCGTTCTGCGCGCGTCCCGTGTGCGCGGGTATGGTTCTGGCTATATACGTGTACGCTATGAGCGTGGCTTCCAGGGAGAGCGGGCCAGTTGTCAGCAATTGGCTTCGCAGGGCCTCCTGGTCAATGGAGTCCCTGCCGTCATGCTCGCAGCCCCGTTGAGCGGCCGCATCACCTGCTAGCTGCCCTTGTGAAGCGAGACCCGCGAAGCGGGTCCAGCGAACAGTTTCTGGTGTTCAAGATGCGGGGCAGAGCAGGTCAGTGGAAGACAGAAGGTCCTTTAGTCCGCTTGTATCACTCTGTAGAGAGAAGAGTCCCACCAGTTGGAGAGAGAAGGGCTGGTTTTCTTGAATCTGGTGCGCTGTGGGCGTGGCTTCCAGGGAGAGCGGGCCAGGTGTCAGCAATTGGCCTCGCAGGGATTCCTGGTCAATGGAGTCCCTGCCTTCACGCTCGCAGCCCCGTTGAGCCGCCGCAGCCCCTGCTAGCTGCCCTTGTGAAGCGGGACCCGTGAAGCGGGCCCGGCGAACAGTTTCTGGTGCTCAAGATGTGGGGCAGAGCAGGTCAGTGGAAGACAGAAGGTCCTTTAGTCTGCTTGTATCACGCTGTACAGAGAAGAGTCCCACCAGTTGGAGAGAGAAGGGCTGGTTTTCTTGAATCCGGTGAACTGTGGGCGTGGCTTCCAGGGAGAGCGGGCCAGGTGTCAGCAATTGGCCTCGCAGGGACTCCTGGTCAATGGCCGTCCGCTTGTATCACGCTGTAGAGAGAAGAGTCCCCTCAGTAGTTAAGACCACAATTCAGCCATCTTGAGAGCAAAGTGGACTGTTCAAACCAAGCCTCTGGCTAAACTAAGGTAGCCAATGCTTGACTATCGTGTTGCAGCAGATGCCCAGAATGAGTACCAACAGCCCGTACTGCTAAAAGCCTGAATAAGCTTCTTACTCTTTGTATTAATTTTATAAACAGTCTTGACCTATCGACTAATTGTTCTAAATCACATCATGAACTTTGGCTCATCAAAAATGAAAACAATTAAATATGTAATAGATGGCCAACATATTAGAAGGGTGGGTAAGGTCAAGTACCTGGGATACAATTGGATTCAAATGAGATTCGCTCATCAATCACAACATTTCCTCTTTTAGTAGGGCGATATTTGGTGTTAGGGATTTTTCCAGCTGAATGGGGCGCACTCACACCCAATCGGTCCTGGAGATTTACAAGGCAAAATGCAGCCCGTTAGTGTGTTATGGTAGCAGAATCTGGGAATATGGCCAGGTTGCACCACTCCAAGTCGCAGAAAGTACGTTTTTAAGGAGTCTCCTGGGAGTTTGCCAAAGCCCACTTTATGAAATCGTCCACAAAGGATTAGGCATGGATTTTTTAACTGGTCGGCTTCAAGTCAATCCATTAAAACTCTAGAATTTAATCTGGATGAAGGGGGAGTTGGGTTTTAGCTGACTTATCTAGCCAGACAGCTTACAATTAGACAAACCCCTTCAGATTCCATGGCTGGAGTATGTAGCACATAGCCTGCGGGCCGTAGGGAGGACGGATATGTTTGTTCACACCACAAGCATAACTCGTGCTGATGGGAAATGAGTTGAAACCGCTCTCATGGACAAGCTGAGATCAGAACCTGAGGATGTTGCTCTAACAAAAAACTCTGAAAACAGTTAGTACCATTGGACTTTATCTGACTTGGGACATACTCCACCACCAACGCCAATTGTTGATCTATATTAGATTACATTTATTTCACCAACTGGTCCCTTTAAACGTGGTTATTTTAAATACTCAGATTTGCCCCCCTGCAACTGCGATAATACTTTGCTTAATAACACATTACATGTGACTATGTTTAGCCAAAAATATAGTTAACTGCAACACAAATTCACACGTCCAATTGTATTACAGCTTAATTTTAACCAAGTTAGGCCAGCCTTATTTTTCTTACAGCTGCTGAATTCAAGTTTTTTTTTTCAAGTTCAATCTTTATTTTGTTGCATTGCAACATAAAAGATAACAATAAAATACACAGCAAAATAATACTCGAAACAATAATCAAAACTACAATTCATTATAATTGAGCACCTGTCATAAAATCTATATTTCATCATATTTGGACACAATATATGTGGTCGGAATTTATCACAGAAGTTAAATAAATATTTAAAATATTTAAAAATCGAATTAAAAAAAACATTAAATTGATTTATAACAGCCAGGGATTTTAGATGACACACTAGCTAAACATGATTCATGGTTTGAAAAAGTCCACAATAAGCATTTTTTTTTAAAAAAGAAAGAGTTACTTTCCGTCCAATAAAATTTACGGCCAATAAAAATTTGCTGATTCCGAACACGATTACTTGACTGGTGTCCGTACTTAAGATCCGACCAGCTTCCCTATGGGAAGTAGAGCCAATATTGTGGCACAAGGGAACTATCCATTTTTTTCTTGCCTTACCATAGCTAGGGCAGAAAAACAGTAGGTGAAAAACATCCTCCCTTTGATTGTTGGTGCACCTTTTACATGTTTTTTTCTTATACGCTATCTGTTGGGAATTTTAAAATACGAATGACTATGACACTGATATTCTGTATGTTATTTTTAAATGACCTGTCGTTTGTCTTTTTATTTATAAAATCGAATAAAGATTGTGATGATAATGATTAGTACCAACAGCAACATACCCAACACAATGGAACAATCTGTAAGGGATGTGCCCTGCCCGAGGTGACGGAGATAACGAATACTGGTCCAAAACTGTATTCTTCGATCAATGTGGCAATTTCCAAAACAAAAAGAAGTAGGAAAAGGAAAGCATGTAACAAAAAACTTCTTAATGCCAATCTGATTCTGAAACTGAACTTGGGTCTCTGGACACATTCCTGGTTAAATCCTTAAACAGAACTAAAGGGAGGAAAACAAAGAGCCTGGCAATTGGGGCTGGTCTGGGGTGAGACTAACCTGAGTGCCCAGATCTACTGGTCGCAATATCCAAAGAAAATACGTCACTTCTATTACCGCCAATGCCACCCCTAAAAGGACTAACCAAAGAGCAAACTGTCATCACAGTTTCAAGTGGGACTAGGAGTGTGAGTCTAGATGAACAAAAGAGGCCCAGAAAAACAATTCCATCTCAAAATTCACAATCAAAAGAAAAACTGGCTATCACAAATCCAGAAACCCATGCGAACAAATCTCCTCCTTTATCCCATTTAGAAAATCTGTCTTTGGCTTAGGTCGATATAGAAATCAAACCTCAAGCACAAGCACCAAAAGCCAACAGAGGAAGTTGCCCTTTCCTGTACATGGAGAAGACATCTAAGGGGCCCATTGAAGTCCTGAACCAGGGAAATATTCTGAACCTCACCCAACTGATTTTTACTTTGGCTGGAGTTACAACTAAGCACATAGTCTTGATCGAGTTCCATTATCTTGGCTCAGGATCCCAAAACAAAACCATCAATTCAACTGGGGCTCCACCGATCTGGTTTTTCAAGTTCTTAATGAGTCAGATACCTTCAGTCAAAGGGAAATCTCATTAGTCGCCTACAAGAACACTCAGGTCATATGCACCCTATCCCCAGGATAGAGGCCAAGACTTTTGGGCACAAGTCTATTCCATGCTGTAGTATAGCCCAACAATTGATAGCAAGACCAGAGAGAATGGCTTTATATCCTGCCTCTCCAATAGCACTGAAAGTGACTGGGGTTGGTTATCAGGTGATTTGAATACAACCAGCAAGCCTCAATGAACCAAGAAATTATTGACATGAATAAGGATCCCCAGCACCCAAAATCCTTTGGGTGTGCTCCTGGAAATTCAATGGTTTGGCTGAAAAATGGGAGACCTTGAGACTCTAAAGTTTCTCCGAACTTTCCAAGTGGTAATGCTACAGAAGACATGGGCTCTCGATTCAGTGTCAATAGTGGGTTATACAAACTACTTTACCCAAGTGACCCGAACTCTCAAACACACTAGCCACTGCAATGAGGGTATCACAATTTATATATCTATCTCCCTTGCAACGGAAAGAGATCAAAGGTACTAAAGGAGGTCTTCAAGCCCTGCAATTGGTCTTGGAATCGCCAGAGGGCCCCTTCAGAATTACTATAGTGATTGTTTATTTTTACTCAAATAGGAAAGGCAAGAATTGAGATACGAGAAAGCCTGGCAGATGACATCATGAAAGTACAGAACGAGAATGCCAGGTCAGAACTTATAGTCACAGGAGACTTAAACATGACATGACATTCTGGTGGCACAAGAACAACTATGGAATATACCACAGCAAGGTAGAATGTGCTGGCAAAAAGCGATAGAAAAGGCCAGCTATTGCTGGAAAACCTAAAGCATCTAGGCCTTCGAGTATTAAATGGTCGCTTTAGCCAGATACATATCCTGGCTTTTCATTCCATAGAGAGGTATGATTCTCATTTATTGGCTACATCTTGGTGAGTGTGCCTTTACTAAAATATGTGCTTTCGTTTGGACTGGGAGAGAGGATTGACAGCAATCGCCTCCCAGAGTAGATATAATTTAGTCTCAGAGTAAGAGATCATGAGATCTCGACTGATCAAGCACTTTAAATTTACAGAATTAACAATATGCAACCCTCTCAAATGATGCCAAGCATATATTACTGGATATTAAGATAGAGGGGGATGCCCCTACTAGCAACTGGGAGTTCTTTATCTGTCAATTGCAGGGCGACATGCAAAGTCGCTAAAACTCCAAAGGCAGGTCACCAGCTTTAATAGCACCCAGCCTATTTCTTGGGAGGGAAATATACTTATTAAGCAATCAGAAAAGTGGATAAACAAACTTCTGAGGGTACTTCTGGACAGTCCTAAGTCGAATTTTTGAAAGCAAAGAAAGGTTTAAGAAAGATTATAGTGAGAATGGCATGGAATCGAAAGGCCACCTTTTGGGCGAAACTGTTGTGGGATTTCAAGAGGAAGAACTCGGTCTCCTTTTGGCGGACAGTGAATTATACAAATAGATCTTCAACCAGAGTGATAAACTTTAACATTCCATAACCTACATGAGTATGCTACCTAACAGACCATTTTAATAATATGAGTATAACCCATACATGAAAATACCTCCCCTTTTGCAATCAGACCGAGTGAAGCAACTATAAGCACAATCTCTCTACTGAGGATCTCCAAAAAGCACCCTTGAGGTCAAAGATCTCCGCACAGGTAACCAGCTTGAACGAAGCAAACAGAATAACACTCTCACTCCTGATGTCCTTCAAAATTCGACCCATGGCCTGCTCAGTCTTGCAGCAGTAAATTTTTCATCAGTCCGGATGCTATTTAAAGATATATAGCTGAGGGTCGACGAAAAATGGGGCTCCAGGCTCAAATAGGATTCCTCCTATGATCTAAAAGAAAGAGCACACTTTTTTGGCAGATCAACTGTCCCCACCTTTGAATTATATCCTTTGCAGAACTATTGTTTTTACTTCATAGAATGGCTCTATAATATCACCAATGCACAAAGGAGGGGACAAGAGTAATCTAGGAAACTACCACTAGGTTGCCTTGATTGATAATGAGGCCGAATGGTTTGCTGGGACCTTATTGCAAAAACTCCTGTCTTAGGCAGGGGATAATGCTATAAATCCACTGAAACAAATTGGCTTTACCAAAAGTACTGGAACGACCACCGACATCATAGCCCTCTACCTGCCACCAGGCTTAGCAATTGATTACGGACAACCAATTCATCTGTGCTTTATAGATTACAAAGCAGCTTTTGACAGGGTGGACCGAAAGAAACTGTGGTACAAACTAGCAAAATGGAACATCCCATGAGGCCTGCTAAGGGTTGATACAGATGCTCCATAATAACACTTGGAGCTGGTTAAAACTAGGGGACAGATCCCACCTATTGAGAGTCATAAAAACAAAACAGGGTCTAAAGCAGGGCTGTGTGCTTGCACCCATCCTTTTTAATTTGTTCCTTTCTGACCTATCTTTAGAGCTAAATATGATCAATGGCCACGACTCAAAACTGGGTAGAATCCTTCTTGCCATCTTACTTTATGCAGATGATCTACTTTTAATCAGCAGATCGAAGGTGGTCTTACAACGACTCCTGGATGCAACTCTAGCTTATTCTGAGAGTACCAGGACGATATTTAACATGAAAAAGTCAAAAACCCTAATCATCAATAGAAAAGGGTTGAAACACCATACCTGGCATCTAGGCCCAGAGACGCTGGAGACCGTCAATGTCTATAAATACCTTTAAGGTGTTTTTTTAATACCAATGGTAGGATTCTGCAACAATCTAGAAGATATAAAATGGAAAGGGAACGCTTTCAGTGGAGGGCTTGGAGCCCTAAATAGAAAACTGAAGGGCTCAACTCTAACACTATTTTTTCAAATCGCCCAAGCAAAAATCTCTCTCTTGGTCTGATCTATGCGAGCGAGGCCCTGCAATAGCAATACTTTGAATAAAACAATAACAAAGACTTACAGGAGCATCTTCAAACTACGAACATACACATACACTTCCCAGATCAGATTGACATGTAGTCTTGTTGAGAAATCCCTGGCCCGGGAGGCAGTTTTTGTGAATTGCCGCCGCAACTTCAAATCACCAAACGAGGACTCTTTAAGTCACCATTTTGGCTCAAAATACAAGACAGGGCCTGATCACCAACAAGAGTCTATCCAGATTCTGCAATACCTAATTTGGGGCTTTCCTCAGCCTGGGACCTACTGCTGAGCAGGGAGGGTTTTCAAAAAATAACAAAATGACCCCTGTCACTCTTGGAGGATAAATCCGCCCTAGTCCAGGGTATGCATGGCAGGCTAACTCTTAATAACTACATGAAGCTCAGGCCCCAGTACTACCTAGGAGAGCTTTGTAACAACTCAATAAAGGAAAAGGTTTTAAAATATAGGCCGGGAGTCCAGCCTGTGCTGAAGCATGCCTCACCATGGGGAAGAAAAGAAGCCAGTGCAAGTGCAGGCTGTGCTCTCAGGGGATTGAAGACTTGGTCCATGTGATGATTCTGCGTAAGACCACCCTAGTGGATGGTTGATCAATCCTACGCAGGAAATTCAAAGAAAGAAGAATGTCATGTAAAGAGGCTGTTGTGATCCTTGACTGAACTGCCTGGTGGTAAAATATCATCAGAACGTAGAGTAAAAGGAGCAAAAGCTGAAACATTAGATGAGCCGAGATGAAGCCAAATAAAATCACCACCCCATCAAAAAAAACATCTTTTCTCCTTATGTTACAGATGGTGAAACCTACAACTTGGGAATGCAAGACCATTGCCATACAAGAACTGATAACACACTAGGGGCCAGATGTAGGTGACCAAATACCGGTCTGTAACGGCCGATTTCGGCCGTTACAGACCGGTATTTGGTGTTTGACATGTAGGGGCTTGAGATTCACAGAATCGGTAAATTTACTGATTCAGTAAATTTATTGAATCAGTAAAATACCGAATCGGTAAATTTACCGATTTTGTAAATCCAGATGTAGGTGGCACAGTAAACAGAGCCACAGGCCCTTAAGAATTCGTTATTTACCACCCAATACTATTGGGTGGTAAATAACTAATTCCTGTGTACATGCACATCTGTGCATGTACACCTGTGCCATGTGGCACATATACATGCCCTAAGGGCATGTATGTGTGTCACATGGCACACAAGCCAGAAACAGGGGTGCTACAGGGTGTCAAAGTGACACCCTGTCCCCCTTGGCAATTCGGTATTTTTACCGATTCGGTAATTACCGAATCGGTATTTGCCATTGATTCCTATGGGCTTCAAGGCCCATAGGAATCAATGGCAAATAGCGATTCGGTAATTACCGAATCGGTAAATACCGAATCCTACCGATTCGGTATTTGACACCGAATGATTACCTACATTAGATTTACCGATTCATGAATACCGAATCAGTAAAATTCAGTATTTATGAATCAGTAAATCTAATTTACCTAAATCTAGCCCTAGGGCCAGATGTAGGTATCCAAATACCGGTCAGAAATGGCCGAAAATACCGATTTTCGGCCGTTTCCGACCGGTATTCGGATATTGAGATGTAGGGGCATGTTAAATTACAGAATCGGTCATTTTACCGAATTTGTAATTTTTCCGATTCAGTAAAATACCGAATTGGTAAAATTACTGATTCTGTAATTCAACATGTAAGGAGCCCTGTAGTCAGTGCTACAAGGGTTTAAGAATTTGTTATTTACCACCAACTACAAGTTGGTGGTAAATAATGAAAACCCTTCAAAAAGCATTTTTTTTTTTGCTTTAAAAAACGTGCCATGTTGCAGACATACATGCCCTAAGGGCATGTATGTCAGCAACATGTGCACCCATGCACAATTGAGGGGTGCAATAGGGTGTCAAAGTGACACCCTGTCCCCCTTGCAAATTCCGTAATTTTACCGAATCGGTATTTACCGATTCGGTAATTGGCATTGATTCCTATGGGCCTCAAGGCCTATAGGAATCAATGGCAATTACCGAATCGGTATATACCGATTCGGTAATTACCGAATCATTCCAATTCGGTAATTTCAAAAGTGAAATTACCTACATCCCATTTACCTACTCTTAAATACCGAATCGGTATGATTCGGTATTTAAGAGTAGGTAAATCGAGATTACCCACATCTGGCCCCTAGTTCTGTTGGGACTTTAACACCCAGACCTGAAAAGATTAACCAAAAGATTAGCACAGCTCATTTAAAGAACCATTTGTTGATCTGCGCTGGGTAGGTGCTAGGCACTAAAGTACTTTTATTTTCATTACACCATCAGATGTGCAGCAAGGTTTTTATGATGCTCAAGTCACTTTAAGACTTATCAAAAGATTTGCATGACCAAATTAAAGGAGCTGCTTATATAATTCGCGCTAGGCGAACGCTGGGCATCAAGGCAATTTTATATCATTGCTACTAATTCCCGCATAGCAGATTCCCTTTCATGCTTAATATAATTTCATATCTAAAGGCTACTGCCCTTTAAATTGTAAGCGCTCTAGTTAGGTCTCAGAATCTGCCGTTACTGCATTTTCTTCAGCCGCGACGTACTGAACTGTTAGCATCCTAAAGAAGCAAGGCACAAATGCACTTTACTTTTCCCATGTTGAGTATTGACATTGCCATGATAATAGAGGTATTGTGGCTCAGTTTATATTTCTTTCATCACTTTGCATTTCTTTGAAAGATTTTAGTCGTGACCAATGTGGAGTCATTCTCATTTGATATGTTTTCCAATGGTTTTCAATAATCAGGCAAATGAGTTATATTATTATTATTATTATTAATAATAATAACATTCTAAATTGAATGCCATTTGATTTTATTTAAGGTATTTATAAAACACTCACTGACAATTACATCTGCTTCAAAATGCTCTGGTTTAATTATAAGTCACTTTTAAGAATTTCTAGAGGCAGAATTGGCTTGCCAAAGTTGCTTTCAATCAGTAATGGATCTGTTGGTCCAGCCTCTGGAAGAGGCTTGACATGAACTTCTAGATGAGGCTGCTAAAGCCATAATTAGGGAGAGAGGACATCATCTACCTCTTGCACATCATATTCATGTGCAAGAAGCTGAATGCCTGTCTTAGGTGACTGAATGGTCAATCAAGTGTGAAGAACTGTTGCAGCGTGCTGGCAGCATATGGACACATAAAAATAACTCTGCTGCAGGTCCAAAAGCAGACAGGAATAGATGCGTTTTCAGCCCATTTAGGAAATGCACGACAATTTCTTAGAAGGTCAAGGTATACTAGAGGGAGTGCCAGTGGGTGGAGCCATGTACACCTACTAGCATGTCTCTGAACTGTTTGTTGCTGTCTGGAACCCAAGACAGCATTAGTCTTAAAGGGCTTCTGGTGATGACTTCATAATTCTGACTGGCTTGGCGGTATTATACCCTGTGGAACCTGGGTAGCTAATGTGGTGAACAAGAGGACTATGCTTGAGTAGTTAAGTGATGCAAGCAACGTATTTTAGTATTCCTCAGGGCTTCATATTGGTGGCCGTTCTCTCCAACTCTCACGCAGGGGTGTGTGCTCTAATGGAGTAGCAGCTGAAATTGGCTGAGTTGGCATCTCCACATGTTTGAGAGGCGGCTGCTGACTTCAGCATAACTGTGATAATTAGTGGAGACTGGACCAGCACATGACAACTGCTCCATTAGCTGACCTCAGAAGAGAGAGGGCTGGAGTTGGTATGGCAAAATGATGAGCTAGCTATTTAGGACTAAGGCAGGCTATCAGTGAAGAAGGCAGTCTCCCAGCTCTACATCAGTGTCAGATGCTTGCTCTTTCGATTTGTCCCTGCCTGCCTCACCTAACCATAGCAGTGTGGGAGATTCCTGTGCTTTTAGTGACTCTAGAGGTCCCCTAACCACCCTATCCCTATGAGGTCAATGTGTCCAACCCCATCTACCTGGTAGACTAGGCGTACTGGTGGAATGGTGGAAAAGAAGACAACTTTGCTATGATGGAAGACAGAAAGTTCAAATAATGTGTTGAGGAGTTCTCCAAACCCTATAAGGTAACAAAGTGCAGACCCAAGTGAGGCTTTAGCCAGCAGTCAGAAGCTGGAGAAATGTGATTATAAAGCAGGGAAAGAAAACGTAAATTATAAATGCACTCCATACAGACCTCGAGGTCAATATGGACTATTTCATCAGCTGTACAAGCATTGCTGATAAAGGTACAGATTCTTGCTACAAAGCCGTTGCAGCTGAACAGTCCCAAGGGGCAATGGAAGCAGAAGCTGGTAATCTGAAACATAAGGTCAATGACTTGAACTGCACAGCACAGGAAGTTGACTTTGACAAGAGATGTTTTGGAGAAAGCATGATGTTACTGGACTCCATGTTGAAATGCTAGACAGTTTAAGGCAAGGCGGCACAGATTTCTGGACATCTTTATTCAAACATAGTCCTGTGACCTACAGGTTGAGCTCAAATGCATACTAAGCCAAACTTTAGAGGACCTGAGGCAAGGAAAACTGTAAGAGTCTACATGCTCACTGGCAGGGACCTGATGTCTGGTGAACCAAATGTTGACATACAGATGGTGATTTTACATTTTTCTAAATTGCAGGAGGTGTTCATGAGGGAAGAGACCAAGCAGAAAAATGTATTATATGATGGCCAAAGTGTATTATTATCATTTCCATATCTCAGACATGTTCCACTTGAAGGGAAAAGGTCCCTAACCTTCTTAAGGAAAGATCTCAGTAACCTGAATGTGCGAGCCTCCCTTAGTCAGCAGGGGAGGATGAAGGTTGAATATCATGAGAAGCGATGCTTATTTCCTCAGGTGGAGTCTGCCAGAGAATTTCATGAAAGGTCAGGAGAGAGAATGGTGAAATAAAGATATTTACCACAGTGTTTATTGAGAAGGCAATGACCAAGGGTTAGTATGGTGCTTCATATTCGTGTATGTTTGCCACCTCTCTAATGAAAGAGGCTGTTGTGTAGTTCACATTACTTATTTTGTTGCTCTATGCCTCTCAGGTTTCTCCTTTCCCTTTCAATGCACAGGAGGTCCATTGGGGTAATAGTTGTTATGAATTAGCAATGACTTAGATTTGAAACTGGTGTTTTCTGGTACTTTGGTAAGTAAGCACCAATTGACTGATGAATCCTGTTACGGGTAATGATGGAGGAACCTCAGAAAATTGGTGAATATATACCTAAAATGAAGCAGCTAACAAAAAGCACCTTTTCTGATTCCTCTTTTGTAGTTGGACTATGCATAAAAATTAGCTGTCCTCAAAGTCTATACATTCCTATTTCAATTGACAATCCACAAATATTGATCTCCTTCTTAAGTACAGTAGATGCCACATGTCTTTTAATCTTCAAGACAAACTAACTAGAAGTCCAAGTAGATCACTTACATATTCTTACAACATACAATGCAGAAGTTAAAATCAAGCTAGAACATTTGAATGAAGGAATGCATTGGGCAAGAACAGAAACAACCAATGCTCCCACACCCTATGATTCTGTTCCAATAGAAACGAAAATGGCAGCCCTCACAAAGGTCCTTGATGCCCTGGCCAATGAGATAAAATAATATAGACTTCCACCAACTATCAAAGTCAACCTGGGACATTAATATCATCTTCGCAATTCAACACAGAAGGCATGAAACCCAAGAGTTGGAACTGGTATGGAAAACCAAGGTAGCAACAGCGGAAAACTTTGGAGTACAAACATGACCGAATCTAAAGGTACAAATTGAATATGAATACTCATAGAACAATCAAAATTAGGAAAACGTACAGCTCTTATCCATGATCCGTTGGTTTTTAAAACAATTCGCCCGTTTTAAATCATTAATCGACAACCTCAATTTGGAAAGTAGTAAAGACCACATAATAAGGGCTATGCCCCTGCCCCAAAGTGATTATTTGAAACTGTTTACACAACAAGAACAGAAAAGACTGAGAAAAGCTTGTAAAATGAAAAAAACTGAGAAGGCATCAGTGACTATTAGATCAAAGTGATTATCTGAAAAATTATTTCCAATCTTTAATCGGTCATTCAATAAAATCGACTTTTCAAATGATAACAGAATCACACAAAAAACAATCGTCCTTCACTGCCAAGAGTAAAAAGGGATCTCAAATCCATTAAAGGATAAAGTCAGATTTCGTTAACTTAATCGTTTTAGCCAAAGCTGATCAGGGAATTGAATTTACATAAAAAATGGGAAATAAAAATGGTGAAAGAGTTTTAGATACATAGATTGTTATAGAACCAAAAAAGGAGGACATCTGTAAGACCATACCACAAGGCTTAGCTTCTACAAACACAACCTTTGTCAGCATAAATCAATACTCTGCATTGAGGTAACTACCCATTACTCACCAGAATACAGTAACAAAGGGAGAAATTATGCAGTTACGTACAAGGCAGCCCAAAGATCCTGTAGGTCTCAGACCAAGCACACCCTAAAACACAACAACAATGGAGAAAACTATCCCGGCATGTGTAATGCAGTGTAAAGAGTCCACAAACGAAATCAAAACCCTGTAGCTATTAATGTATCATACAAAAGTACAATTGAACACCCCATATCAAAAGAAAACTTGATAACAAAGGCAGAAACTAGTCAAACATTAACAATGCATCCTATAGAGACAAAAGGTCTGAGACAAACGTGCTTTTAACATATTCCACAATAGTTTCAAGAAAACATGATTAGAGAATAATAACTATTCATTTATTTTAATTTTATCAACATATATGTCTATAGGTCTAATTGACATTATAAACAGAGCAAACATTTTAAAATTGGCAGGAGCAATAAAGCAGCAATCTCACATAAGATTAACACCCATAACGTCAATAGAGCTTTGGCCGGTAAATAACATACAAACTAACGATGCAACTTTAGTAATCTGGGGGCATATTATCAAGGGATTTATCTCCGCTTTTTGGGCTTTAAAAGCCAAGAAAGCGGAGATAAAATTATCTCCCTATCAGCAACAGGGTGCTAACAAGCAAATTCGCATGTTAGCACCCTTTTTCTCTACGCTTCCGCTTGCATCTCTAATGAGATGCAAAAGGGGCGTTCCAGAGAAAAATAATAGGAGAAATGTTGTTAAGCAACATTTCTTCTATTATCAAGGATTTCGCTAACCCTGTTAGTGATAAAAAAGCAGCGCTAACCGCGGTTAGCACTGCTTTTTTAACACCTGGTATTTTCCTGACTTAGCCATGATATCCTATGGAAGGTGCATATCATGGCTAAGTTTGTGAGCCCCTATTATCAAGCTAACGCCAAACTTCGAGAGATTATCGTTGGTTTTCCAGCGATAATCTCTCAATTGGCAGTTAGCGCAAGGATTTTGATCGCTTCTGAGATAAACCTTGCTAATAGCAAGTTATCTCTGCGATAATTTCCGGCGATGCTTAGCGTGAAAAAATTCGTTGCTAAGCATCGTTAGCAATAAATATCACTAAACGTTGGTAATATGCCCCCTGGTCTTCAAGACAGCAGTGAGATAGTAAACTAAGGGGCACATGCATGATACTGAGAAATAGCGATTCCTAAATAGCGAAAATTAAAGAATCGCTATTTAGAAATCGCTATTTCCAATGCATGATAGTTTTAGCGATTAATTACCGAATTGCTAAAATTCGCAATTGCAAATAGAGAGAATGCATCTGGGATGCGGAAACAGAGAAATACCTATTTTGCGATCCCGCTATTAGCGAAATCGCAAATAGCGCACTGCTTTTGATACATGCTGATGACATCACAACCAGGAAGTCATCCAGACCCTGCGTTATTCAGTGCTTAGAGAGAGTGAGAGGAGGAGGCTGAGTGCAGGAGCCAAGCTGGACAACTAACATCTTTGCTTGCAGACCTATCTATAGGGAAAAAATTGATCCATCAGCATCAGGGGAGAGTGCATCAACCAGGAAACGCAAGCTGAAGTTTTATGAGAGAGAAATTGAAGATCTCATTGAGGATGTAGTCAGGAGCGTACGACAAGCTATTTGGAAAACTGTCTCTCAAGTTACCAGAGGCAGAGAAAAGGAAAATCTGGCTCTGGATCCAGAATAAAGTGATTACAGTGGGGATCACCCACAGCACAATAGACAACCTGAAAAAAATGGTGCAATGACCTGCGCACCCGTGCCAAGGAGAGGATTGCTAACAGGCTGAAGGAGGCCAAGAAGACTGGAGTGGGATCAGCAGCACTGCCTGGGAATTCACTCATGGAGGACCTCATCGAGTCCACACTCCAGCCTGAAGCTGAGATGGGAGTGACCCAGTTGAATACATCTGGAGCGGCCACTACATCACAAGGTAAGATGCATATAAATGTCCATTCCAAGAGACATATTAAAATGTACACATCACCTCAGGTCAGCTCAAGTGTACACTGTTATTGTTCATGCACTTATGCCAACCTATAGTGATAATACTCACGCTAAAGGTAATGCGCGTCAGGCCCTCCAATGGATGACCCGGACAACCTATCATGACAAGATATTAACCATGCTATACTTTTGTCCTACACTGTCTCTCTTTTCAGAAACGCTACTCCCTTCTACAAACTTGGTGGCACTGGTTAGTTCAGGCCGGCACTGGTTCTAAAATTGACCTTCCTTTGGTCCTGAAAAAGCGCTTTGGATCTCCTTCTGAGGCCACTTACAGTGCAAAACAAGTTGACCGTTATATATGTTCATTAGGCACATATAGCCATCTGCAGAGGGACATAATATCCCCCAGAGCAGCACTACACACTTTGTTTTAACAATGACAGAGGGATCACCATAATAAATAGTACCCACTCTCACTCCAGTCCACATTTTCCTCCCACACCCAAATGCATGAGGGGAGTTACAGGTAGGTTAGGCAGGTTGATAGGCAAACACACTATAAGAAGGTGAAACACGTGAACACTGTGTGACAGTCACTGATTTAATCAGACCCCAAGTATGCTTAATGTGACACGACATTACCCTTAAACCAATTTAACCCCTCCCCTGCTGATGACGGAACCGCTCCGTCATCAGCTACGGTTGGGCTGTGCTGATGACGGAGCGGTTCCGTCATGGCCCGGCCGCCGTGCCTGCGCGGCGCTGATTTCCCGCCTGCGCGGCAGTTGTATTGAGCGGGGCGGGTCATGACGGAACCGCTCCGTCACCAGCACAGCTCAACCGCGGCTGGTGACGGAGCGGTTCAGTCACCAGCATGCGGCTGCCGCGCGGCCGCCCCGCCCCGTTAGCGCTGCGGCGGAATAGCCGCTGCAGCGAAAGGGTTAACATTGCACTGTTTAACATCACAGATGCATCAGGGGAGTCTGAGACCAGTGACTACGGAGACACACAGGAGACTCTAGCTGTGCCTGACATTGAAACACCTGTGGTGCCACAAATCACAGCCCGTGCCCCACCTGTATGCAGGGCCCCCGTTGCACCACTGCAGGCCATGGAAACTGAGGATGAGCCTGAACCAGCTCCAGAAAAAAGCCAGCCTAGAGTCACCCCCACAACAACACCCCAAGCTCAGGTTTGGCACAGCACAATCCAAAGCCGGAGGAGCAGATCATGGTCACGCTTCACACCGCAGGAGGACCATTGTACAAATGGCTGTGGTGGGCCAGATGCTCAGGGTGCAGCGCCTGCAGGCAAAACATATGAGGTCAATGCAGGCCTAACTCAGCAAGATGGCAATTAAAATTTCAGTCACAAGTGATTGTGTGAGAGAACTCATAGCACCTGTTGTAGAAGGCAACAGGCAGTCAAATGCGGCCATGTAGGAGCTGACCAGGGTGATGCAGGTGGGCCAGGTGACAGAGAGAAGATGGCATCACCAGTTGATGCAGCGCTCACAAGGCTATACTCAATCGAGCAATCGCCTGAGCACCAACACTGCACTGCTGTCCCGTAGGTTCGTGGCCATGCAGATAGAGATGAGCCATTGTTTTGGGGATGTGGCCAAGGCACTGGGCCAGGTAACTAATGCTGTGGAACAAATCCAGGCTGCCACTGCTGGGGGTAGCAATGTGACGTCGAAGAGGGGATTGAGGAGGCCTCCAGCCTCAGTGGCCTATCATTGCCAGTCCCCACATGCATGAGGCACTCCACTCGGAGCACAACTCCCTCTGGAGCCTCCACGAGGGATGGAGATGATGCTGGCGAACGGCGTCTGGGGGTGCGTGGTAGAAAGAGATAGACAGGCATGTCCAGAGCAAATCAACAATGGTGATGCTACCATTACTAGTGACTGAGATTCAGGTCCTATGATTATATCTTTGTATTTTTTTTGCTGCGTGCAATCCCTGTGCTACTTGGCACCTGCTATGTGTGCTTCAACACAACAACATGCTTCAATGTTAGTAAATACAGTACAGTACAAACATACTGTGTCGTGTCTCATCATTTCTCACCTCAGAAATAATGTTGTGTAATTTCTGCACGTCTCCTTTGCCCTTCTGCTGAGCTTGCCCCATGTGCTGGTTGTAGTTGTGGCCCCTGCTGCTTGTCCCCCTCAGGTCCACTGTCGGTCAGTTCAATGGGTATGCCTCTCCTGGTAGCAATATTGTGCAACATGGCCCATGCTTCCACAATTCTGCAGCAGTTCTCAGGTCAGTACTGCAACACTCAGCCAGTCTTGTGGAGGCTGCGAAAGCGACTTTTCATCAGCCCAAAGGTGTGCTCGATGACATTTTGTGTGGCGATGTGCGCTGCATTGTACCTCTGCTCATTTGGGGTGGCTGGGTTTAGGATTGGGGTCAATATGTAGTTTTGCACAGCATATGTGCTGTCACCTGTAGGGTAGTGAACAAAGGGTTAGTGACAGTTATGCACTCCTCACTGTGTGAGAGACATCATTATATATGTTTACCAAGCAGATGTCCTTTGCCAAAATCACCCCTGGGCAGACTGGAGTGTATGCCACTGTGTTGAAATATGTAGGAGTCATTTGTGCTTCCAGGGTATTGAGCCACAATGTCTGTTATGATATGGTTAGCATTGCAGACTACTTATATTGAGTGAATGATAGGATTTACGGTTCCTAAAAAGGAATTCATTCACTGCTGGGGACAAATGGCAACATGCATACAATCTATGCAACCTATTATATGTGGAAACTGATCTACCTGGTAGAAGTCCAGTTTGGTCTTATTCAATTCCTGTGGGGTAGTGGGGAAGGTAATGTGGTTGTAGATGCTTGTCATCATGGCGTTCCGGAAGGAATTAAAGATATGTGCAAGAGAACTTTATGACACCCCTCCAGCAACAGCTACTACCCCCTGGAAACTGCCGGATGCAAGTAGGTGTAAGAAACATAGGACCTGCACATGAGTAGGGATGGCAAGGGTCCTACGAGTGTGGCGCTGCATTAGGGGTTCCAATTCTGGAATTAGGTCAAGGATCATGTCACCATTCACCCTGCACTTGTCGTAGATTTTTTTATCTGTTTGTACCAACAATGTGATGCACGCTCTGAAAATGCACTCCTGTATTCTCCTTCTTCGCTGGGCTGCTGCATGGAGCCTCATCCTTCTCGCCATGAAATGGAGTGCTGCCATTGTGAAAGGTTCAGAGGCCTCTGGGGTCAGTTGAAGTAGGTTTCTGATAATTTGCACCTGTATGACTGTTTTGTTCATGGTTACCACCTGATTGTGATCCTCCTTACATTGCACTTGCAAAATAGCGAATCCCATGGAAATTGCTTATTGTGACTTTTCATGCATGTGTTTGCGAGTCCTTAAATTTGCATTTTGAGAATTCGCTAATAAGGAATCGCTAAATATCAGCCTGCAATTTTTGCGATTCCTTATTTTAGCAAATTACATGGATTTTCTCAGATTTGGGTTCATGCATTGGGAGTAGCTAGATTGTGCCCACAAACAGACTTTTTTAGCGATTTGCTAATTTTGCACACACAAATCTTTTTACCCAGTGTGTAAACAGAATCTTCTGCCTCAAATACCACCAATATCTCAATCAGGATGCAGTGTCTTACCCTTTTTGCATAAAGGGCTAAGAGGAGAAATAGATTCAATAAAATATCTGTGAAGAAATATTGGAGAATGATACTGTTTCATTATATAACTCTCCTGCGCTGATCAATGCTATGAAACAACAAAAATCAACTGTTGAATGAGAAAATACACACAATTTTGGAAATATTCATATCATAAAAAATAGGGAAAAACTAAAGGCTCACTGTGCCCGAACGGCTTACAGACAAAAATCTTAAAAACTGACCCCGCATTCTGGGAACAGGTGTTGCTTTACTTGTATAATGAAAAAAACAGGTACCAAAATCATTAAGAGGAATGAATTTCATTGTGCACGCTGCATTGCTGCATTGCATTGCAGCATTGCAGCGCGCACAATGAAATTCGTTTTGTATATTTATTTATTAACTGAACTCCATTCAGCCTTAAGCTGGAGTTAACTACCCCCAACCTGCCCCTTCACACTCCGCCCAAACTCCCTGCAGCACGCCCACGCGGAGCGCCACTGTATATATATATTTATATATATATATATATGTATATATATATATATATATGGATCGAATTCTGTTTCCAGGTTGAACCCACAGAAAATACGGACCACCACACGATTTGCAGAGTGTCACAGCAGGCGTTTATTTAACCATTTTGCAGTTTAGGTTTTGGCATGACGCGTTTCGGGCAGGATCTGCCCTTGATCACATGACGGACATGCAGTATTCTTCATTTAAATAGAGCACACACTCATTTTTTTCTTTTCACAATGACACCACGTGATCTAGTGATAGACATAAAAAGTAGACTTCCAATGTGAGGTGTTTTACATGTGCACACAATTGGTCGCTGTGTATGGGCCACTTTTAAATTTTGGCAGCATATTTATACAGGGCACATAAAAAGAGATTTAAAATTACAGTCAAATAACAATGAACATTTATAACCGCCTAAATGTGTGTTAAAATTGTGCAAAAGTGAGCTAGCAGCATATTCCTTTGTAAACAGTACATTTTGAAAAGTATTATTGCACACGTTTATACAGCGATGCACTTCCTAACGCCAATGCATCAAATATATAACATATAAATATGTTAAAATTCTAAAAAAGACAATATAAAAAAGTCAATATTAATAATTTATACTGCATAAATAAATAAATATTATGCTAAAAAATCATTGTGCAAAATGGCAATGTGTTTCACTTTCGCTGAAATAGCTTTAGTGTGTCTAGTTCATTCATTTAAGTTTAAGCTGGCTCACTAAAATATTAAAATCTAATGCCATGTTACATTGTATAGAAACCTGCTTATATTAAAGTGCCTGTGCTGAACCACATAAACACGGATAGAAACCTATCCCTTGCCCCTTTGGCAACCCAGGAGGATTACACGACCTGGTGTTGCACAAACAGCAATCCCAAATATAAAGTGCTAAGTGTTATAAGTGCAACCAACAAAATTGTGGGAGGTTTAAAATGATGATTGAGGAGAGAGATAAAATAACAGGATAGAAAAATGATAAGCTTGTGGTAAATCATGCATATGTCACTAGGGCACCTATTATGTTGGTTTGTCACAATAGGCCCGGAATGGATACAGTTACCGTGATCATATGAATGCAGAGATGGAATATAGGACAAAACAGCTTTAACTCGAATTAAAGGAAGGTATGCATGTCTTCCCTATCGTTGAGGCCGTTAGGATGCTTACTGTTAAGATTCAAAATGTATCTTGTCTCTAACTGCCTCAAAGTCTTGTCCCTATCTCCACCTCGCTTTAGTACCGGTGCCTGATCAATTACAAAATAAGTCAAACAGTTCACATTCTTATTGTGACTCACTTTAAAATGTCGGGCTACCGGGTAAGCCGGATCACTGTTAATGATGGCACGAATGTGCTGTAGGATACGCATATAAACAGGATTTTTTGTGCTGCCTACATAGCGCAAGCCGCATGTACAAGTGAGGACGTATATAGCGTACTCAGTGCGGCAGTCATATTTCCCCCTGATGGGCAATTCTTTTGTTTTAAAAGGGGTTTTGTATGTGGCAGTGTTGGCTCCAAAGTTGCATGCCCTGCAAGTGGCACACTTGCGAAAGCCATTACTCGTGGGCATCCAAGTTTGAATACTGGTAGACCCAGTAGGAATCTCCTTAGATAAGAGATTGGCCATGTTTTTAGATTTTCTGAACGTCACGCTGGGATGTTCTAGCAACGTGTTTTTCAGAATGGGGTCAGTTAGAACTATGGGCCAATTTTTATTCATGATGTTACGTATTTTGCGTTCCTGTCTACAATAAGTGGTGATAAGTCTAGGTGAATTATTCTCATCCGCTGTACTCATGTCACTCACATTGGTGCTAGGTAATAGGGTCGTTCTGGGTCTTTCGCTTGTTTTCACCATGGCTTTCTTGAGAATTTCCTCACTGTACCCTCTCTGGCGCATACGCTCTAAGCATGATTGACTGCAGACCTCGAATTGCTCCGATGTACTGCAGATACGTTTAAGCCGTAACAATTCCCCGTAGGGTATGCTAGCTATTAAATGACGTGGATGCGCACTAGATGCATGTAATATTGCATTGCCAGCAGATGGTTTTCTGTAGGCTGAGGTAATCAGTGTCTCATCAGTTATTTGTACCTGGACATCCAAGAATTCTAGCTTAGTGTCACTCATGTTGGAAGTAAAATGAAGATTAAACTCATTAATGTTTAACAAGTTAACAAACTCTTGTGCACTTTGCATACTGCCGTTCCAAATAACGAAAACATCGTCTATATAACGAAGCCATGAAATCACATTATTTCGAACATAGCCCTGTGTTCGTTCATGAGGACCTGCTTTTCCCAAAAACCCACATGCAAACACGCGTAGCTTGGGGAAAAGCAGGCCCCCATGGCTACCCCTTGTTTTTGTCTGTATATATTCTTTTCAAAGGAAAAGTAGTTATTATTAAGGCACCATGAGATAAGAGACATTAACATCTTATTATGCATAGCATATTCAGCAGGACGTGTGTTTAGAAAGTATTCAACACCACGCAGGCCACATTCGTGTCTTATGCTGGTATAGAGAGACTCTATATCCAGAGTTAGTAAAATCCAATCCTTTGACCAAGTTATGTTGTTAAGGTGTCTTAAAAAATCCCCTGTGTCTTTCAAATAAGAGGGCAAAGCTTTACCAAGTCCTGCAGATAGAAGTCAATATAAGAGCCCACATTCTCAGTCATGCTTCCTATCGCCGAAATTATAGGGCGTCCAGGAACGGGGGTAGTGTTTTTATGGATTTTTGGTAGCAAATAAAGGAAGGGTAGCCGGGGGTGAGTGTTGAATAGAAATTTATACTCTTCATTAGATATCAAACCCTCAGATTTCCATTTTAATAGTTCCTTTTTAATATTCTCCTTCGCTTTGTTATATTTGCTCCAAGTTATTTGCTCATAACACTCACAGTTATTCAACTGTCTCTTGGCTTCTAAATCGTATTGTTGTTTGGGCCACAGGACCACATTGCCCCCTTTATCAGATTTTTTGACAATGATAGAGGCATCATTGGCTAGCTTATCAATCAGCTTTTTCAAAGAAACTTGTCGTTGGTTATAAGTGAACCTTCTATTGCGATTAATGGAACAATTCAATTCTTTTATTTCCTCCACGATGCGGTCATGAAAGACGTCGATTGCGTCTCTTGGCATCAATGGCATAAAGGTTGACTTAGGTTTGAAAGGGCTTTCCCCAGCACCTTTTTGCAATAAATTCAGTTCTCTAAGTTTGGTTTGAGTTGGTGCTTGGGAACTCAAATCGTCTTCATTGTTCAAGCTATGTAAAGCCCATAACGCTGGTATTTCTCCGACTTGTAGGCCGGAGGAGTCAGAGGCTGCCTGCTTGTCTTGCTTGTCTTCTCCTAGATTTTTTTAGGGCATGAAACTTTTTGAGTTTTAATTTTCTGATGAAAAGAAATACATCTACCCGCGTAGAAGCATAGTCAAAGTTGGTATTAGGGCAGAAGTTGAGACCTAAAGCAAGCAATTGTTCCTCAGCTTTCGTAAGGGTTATTGAGCTGAGGTTAACTACAGTGTTGTCTTTCATTGTTTCTTTTTCCGCCAGTAGTTTTGCCTCCTTTTTGGCTTGCCTTTTCCGTTTTCTACGGGCGGTTTTTCTGACGGTGTCCCGCCTTCGTCGGCTTGTTTTCTTTCCTTTCTCGGTCTCAGAGTTTTCAGCCGATCCTGTACTAAAAAATCAACTTCATCGCCAAGTCCTGGAATTATATTCGCATTTTCCAAGTTGCTTGAATTCGAACCAACTGAATTTAAGCTAGACTCACTTGTTAGCGATATTGTGTCTAACTCTGGTGAATCCCCAGTTGTTGTTGGTTGTCTAGCTTCCAAGACGTTAGGTTTGGTTACCATTGTCCCCTTCATTTTGCGGATATTTTCGTACTTCTTAGCAAAAGTGTAGATTTGGCCTCTTTCATAATCTTCCAGGTCCCTGGCAAATGTATGTACTTTTCTGTTTTTTATTTTTTCTTCATACTTTTTTAAGCGTTCTTTAATTATATATATATTCACTGAAAAAAACATAGGTTTCACACCAGTTATAGTTAGGAATTAGCATTTACAAAACCAATGAAATTCACTGAAAAAAACGTAGTTTTCACACCAGTTATAGTTAGGAATTAGCATTTAAAAAACCTATTAAATTCACTAAAAAAACCATAGGCTTCACATCAGTTATAGTTAGCTGGAAATTTTACTGACATAAAACCAATGAAATTCCACATTATAGTTAGTTGGACTCACTATAACATGCGCGCCTGCAATGCACTGCTGATGACGTCACATATTACATCACTCATGACATGGTCAGTGACATCACTCATGACATCACTGATAACACCATCCAGTGAATGTGTGTCTTTATGAAAAATAAATATGTTTTATATATGTATTTGTAAAGGACGATGGAAGAATAAATGGTTAAATAAGTGTGTAAATGGATGTTTTTTTTAAAAAGAATTGATTGGTTAACTGCCTTATTAAGTGTATCTTAGTGAATACATATATTAACGAGTAATTTTTAAATATTTAAATATATGTATCAGTGTTTCACTTTGTGTATAAGTGGCTGCATGGGTTGGTGACTGACTCACTGTTTGTATGTGTTTTGAAGACAGCATATGTGCATGACTGTATGGGTGTATGAGTGTGTATATGTGTGTGTTAGTGAGTGAATACCTGTCTCACTAGTGTCTTTATGAGGAACTACATATGTTTTATTCTTGTATATATGAGCATTGATGTATATCAGTAAGTATATGTATATGTTAGAGAAAGAGATTGAAAGAGTTCCTGTTTAAAAAAGTATGTGTTTCTATAAGTGATTGTTTAAGAGAGTAAGTATGTGTAAGTTTCCTTAGAAGTAATGTGCTAATGTATGTATAGCTGTATATGCAAATAAATGGATGTTCAATATTTTATTTGCATGTGTGAGTATGTGTGTGAGTAACTTTTGTAAGACTGTCGGTGTGTAACAGGATGTATATGTGTATCACTATATATGATGAGTGAGAATATGTATGAGTGACTATATAGAAATGTTGGTGTATGAGTGGATGTGTATATAGATGGTGGAATTACTGAATTGGTTATTGTAACTGGTATGGGTATCTCAATTTTTTTGAAAATGTTAGTTTCTATTGTTTGAATATGTGTTTCAAGGGTTTCATTACACTGAAAGGAGGTCTGTCAGTCTGTCACAAGGATGGTGTTATCAGTGATGTCATGAGTGATGTCACTGACCATGTCATGAGTGATGTAATATGTGACGTCATCAGCAGTGCATTGCAGGTGCGCAAGTTATAGTGAGTCCAACTAAGTATAACGTGGAATTTCATTGGTTTTATGTCAGTAAAATTTCCAGCTAACTATAACTGATGTGAAGCCTATGGTTTTTTTAGTGAATTTAATAGGTTTTTTAAATGCTAATTCCTAACTATAACTGGTGTGAAACCTATGGTTTTTTCAGTGAATTTCATTGTTTTTTTAAATGCTAATTCCTAACTATAACTGGTGTGAAACCTATGGTTTTTTCAGTGAATTTCATTGGTTTTTTAAATGCTAATTCCTAACTATAACTGGTGTGAAACCTATGGTTTTTTCAGTGAATTTCAAAGGTTTTTTAAATGCTAATTCCTAACTATAAGTCTCACATTATAAATAAGACTGTTAGCGCTCTAGTTGTTCTTTAGAACACTCTGGTACATTCTGTCATTGGGCTACAGTTGGGCTACATCTAGCTGATATTTGGGCTACATTTGTGTTTTTTTGTCTCTGGTGGCCATCTTTTGGCTACATTGGGCTACATTTGGGCTACATTTTGGCTCTAACATATATAAAGCCCAATGTAGCACAATACATATTTTTCCAAAGTTAATTTTCGTAAAAACAACTTCAGAATAGGGCTACCTGTCCCTACAATTATCCCATTTTAAAAAAAAATTTTTTTTTTGGAGCGCTCCCGGTGTGCGCCCCAGGGAGCGCCCCGGAAAGCGTACTTCTATAAAGCGCCCCGGGGCGCGCTCCGGGGAGCGTCCCGTAAGCCCCAATATCGCGAACGAAAACATGATCGTGACGTATCGCGTAGCCGCGTCCGCATGATACGCACGGCGTAAGCGCACCCGGAAGTACTCGAGCGAATACGATCGTGCAACGTAAACATCCGACGCGCTTACGCTACGCGACCCGGAGCGCGCCCCAGGGCACGCCCCGGGGCGCGTAGCGTAAGCGCGTCGGGTCATGTGACCTGAAAATAACTCTTTTCATTGGTTCATAATAGTTTTGGTTTCATAATGATGAAGCCCCTGGTCTTGTGACCTGAAAATAACACTTCTCATTGGTTCAGGGCAGTTTTTTTTCCAAATGATGAAAGACCCCACCTTTTTTCCTTATTCTGACTTTGTCCTTTGACTGAGGAAGGCCTGTTTGTAAATCTCTGTACCTTTTTGATCTTTATAATGGCTTCAGTAGCAGCAGCAGCTGGTGCATCTGCCCCACCACCACCACCACCAAAAGGACCAGCTCAAGATTATATTGGTGGTCAAGAAGAGGAGGAGGAGGAAGAGGAAGAGGAGGAGGGGAGGAGAAGATGGCTGTCTGAAGAAAATACCCCATACAAGCCCAAGCCACACATTGTATGGGAGTTTTTTTTCACTCCCAGAGGGCAAGAAAAAAGTGAATGCGGCCAAGGTAACTTGCCTAATCTGCAATGAAGAACTCTCAAGGGGCAACCCAAACAAAAAATATTCATTTGGTAACTATACCATGATTCGTCATATGACCCATAAGCATCCTAACAACTATTCTCGTGCAGAGCTCAGGGAACTGGCCAGTAACCTCCCCCAGTCTTCAAGGACCACCTCCCAAAGAAACGAACCCACTTCATCGGGACCAGAAACATCAGAGATGATGTCTTGTATTCAGCCAAGATTTGCTGATTTTAAAATCACTTGTACTGCATGTGGCAAGCTTATCGCCTATGGTGAACAGAGCATAAAGCTCATCGTCCTTGCAGGTGACAATCACAAGTGCCCTAAAAAGAACTAATTTTTGGGGTTTTTTGTTTTTTTGCTCCAGTTGAGCCAGTTTCAATTCCCTTTTTTTTGTTTCTCCCCCTAAAAAAATACAAAAAAAATATAAAACTGTTTTGAAAAGCCAAAAAAAGTACAAAATGTTCAAAAAACACAAAAAAAAATAAAGCAACAAAAAGAAGAAAAAAAGCTCTTTTTAGAACTACCTCCAATTTCTAAAAAAAAGTCTTCCTTTTTTAAAAACTCTGTCATTCTTTTTTCCTCATAGTACGCTCCCCGGTACGCGCACCGGGGAGCGCACCGAGCGCTCCCCCCGCGCAAAACGAAAAAAATATATATTTTAAATGCCCCGCTGGTCCCTTTTATTGCACCCACATCAAACCTAGCGGGTCAGAGGGGGTCTATCCCTGACGCCTTATGGTCATTTCACCCTTTGTTTTAGTCACCTCTTGTGTCTCGATTTTACCGAGACACAAGATGGCGGCCGCTCCGGACTGTTTCGAATGTTTACAGACACCCGAGAACCAATCAGCTTTCCGTGCGCACCTCGCGTGACGCGCCCGGAGCGCTCCCCGGGGCGTGTACCGGGGCGCGCCTATAGATATATATATTTTTTTTTTAACCTAAATTACTCAAAATCTACTGGAGCACATATTTCGAGACATAGCAAAGGCACATCGGGCTACCAGTCCCTACAATTTTGCCAAATTTGGTGGAAATCCATTCAGCCGTTCGGGCTAAAAGTGAAATCGACCGCCCTATGGAAATTAACATGGAGAAAACGCGTTTTGGGACCCCCCTTTTATCTCGGCCCCCGCTTGACGAATCCCCCCCAAACTTTCAGGGAAGGACCGGGGCGCCGCGAGGCCATTTTGAGGAAATTTTCAGGCAGATCCGTCAAGTGAAGCCAAAGTTATTCTAAATAGAATTTTGAGATTTAACATTGAAAAAAATCCTAACTATAACTACCTACTGGCGACCGCCAGTAGGTAATATATATATTTCCAAATCCTGCACAGCCGCCACGTCTTGATTCACGCGATGCAGTTAAAGCAGGACACGGACCGAGGTTTCGTGCTCGTTAATTTTTTATTTGCCCAAGTGTCTGAGACGCTTTTCGCAGCGCGAACGCCGCTTGTTCACTTGACAATATATATTGTTGTTCCAGGTTGTCCACCTCTTGAGTAGCACACGAGCAGCAGCTTAATTTATGTGTAGGTGAGGGCGGCGATCCGCTTGTAGATGCTGCTCCGTAATGGATCTGCCCGACGCGTTTCGAAGCTCCATCTGCTTCTCTTCAGGGGCTTTAACGGAAGCGGTGTGCGCACCCGCTGACACACTTCTCCAATTTCCATATGACACACCCGCCGACATCTACAATCAATCCCCGTCCTCACCTACACATAAATTAAGCTGCAGCTCATGTGCTACTCAAGAGGTGGGCAACCTGGAGCGACAATATATATATATATATATATGTGTGCAACTTTTCTTCCAAAGCAACCAAAAGGACACAGAGGGAACAGTGTGGAAGATCAGTTTTAATTCAAATAATCAGCAGGCATGATGCATTTCGACGCTACGGTCTTCGTCAGATGCCCTTCTAAACGGAAATGGGTTCCACCCTCATTCAAAACTCCCTGGCTCCTCCTTTTAACATGGAGTACAGCTGGCCCTAAATTACGATCCCAGTCTTTTTTTATTTGTAGTCCCATACCTCTCACTACATGGCCCTGAAGTCTCTGGATCAGTTCAAGCTGTTGATGGGGCTCCTTGATTACAGCTGTCAAATGCCTTGTAGAGGCGGGTGCTGTGTTCCCAAATGCTCCGAAAATGTAAAGTCCGATCTTCCTCACGTCCCCCACACACTTCGCCTCTTTAAAACTTCTTCCTGCGCTGGTCATGGAAAACGTAGAACAGTGCCTGTTTTCCTCCGTACAATCCGGTTTGCCTTCAGTGCAAACGACCAAATGCTGGGTAGGTTTCATGAGGCGGTCCGAGGTACCTCCAATACCTTGGCTAACTTCGAACGCCGCTTGTTCACTCGACAATATATATTGTCGTTCCAGGTTGTCCACCTCTTGAGTAGCAGATGAGCAGCAGCTTAATTTATGTGTAGGTGAGGACGGCGATCCGCTTGTAGATGCCGCTCCGTAATGGATCTGCCCAACGCGTTTCGAAGCTCCATCTGCTTCTCTTCAGGGGCTTTAACGGAAGCGGTGTGCGCACCCGCTGACACACTTCTCCAATTTTCAGGAGCTCTCCCTTCCAGATAGAGTTACCCCCCAACCCCAGCCGACTCAAACCCTCTGTGACTCACTTAACTCTTACTTCATAGAGAAAATCTCGACAATAAAAAATAATATCCCGACTCCGGCATCTCCCACCCCTCCCCCTCTCTCCCCTATTAATACCAGTACCCTGACTAAGTTTCCACCCATATCCCAACAAGAGTTTGTTTCTCTCCTTCATAAAGTCAGCTCGGGATCCCCCAATGACTGCTGTCCCCCGCAGATTCTGAAAGAAGCCTTTCTTGCATGTCCAGGCCCCCCTCTAGCCCTACTTAACAACTCCCTCGCAACCGGGAAGGTCCCATCCTCTTTCAAGCAAGCCGCAGTCTTACCCATACTGAAGAAATCCAATGCAGACCCATTAACTCTCAGTAACTACAGACCCATCTCCCTCCTGCCCTATCTAGGAAAGATCTTGGAGACCTACGTTACCCGCTGCCTGTGCTCTTTTATAGAGAAATCTTCCTTCTTAGACCCTCAACAAGCGGGTTTCAGACCCCTCCACTCCACCGAGGCGGTCATAGTAGCAGTCATGGACACCCTCAGGAAGGGCGCTGACAAAAACATCCCTCAAGCCCTTGTCCTATTGGATCTCTCGGCGGCGTTCGACACGGTCGATCACTCCATCTTGATCGACCGTGTCCATAACGCCGGCATTCAGGGATTAGCCCTTGACTGGCTCAGATCTTTTCTGCACCAGCGCTCTCAGTCCGTTCACCTTTCCACCTTCTCTGCACCCTACACCTCCCTTCCCTGCGGTGTACCTCAGGGCTCTGCACTCTCCCCTCTTCTTTTTAATTTGTACCTCCAACCCCTGTTAGCCTCCCTCCACAACTCCCCGGTCACCATCTTTAACTATCAGGACGATCTCCAGCTAATCTTCCCCATAGATTCCCCCCCTTCCTCCCGTACTAATTTCCAGTCCATTATGCTGACCATTGCAGAGTGGATGTACCACAGCCACTTAAAGCTGAACCCTACCAAAACCGAGCTCGTTCTGGTAGGAGGCCCCAACCACCCATGGAATTCCACCTTCTGGCCAACATCGTTGGGGACAGCACCCACTCCCGTGAGCTCAGTCAAAAGCCTGGGGGTGATCATTTCAGAAGATCTATCCATGAGACCGCAAATCAACGCGGTCACCTCCGCCTGTTTCTTCCATCTCAGGCGGATCCGCAAGATCAGCAGGTTTCTCACCAAAGAAGCCCTGATCCAAGTTGTTATTGCGCTTATCACCTCTAGGCTCGATTATGCCAACACTCTGTACGCAGGAATCCCTGCATGTCACCTCCACCGATTGCAGCTGGTGCAGAATCAGGCCGCTCGCCTGATCTTCCGCCAGCCCAAACATCAGCACGTCACTCCCCTCCTCCGTAGTCTACATTGGCTCCCTGTCTCTAAACGCTGCACCTTCAAATTGGCATGCACAACCTATAAGGCCCTCTCAGATACAGCCCCTGCTTTCATCTCCTCGGTCCTATCCCGTCACCTCCCTTCTAGAGCTCTTCGCTCAGCATCACAAAATCTCCTTGTTGTTCCCAAATTTAAAAGGAAAAAACATGGTGGCCTGAGCTTTTCTGTCCTGGCTCCTTCCACCTGGAACTCGATGCCACCTTCCCTTCGTCTCTGCCAAAATTATGACTGTTTCCGCAGACTGTTGAAAACCCTGCTCTTCCAATCCGCTTATGAATAACCCTCTCACTCTGGATCACGTTATTTGTCATTGAGCGCCAAGAAACCTATGGTGATAGTGCGCGTTACAAATAATTTTAACGTAACGTAACGTATATGACACACCCGCCGACATCTACAAGCCAATCCCCGTCCTCACCTACACATAAATTAAGCTGCTGCTCATGTGCTACTCAAGAGGTGGACAACCTGGAGCGACAATATATATATTATATAATATATATATATATATATATATATATATATATATATATATATATATATATACACACACACAGAACTTCGTTTCAATATCCTGAATTCACCAGAGAAACGAAAACGGACCCAGTCAGGTAATTTCCAATATTTTATTTCGCGTGCAACACCACATGACCGCCATGACGCGTTTCGGACCCTATGAGCCCTTGTTCACATAACGTTGTATTGGCAAGCCCCACCCATATAAAGTGCAAATGCAGGTTATCTGACCACCAGGCATAAGGACATAAACAACAGACTTCCGCAGAATTTCATCATAATACATTAGAAAGTTCTATTCAATTTATTTTTACAACATTAATATTTGCATTTCTAAACGGATGTAAATGAAACCATTTAAGCCCCACAACTTTATAAGAATCATAGATCTAGCAGCATACATGAAGGAGTGCAAAATATTTTCGTGTGTGCAACATTCCGCAAATAAATATACAACAATATAAATAAGTATTTAAAATGTGCAAAGTTGCTTCAGAGTGTGCAAAATACGCTATATTTGTGCAAAGTATACTGTGGTCTAGGTAACTTTAACCTCTAGTTAACTGCTAAAGAACCAGAGTCTGCGCGAGATTTACCCAGTTATATCCCACTTTCTATACATTAATGAGAGTGTCTTTTACTGCTGATGTCGTTAGACCACCAGCAGTAAGCTTTTTTTCATCTCAGCTGCTTATTGTATTGGATCTAAGACCCTGCGTGCGTGGAGTCTTTGTATCATAATAAAGCCCCTGTGGGCTGATTACATTCCATGGGTACGCTGCGTCCTAACTGGCCAAGCATTACTGTGCATCAATATGAATAACAGAGAAAAAAAGCGAGAAATCATTACGTGGGTCATATAGACCATCCCTTGTGTATCAACTTGAAGTTGTGTTCTTAAAAAATGTGCAATTTCCCTTGTATACAGCCGTATACAAATTGATTCATACTACTGACTAGGCATGCAACTTATTAATCCACACTATGTACCCATTTGCTGTCATCTAAATCCACTAATCGTTGGGCCTCTAGAGACATGTATACATATCATCACTTGAGTTCAAACAATTCGGTGTTTTGGAGTCAAACTCAAGGATGTATCTTGTCTCTAACAATCTCAGTTGGGCCTCACAGTCTCCCCCTCCACGTAACTGTGGGACCAGGTCGATGGCAAAGTAGCTCAAACACCCCAGATCATTTCCATGACAAGATTTGAAATGCCTTGCCACTGGGTATGTCTCATCCTGATTACTAATTGCCCGCATGTGCTGGAGTATGCGCTTGTGGACCTGCAACTTGGTGCAGGCCACACGCACACTCCAGCACATACACCGCATATTCCGATTTGCATGTTAAGTTTTTTAGAGATGGACACTGGCACATCACTAAAGGGAGTCGTGTAAGAGATCTTATTTTTCCCCAGCTTGCACGCTTTACATGAGGCGCATTTACTAAACCCTCTAGTGGTTTGCAGCCAGGAGCTACTGCTACTCACCTCCGGACTACTTTTCACGAGCATATCACTCATCGAGAGTGCTCGGCTAAATGTAATAGCCGGAGTTTTAGACAACGTCTCCAATGATGGGGTCACCCTGAACAATAGGGCAGTTTTTACGGATGATGTTGCGCAATTGTTTGTTCTGCCTGCTGTAGGTGGTGATAAGCTTTGGTTGATCCAGAGCTGTTTTGACAGGGATTGATGGTATCCCTGTATCTTCACCCTGGGTTAATGGGTGAGGAATCAAATTATCTCTAGAGATAGCTCTATCTATCACCACTGCTGAATAGCCTCTGGCCAAAAATCTGATTCTACTCCTCTGTTGGGCCTGCCTACACTCATTATACGTGCTACAGATCCGTCTAATCTGCAGCATCTCCCATAGGGGATTCTGCGGACTAGATGACCCGGGTGATAACTGGTAGCATGCAGGACTGTGTTCCCTGCTGTAACCTTGCGATGCAACCTGGTTTCCATTTTGCTGTTTTCAATATAAACTTCCACATCGAGGAAGTTCACTGATACCCTGCTCAACTGTCCAGTGAACTTAAGATTTAAATTGTTCACATTGATCCCTTCAATAAATGTATCTGCTATTGATTCCAAGCCTTTCCAGATGATAAAAAGGTTGTCAATATATCTGTACCATGCTATTATGTTGTTAGACATGATATCCTCAAATTGGGTTCTGAGGACTTGCTCCTCCCACAGCCCCATGTGCAAGCATGCGTAGCTGGGGGAGAAGCAAACCCCCATCGCCACTCCCCTCAATTGCTGGAAAACTTGGCTCTGGAAGAGAAAATAATTATTGTTAAGGCATGTCTGAATCATATCAACAAGCATTCTATTATGATTCAACATATGGGCAAGTTTGGTTCGCAAGAAATGTTCCACTGCACGTACACCTTCCAGATGGTTAATACTCATGTACAATGCAGTTACATCAAATGTAATCAGCATGAAGTCTTGCTGCCATTCTATAGTTTAGATTTTCTTCCAAAAATCCCCAGTATCCTGCAAGTATGAAGGCAGGCTCTTGACATGTTCTTGGAGGAAGTAATCTATATACCGGGAGGTATTCTCAAAAATGCTTTGTTTGGCCAAAATGATCGGTCTCCCGGGCGGCTTTGCAGGATCCTTGTGCACTTTCGGGATTAGATAAAAGACGGGAATTATTGGATGATTAGTTTTTAAAAGTTTGAACTCATCACCACTGATCAGTCCCGCACTTTTCCAAGATAATAATTTGGAATTGAAGTTGTTCCAAGTTGTTTTCACTGTTGGCCAGTCACTACGCCTATACCATTGTCGATCGCTAAGATGTTGCATAGCCTCCTCCATGTACATAGTTTTTGGCCACAGAACAATATTCCCGCCTTTATAAGACTGTCTTATTATCACGTTGTTATTGCTCTGTAATTTCTGCATCAGACTCCCATACGCATTGTTGTGCTTGCGTTTCTTGTTCTCACTTGACAATGTGACCGTATGTAGATTCTTAATTTGAATGGTCACCAGTTCATTAAACACATCAATATTGTCATGCATGAGAACGGGGCTGAAGGTGGGTTTGGGTCTAAATTGTGTTGACCCTGGTGCATTTACTCTTGGCAGTGCCGTGGTATCTGAGCTACTCCCATCTGTACTTCCTTCTCTGTGCAGCTCATGCAGATCACAATATAGCTCATAATCACCCGCTAAGATACTAGGTGATCTTGGATGAGATGTGGTAATGGATTTCAGTACATTTTGTGTCTTGTTTTTGTTAAGAAGATGAAATTTCCTTAGCTTCAGTTTGCGGATATATTTGAACAGATCCATTCTTGTACGAGCATAGTTAATCTATATGATATATATATCATACACAATAAGCACCCAAAAAATACAAAAATATGAAGAAAAAACATATTAATGTACAAAATAAATAAAATATTGAAAATTGAAAGACCCAAAAAAAGCATTTACAAAAAATGCTATAAACATTCAAATCAATGTAAAATTTGAAAAACAATGTAAATTATAAACGATAAACCATATTTAATCAAAATTACGAAAACTATTGAAATCTAAAAAACTTTAATATACTGTTCCCACTCAAGTCTATGCTATGGTATGGTAAGTGTTGGACTTCTGAGAGGTAACATTTACTATACGTTCTCCAGTCTGTGCTGTAGTAGGGAACGCATTGGATTTCGGAGGGATAAAATTAGCTATTCCCACTCCAAGGAGCGCAACTGTAGAAGAAGTGTCTGACTTAGGAAGGGAAACATTTGCTATTCTCACACCAGTTTGTGCAACAGTACGGAAAGCGTAGGACTGCGGATTGGGGACATTTGCTATTTCCCCTCTAGTCTGTGCAACTGTAGGGAAAGCATTGGATTTCGGAGAGCTGAGATATATACGATTCCCTCTCCAAACAGTGCAACAGGAAGGAAAGTGTTGATTTGAAAAGAGGTTAATTTTACTATTCATACTGCAGTCTAAACAAGAGTAGAGAAAGAACTTCACTTCAAGTACATTACATTTATTAGTAACTCCATAAATGTAGAAAAAATAATAAACTCTAAGTATATTAATTAACATAAAATATATATGTATATGTAATACAAAATCAAAATACATTAAACAATTTACATAATTACTATTCAATAAAATAATTATCAATTAATAAATAATTGTTATTCAATTATTAACTATGTATTTAAATATTTAGCTTCCCACCCTTGACTCCTATATACCTAGCAGCCTGCATCTAAAATATAACTTCAAAAATAAGTATTCCATAATTTACATATTTAAAATAAATTAAATAAATAGTCAATAATTTCTCTCGCCCTTCAACCATTTTTCAGGAACTGGAATAATTTCCCTCAGGCTGCTAATCACAAGCCTCTACCCATGTGCTGGCAGAGTAATCTCACCTCATTAGTTAATAGCCAATATCTCAAGACTCAAGCCTGATCATAATCAGTCTACAGAATCCTTGGTGAATAAAGAGACTCACTGGATTAGATCTCAAAAACAGTGCATTTCAATTGTACATTCAGATATTATTCTTGCCCAACGTTTACCTAACCCTATGGAGAACTGGAATGTAATCAGGCTAACGCAGAAGGATTCTTCATTAACACCTTTGCTGCTAAGCAGATTTCCCTCCTGTGCTGAAATTTACGGAATCCCCTTTTGCATGACGAGCTCAGCTCGTCATGAGCACACAAGAGGTGTACCTCATGACGAGCTGAGCTCGTCATGAGCATCGAAGGGGTTAACTAATGGTTTATTGGCCTTGACTGTGCGTTCTTATCCGCCCACAGGCTTATCAATTCAATTCAGGAACACCCCAGTTTTCCAACATAGTGACACATCTTGACAGCCCTCCGTCCCTTTCGCGACCGCCACAACCACAAGGTCAAAGCCCACAAGCGAGCAAAGAAGTGCAAGTACTAACAAATGTAATTGATCTTGAATGCCCAGAGAAGTCCAATTTGAATGAAGTTGACTGACTAAGGGAAGGGCTTTCTCATGCTTGCCAGGTTAGAACATTTATCTCTCCAATCTCATCTTGAACTGCCCACACTTTAGTATTCATTGGTGGGCTCTAATATGCCTACGCATGCACTAAGTTACTTAGTTGAGTTTGCTGTGTCCCAGCAGCAATATGCAAGTCAAGATATACATGTTTATACAATTACCACTGCTACAACCCAAAGAGATACCTCATCCATAAGCATTGACCAATTATACCAGACACAATTCGATCAGAAGATAGCCGAATTCCACCTTTCAAACTGCTGCCTTGGAAGGCAGCTGGTATATGAGGGAAACTTGCAGACCCACAATGGGACAACTTTATCAATGGGTTTGATATAGTTATTTTACAAGAAACTTGGGCCCTGGAAAAAATCTTAAGGCAAGAGTGCACCAACCATAGCGTAGAAGCAGTTCTCTCTAAAGAAGGTAGCATGTCTGGCAGGCTCCTAATTTGGCTAAAAAATATGGCAGGTGTTGCCATCAAAAGATTCGACATTAACATCAATGAAATCTTAGGCCTGCACATTAGTGGGCAGAAAGGGTGCAGGGTCAATGTCTATAACATCTATAATCGGTCAACATGTAGGGATAAATATTCGCCTATTTTATAGTTATTGGCACACATCCTCATTGAGTGCTTAGACAAATACCTGTAGTATTAGCAGGTGCTTTTACTACCACCTTTTAGCCCCTTGAAGGGTTAACAGCAATTACAAAGGGAGAAGATGAACCAAGAGGTATCCAGAAATAGGAGGTTAAACCGCTTACCACATGGTCCTCCGTGGCACTTCAATGGCTGCCACTCATCATTACCATTGGGTTGTCTGCCTGTAATGGCAGGGTCAAGTCAGATAAGCTCCTTACCCCAACATTTGCTAGAGGGACCTGCCAGAGCAGCATTGACTATGTTATTCTTGATATTGACCTCTGGCACTTTGCGTTTGATTTTGAAATTATGACACGTAAAGATAGCAACCACAATGCACTTAGATTGATGATAAATGATAATCTGTTTAAGACCAATGCAATTATAGTCTAACAATCTGAAATTACCCCGACATTATCATACTATAGAAAAGCTATAAAGTGGTAAAAAATGAGTCTTAGTTCAGACATGCAGCCAGATTCATGAAGCTACCATTTTGCGATTAGCAAATAGCGAAAAATAGCGAATCGCTATTTGAGAGTCGCAAAATGGCATTCATGATAAAATGCGAGGAAAAATAGCGATTCGCAATCGATCGCAATTGGCGATTGCGATCTAGCCGCAATCGCTAAATAATCGCAGTTTTGGCATTTTCCCATGCCGAAATTGCGATATCGCAAATTGCGATATCGCAATTTGCGATCTCGCTAACTGCGAGATCGCAAAAACGGGAAGTCGCATTTCGAGCCCACTGATGACATCACAACCAGGAAGTAGGCTCACCACACCCACAAACAGAACACAGAGCCAGGGAGTGGCAGCAGGAAAGTGAGGAGCTCCAAAAGCAAGACCCTGCAGCACCCCAGCCTGAAGGAAAGTTTAGAAAGATGTCCCAGGATGCAGCAGGGAGCAATGGGCAGGAGAGGAAGAGGAAAATTACATTTTCTGAAGCTGAATTGGAGCATGTAATTGAGGGGGTGTGCAAGGACTATGGCAAGCTGTTTGGGAAAGACTCGCGCAGGATCTGGCAGCGCATCCGCGCCAAGGTCAATTCTGTCGGTGTCACCCAGCGCTCCATTGACGACATCAAAAAGCGCTGGTACGACCTGAGAGGACGTTCCAAGGAGCGGATTGCTGTGAGGCTTGGGGACCAACTGGGCACCGGTGGAGGGGAAGCATTAGCCACACCTAACACCCCATTGGAGAACCTGATCGAGGAGACCATAGCGCCAGCAGCCTGCGTGGGGGTGCTTCAGCTGGACTCCTCTCGACCCAGCCAACAACAAAGTCAAGGTAAGTGCCATGCGACTGCGACCCAGTCCCCTAACAATGCCCTTACATCCTGAACTAGCAACATGACATCCCCAAATATGCAGACCAAGCTCACCAAAAAAGCCCAATTGCATTGTGGTACTTGTAGTGTAATCATGAGCCCGCAGTCAGCCCAACAGTGCCAGAGCACTCATTGCTAAGTCTAACCAAAACCCAGTCAGGGAAAGCAAGGCTGCGTGCATGTGTCAACATTTCCTGCGCAAGATACATCACATTAATCATGCACCCTTTCACATTATAGGTGCAGGTGATCAAGCCAGCATGGACAGCGATGCGCTACACATCGCTGAGAGCCAGGAGGACACTGAGGGTGAGGGACAGTCCTCCCAACAACCTGGCACATCACAGCAACCAGCAGTGCAGCCAGCACCACCCACAGCACCAACACCCCGTGCCGACAGGGCCACCCCTGCAGCCACTGCAGTGCAGCCAGCACCACCTACAGCACCAACACCCCGTGCCGACAGGGCCGCCCCTGCAGCCACTGCAGTGCAGCCACCACCACCAACACAACCACCACCCCGTGCCGCCACAGCAGTGGTACAGGCTCCACCACCAGCGCCTCGGAGGCAGACGAGGCACACACCTGGTGGCAGGTCACAGACCAGCGCACTGAGGCACCAGCAGCGCCAGGGCCCAGCAGGCACCGGCAGGGCACTAGAAACACCCGACCCAGGTCTGGTCATTGAACGCCGCATGCTGGCGGTGCATCGCACGCAGGCACGCCACATGGCAGCAATGCTTGCACAGATGCAGGCAAACGGACAACATATTGCCCAGATGACAGCAGCTGTGAGACAGAACAACCAGCTGCTTGTATCCCAGCAGGACATGACCCGTCGACGCCACCGCCAACTACTGGCCCGCCTATCGGCCTACACTAGGTCTAATCATGTTGTTGGCCATGCCACATCTCAGCTGGCACGACGGTCACTTGCTATGCAGGCCCAAATGGTGCAGTGTTGCCAGGATGTGGCCAGGTCACTCGACCTACTCACTGCAGCTGTGCTTGGCAGACAGGCCACTGGCCAGGAAGAAGCAGAGGGGGGTGACGATGCAAGTGAGGCTGCGTCGACCAACAGCAGTGCCTCCTTACCACCGTTGCCTGCACCTCGCCGCAGCAGCAGGCCAACATCAGGAAGTAGGGCCAACACCGTCCCTCAGGATGCGGAGAGACGACTTGGCGCGTCTTGTCGTCAACATCGCTGAGGACTGTAAAACTATGAGGGAGGCCATGCAGTCGACCCCTGCAAACCCCCTACCCCAGCATGGGGAGGTATGGAGCAATACACTCCCCATCAGACAATTTGATACTTGAAGGCCTATTTATTGTGATGTAACATTAAAGAAGAAAGGTCAAACTTCATACACACTCATGTCATTATTTCATTCTTCATGCATGGGTGCAGTGTTGTGATAGTGGTATGTGTGCACTAGAAACAGTTTGTAGTGATGTGGTTGCGGCGCATGTGTCCTTCCGCAGGATCTTGTCCGCTGGCATGACGTACATGTGGAGGTGGCCGGTCGTCCCCTTCAGATTCACTGCCAGAGATGTCGACAGGTATCCGGCGCTTGGTTGCCATGTTATGTAGTATTGCGCAGACAGCCACAATGCGGCAGCACACTGCTGGACTGTAATACATGGCCCCACCTGTCTTGTGCAGTATGCGGAACCTGCTCTTGAGCAGGCCAAATGTCCTTTCTAATCAATTCCTTGTCCGTATGTGTGCAGCATTGTAACGCCGTTGCTGGGGTGTGGCAGGGTTGAAGTAAGGGGTCAGGAGGTATTCACAGAGGGCGTAGCCACTGCCACCTGAATGAGAGGAGCAGATGGTGATTGGCTGTGCTGCGCAGTTACTTCATAGCAATGTGACATTGTCGACAAAGTGCACTTACCAAGTAGGTGTCCTTCCCCTAACTCTCCCCTGACCAGTCGTGAGTGGAGGTCGCTGTGCCAGAATATGAAGGAGTCATGGGTACTCCCTGGGTACTGGGCCACAATGTCAGTGATGTATGACTTAGCATTGCAGACCATCTGTATGTTCAGGGAGTGGTAAGACTTTCTATTGCGGAACATATACTCTGTGGCAGTTGGTGGGCAGATGGTGACGTGGGTACAGTCTATACATCCAAGTACATGGGGAAAATGGGCTACATTGTAGAATTGTAGCTTGGTCAAGTCCAATTCCTATTGGCTCGTGGGAAATTTGATGTGACGGTGTAGCTGGGTGAGCATGGCGTCAACGAAAGTGTGGAGGCAGCGTGACATGGTGGGCTGGGATATCCCCCCAGCAGCCGCTACTATCCCCTGGAAACTCCCGGAGGCCAGGAGGTGCAGGCTACACAATACCTGCACATGTGTAGGCACTGCATTGGTACGGCTTGTTGGGTGCTGCATCAGGGGGTCAAGGTCCTGTATTAGCTGCATTATCATTTCCCCATTCAGCCTATATTTTGCATATATCTGCTCTCTGGTTTGGCCCAGCAAGGTGACCCGCTGGAGGAAAATCCTGTCCTGGATCCTGCGTCTCCTCTGTGCTGCTCGCTGTAGCCTTCGACGCCTCACCACCATGTACATTCCTGGCATTGTGGCACTCCAAATGCTGCTGCTGAAAGTCCTTATGTGTGATTGGTCAGGCCTGAACCCGTTGCTGATTGGCCAACGGTTTTTCAAATGTAATTTTTTCATGGCTTTTATGGTTACCACCTGCTTTGAGTTGTCCTTAATTTGTGCGGCGCAAACAGCGATTTTTGGGTTTTTCGCTATTAGCAATTTTTTATGAATGCCGATTGCGATTATATAGCGAATTCACAATTTATTTCACAGAATCCGTGGTTTGTCGCATTTTCCGATTCGCTAATGCTCGCCTACCGGGATTCTGCGATTTTTATTGCGAATTCGCTATTATGTGTTAGCGAATTCGCTATTTTCATGTTGAATGCCGATTATGTAAATTGCGCCCGCAATTGCATTTTCGCAGCGATTGCGGGCGCAATTTCACTTCATGAATCTGGCAGATAGTTTCTAAATATACGCTGCATTTAATAGAATTTTGGGCCCACTCAAAACCAGTCCACGAAATGAAATACCTTTGGGTAAACTGTATAATAATTTGTTTAGTGCCATACATTTGCTTGACATGAAACATCTACCCATTACAGACCAATCAGTCACATTGATAACCTTCAGAAAGTTTTCTGTCATCAATTGTTAGTTAGGCTACAAGACTGGTTAGGCAAGAGCAAGGTCATATCTCCTTTTCAAGCAGGGTTCTGCACCAAAATGAGTACCATTGACCAGGTTCCAGATTTCTGGGCCTTACAGTTTGGAAATATTTGACACTCTTCAAAGATCACCTCTACATGGCTTTTGTTGATTTTAGGGCTGCCTTTGACTTGTTCCCGAGACTCATACCATGGTCTGCTTTGGTTAGTATGAGATTAGACCCCTGCTTATTTGATGTCCTTATTAGACTCCATGAAAGGAACTATGCCCAAGTAAGGTGTGGGGCAATGGGGAGCTCACATATCGTATACCCATCAAACGTGGTGTGCACAAGGGATGCGTGCTCGCCCCTACTTTGTTTTCCCTTTATATATATGATATAGTGCACCACTTATCAACTTGTGTCCAGGATTGTCCAAGACGGGGGAGTCCGTTGATTCGTCACTATTATTTGCGAACTACACTGTTTTACTAGCCTACACTCTATGGCCCACATGCATCATTGTTTCATTTTGCACTTCCTAATTTGCGATTTTTCGGGAATCGCAAATTAGGAAATGCAAAATGGGATGCATGTACATTTTCTCAAAATATTTGAGAATCGGTAAAAATCGCAATTTTTACCATTTCTCAAATATTATGCGATTAGCAAAGTGCGAATTCGCAATTCCCATTCATTCCTATGGGCTAAAATGCCCATAGGAATGAATGGGAATTGCGAATTCGCACTTTGCTAATCGCAAATCCTGATTGCATTTCAAGGGTGGAGAGGGGGGTTCAAATGACCCCCCCCTGCAGCCATGAAATGTTGTTTTCGCATCATGTTGCACACACACATGTCCTAAGGACATGTGTGTCCGTAACATGAATGTGTAAAAAATGCTTTTGCAGCGTTTTTAACACTTTTTGCAAATTTACCGAGTGGTTCAACCACTCGGTAAATTTGACACCCTAATTGCGAATTCGCAATTATAAAAGTAATCATGCATTGCTTTTAAGAAATCCCAAATTTGCGATTTCTTAAAAGCAATCACATTTTTAGAAATCGCAAAAATTTTGCGATTTCTAAAAATGCTTGATGCATTCCAAAAAGCATTTTTGGAATCGCAAACGGCCGATTTTAAGGAATCGCACCGTTTGCGACTCCAAAAATGCTTGATGCATGTGCCCCTATGTGTCTTATGGAAACTATTGAACAGCTTTACAGAGTATTGTGATACCCGAGGAATGGAAGTAAGTACCTCCAAAACAAAGAATATAGGGCCCGATGTAGGTGGCCCAAATACCGGACGGTAACGGTGAAATTCGGTAAATTTCACTGTTATCGACCGGTATTTAGGCATGCTTGATGTAGGGAAGGAATTAGTAATAAGGAATCTGCAAATACTTATTACTGATTTCTAATTTACCGATTCGGATTTACCGAACACCCAAATACCGAATCCGTAAATAAGAAACAAGAAAAACAAGAAAAGAGATGTAGAAAAATTTGGTAATGCCGAATTTCCTTAAAATCGGTACTTAGGAGTCGGTAATTAACACTGACTGAAAGCAGGTGGTAATCAGATGCAGTGTATTTAAGCAGTCCCAAAATGCAACAGTGTGATCACTATGGCGCCTTCTATGTAATTGCAAGGTGTCTACGGCTACAGGCAGCAGGAGTGAGGATCTGGAGATGGGAGGAGCGCGTTTACAGACAGCGCATCACACTCTTCCAAATGACTGAGGCAGAGATCCATGAAAGGTACAGGCTACACCCCACACCATCCTGGACCTGATAAGGGACCTGCACCCACTCCTGGAGCATCCAACACCAAGGGCGCATGCTATACCACCACATTTGCTGGTGCTATGTAGCCTACACCTACTTGCATCTGGCAGTTACCAGGGGGTGATAGCTGCGGTAGGTGGGGTATCACAGAGTTGCCTGTTCCGTTTCTTTAACAGGTTCCTGGATGCCATGATGCAGAGAATGCATCACTACATAAGCTTCCCAAACACACAGGCGGAACTGCTGAAAACCAAGACAGACTTTTACCAAAGGGCACAGTTCCCGCATGTTATAGGGTGCATTGATGGGACACACATTCCAATCTGCCCACTTGCAGCCACTGAGTACATCTACAGAAACCGAAAATCCACCCACTCTATATATGTGTAGGTAATCTGCGATGCAGCCAACCTCATCACCGACATTGTGGCCAAATTTCCAGGGAGCACCCACGACTCATACATTTTCCAGAACAGTGGATCTGCACACTCCTGGCTGCGGGAGAATTTGGAGAAGGATACCTGCTTGATAAATCACTGTGACATACCCTGATGTATACTGCTGATGAATGTGTTGGTGTTTGTTATTAATGGCACTCTCTTTCTCACTTAGGTGATAGCGCTTATGCTGTGCGGTCATTCATCCTCACTCCTTTCCTAAACCCATTAACCCCAAGTGAGAGACGATAAAATGTGGCACACAAATCAACATGCAACATTGTGGAGCCCACGTTTGGACTATTGAAAAGCAGGTTGTGCTGCCTCCACAAAAGCAGAGGCGCACGTCAGTACACACCCATCATCTGCTGCAAAATCATCGCAACTTGTGCTATGCTGCACAACCTTGCCACTAAGAAAGGTAAAGAAGTTGAATTAACGGACTCTGAGGAAGATGATGATGAATTTGCACAGCAAGAGCAAGCACAGCAGAAGTGGGCCAGCACCAGATGGGAGACAACGACGGCCTGAGATCACATGCAACTATTTTTGAGTAAGTAAGGAGACACAGCCAGATGTTACATTTGAATGACGTAGTTTAATATTTTGGCACTAGGCCACTACACCAAGGGCTCAACTTGCCAGTCCTATTTCTAACCACCCTACGAGGATGTCAAGGGTTAAGTCACCCAGTTAAGTACACAAAGTGTGGCTTGCCTTAACGCCTGCGGCCACGAAGAACACTGCTGGATTCCCCTAGCAGACTGTTGTCACTGGCAATTGATCCAGTGCCAGCACCATGACGTCTGCTGCTCCTCCTGGTCTCAGTTGCATGGGGCGTTATACTGTTGCGATTTGTCGTCTCCTCACTTTCCCCCACATCACCTGCACCAGTATTGGCAGCCTGAATAGTTAGGAGCACTTCAAGTGCAGTTGTAACTTTAGCAAGCCCCCTTGAAACATCATGGCTGCAGTGTGCCATCACTTCCTGCATGGCCACGGAGCACCTGCAGAGCAGAGAAGTGGCATTGGAGAGTCGGTTTACCAACTTTGTATGATTCTCCATCTTCTGCCTCTCCCTGCGCCGTGCCATCCTGTCCTCATCAAGCTTGCTGCACAGCAGCATCACTGACTATAACATGTCCCTCATGCCCTCAACCATTTCCTTCATGCCCTCAGCCAGCGTCTTGGTCATTGACAGATGCCCTTCTCTACGTTCTGCATGTTTGCATTCAGGTGTCTCATCTGCCGCTGTATAGATTGTATTGCTTTCCCTTGCAGGCGTTGAACCTTTACCATGTTCGCCTCCAGCCCTGCAAACACACCATGCACCTCACCCTGCAAAGGTGGACTGGGTTCCCTAGCCCTGCGGCGTCTGGCACCTGTGTGTGATCGCTCTGTGGTGGACTGTGATCCTGCATTATTGCCATCCACTGGCACTGTCGACATTTCTTCAGCCCTGCTGTCTTCCAAGGACAACTCCATCTCTTGGAGCCTGGCAACTGCATGCCTCCTGGATCTTTTTATTGCCGGAGATGATACTGCTGGTGATGCTGGCAGTGGTGGTGATGCTGCCAGTGGTGGTAATGCTGGCAGTGATGCTGATGCTGGCAGTGGTGGTGATGCCGGTGGTTGGTGGTGTGGTGTGGTGTGCCCTGCACTTGCAATGGCCTCCTCCGATCTCTCCTTCTGGGGTGCCCTTCCTGCCTTGTCATGTGCAGACCTGCGCGATGTCTCGCCTGTGGACACAAATTATACATTAGCTCACTAGTCTTGCAGCACTACGTAACAATAATAAATTTTCATTTCTGCCAATCTATCTTTCTGTCCTCTGCTTGCTTATCACTGATGTGTGTCACATGCCTTTGTGTTCAGTGGGATGACTGTCATGATGGGTGTTACACTGACTACATCTCTCGCAATGCATTGCTGGTGTTTAGTAAAACCTGTACTGGAGTGGGATGCACACTGCCTGATTGGGGAATGGTAATAAACAAAAGGTTGTTAGTCTCAGAAAAGCACTGGGCACTCAGCCAAAAGTGGACGCAAAAGTATAATAGTGAACTGCAGTGTGGTGGTGCAACTGGGTGAGTGGAAAAACCCTTGTAACCACTCCGAAGTTTGAACTAATTATAGTACAGCTACCCTATGCACACACTCAACAATCTAATCAGTCGTGTATAAATGAATACACCAATGTTAATAAACAAAGCAAGCAGAAATAAACAGGGATCTCCTGCACAGTGTTCATCACGTTCGGTTCTTTAATTCTCTCTCAGAAACAGCCAGCCGACACGTGTTTCATCGCTTACAAGATTTATCCGTGCTGAGTATTAGGCAGTGTGAAAAAAAGAGGTCGCTCCGCCGGTGATACTTCTGACCCGGTAGGGCCTGCTACCTGACCAATCTATTCCTTAGGTTGTTAGCTGCATACAAATATGTGGGAACCCCAAGACGAAGTCGTCAGGGCTGAAATGTCAGAACCAAAATACATAGTGGACAAAATCAAGCGGATAACTCTTATTTCATTTATTGGATCCCACAAAGAAGTCGTCAGGGCTGTAGTCCCGGGAGCAAAGGAATCCGAAAGACGATGTGGAGGGGACCATGACTGAGGGCCAACATAAAATGACCATACACATACACAGCTGGGCATTGATACAGGAATAACACACATACATCAGGACCTTGCCCAGCCTGCATGCAAACATGTGCACACCATCACACCCATGTCAGCTTGGGGCACTGTACCCCAAGCTGACATGGCAACAACATAGCCAACAATAGCAAACCACTACAAAGAGAATTGCATGACAGGCAAAAGATGCAACACAGATAACACAAGTTTCAGTGTCTTAATGGACTGAAGACCCTGTCACCCCTGTCTAAAAATGTGATGCTGGCAAACAACTTGACAATGTTGAAGTCACATATAGAGCATGTGGCACAGGCAACAAAATGCACAGGCCAAAATAACTTTATTCAACAAGGACACTGACAAAACAGACAACAGGAGTAACTGCCTTTATTGACATCGTGCACAGATGTGGCAGTAGAACAACAGTAGACAAGAGCAAGGCACAAAATGCTGTTCAAATGCAATACAATCTGCACAGGCAAACTACAAACAGGAAGGCCCGTGTCCATGACACAGGGCGGAGTCCAACACAGCAGAGCAGCAGGGTCAGTGTCCATTGCACAGGAGGGAGTCCAACACAGCAGAGCAACAGGGCCAGTGTCTATGGCACAGGTGAGAGCCCAACACAGCAGAGCAGCAGGGCCAGTGTCCATTGCACAGGGGAGAGCCCAACACAGCAGAGCAGCAGGGCCAGTGTCTATGGCACAGGTGAGAGCCCAACACAGGAGAGCAACAGGGCCAATGCCCATGGCACACGGGGGAGTCCAACACAGCAGAGCAGCAGGGCCAGTGTCCATTGCACAGGGGGGAGTCCAACACAGCAGAGCAACAGGGCCAGTGTCTATGGCACAGGTAAGAGCTCAACACAGCAGAGCAACAGGGCCAGTGTCCATTGCACAGGGGAGAGCACAACACAGCAGAGCAACAGGGCCAGTGCCCATGGCACAGGGGGAGTCCAACACAGCATAGAAGCAGGGCCAGTGTCAACTACAGGGCGCACAACAAGTAGATGAGAAGCTGCACAGGCAAGGGCAGAGCAGCAGTGAGTGACAAGGCCAGTGGCCAGGGAGAAGTGCAGAGTCAGGGCATGAGAGGCTGCACAAGCAAGGGCAGAGCAGCAGTGAGTGACAAGGCCAGTGGCCAGGGAGAAGTGCAGAGTCAGGACATGAGAAGCAGCACAGGCAAGGGCAGAGCAGCAGTGAGTGACAAGGCCAGTGGCCAGGGAGCAGTGCAGAGTCAGGGCATGAGAGGCTGCACAAGCAAGGGCAGAGCAGCAGTGAGTGACAAGGCCAGTGGCCAGGGAGAAGTGCAGAGTCAGGACATGAGAAGCAGCACAGGCAAGGGCAGAGCAGCAGTGAGTGACAAGGCCAGTGGCCAGGAAGAAGTGCAGAGTCAGGGCATGAGAGGCTGCACAGGCAAGGGCAGAGCAGCAGTGAGTGAAAAGGCCAGTGGCCAGGGAGAAGTGCAGAGTCAGGACATGAGAAGCAGCACAGGCAAGGGCAGAGCAGCAGTGAGTGACAAGGCCAGTGGCCAGGAAGAAGTGCAGAGTCAGGACATGAGAAGCTGCACAGGCAAGGGCAGAGCAGCAGTGACTGACAAGGCCATGGGCCAGGGACAAGTGCAGAGTCAGGACATGAGAGGCTGCACAGTGTGTGTGTATGCTTGTAGCCTTCCATGGCCAGCAACACCCCGAGGTGGCAAACAATGGCCAGGACTAGCACACCTTTATGAGAAATAGTCATATGAGGGGGACTGCAATTCACATTTGTGTGTCAGGCGGGCTTGGAGCTGCCTGTGTGTCGGGGAAGCAGGACCACTTGACTGGGGAGACAGAGGCACAGATGACGTAGACCCATCAGTGGTTTGGCAAGCTGGAGGGCTGTTTGGACCAGGTGGTATAGTGGCACGTGGAGGTGGAGTCATGCAGACCTGTGACATAGTGTGGGTGGGAGAGGTTGGAGGGGTGCCCTTCCACTTTTTGGGAATATGAAATGGCTTCCCTGTCTTGGGGTTAATGGTAACTGGTGAAGACACAACAGGTACACACACCAACTGTTCCGCATCAGGTGCAGACACTGGCACTCCCTCTGGTGATGTGCTGGATCCTGCGGAACGCTTTGTCTGGCTACGCCTCTGGACTACCTTTTCCTGTTTGCCCGGTGTCCCAACTACAGTACTCTCCTTTGCCTGTTTGTCCTGTGTCCCACCTACAGTGCCCTCCTTTGTGTGTTTGCCTGGTGTAGCACCTACAGTGCCCTCCTTTGTGTGTTTGCCCGGTGTCCCACATACAGTGCCCTCCTTTGTGTGTTTGCCAGGTGTAGCACCTACAGTGCCCTCCTTTGTGTGTTTGCCAGGTGTAGCACCTACAGTGCCCTCCTTTGCCTCCTTGCCAGGTGTCCCATCTACAGTGCCCACTTCCACATGCTTCCCTGGGCTTAGATTTGGAGTTGACGTGGTGGGGGGATGTTGCCCTGTGCTTTTCATAGGTGTACACTTGCCAAACAACACATCCTCAGTGGGCATAGACACTGCACTCCCAGTTTTGCATGAGGTCTTAGGGACAGTAGAGTCCTTTGCTGGTGATGCCTCCGAGGCATGGGAGCCCGATGCCAGCCTCATTGCTTTATCGGCCTTGCTCTTCCCTGATGGGCTCTTGTCTTTGCATTCTGGGGTGGCTCTGCTCTTCCTAGGGGATAGTGTCTGTGGGCAGGACCGTGTGGGTTGAGTTTGCTGTGTGCTCCTTGTGCTGTATCGTGTTTGTGACGCATGCGCACCGTGGTCACTTGCATCTGATGTGGCCACTGACTGAGGTGTGGACAAAGGCACCTGAGCAGGAATGGGAGCATGTGGCTGTTGAAGGGCAGACATCACTGTGGATGACAAAGCCTGGACTGTACAGTGTAGCCCACCCAAGTCAGAGTGTATACCCTCCATGTATGCAACCACCTCGCCTAATTTCTTGTCATGGTCACTGAAGGCATTCAACAGGGCAGTCTGGCCCACACAAAGCTGGCGCAGGAGCTCTACTGACTCTGCACTGAGGGCAGCAGGGGGGACAGGTGCAGGTTCAGCGGTGCCATGTGTGAATGTAACTCGTCCCCTCTTACAGACACGGACACGGGCAGCACCAGAGGAAGTGGATGGGAGGCTGGCCGCTGTGTGGTAGATGATGACGCTGACTCACCATCCCCTGTGCTTAACAACATGGATGCATCACCGCTGTCATCAGATGATGTAGTACTCTGTGTATCAGGCACGGATTCCTCCTGCATACTATGGTCCCCCTCAGATGCGCTGGTGAGCTCTGTTTCACTGGCCTCCAGTGCAGCTGTGGTGCTACTTTCGCCACCACTGGTTTCCAGGTCCCGGTCCTCCATGTCCAGAGTTGTTTCTGGATAAATGAGAGAGACAGGGTTGTGTTAGTGTCATTATCAGGACAAAGCAATCCAATTACTGCAGTACAGTAGATGCCCAAATCGACATGCTGACCACCACACCATGCAATCACATAGCAGCACCACACTACATAGACCACTACAGCGCCTGTAACACTGAATCTCTGCTACGACTGAGCCATGTTGAAGACACACAGCACAACACCCTGCCTGTGGATTAAGTGTACCAGACATACAACTTGGCCAGCCCACACCTAGGGGCTGATGTGTGGACAACACTCATTGCTACAGACATACCTTCAGGGAACAGGAGGGGAACCCCCCCATTAGGACATGACTGGACACAATGCCAAGTGGGCCATACCAAGCACAATTTGGTACTCTGGGCCACCTTGTTGACAGATGTGTGGGCCTCAACGGTCATGGTGCATGCAAAGTAGGCATACATGAACTCACACTCAGATAGTAGACCCTGCTGTTCCCACCCTTATAGATTCCTCACACTATACCAATGCTGAAGAACCATGTGGATCTTAACACATCTGGCAATGAGGAAGAACATCAGGGAGGGTCACCTTGTAAGCGCATTTTGTCTCAATGCATGACACTGGCACACATCCCAGAAGACACTCACATGAAACAGCACAGCTCCACCACACGAACATCACATGGTCCCCCGCTGCAACAGGCCCTGTACACATGCATCCACTTCCAGCCACAGTCACCCTCCCCAAATACTCACCCCTGCCTTCTTGCCGATGCTCCTTCAGACGTGCATACAGCTCAGGAAGAGTCACTGCCAATATGCGGACCATCAGTGGAGTCATGTTGCGCCGTGCTAAACGCCCAGTGCGCGGTATCATGCCCAATGTCATCTCAGCCACGGTTTTTGCAAGCCGACTGATGTCGTCCCACCTCTTGTGGCAGTGTGTGCGTCATCTGTTGGAGACCCCCAGGTCTCGCACCTTTGCTGCAATGGCCCTCCACACGGCCTTACGCTGGTGTACCTTGATCTGCAGGTATGGGAGAGAAGAAGGGGAAATGGTCAGTGACACAGTGTCATGTACCAACATCTATCACCACAGTAGCAAGACACCTACTCATGACCATTTGTAAACTCCCTACATCACATACTGGGGGACACCTCACAAGGGCTCTCTGCATGGGCCAAAACCATGTGATTGCATGCATTCATGAGGGCGTACAGGGTCACAGATAAGCTCACACACATGCAGGATGACTGCACTGAACACCCTCGTTGTCTTGCAGACATCACCAGTCCCATGCATGTCCGCACACTACATACATCACATTTATACCTGTGTGTGTTTTGAAGCAGTGTGTGCAGGCAATGGATCTAGCCTCTGGGTTCACACTAATTCGGACAACAGTGGCACACAGAAACAATCTCCCAAGCAATTCCTGTCCTGGCACCAACATGTCCAACATCCTGTGGCCTTAATGGCTGAAAATGTAGCATACTCCACTCACACATACAACTGCAGGCAGGTAAAACAGTGACATTGGGACACACACACTCCCTCGCCCTGGAGACAGCTTATTTGTCAGTGTACGACACAACCCCACATCATCAGGCTTATCATGCAGCAGCACAACTACATGTCTGACACCCCACCTGCCCTACAGCTACCTCTACAATGACTTACCACTACATTGGGACCACCATACAGCCTTGGGTACTGTGCCAGCATCTCGTCCACCAGGACCTCCAGCTCCACGCTTGTGAATGAACTGGCATGGATCTTCTATGTCCTTGCCATCCCTGTGGCAATGGAACACCTGTGGTGGAAGTGAGTGGTGAGGGGTCCCAGGCAGCCGCAGGAGAGGGTCCCAGGCTGCAGGCACTTCAGACAGCAGCAGGAGAGGGTCCCAGGTAGCAGCAGGAGAGGGTCCCAGGCAGCAGGCACTTCAGGCAGCAGCAGGAGAGGGTCCCAGGCAGCAGCAGGAGAGAGTCCCAGGCAGCAGGCACTTCAGGCTGCAGCAGGAGAGGGTCCCAGGCAGCAGCAGGAGAGGGTCCCAGGCAGCAGGCACTTCAGGCAGCAGCAGGAGAGGGTCCCAGGCAGCAGGCACTTCAGGCAGTAGCAGGAGAGGGTCCCAGACAGCAGCAAGAGAGGGTCCCAGGCAGCAGGCACTTCAGGCAGCAGCAGGAGAGGTTCCCAGGCAGCAGGCACTTTAGGCCGCAGCAGGAGAGGGTCCCAGGCAGCAGGCACTTCAGGCAGCAGCAGGAGAGGGTCCCAGGCAGCAGGCTCTTTGAAGAGTGGAAATGTGAGGCTCACTCCCACAGATTTATAGCCCCCTGGTGTCGTTTGTAAGGTGCAAAGCTGCAAAAATTGGTTGTGTAGTCCTGCCTCATTCAAAATCATCCAATGTCCGCCTCCGCGGTGGCAGAGCAGGCCTTCCGCAATTTTCAAAACTGCATCATGCCACCCCGATCGTGACTCCCATTGGCTGTAGGCAATGCTCCATGGTGGTGATGCATCGCCAGGGCCAGGCGGTAGCTACCGCGATTTGTGCGGCGGAGCATACTCAACGCCATCTACACATGTCCATATGCCAATGGCTACGGCACTTGTGAAAGGGGTGGTACTGGTGTCGCACCGCTGGGGCCAGGCGGTAGCTACCGCGATTTATGCGTCGGAGCATGACCACCGCCATCTACACGTGTCCATATGCCAATAGCTACCGCACTTGTGAAAGGGGTGGTGCTGGTGGCGCACCACCGGGGCCAGGCGGTAGATACCACGATTTGAGGCACATGCAATGGCAATGTCCATCGTGAACATTGCATCAGTAGACAGCAGCAACCTGGTTAAGGGCACATGATAGGGCACACAATGGCATTATCACACATGATTCACAGGTGGACGCGCGTTATGTGTGAGGCACATAGGTCTGTGGTCCCTCCCATGTCACTTAGGCATTTGATGGTTGCTGATGCTACACAGCGTTAAACTGGTGTGAATAATATGTTAGGAATCAATGTGTTGTGTGTCAGTGCTGGCATTGGCAATGCTTGTCCCACTGTATGGTGTTGTCAAAGTCAAAGATATGTTTATTATGATCGTGATCTTTAAACAAGTGCAAGAGATAGTATCACAAATTTAGAATATTCTACATAAAAGGTGATAAAAACTTTGTAAAACATATTCCATTATCAGTTAAAACTCTTACACACCCTTATGCATTACAAACCAACACCAATAGAATGGCACTTATATTAAAACTTATTATTACATTAAACCACTTTTCCTTTTCCTTAGACAAGTTATATAGTTCATTAATATAAAATTCCTAAAATCCTAAAAGTTACTCCTGGCTTCTTTGGAGGCTCTGGACCGCCTTTATGTATTTCCCTAGGGCAATAGCAATCTCGATAGTGGGCATTTCTGTTAGGAGGTTGGCCGCCTGTGCCCTTGTTCTTATATCATGATTTAAAAATATTGGGCGCTGCCACAGTTTACGCTGTTATAATAATGTTAGGCAGTTGAGAAGGATATGCACTAGATCCCCTTTGGTACCCAGGTTAAACCTGCAACACCCATTATGATCTAACATTTTTAATTTAAGATCTTTATTTATTAACCATGGATTTATCCCAATCCGCAACCTTAATATCTCCTGCCTATACCAGCGATTTGGTAGGATATCTAAATAGGGAAACCAGTTTTCATTTGACCAAGAGTTCATCATAAATTCTACTGATTTTTTCTTTACCAGATAGCCCATATCAGTCTTTCTTGATACTTCTTTCCCATTAAATTTCAGCTCACTCTTAGTACAGACTATTTGTTGCTTTTCCTGGCTCACCTCCACCTTTAGCCTTTCACAAACCTGCAGCATTCTTTCCCTACAAGCTTTTGCCCATTTTAGGTCACTATTTTGAATTTCTTTCCTACACCATTGAGCAACTTTTTGACCTTCTGTATTTTCCAATCGTTTCCAAAGTCTGATTACCGCAATTTGTACTTGTACCTCCCAAGACTTTGTTCCTATTTCTGTTCTTATTGCTTGGGCCATGGATGATTGGGGGAGAGATAAGAGGCTTTTCAGGTATTTCCCTTCCACCGAGTCCCAGACTCCCTTACCGCTCAAATAAAGGATTTCTGCTCCATAAAGGACTTGTGGGGGTATCATTACACTAAAAGCTTTTAATAGTGGTCGGTGTGACAAATCCCCATAATCCCGATTAAACATTTTTAGCCCACAGATTGAAGTATGAGCTTTTGCTTTTTGGGCTTCCAGTTGAGTGCGCCAGTTTAGAGTCTTATCGAACCATATCCCTAGGTAACGATATTCCTTAACCGGTTCCAGTTTAAGATCACCTAAAAACCTAAATGGCGGAGCACGCATACCATGATATTCAAAACTGCATCATGCCAACGCGATCATAGCTCTCATTGGCTGTAGGCAATGCTCCATGGTGGGGATGCACCGCCAGGGCCAGGGGGTAGCTACCACGATTTGTGTGGCGGAGCATGCTCAACGCCATCTACACATGTCCATATGCCAATGGCTACCGCACTTGTGAAAGAGGTGGTGCTGGTATCGCACCGCAAGGGCCAGGCGGTAGCTACCGCGATTTGTGCGGCGAAGCATGCCCATCGCCATCTACACCTGTCCATATGCCAATGGCTACCGCACTTATGAAAGGGGTTGTGCTGGTGTCGCACCACCGGGGCCAGGCGGTAGCTACCACGATTTGAGGCACATGCAATTGCAATGTCCATTGTGAACATTGCATCAGTAGACAGCAGCAACCTGGTTAAGGGCACATGATAGGGCACACAATGGCATTATCACACATGATACACAGGAGGACGCGCGTTATGTGTGAGGCACATAGGTCTGTGGTCCCCCCCATGTCACTTAGGCATTTGATGGTTGCTGATGCTACACAGTGTTAAGCTGGTGTGAATAATGTGTTAAGAATCAATGTTTTGTATCTCAGTGCTGGGCTTGGCAATGCTTGTCCCACTGTATGGTGTTGTCACTTGTGCTTTCATTTCAGCTCACACTAGGGACATTTTCACATCTACTGTGATCATTGTGTTTTGGATGTGTGCCAAGTTACATAGATGTATTGATGTGTGACAGGTACAGCAGATGGGAATGAGACAGTCATGATCATTTTACACACCTTGTTGGATGGTACGCTACAAGGCGTACTAATGTGTAATGTGTGTTTCTGTATGTGTGCATTCACATTGACAAATGTGTTGTTTGTGGCACTTGTGTATTGCTAATGGATAGGTGTGCCCTCGGTGTGTCTTACATGTCCACCCATGTGACATGGTGTGCCACGCATATCTCATGGCAGTCTTTGCTTTACCGCCACATCCTTACATGTATGAGCAGTGTCCATCTCAGGATTGTTGTCATTGACATTTGTCCATTTACATCTCAACTAGGAGGAGGCCTAATCTCATATGTCACCTGACAGTGCTGGAGGACATGGAGGATGTAGCGATCATTTGCAAGTTTCGCCTCAACAGACTGACACTGAAGACCCTTTGTGATCTGTTAGAGCCCCACCTGCAGCCTCGTCACCACTACCCAACAGCTTTCACACCCACATACAAAGTGATGGCAGCCCTCCCCTTTTTTGCAACTGGCTCCTTCCAGGAGACTGTGGCCAGCGCTGCAGGGTTGTTGCAACTCATGTTCAGCCTGGTGCTGAGGGATGTACTTGCAGCCATGATGTTATTTAAGGATAGATACATACATTTCCCTAGGGGAGCATAATTGGCCGGTGTGAAGGGTGACTTCTATCCCCTTGGGCACATTCCGCATGTTGTTGGTGCCATTGATTGCACCCATGTAGGTCTGGTGCCACCACAGGCGAGTGAGCACATTTTCAAAAATCGAAAACATTATCGTTCGATCAATGTGCCGGTGGTGTGCCTTGCAGACATGACCATATCACATGTGTGTGCATGATTCCCGAGCTCTGCCCATGATTCTTACATCCTGAGGAACAGCATCGTGCCCCGGATGATGGCAAATCTGGTACCCGAGCGTGCTTGGCTTGTGGGTGAGTATGCCAAGTGGTATGGTGTGCTGTGTGTGTGACCTGCTGCCCTCTGCCTGTGCAACATTGTGTGACTCTGCATATCCCAGTCGGCCATGGCTGCTAAGCCCACTACGGAATACCAGGACCCCGGCTGACATCAGGTACAATGAGGCCCATGGCAGGACCTGACGTGTCCTTGAGCGGACTTTTGGCCTACTCAAGTCAAGATTCCGCTACTTTGACAGGACAGGAGGAGCACTGGCATACTTTCCTGGGAAGGTCTGCAAGATCGTTGTGGCATGCTGTATGCTGCACAACCTGGACATTCACAAGGGGATCCCCTTGCTCCTGGACGATGATGAGGACCCAAGACCCCTGCCTGTTCAGGGCCATGAGTCCAGTAATGAGGACAGTGGAGAGGAGGAAGGAGTTGACATGCGTCAACAACTCATCAACCGCCCACTACTTCACTTGAAGGTGGATGACGGGGTACGACTTGTACATTGTCGGGTGTGATTGCTGTTGTTGTGAATGTCTATTTGTGGATGGTACACTCAGGCACTTGTAGATTAACCCTTGTGTAGAAATGTTACAGTGACATTTCACATGTGAACGTATACAGGACTCTGTTTGGTGACACTTGCTGCACATTGTGTTGTCTGCCTGTAGACTAATAAGGATGTTTTGTGTGGTGTTATGTCTGTGATGCCACACTGACGCCAGTGACTGTTGTTCTGTTGTGTTTCCCTAGTGTTTTCCAGGACTACATGGTGTACATCATTTGGACACATCATGGACAATTGCAACAGTGTTGATGGTGCAGTAAAAACTAAGGTGCACAAATTCAAGGTAGTAAGGTATTTTATTTCCAAAGTTGACATGTGAGTGGTGCGGGCATATTTACATGAAGGTGGTGATGAAGCAGTGAGTTGACAGTCATGGTAGATGAGATGCAAGAGTAGACATCACATGGATGTGGTGACCCAGTCCAACAGACATGTGCCATTCACAAGACAGAGTGGGGAAGAACAGTCCAAACAGTCAATGCAGTGGGGAAGAGGGTTGCAATCAGGGCTGGCTCCGTGACTGGCGTGTGGCTGGTGCTTTGCCTCCAGGGACTCCCAGGCTCTTCTTTGGACGCCCCCTTGATCGCTTTGGCGGGGGGGCCTGCTGCATGGCCAGCGGCGTCTGAGGAGTCGCCCCTCTCTCTGTCCGAAGGTGATGATGGTGCACTGTCTTCCTGCAGCACAACAGAGGGGGGAGGAGGAGGTGTTGTTTGGGACGCTGGCCGGTCCCTCAGTAACGCCACTTGCTGGGCCATGAGGTTCAATATATGTCCCATGTGGGTGTCAATGGACCCCAACAGCAGGATGAGCTCACGCAATAGTTCGTCAGACCGGCTACTTTGTCCCTGGACCTGTTCATATGCACCAATGACTCTGGTGAAGTGGTCCAGGGATGGTGTGCCAACCTCCACTGGTCTGGTGGTGACCCAGGCCCTCCAACCTGCCCTGCTGCCACGGACCTGTTGCCTCACCACTGTGGGTCCTCGCACACTCTCCCTGCCCTCCACAGTTGTTGTTGTGTCCTGGTCATCCCCTGGGACAGGGAGTTTGCTGCAGGTGGTACTGATGGTGGTGGTGGCCGAGGTGGCAGCCGTGGAGGCACAGTCCATGACTGCAGGTTTCTGCTGTGCTATTGTTATTGCAGCAGCCGTGGTGGAGGGCTGGATGGGGGCCTGGGACCTGTTGGGCCCTGGCACACCAGATGGGCCAGCCTGGAGCTCATTGTCCAAACTATCCTGGGAGTCAACATCCGAGAGTCCATGCACCGGGGGTGGACACTGGCTATGCTGGTCGTTGTTGTCATTAGCAGCGAGTTCTTCATCACCTGTGGATTAGATTGTGAATGGTCAGTGTTGGTCTCTGTGCAAGTATTCTGTTAGCTGCATTTAATCAACTGTCTGTACACTAAACAAATTGAGAAATCTTCACTATTATTAGTAATGACATTACTGGCGGTAATAACATGGTGGAAAGGAACATCAATTACTGGTACATGTAATGTATCGATGCATTTCCATGCAACTGCTCTGTGTGTTGTGGTACAGGCCTCACTTCCCCACACAGACATCCCAGGCAAGATGGCTACTTATCTGTTAGTTTGTTTGGTTTACTGCAATGGCTGCCACATGCTTCTGGGTGAGGAGGCCTCCATGCTGCTGGTGTGTGGGGCAGGGGGCATGGTGGGAGTAGTAGTACAGACCTCCCTCCCCCAAACAGAACTCTCAAGCAAGATGGATACCTACCTGTTAGGTGAGGGTGAACAGTGCAATGGCTGATACACGCTTCTGGGTGGGGGAGGCCTCCATGCTGCTGTTGTGTGGGACAGGGGGCATGGTGGGAATAGTAGTACAGGCCTCCCTCCCCCAAACAAAACTCTCAAGCAAGATGGATACCTACCTGTTAGGTGAGGGTGAACAGTGCAATGGCTGCCACATGCTCCTGGGTGGGGGAGGGCTCCATCTTGATAGGCTGTGGGCCAGGGGGCATGGTGGGAGTAGTGGTACAGGCCTCCCTCCCCCAAACAGAACTCTCAAGCAAGATGGATACCTACCTGTTAGGTGAGGGTGAACAGTGCAATGGCGGGTACATGCTTCTGGGTGGGGGAGACCTCCATGTTGCTGGTGTGTGGGACAGGGGGCATGGTGGGAGTAGTAGTACAGGCCTCGCTCCCCCAAACAGAGCTCTCAAACAAGATAGATACCTACCGGTTAGGTGAGGGTGAGCAGTGCAATGGCCGCCACATGCTCCTGGGTGAGGGAGGGCTCCTTCTTGTTAGGCTGTGGGACATGGGGCGTGGTGGGAGTAGTGGTACAGGCCTCCCTCCCCAAACAGTACTCCCAGGAAAGATGGCTGCCTACCTGTTAGTTTGTTTGGTGTACTGCAATGGATTCCACATGCTTCTGGGTGGGGGAGGCCTCCATGCTGCTGGTGTGTGGGACAGGGGGCATGGTGGGAGTAGTGGTACAGGCCTCCCTCCCCCACACAAACCTCCCAAGCAAGATGGCTTGCTACCTGTTAGGTGAGGGTGGACAATGCAATGGTGTTTGGGTTGTGCAAGGTAGTACTTATCAGTGTGTTAGTTGATATTAGTTTGTACTTACCATCCTCCACTCCCCTGGCTACTCCTGTGAGACTCTCAAGATGCAGTATGGCAAGCACTTTCTCCTCCCATGGTGTGAATGCTTTTGGTGGAATGGGACGGCCACCGCCAGTCCTCTCAGCCAGCTCCCGGTTCTTGCTTCTCCTCTCTTTGACAACCCTCTTGAGATCATGCCACCGCTTCATGATCTCCTTCTTGGATCTTGGGGTGGTCCCTACTGCATTGACCCTTTGTACTATCCTTTCCCACATTTGTGTTCTTGTGGCTAATGGTGTCCATTGGACCAGGCTACCAAACAGTTGTGGTTCCACTCTAACTATCTCATTGACCATGACTGTCAACTCACACTCTGTGAATTTTGGCATTTTCTGCGCTGCCATGGTGCGTGGTGTATGAAGTGTTTGTGGGTGTAGGGGTGTGTGTGGTGTTGAGGTGTGAGGTGTGAGGTGTGTTGTGTGGTGGGGGATTGTTGGTGCTGGTGTGATGGTGGTTGTGATGGTGGTAGTGGTGGTGATGGTGGTGTGTGTGCTGTGTTCTTTTGCCTCTCCTGTCAGATGTGGTATATGGCCTTCTCTTTTGGAGTGTTGCAAAGGATTATGGTCAGTGAAGGGACTGGCTTTATGCTCAACTGTGTGGGTGTATCCAAATGGTATTTGATGTCAGGTGTGCTGTGGGTGTAGTCCATGGATTTGTATTATTTTTTGGGGATCTGTTTTTCAATTGTTATGTGTTTTGTGTATTTGTGCCAGTTTTGGCATCTTTGCGGTGTTTTGGCATCGTCCACCATGTTTTTCATGTTTGATTTGCTGCGGTAGCTATACTGCAGCTCTTCCGCTGTCTCTCCCATTCACTCCTGTTTGCGACCGCGGCGGTCGGAAACAGCGGATCGTCCCGCGGGACCATCGGGGATATATTAATTTCCCGTGCGGTGTCTCTGCTTTGCTTGCGGCGGGTTCTGAATTTTCCGCTGAGTTTACGACCGCCGCGGTTGGTTTTTGGACGTCACCGCCCGTGTTGGCCGGTTTTTGTTAGCTCGCTACTGCTGCGTCGTTTTTTTTTGGTGGTGGATCCTAATTTGACCGCCGGTTTATCCGCGGTCCTGGCGGGCAGTTGTTTCCCGCCTCCATGGCGGTCGTGGTGGTTTTCCACCCGACATCCTAATGACCCCCTTAGTGTTTTTTTTCCTCGAGCCCCTGGTTTGGCTTGGCTCAAGGAAGGGTCAATGTTAAAATATTTTCACTGTAAGGAATTATCTGTACCCCTCTTTTGAGGCGATAAGGATTTCGCCATGTACCAAGTCATATCTTGCTGCACTGGCTCTGCTCATATATACACTGGCAACTATGCTTGGTTGCATTGCTGCCGTGTTGGTGTTTTGCCACCTTCCGTCTTCATTATTATTTACACTCTAGAGCATGCAGGTTTCCGATAGAGATACTGTACACTCAAGCCCTTGCAGACTACTTCTGCCCTTGGTAAAAAAATAAAATTGCCTTGCACCTTTCCTTGGATGTTTGTTTTAGGGCGGTAGCTGACTTTTCATGCCAGAACCAAATTTTCACAGTAACCGCCTTTATGCTTTCACTTATAGACAAAATGTGCTTGAACTGGCAACCTATTTCACGTTTCCGTCTGATAATAAAGGGAAAGACTGTTTACATTGTATATTGTGAGCTGAAATGTGTTTGTTTGGTGACTGCTTCCTGCTGAAGCATGAAGAGCAAAAATAAAAAAGAAGGAAAGCTGATCTGAATTTTCGATAGTGACATTCGCATATGGAGCAATTGGAGTTTTTTTGTGGGGTTTTTATTGTTAATTGACAGTTATAATCCTAAAGAACTCGAATGTAATTGTTTCAAATGTAAATGTCACCATCTAATATTCAATATACTGAAGTCCAATCATGCAAGTGGCTCACTACAGTGTCAGTAACTGTTTATCATATTTAAGGCAGTAAGATATGGGGCAGGTTTTAATGAATTTAAATATTTTATCACTGCACTTTCAAAATTTCTTAATAAACCTTTGTCTCTCAAATTTGCTTTAAAATGTACCATTTACCACAGGTTTCTTGAAGGTTTTCTCCCCAAACACGAAATAACACTTGAACCCTACCATTTACGCCTCACCACTTTCAAATGTCACCAGCCGCCACTGGTCACTCCAATCGCATTCACGTGTGCCTGTATTCCAAGCCATATTTCCCTTTTCTCTGATTCTGGCACTTGCAAGGACTGTTTCCCAAACAGCGTTGTGTGTTGTTTAACCACCTCCTCAATCAGGACCTGCAGCTCCCTTTCGCTGAATTATAGCTTTCTTTTCCTTTCAGCACCTTCTTTTTCTGTCTCCTTGTTGGCCATTATGCAGTTTTTTTCAGGAAAAGTTCTTACAGTTGCTCCTGGGTTCTCCTCTGCACTCCCTGCCTCTCCAGAAGTTTCTGATTCAGTGCACCTGCACGGGTGTGGCCACTTCCTGGTTGGGAGGTGGGTTGGATGCACAGGATTGTCCGATTCCTCATTTGCTGATATTTTGAAATACCGATTTGGTATTTACCAATTCGGTAATACAAATTCGGTAATACCGATCGGTATTAGGTATCGGTATTGTTTTTTCCGATTTTTACAGATTCAGTAAAAAATACAGATTTTTTACCTACATTGGAAATTCCGAATTCTTAATCCCGAATTGGTATAATTCGATATTAAGAATTCGGTATTTCACTTTTACCTACATATGGCCCACAGTTCTTAAACCCTATAAAACATTTAAAGGCGGGTTCTACATGAGAGGGACAAACATTCAGTTGGTAGATCAATTTGATTATTTGAGAGAGAGGTTCAAAATAACTACCAAATGGAAGGCCCAATTTTTCAAATCAGAACTCTCCTTACTATATCACACTTCTATGGGCCTCAAGCATTCTAACGCTTCTACTCCAAAATTAGTGTCCCCAGTCATTGAGATCTATAGGACAAAGGTGCAGACTGCAACCCTTTACGGTGTAAGAATTTGGGGCTTGGAGAATTTGAGTGGGTTTATTTCTAAAGAAAATTCCCTTATTAAATCCAAGTTCAACTTCCACAGAAGCACTCCGACTGTTCATCTGTTCTTTTACACTGGACTTAAAAAAATTGGAGATTTAGCAAAGTTAAGATACTTTGAACCTGATTATGAGTTTGGCCATGTAGAGCAAACTGCCATGCCAGCGTCCTGCTCCCACACCACCACACCCGCGTGCTTACTGCAAGCCAGAATACGATTTCCTCGTGTCGTGTCTGGTAGGCTTTTTTTGGTGGTCCCACAGCACTGCCTCTAAAAATGAGCACCGCAATTGGAACAGCAAAAAAAGTTCATGCACAGCATGTACTGTAAATTCCATGCCATGCACAAACTGGGGTGCATGCACACAGGGGGCACATGTTGTGCCCCTCCTGCATGCATCCCCATGCAAATGGGCACCAGCCTATCATGGTGTAGAGACCTTCATAACACTGCTGCACCACCTGCATATTACGGTAGTTCCCTGGCAGCTGTAGCATTGCAATGGCAATCTAACTGCCAAAGTTGTGGTATGGCAGTCCGACCGCCGTTGAGACACTGGCTGCACCACCACTGCCGCACCCCCACAAATCTGGCGGACCTCAGACCACCATAATCATAAATAGGCTGTTACTCCTCTGGCTCAGACTGTGGTCCACCCTGGAATTGGTTACATACAGACTAACCCTGAAGGAGTTTGTCAACCCAGGAAATAGTATCACCATACCATGGCTTAGTTACATCAAACTCCAGTTGGGCAATTTAGGCCTGGATATGAACTGGTCTAACCCATCCCAAACTAATGATAACTCGAAGGGCCGATTACGACTTTGGCGGTGCGGTAGCGGGTCTGCCCCACTGTCGCACCACCAAAGCTGTGGTCAGACTGCCCACCTGATTAGGGGTTTCCTCCTGTTAGGTGAGCTTTGTTTCCCCTTTGTTTCCTCTCGGTCTTGCCATGGAAACTAAGTCCGAGAAGAAACTTGTAATATGCTGGGTGGGACCCTGGTGGTCTCGCCAAGCATATTACTGCTTCCTGCCGCAGCAATACTGTAAGGTAATGGTGGTTCCCTGGCGGCTGCGGCAGGGCAGTGGCGTTCCCACTGCCCATATCTTAATAGTGTGGTCAGGAGACCACCACCTCCTCGCCCCGTGGTCCTTGGATCACCAAACTCGTAATTAGGGCCTGAGTCTGTTGTCAAAGAGAAATTCAGGGCCTACACGAATTACCTACATCATCAGAATGCAAAGGTAAGAGGGCTTATGGATGAATTCTTGTCCTACAAAGCCACACCTTCACATGAACCTTATATGGATGCATTCTTACCCCCTCTAGCTCGTACCCTGCTGATAAAACTAGTGGAGGCACTTTGCTTGTGAATAAATTCACATACAAGTGGGACCCCAACAGATTGAAAATGCAAGATTGCTCATTCCATAACAATTGTATAAAGAGCATTGAACATCTGCTCTTCTTTTGTCCAACATAGAACATACCTAACTGGTCATGACTTTGACCAATTTGCACTACACTGGACACGAGACACTTTAGCGAAGCTTATCGGAATTATATGGTGAGACTGCAGCATTTCACTGGTATTAGCTCTAGGGTGGTAGCTGTCTGGCAAAAGGAAATCCATTAGAATTCTGTTAACCTTTTTTATTGAATTGCGCATAGTTGGCCTATACAAACATGATAAATTGTATATATTTGTCTTTCACTCATATCGCTGTTACATCAAATATCGCATTGACGAGAAATGTAATTGAATGAATTGCCGCAATGGAATTAAGTTAATTGCTGCTATGTATATTGCTTTTATATTACTATTTATTTCTATGAGTGTTTTTATATTTTTTACTATATATTTTACGGGCTCGATCCTGATAATAATTAGTAATTAATTACCTCTTAATTAAATTTCAAGCCTAAACCTCTGCATACCTAGCAGCCCACAACTAAAAAATAATTAAAATAAATGAGTAGTAGCATAATTTAAATATTTAAAATTCAATTAAAGAATTTAAAAATAATAATGAATTATTATGTATTATTTAATAATTAACTTTCCACCATATACCCCTGCAAACCTAGCATTCTGCACCTAAAATATACATAAAATAAATCAGAATTCCATATTTCACATAATTTAAAATGAATTAAATCATTAATTCAAAATTAATACTAAATGATTAATTAATAATTACTTAATATACTTCCCACCCTAAATCCCTACAAACCTAGCAGCCCACAACTAAAATATAAGCAAAACATATAAATTGCATCATTAAAATCAATTAAAACACGAAATAACAATTCATAGTTCATTGTTAATTAAGTAGTAATTATTACCTTCCCACCCTAAACCCCTGCAAACCTAACAGCCCACAAATAACATATAACAAAAATAAATCAATATTACATAATTTACATATTAAATATCAGTCATACAAATAAAAAAAATGTGTTAAATAATTCATAATTATTATTAACTAAGTAACTGTTGTGTCCTGCAGATGGGGAGTGATTGCCCTAGGGGTATCAATCTGGGACCTACACTCCGGGGCATCTAATCCTAACTAGGCCTAACACGTGGCCCTAGAATAAACTCAGTCGGACACTGGGAATAACTTTGTTGCTTGGTCTGCGCGCCTCTGAACGCCTGCGTGCGTGCAAGACCTCTTTTTATTATCCGGAGTCACATGACTAGCGCGCCCCACGCCCGGGGCGCCAGGGGCAGACCTCCAGGAACATAACATTCCTCCTAAAATAAGGAAAAACCAAAACACAAACAAACCACACTTAAACATTTTCACTCCAGTCTCAGGGAACATTAGGACCGATACCTTCAGCGTCCTTTAAGCGCAGCACCACTTTACTGGCTGGTCTGCTCAACTATATGCATATTTAAAAGGGAACAGTCTTACGTGAAGTAGTCTCTTAACCAGCCGGAGGGGGTGGGATTGTCTCTTAATCGACGTTGCGACCCCCTGTGACTCAGCATTTCCGCTCCAGCCTCCGACTCGTGACTTGGCGCCTCTCTGTCGGCCCCCTCCGGATCTGGGGCCTCCTCAAGGGCCTCCGCGTCACCTCCCACTTCTTCACTGAAGGCCTGTGGATCGTTACTTTGTCTGACCTCGTGACTGGGTGTTGATTCGACATTGGTGAATTAGTTGCAGTTTCAGTTTGTTCACCACCCTGCCGACGCTCTGACTCCGGGGCTGCGGAATGAAACAGTTTGAAGTGAGACACATTGCTAGTCACCCTCTCTCGTCCTCGGAGTACTGTGAGACGGGTGCCTTTCACCCCAATCACTCGCCACGGCCTTTTCTCATAATTGAGTCTAAACTTGCCACTAGTGACGCGATTGCGAAGAAGCACCACATCTCCTCGTCTGAACTGGGGTGGCACTGCCCGTCGTCTTTGGCTGATTTTGGCAAACGTGGTGTTTCTTCTCCTCGCAACCACCTCTTCCTTTACCACTTCAGGTGACCACTGTGGATGATGAGGGATGGAGTCCGTTATCACTCTTCCTAGGAGAAGATGTGCTGGGGCAACCCCCGTTGTGGAGTGAGGGGTCTGGCGATAGCTTCGGAGAAACGTAAAGATGGCCATTTCCACGGACTGTCCCTTATCATGAGCAATACGGATAACTTTGTTCAGTGTCCTCATGAACCTCTCGGCTTCCCCATTGGCTTGAGGCCACCGAGGTGTTATGCGCCTGTGGCGTGTCCCAAGAGATGACAAGTAGGTGGCCAAATCCTGTCCTTGAAATGGCGGTCCATTGTCCGTTCGAAGTTCCTTCATGGCACCATGAGTGGCAACAATCTTTTCCATTTTGGGTATGACACAGTCTGCACTGGTACTTGTTACGATTTCCACTTCGGGGTACTTTGAATGGTCATCTATCATTACCAGAGTGTGTCTTCCATCCGGGAGACTGCCAAAATCCATACTGACCCGCTCCCAGGGTCCTTGTGGTCGGGGCTCCACAATGATGGGGGCTTCCCGGGAGGTTTCTCCCGTGACTTGGCAGGCAGTGCACGACCTCACCACGCTCTCCACCATGTCGTCCATGAGGGGGAACCATACTTTGGTTCGCAGCCGGGCCTTGGTCTTGACCATCCCCTGGTGACTTATGTGGGCTAGTTGTATCACTTGTCCCGTGAGAGCCGTTGGTATTACTAGGCAATGTCCTCGCAGTAGGCATCCTGCCGTATCTTCGTTAAGTTCAGCCCTGACATGGTACAAACTTTCCATAATTTTCTGAGCCTCCGGGGTGAGCACCTTCCAGCTCTCCTTAGCTTTCTGCCAGTTGGCAGTCCGAAGGAGGTCCTTGGCCCGCTGTATGCAGGCGTCTTGAGCCGTGGCGCTCACGACGTCCTCCAGGGATATGGGACGCGGGCATGACCTAGCTACTACCCACTTCACATACGCTTCTGTCTCTTCCGCCTCATCCATCTCATCTGGAGTCGCGGGCCTGGGATGTAGCGATAAGTAATCTGCCGGGTTCTTCGCTCCTGGTTGATACTCGATATTGCAGTTGTATTCCTGCAGTTGCAATATCCATTTTTCAATTCTTGCGGGTGGTTTCGATGAAGTCCCTGAGAACAGAGCCACCAGCGGCTTATGGTCGGTCACCACCGTAAATGGCTTACAATAGACGTACAGGTGGAATTGGCGACATCCCCAATGAATTGCGATGGCTTCTTTCTCAATCTGTGAGTACCTTTGCTCAGTGTCCGTGAGGGACCTGCTGGCGAAGGCAACTGGTGTCCAGTCTATTTCATCTCTTGGCCTTTGCATCAGTACGGCCCCCAACCCCGCCGGTCCGGCATCTACCGCGATAAGTGTGGAGTTTCGCGGGTCGAAGAACGCCAGCGTGGTGTTGCTGGAGAGGGAGCTCTTGATGTCCTGGAACGCCTTCTCCTGTTCCGGTCCCCAGCTCCACGGAGTGGAGTCCTTAGTGAGCTCACGCAGCGGGAGGGTCAGGTTGGCCAGGTCCTTGATGAAACGACCACAGTAGTTTACCATGCCAAGAAAACTCCTGACTTCCGTGACCGTCGTGGGTGGTGGCACATCCTTAATGTCTTTGACTTTGTCAGGATCGGGGTTGACGCCGTCAGCTGAGAAGACATACCCAAAGAACCCTAATTTGGTCCGTAAGAATTCACACTTGTCTCGGTGTAGCGTGAGTCCCGCACTGCGGAGCTTGCGGAATACTTGCGCCAACCGGTGATTGTGTTCTGGAATTGTTCGGGCATGCACCATGATGTCATCGCTGACATTTATCACTCCAGGTATGCCAGCGATCAGCTCCTGAATGACATTTTGGAAGACTTCAGCCGCACTGGATATCCCAAAACTAAGTCTGGTGTACCTGCGAAGCCCAATATGGGTGGAGAAGGTTGTGATATTTCTTGACTCTTTGTCTAGCACCAGTTGGTGATACCCCGCACGAAGGTCAAGTTTGGAAAACCAACAGGCTCCAGCCATTTCCCCGATTAAGTCATCTATCGTGGGGGTGATATGGCGCTCCCTCTTGATGGCAGCATTTGGGAGGCGCATATCTACGCAGATCTGGACTGCTCCCGGCTGTTTCGGTTTCCGCGTGACCACGATGGGCGAAACCCAGGGGGTGGGGCCTGATACCTTCTCGATTATTCCGGCTGCTTCCAGCTTCTGCAGTTCTTCTTCCACTAGTGGCCGAAGGTGGAATGCAATGCGACGGTGTCGCAGGGCCACAGGTTGCACGGTGGGGTCCATGTGCAGATGTATTTCACGACCTTTGAGACACCCAATTCCCTCAAATAGATCTGGAAAGTCCATGATCAGCTGTTGCACCGACTCTTCATGTACTCCAAAGGCAAATGTGACCACCCCCAGGTCTTCAGCTGTTCTACAGCTCAGGAGCATGCCTTGACTCTCTTCCGACACGAAGATGTTGGCTCTTGTGACTTTGTCCCCATGGCGGACTGCTGCTTTGAACTTCCCACGGATCCGGAGCGGAACGTCTTGACCATAGGCATACACCGTGATGGGGGTGGGGCTGAGTCTCGGAGGTGTGGACATGTTGCTGTAGAGAGACGCACTCATAAGGTTTATAGATGCGCCGGTGTCTATTACCGCCATGATTTCCTGATCCGCCACCTGGATGGAACATTGGGGCAGTGTCCTGGTGCGTCTGGTGGCGGTGCCGATCATGTGCACCTTGTGTACGGACCGCTCCTCCTCGTCATCGTCATCCATGTCGCTGTTGCTGGGCTCACCTTCTGCGACCGTGTGCACCGTCTGGCGTGGCTTGCGGAACCTCTTGGACCGGCATACTTTTTCGAAGTGGTTCATCTTGCCACATCCTGAGCATCTCTTGCCCCGTGCTGGACACTCTGGTGCCGGGTGTCTCGGGCCTCCACAGTAACCGCATGACTGTCCTGATGCCCCGCCTTGAGGGGGTGTCGCTCTTTTGGGCCATTTGGACGGTGTCTGGACCTGTATCTTGTTGATCGGTTCCACCTTCACATTGGCTTGTAATGCAGCCTCCATGTGGGCCGCCCTGGCCTTGGACAGCTCCTTTGTGAGGCCAAGGGTGAGGATGTCGGGTAGAGGCTTCCCCGATTCTTCCAGGATCCTCTCTCGCAACTTTGCAGAAGCGCACCCTTGAATTATCTGTCCCCTGATCTCCTCCGTTACATCCTGGAACCCACAAGTTAGTGCCAGTTTCTTAAGTCTGGTGTGGTATGCATCCAGCGACTCTTCCGGCAGTTGCCGTGCTTGTCGGAAGATGAACCGTTCGTAGTCCTGGTTCGCCATTGGCTCAAAGTGTGCATTGAGAGCGTTAATCAGAGTATGATGAGTCTTGGGGGTCGCCTCTGTGAGGGTCCGAGCGATGGAATGAATGTCTTTGCCACCAAGGTGGAGAACCATGGCACGCTTCTGTTCCTTGTGGACCTTGGTGGCCTCGAAGAATATTAGGAGCCTGTCCACCCACTCCTTCCATTTCGGAGCGAGAGTGGAGGGCGCACCCTCCACCATAAACGGTTCAATGGGCGGAATGGTAGCCATCGCCCAGGACGCGCTTGATTAGGTCCGTGGCCGGCCGAGGTGAGGTCTGAGAAGGCACTTCGATGGGGCCGTCGACGACTGGGGTTTTGCACGGACGTGTCAATGCCCACCGGCAGTGCGGACGATGACCGCTGTGTGTCCCTCAGCGACCGCAGCGGAGCGCGTGCGACCGGCGCTCCGGACTCGGACGGCAATGCAGCGCCTAGGGACGGGCAGACACCACAGCCCCTCGAGCAGCTAGGCATGACCGGACGCCGTCCAGAACGCCTCGCCAGGCGTGCCGAGGTGCGATTCACGCACGTGCCACCGAGCACGGTGCGGCACCGGACGGGAAGATCCTGCGGGGGAATGGCCTCGCGCGACCAATTGTGCTTCGAAGCACAGCAGGGCAGCGTCGGGCAGCGCCGCTCACCTTCAAAGAGCCAGGGGTAGAAATTGTCGTCCCTCCAGGTGCGCTGTGTGGGGGTGTGTGTGGCAGCAAGGCACGAGCACCACGAGCGAATGAGAGCGCTCGCAGCCGCCTCACCCGAGAATGGGCACACACACACCCGTAGCGAGGGGTCGGCAACCACCCTCGTCGCCAATTGTTGTGTCCTGCAGATGGGGAGTGATCGCACTAGGGGTATCAATCTGGGACCTACACTCCGGGGCATCTAATCCTAACTAGGCCTAACACGTGGCCCTAGAATAAACTCAGTTGGACACTGGGAATAACTTTGTTGCTTGGTCTGCGCGCCTCTGAACGCCTGCGTGCGTGCGAGACCTCTTTTTATTATCCGGAGTCACATGACTAGCGCGCCCCACGCCCGGCGGACCTCCAGGAACATAACAGTAACTTCCTCTCTATCTCCCTATAAACCCAGCAACCCACTACAACACTATAAATTACTATAAGAAATGTAATTAAAAAATCTAAGTCACTTAAAATGACATGCTAGATTTAAAAAATAACCTTTATAAACAATAGTAACACATAAAATTAATATATCAAAAAGAATATTTACATAATTATAAAATAATATTTTAACTACTATATTATTGAAAACAATATTGCAAATATTGATATTATTTAAAATGATATTACTTACCTCAAAAAACAATATTCTTGTTAATGATATTTGTGCATCACAATAGTTCTATACCAAGATGTTTAATTTCTGATTTCTGCCTGCAGATTTTCTTAAATTAATATTTTGGCCAAACATCATTTGATTCACTTCTTAGGGTCATAAATGACAAACCTTTACCCACATAATTTTACTCTACAAGCAAACCATTACAGCCCACTGTTTAAGTTACTGAAAAAAACACCTCTGAGGCCCAAATTAATGTGGGGTTTAGAATGGCAAACCAAAAGCTTTTATTAGTCTTTGTCAGTACTTGATTAAAGGCTCCAAAATCCACTCAATGTATTCTTGTTTGATTAGAGAATGGGTCAACTAGACTGTATAACCTTTGACAAGTATATCTGACATCTGCCTTGGAAAATCTGGAACTTGCAAACCTGTGGAATGCAGCAACAACAAAGGCCACATTAAAAATAAATGTACGAAATGCTGTAAAAAAAAGCATCCCTTTCAGCAAGAATTGGATGAGCTTGCAAAGAAAACACATGTCTGGTCGGTAATAACATTCTAGAACAATTAATGCCACAACTATACTTGAAAACACTTTGTACTTTTTGCATCTGAAATTAAAACTGATCTCTTATAAAATGGGCTCTTTTACCACCAAAGATCTAAGGCCTAAACAGGAAGCAACTTGGCCCACACAAAGCAGCAGCCTATATGGCTATGAGGAGTCTATCTCACATATACTCAACACAAGAGGATGAATTGCGGATTTGTGAGATTTATGGACCTGATTATAAACATATTGACTTACAACGCCACTACCTAATAATGCACACAATCACTTTTCTAAAACCAATGTTGGTTATACTACATTAACTAATTATGAAAATGTTTTTAAACAATGTTAATACTGTTTTGAATGTTTTAAAATTTGACTTTTAAAGGTTTTATTAGCCATGCAATACAGAATTGATTATGATGATGATGGTATATTGGATTCAGCAAGCACCACTGGGTGCGGTAGTGAAGCTTTAGTGTTGATACATTAAGAAAATGCATCTATTGGCATGATCAATCACATTTGTTTGGACTGATGCTGTTGTGTTTTTTTACTCTGTGTACTGGTACTCTGCTAACCCGGCCCGCTGTAGTCTGACTCCTAAAACATGCTGAAACTGGGTATACTCCTGATTCGAATATTTGATTTACTTATTAGATCCTAGTATATAGTACAAAGTATACCCAGCACCTGTAAGTTAATTGTGACTTGTGGTCTGCAGCACCCATTCTTCCATCCACTACTGTGATACTTTAAGCATGGCCTCATGTCTACTATTGAAGCCTGGCTGTGGCAGTTTATAAACTGCAAATTTATCTGTCAAAATATACTTTTTTGGCTGGTCTAGCCTTCCTTTTCAATATTAATAAGCCATCCTAAATATGCCTTATTGCCCATAGGGCGTGTCCATGCTATTTAAAAGTAGGACAAGTGGAAAGTTATTATTAAACATGTCCTTACAGTGACTAGCATCTAAAAGCTATTTACACAGTAGCAAGCCTGCCTGCTCCATAGAGAAACACTAGGATGCACAGTTAAATTGAATTTTAATATATCTGGCTAGGAACCAGCTAAAATGTATTTGTTGGATTCTTTGTAATAGTTGTTAAACCCCTAGCTCACCGATGATGTCATATGTTTAATAAATATTATGGAAAAGGTATTTTTAGAAAGTTTCCTTTTCCCTGCCTAAAGCCACTGGGGCTAATTTGCGTTAGCCTCCAGCTGCAGCCATCTGAGTGCTCAAGCCCTGAATGAGGTTTGAAAATTGCTCCCAGTGCAGAGGCAAAGTCTTGGGTGTGAAGAGAAGTTGATTTCCTCCGGCAGTATCACCATTAGGCAGTACCTTAGGAATCTGATTAACTTCAACGAGGTCTCCCCTGTCCCAGACAATGTTAGCCGACACATGAGCAGGCCCCTTTCTGTGATACCCCGAAACCGGTTCCAGGATGCTTGTTTCTGGTCCAGGGAGGACCTGGCTTGGCAGTTCGGGCTGGACAGTTCCCATGAGGTGCAGGGTCAAGACTGATTTGCATATAGCTGGGTATAAACTGTGGTGGCATGGTAAGCAATAGAGTCATGAATTTAATCCAGACTGGGGTTCAATGTTTAATTTGTTCCACATTCAGTCCATCATTTGTGTGCCTTTTGCCCTCAGTCAGGCATGTTGCAATCCCAGTGGGAAGGTAGCTGCCCCTAGAACTGGTTTGATGCTATCACAGAGGAGGAGCTGCTCTTTTCACTGGCCATGCCTGTGGGTTGGACATACAGGCTCTGTACAAGTGGAGAAGGGTCTCATTATGGTGGATTTAGGCACAGAGGGGCACTGTCGGATTGGTTCCTGTAGGGCACACAAGAAATACTGCAAAAGTGGGTATTGTTAACTCTCGGACGTTTTACACTCTTGTTTAGGAAGGGACCAGGAGTTACCCCCACCCACAGATATTACCACGGAAATCCTGGGCTTTCCAGAACACTTCTGACCCGTAGAAAAACAGAAGGACTACACCTGCTGTTTGAGACCTATGAGGAGACTTGAGGGCTAAACCTGATTCCACTTGTATCTAGGCCAAAGATGTGGACTCCAGGGGTTGGTTGACTTACTCCCTGTTAAGCTACAAGGACACATCAATCTGCCAGAATAAATTTCCTAAACAGTCCAGTTGACCAGTACCAATAGAACTTGCCCTGAACCCAACTGTAGCTTCTGCTTAAGTGAGTCTTGATCCCCAAATGATGTTCCTGAGATCCTGGGACTCTCCACTGTGTCACAGTGTACTCCTCCTAACAGTCTAAAAACCTGGAGCTTAGAAACATTTTAGTTTCAAAGACCATGAGGACTGAGAAAACCTGCCGAGCCAATCCAACCTTGTTGCTTTACCGCTGGGCTGAAGATTCAGGTTTCTCCTACTCTGAGCTTTTCCTCAGCAGCAAATCCATTTCGGTGGACCTTGTGAGAAGGTGTACATCCTCATGGAACCCTCTTCAACTACAGCTGGCTGCATTGCCCTGCTGGAAGAATCCGAGCTAAAAAAAAAGTGACTGACTCTAAACATAGAAAACGTGACCCAGAGAAGGCGCCAAAAGTATATGGCTGCCAAGAGAACTTCCCTAGGGGCAAATTTAGAATTTTCAACAATATGTACAAAAGTAAAATCTCCAACCGGGGCAACCCTTTTTGGTGTATCAGACCTGCAATCCATACTGATCTGCCCTAATTTGCAACTAGTTCCTGGTCTACCACGACCAGTTGACCCTTATTGCACGCTCAACACTTTTTGGTGATATTTCATGTAAAGCTTTAAGAAAACACACCTCTTATTCCCATAAGTGAATTTCTATTCTTTTGGTGTCATTTTGTTAATTAAATTATTCTCTTTGTTTATAAATTAGAGTCAAATTTGTATTATGTTGTGTTTTTGACTTTTTTACGTTGTTTGGTTCCTCTAAATCCTTTACAAGTTTTCTTAAGCTATGCCTGTCTGCTCTGTGTCATTGCTACCCGGGGCGCAACTCAGGTTTATATTACAGAAATCTTTACTGTACCTGACAAAATAGAGATATTGCTACTTGTTGTGGACTCCCATTCACCCCAACCAATAGTCCACTTCCTCACAGATATCAATAATAAAACCAGTTAAACCGTAAACTGAATAAGCTATCATTGTTTCTGTTTTCTCAAAGAGCACTGTGAGCAATAAGATTTCGACCTATATCATTGGTGATCCAATCTCCTGTGATGGATAGATATATTGTTCATTGATGAGGCCTGAAATCTCACACTGCTCACAGCTGGAAGCCAGCAGTGTATCTGTATCAAGCAACATTCCATTGGCATTTAATTTCAACTACTACATAAATAGCAGTTTTCGGGATTTGTTGTGGGCAATTTAGTATCTGTTTGGAAGCTCTGCAAAAACGGTACATCAATACAATTTACTTGTTCTACAGTTCTTCTGTTTTTGGATAGAAAAGGCTTACGTTTAGCATACAGATGCTCCATGTGTGGGTTGCTATAAATATTACCCTGAGGGTTTTCATTTTCTTAGAGCTAGTTTAATTTGTGCATCTCATTTACACACATGGTGGGTTTTTCACAATTGTCTTGGAGCCCATTAGCAACCATTCTGCCTTAAACTATCTGAAAAGAGTTTGCACACTGGAATCATGGAAAAGTTCGAAAAGCCAAGCGTTGAGATGCAAGCGTATATTGGACACCACAATATTGTAAATAAATCATTGTTTGGAATTTTTCTTTAATGTTTACATTGACCGATAGCGTAGACATTCATGGACTGCTTAGAAAAAGCAACAAAAAGGAGGCCTTCTGAACTAACACCTCGAGTAAATGGGGCCCTCCTAGTGTAAAGAACATGAACCTTACTTGGTGAATATACATTTCTCTGTGTGCTCTCTCAGTGTTTGTATAGTCTGCCCAATCTCAAATTTAGTTTTGGATCAGCACCAACTAACACGTGGCAATGCTGCGGGTTTATCAGCTTTGGCATCATTTTTTTTTGTTTAAATATCTTTATTATTTTTTTTAATTTACTAACAAATTAGAATTTGCCCAAGTAGCACATCTACTCATACAAAACCACATTTTGGAAGCATTTGTCTTATTGGTAACAGGTTACGGAAATTCAAAGACGGTACACAATCGCTTTCATATCATATTTTTAGATGGCGTAAAATTGTAAAACACTGTATGCTACTTCCTGCTAACATTTGTGTTCCTTTTTTTTGCAGTACTCAATAGACCAACAGTTGCGCCCATTATATTGCGAATATATCAGACGTTTTGAATCGAAAGTCCACTTGAAAAATAGGTGCTTGTATTGCACCTAATCATATTTCGGGAGATTGTGCGGAGAAAAAAGAAGGATGGGCTAATAAGACATATATATTAATCAAACTTCAAAAGTAACAATAAATAAAAAGAAAAAACTGCCATTACATTACAACCTAAAGAAAATACAAAGCACCTCCAGGCCCACACATGCTCATTTCGACCTGGGCGCTACAATGGCTCGCCAAGGTGATGCTAGAATTTAGGAAGCATTAGAGACCTCTATCATCAAAGCTATTATCTAGTGGGCTGGGAGTTGGGGGTGCACAGCGATGAACCTAGGCCACAGGAGTACTGCCACACAGGACGCGGCATCATTCGCGATAACAGTAATGTCTCCGGGTACGGGATCAATCAAGATTGGGTTAGGTATTGGTGGGAGAGTCATCTGTGTTATTCTCATCTATCCCATTCTTAAAGATCGTAAAGATGTTATCCCAATATTGTGCTTTGGGGTACTTTTGGAGTCCTGCTGTTTCCTCCCTATGTAATGTGGTGCTTTCTGCTTGCGCCCAGATCATGAGCGACCTCTCCCAACTGATCATTTCCGGGGGTGCATTATGTTTCCACCTCTTCGTAATTAAACATTTTGCTACTATCAGCCCCAGGTCCCAGAATCGTGACTTTGTTTTTTTAGATCGAGCATGAAACCCTAGTATGTGTACTTCCCGCGTGTGTCCAAGGGAGTTTGGGTGCAGGGTGCAAGTGTCGTGACCACTGTCTGCCAATAGTTGTGTAAAGACGCGCAAGGCCACAGCATTTGGAGTAAATCTACATTAAGTTGTTGGCACCGAGGACATGCAACTATCTTTTTATGTTGTCTGGTGAGAGGTACGTTCGTTTTACACTGTATGTTTGACTCAGCCTAAATTTGGAGCTTCTCGGAATGCATGTGGAGCTGGCCAGAATAGCACTCCATTCTTTTTCCGTTCAGGGTGCGCCCCTATTTTCTTCTCAGCGAGTGCGGAGACTCAGCATTGGTTTCAGTGTATGCGTAAGGAGTGCTGCAACTAGCCAGTGCACTATGTGTGAACCCGCCCCCATGACATGTAGATATTGAATTAACAGGTATTTAGGCAGCTCAATCTTCATATCCCCGCAAGCGGCTGACAGGCCTCTAACCAGAGCGGTATGTAATAGAAACTGTCCTGCTGGTAACCCACAGGGCAGCGAAAGTGCGTAGCATACCATCCGAGTATAAGTCGCCCAGGGTATCTACTTCCGCTGCATGCCAATGAGTAAGAGCTTCTTTGGAAGTGGCTGTCCTCCCTCTGGGTGTCCCTAGGAGTGGAAGTATCGGGCATATGGAAGCGTTGCACGGGTGAGATGTAGGCCTCGCCTGTAGCATTTGTACACCAGTGCTAAGTGGAACTAGGATGATCGTGGGGGCCTGGCGATGGGTTGGAATAGGTGGTAGATTCGTGATTGGGTCCAGGGCTGTTGCAGAGTCACCATGTCTTCCAGTCCTTTGCCACTAAGCCACCTTGCCACCCACTATAGCTGGGCCGCTATATAGTACTGCTCCAAATTAGGGACTGCCAGTCCTCCATGACTGACGTCAGCATATGGCTTTACAAGGCCACACAAGCCCTGCCTTTGTTCCAGATTAAGTCCCAAAACATACGTTCCAGCTCACGAAATATTCTGGTTGGGACATATATCAGAAGATTCGAGAAATGGTATAATAGTTTTGGGAGGACGATCATCTTGATTAAGGTGATATGGCTCATAACATTCGTGGGAGCGACTTCCAGAATTGTACCTGTGCTCTGACCGCTGATATCACCCTTGTTAAGTTGCCTTCTAATAAATCATCAGGCGTTTTGTAAATGAAGATGCCAAGATAGCGAAACATGGTAGAATACCACGGGAGGGAAGACATTTTGTGAAGAACATCTGTTTTGACCGCGTCTGTAATAAAAGGATAAACCCCCAATTTGGCCCAGTTGACTCGGAGGCCTGATACTGCTTCAAAAGCTGCAAGTGCATTTGCTATGGATGACGGGATGTTGTGAATATCCCGAACATACAATAACAGGTCGCCAGCCTAGAGGGAGACAGCATGCATCCCGTGTCCTAATTCAATACCCGATGCCTCACTATCATTACGGAGTACCTTCGCTAATGGTACCATGACCATGGAAAGGAGTAGGGGGACAGGGGCAACCATGGAGTGTTCCTTATCCAGGTCCAACACCAGGCAGCCAGAGAGGGGCTGTTAGAAATGGGATTTCTAGTTGGCTAAGGCTTGAGCCAAAGCCAGGCAGAAACCACCCCTCTAGTCAGGGCTGGGAAGTTACACGCCAAAGATAACCCCTGCTCACCCCCTTGGTAGCTTGGCACGAGCAGTCAGGCTTATCCCAGTGACAATGAGTAAAGTATTTGCGCATGCACACAACAACCACATCCCAGGCACACTACAAAAGGAACTCCACACAAGGTTATATCAAAAATATCCTTTGAATTCGTATAACACATTAGAATAGTAATCAGACAATATACACTGTGCCAACTGGCACTGGGCAATATTTACAAGGGGTTTATCTACACCTTCATTAACAACATAGAGGGAAGGGGGTCCTAGGGACAGTTTAACGACCCTACAATACTACTATCCCTATATACAGTGTAACCAACCAAGATAGCAAGGGGTCAAATATAATGCATTCCAAATTTCGTTACTAGGAAAGGGGAACCTCCTTCCTATCAAACAGAAAACTAGTGATGTGCTGCTCCGGTCACACACAGGGCCTCCCTTTTTGTGAGAAGATTCCCATCAGTCACCACTCGGATCCGCCATTCATCATCTGGGATCCTTCACACATGAAGGTAAGATGGCAAAACCCACTGTGGACTCGCAGGTGTTAAAGCCTAGATCTACATGTGGGACCCAGTGGTCAAGTTGTAAATAGTATTAAGGGTGACTGAAAGCAGTGCTCTAAATGTGAAATGTGTTGTGATGATAAGTGGTAAGGTGATTATAAAATTAGGTAAAGAAGAGAAAAACTCGTTAATATGTTCTCTTCACTCCCAAAGTAATAAAAAGTGCGTAGTGGACTAAACAAATAACCACTATTGATGTAAAACGGTCTACATGTTTCTGCAGACTAATTTGATCCATATGGTATCATGCTGCTTCCTCAGGACCATGTAACGCTACTGCTTTGTGAAAGGAAATTATTATAAAAGGGTAAAATATCACCTGATTTACAGTGATAGCATCCTTCTCCTGACTGCGAAGTTCAGCAAGATATAGATCCATTCCCAGAAGGACACACATAAATATAAAAAAAGAAAGGAACGTGGAATGCATACAATTAAACGTGGATCACTGAAAAAAAGAGTAATTCATATAAACAGTGTCTCACACTTAAACTCATGTATTAAATTATTGACATCAATCAACATCTATTATAAATGTTCACTTACCCTTGTGGCAAGAGAGAAAAACCCCACCTCACCTGGCTGCAGCTCAGGTAAAACGGAGCACCGCTCTATATGGTGAGATTGGAAAAAAGGGGGTTCAGGACACATAGAGGTGTCAGTTCATTCAAAAGCACAACCATCAAACATTGGGTCACCTCACATGTTACCACTGTCAATCATAACAGATTCCTCTCATTTTTAAGGGAATGGTAACATGCATACATAATTGGGCCCGCATCCATAGGGCTCAGATGTTTCATTGTATAATTGTTACTGGTATTCTATGATGTCAGGACACTGCTCGAATCTGCCCAGAACTCATCAAGAACTAGTGCCTCTAGTTAGCACTCTAGATATACCTAGGAGTCGTTACGCCTCTATATAGTTGACCCAGTTGGCCCCTCATACACACAGATACCAACATGTTTTCAAAAGGCATCTTTTGTTTGGAAAGCGTGTTTTCGATATTGGCAAATAACCGCTCTACAAACAAAACCGCTCGTATATTGTGAAAGCGGTATCCTTCTTAGTTGGCCTAGCAACCACGTGACTTTCAACGTGGGTTGTGCAATAATTAATCACCAAGTGTTTACTGCGCAAACATGCCTCTTTATAGTTAGAACCGTTACACGCATCCAGATTCTCAGGTTCAAGTAAGTAACGAGGTATAGACATCCTTCAATAAAAGTGGCAGTTAATTTTCAAGTCGGATTTCATCATGCGTACATTTTACAGAACATTACCGCAATAGTAACCGCCTCAGATTAGCGCGAGGCGAACGAACGCTGCTCAGGTTCAAGTAAGTAACGAGGTATAGACCTCCTTCAGTAAAAGCGGCAGTTAATTTTCAAGTCGGATTTCATCAAGCGTACATTTTACAGAACATTACCGCAATAGTAACCGCCTCATATTAGCGCGAGGCAAACAAACGCTTCTCCAGAGCGGAACCAGAAATTTCACGGCTCACCTGTCCGTCGGTACCCCGGGCGTCCCTCTGGGCTGTCGTGGGAGGTACCGACGCGGCGCCGAATGACTCTATTTCTATTGGCTCCCTCTAGGCGGGCATCCGATGTCATAACGTCCGCGACTCAATAGAAGGAGCATGGGACATATAGTTTTGCAATTTCCTCATCTTCGTTTTCAATGTATAAATTGTTGAAATCAATTTATTTAGTAAAATTTGGCATTTTTATGCGTGCGCTATATTATGAGACACTTTATTTGTTTATTAATCTAGGTTCTTCTGCACTAGAAATTTGGGACATTAAGGTAGCTGTTTTGAGACTCTCCCATATCTCTGAATTGGCAATAAGCGAGCAAATTCCAGATGTCCACTAGTTATTCTAATTTCAACACGGAAGACTAGCTACAAAGTATTTATATTTAGAAACTCATGGTTATGTAAGATATTAAACCCCATGGATCAACTATAGGGACATCATACGGTGGAACTACATGTGTGCAACAATACCAATTCGGTCATAAGTCTGAAACTTTTTATCGTATGTTTAAACACAGGTTTAAAGTAAAATAATGTGTTACAGGCATGATCTCTCAGGGATATTGTATCTCATATTAGAGTGACATCCATGGGATGTCTTCATTTAACCCTTGCTTGTCCGACCCAAGTTTATGGACCCATCTCTGTTTCTTTTTGAACAGGAAACTGCTGATATCGGTGACATGGGAAGGAATCAGTGGTTGTTCGATAACGGTCCATTTCAGTTCAGTAGGTAGATGTCCCATCTCAATAAAATGATTAGTGAGCTTAGTAGCTTGTCTGGAACATCTGATTGAAGTTTTGTGTTCTGAGACACGGACCTTCACTTTACGCGTAGTCATCCCTACGTATTGCTTGTTGCAGAGACATCTGATCAAATAGATCAAATTCTGGCTGTTACAATTTGTAAAGCGGCGTTGTTCCCACGGACGGTCAGTACCAATGTCAATTTGTGTGGACTTAGTAGTTTGAGGATAGGCTGCACAGCCACCACAGGGGTGGTGACCAGTAACTGCAGGCATGTCCCACAGTTTTCCTATAGCTTGAGGAACACTGTTTTTTGGTCTGGTGTGGACCAACTGGGCCTTTACATTCCGACCGCGCTTGAACGCGAAAAGAGATGGAGGTAAATCCTCATTGGCATTCCCTGTGTTAAGAATAGCTCAGTGCTTTTTGACAATTTTTTTTAATGTGATTAGACTGGGTACTGTAGGTGTTGACACATGTTATTCTTTTTTGTTCTGGTTTGGGGTATAGTAGCTCTAATAGACCTTCCCTATTATTGTTTGAGGCTCGTTTTTTTCAAGACTTGATCAATCTTTTAGGATACCTTTTTTCCATCAGATGTTTCTCAAGTGTCTTTGCATGCTCCTCGAAAAGAGATTTGGTAGAGCAATTCCTTTGAATTCGAAGAAACTGCCCATAGGGAAGGTTATCTCAAAGTGCCTTCGGATGAAAGCTATCGTAGCTTAGAATTGAATTCCTCGCCATTGGTTTGCGGTAGATCTCTGTTTGTAACCCAGTGGCTGTTGACGTTACCAGTAGATCCAGGAAGGCTAATTGATGTTTACTGTATTCGATGGTGAATTTCAGAAAACGATTCCTGTTATTTAACCAAGCATGGAAATTTTTAAGATCATCAACTGATCCTCGCCAGACTACCAGGATATCGTCTATGTATCGTTTCCATAGACGCACACATCCAAAGAAAGGGTTGTCTGTGTTGAGCACATGTCCTTGCTCAATCATGTGCACGTACAGATTAGCGAGACTAGGGGCAAAAACGCTTCCCATACTAGTCCCGCTAATCTGTAGGTACACATTCTCCTCAAACATGAAAAAATTCTCCGTCATGGCTATGGTCGCCAGCGTCATGATTAACCTCACCGGCGTGATAGAGTTGAGGTCTCTGGCTTCTAGCAGACTCTCAATTACCTCCAAGGTCTCTGTCTGGGGTATAGAGGTGTACAAACTTTCCACATCAAATGAAACCAGGAAATCAAGTTCCACATCAAATTCAACATCCAGCAGGATCCTCAGCACATCCTTTGTGTCTTTTAAGAAAGTTGGCATCTCACGTACCATAGGTTGTAAGAAAAAATCCACGAAAGTGGATAGAGGTTCCAAAAGCGAACCTATCCCTGAAATTATAGGGCGCCCAGGTGGTGGTCTCTGGGGTTTGTATATCTTTGGCAATACGTAGAAGTATGGCATGACAGGGTTAGTGCGCTTCTTGGTTTGTCACCCATCATTCTGCCAAAGCTTCTACCACGATAGTGCCAATGATAGTTGCCAATCTTGGAGTTGGATCACTTGCCAGTTTCTGATAAGATTTTATATCATTCAACTGGCGCAGGCATTCCTCTCGGTACGTACTTGAGTCCATCAGGACTATGGATCCCCCTTTATCTGCGGGTTTGATTATCACAGATGAATTGTTTGCCAAGCCATTTAGAGCCTCTTGTTCTTTTTTGCTTAAATTAACAAAGTGTTTATGTTGATGTTGGAACATTGTCTGAATATCATGATCAACTGCCTCCTCGAAAGCCATCACTTTCGTTGGCAACCCTATAGTAGTTGGATTAAATGTGGAGGGTCTCTTTAGCCCGGTGTTGACAGTGTCGTCGGTGGCATCAGTTGTCTGTTCTTCTTTCTTAGCAAACAGATAGTGTAAACAAATTTTTCTGAAGAACTTATGTATCTCGATGTTGGTGAGAAAGGGGTCAGCAGTGTTTGTGGAAACAAAACCCAAGTTCCCTATTGAGTACCTGTTCTTCAAGCTGAGTCAATGTGTAGGAACTGAGGTCAATTACGAGGGAGGTCCTGCTGACGTCCCTGGTAATTCCTGGGGGATCTTCTTCCCATTCCCCAGATCCATTGTTTGTGGGGGTAGATTCCACTGGACCTGGCCCTGTGGTTGGGATCTGCGCCGGCCTCTGGTTCTCCCTGACCATAGCCCAAAAAACGCTGCTGATTATATTCAGGATAGAACGGTTGAGGGCCGAAAGGACCTCCCGTGGGTGGGAAGGTGGGAGCACCCCAGGGTGTGGCCTGCCACCAAGGAACAAAGGATGGCTGGTTAAAGCCATAATTATGTCCTCTCCAGTTCCGCCTACTATTCCCTCTGCCTCTTTTGTGGTTTTGTGTCTTGTCAGTATTGGATGCATCGGAATCACTAGACTCTGCTTCGGAGTTTGAGGTGCCATAAGTGGAGCCTCCTTTGCGCCCATTTTTATTGAAAGGGGTGGGTGTATATGAGTCGCTAGTGTAAGGACACACTTTCTCCATGGAGAATTTAGCAAGATCTTTTTTGAATTTTTCAAGTTTAGTGAACAAGATTGAATCTCTAAACTCCTTGCTGGCTTTATTGCCCTCATCTTGGTTTTTAGTGAATACCTTTGATGTAATTGTCGTTTTTATTTGGCCTTCTAGTACCTGGATTTCCACTAAGATTTTATCAGCTGCTTTTTTGGCTGTTTTGATGATAAGTACCAGCTAATCCCGAGTACACTTCCAGGCCACTAGTGACCAGTCACGTAGGAAATCTTTATCGTCCAAAAAGAGACGAGGGGCATTCGTTACAATTAAACCACTCGGGCACAATTACCTCGTAAATACTCTGCCATGGATATTCCGTGCACACAAATCCTTGCCTGACTTTTTTTCAGCAATAAGATTTTAGCCCAACCTTCATCACTATTAGTAGGGGCTGTTGGTAAAATGTTCAAGATACTAGGATTTTCAGACAGAATAGATTGAATTTCCGCTTCGTGAAATGCCAACCCTAAAACAGTAGCCATAATGCAAAATGCCCAAACAGGACTATTGTGCTCAAACAAACCACACCTCACAGATCACACAGCCCCCTTGTACCAAAATAAAGTCCTAACTAGGACGGAAAAGACTAAAAAGGACCCGCAGCCAAGCGGCTGCACAAGAGCATTAACAACACAGAGGGGAGAGGGTCCTTGGGACAGTTTAACGACCCTACAATATACAGTGTAACCAACCAAGAATAGCAAGGGGTCAAATATAATGCATTCCAAATTTCGTTACTAGGAAAGGGGAACCTCCTTCCTATCAAACAGAAAACTAGTGATGTGCTGCTCCGGTCACACACAGGGCCTCCCTTTTTGTGAGAAGATTCACAGGGAATGCCAATGAGGATTTACCTCCACCTCTTTTTGCGTTCAAGCGCGGTCCGAATGTAAAGGACCAGTTGGTCCACACCAGACCAAAAAACAGTGTTCCTCGAGCTATAGGAACACTGTGGGACATGCCTGCAGTTACTGGTCAGTCAGTCAGTCAAAATACGCTTTATTCGATTTTCAGGAAAATCATAAAAGGCAATACATAAAACACAGATGTAAAATACAATTGCAATTGAATACAAAGATCAGTTCATTGTCATCTTAAAAATCAGTACAATTAAAACCATTTAATGTAAAAATATAAAATCAGTTAAGATACACAACAAAGTTTTAAAATAGAAAGTTCCCTGGGGCTTGTTTTTCCCTTATTCTAAATGCAGCTGTTAGGTATGATGCAACGCGGAAAGTAATATGAGTGTTGCTCAACATTTGAAGAAAAACTAACGCTGGCTTGACCTGAAGAAAACCTGCTTCCTTCAGGATAGGGTACTTCTCCCTTGCTGCTGTAAAAAGCCCACAGAAGAACATAAAATGTAAAGTGTCTTGCGTGGGGAAGTTATCGCATTGGCAGGGTGGTGCATCCTCAGGTTTAGACCATGTAATAAAACGACCTAGTGTGTAATGGATCAAATTCAACCTAAACTTTGTGGGCAGAACCCTGTGGAGGGGGTTTGTGACAATTTTTAGATAGGGTTCCAGAGAGACAGTTGTTCTTAACACCAAATATGTTCTTACTGATGGTTTCATTATTTCTCTCTGCTCCCTGTCCAACCGTGCCCTTTCAAGATATGGTGCTTGATTCACCCCACGTCTTTTTTGCCAATGGATGATGGTGCAGAATAGAGCTCTGGTCTCCCCAATGCAGTAAAAGAGGTTTTAAGATAGCTTAGCCACGGTATTCTTAGAGAGCGTTCCCTTGCAACCACATCTAATAGAATGCCATGGTTCAGCGTCAGCTCTGGGTTTAGCCATGTTTTAATCCAGAACAGTAGGGGTGCCAACTTCAATATGTCTGTAATGTAAGGTAGACCAAGTTCTTCATGGATGGAGAATGTGGAGGTGGAACTTGGGACAGATAGGAGTTTACGAATGAGCCCATTTTCGACCCTCTGAATTGAGTCCTGGTTTGCGTACTCCCACAAGGCAGACCCGTACGTGGCAATGGAGATGCACTTGCTATCATAGACTTTTACCAAGGCCTCCATTGGTTTGGCTCCCAGCCTCTGAGAAACTCATTAGGGCGGCTGTTGATCGCACCAGGGAAGCCCTCTTTGCTTTAATCTGGGGGACCCATGAAACTCTCTCATCAAACAAGACCCCCAGATAAGGGAAAACAGGGACCCTTGAGACCACGTCTCCCCCACAGGTAAAGGTTGGTTGGCGGGTCTTGTTTCTCTGGGGTCCCACGATCATGGTGTGAGATTTTGTGGCGTTTACTTTCAGATCTAAACTCCCCATGAAGGAACCAAAGCGGTCCAAAAGGACCTGTAAACTGTTACCAGTTCTTGCGATTAGAACTGCGTCGTCCGCGTATAGGAGGGCCGGTACCTGGGCTCCTCCTACACGCAGTACGTCAGCTGCCCCGAGCTCAAGATACTTCCCTAGGCCATTAATATAGATGGTAAAGAGTAGGGGGGCCAGGATACACCCCTGGCGCACCCCTTTCTCGGACCTAAAGCTGTTGGTGCACCTCCCCTCATTGGACACCCTTACTTTATTGTTTAGATTCTGGTGTAAGCTGGACATAAAACCTACCAAAGGTGCCTCTATCGCAATTTCTTCTAGCAGGGACCACAATTTAGACCTGTTAACCAGGTCGAAGGCCGAGGAGAGGTCCATGAAGGCCAAATAAATTGACTCCTCCCCGACCACCGTGTATTTAGAGACGAGGAGATGCAGGTTTGAACATTGGTCCAATGTCCCTCGCTTCTCTCGGAACGCATACTGGATGTTTGCTAAACCCCCACCCACCTCCAGGTTTGCCCTTAATTTGTCAAGTTGGACTCTACCCAAGATTTTAATGGTAGAGTCCAGTAGGGAGATGGGTCGGTAACACCCTGGATCCTCCCGGTTGCCCTTCTTAAAGATAGGGACTATAATTGCTGTCGCCCAGGTGTTCGGGAAAGTGTTGTTTTTTGCAGCCCTAAATACTCTGGTTAAGACTTGTGCCCACAGTTCTGGGGAATATCTAAAAAAGTCTACTGGGACTCCGTCTGGCCCTGGTGCCTTATCTTTGGAGGAATCCATAATAGCCTTAAGTACCTCCTCTGCTTCAAACTCTATTTCATAGGGTTTCTGTTCTGTAGCTAAACCGCCCTCAGAGGTACTACAATTATCACCATACACATTTTTGAAATGTTCAATCCATTTCTCATCTGGGATGACACAGTCAAGGACATTATTTTCCGAGCCAGAGAAAAACGGGTTGTTTATGGTCTTCCAGAACTTTTTACTGTCATGGAGGACATCTATAGAGAGGAGTTTGTTCCAGGCCTCATTCTTTATGTCGTTTCTCCTTTTCCTGAGGGTTAGTTTGTATTCCCGCCTCAGGCTTGTAATAGGGCCTTATCTCTCGGGAAGTCCTTTAATGATTTTTTGAGTAATCTGTGAATCCGTGAACAGTTGGAGTCAAACCATTTATATGGTCTTGAGGGGAGGCGTGGTTTGGTAACTGTTAAGTCCCTGGTTACTTGAGCATAGATAGACTCAAAAGCCTGTATAATTACTGCATTTGAGGACTCCTGGTCCAAACAGGCTTCAATAGAATCCTCTATTTTAGGCAGGATGGCAGTCATAAAGTCCTCCTCCACTATTCTACCCCACTTGAGTCTTCTATCCTGGTCACTGGGCACCGCAGTGGCGCATGCCTTGATTTGACCAACAAGGTTACGCCTTAAGTCACTCCAGTGAGCCTTTAATAGTAAGGGATTATGGTCGCTATGAGTTGAAATGATCGCCTCATACCCCAACACCTTTTGGATGATAGACGCCGAGGTAAAAATGTAGTCGATGATGGACCCCTGAGCTGTACCCTTGTAGGTGGGCACCCTATCACCTTCTCCTGTGTAAGCAGGCTCATACAAATCTGTACTGGCCAGCATTGCCTCCAATGCCTCTCCTGAATTGGAGAGATTGAAGTGCGGGATATCCACAACACCCGCACCCTCGCACGCATCTGTGAGACACAGTAAATTACACTTGTGGATGTTAAAATCGCCCATTAAAAAAAATCAACGAAGTTATGCGTAGTTTGACTGTAGTTATCTAGGAAATTCTCCAAGAATACTATGTGGGCTTTGTCAGTGACCCTCGCCCAAGAATTATAGAAATTAATTACAGAAGGGTGCACCTTGGAGACAAAACCCATTCGACAATTAAAATGTTTGGTGAGCCAGACTCCAGTTGTTTAAATGACCCTGCTAGTTCTAGGGAGAATAACAGCAGTAGGCCCCCTTTCGCCCTCCCTGCCCTGCTTGGAACAGCGGGGGTTACAAAGCTCATGTAGCCATCCAGCCAGTACCCTTGGGATGTATCCCACGTTTCTTGTAAGCCTATTACGTCGTTAGTTCTGATAAAATTGATCCAGACTTGGTCATCCCTTTTACCCTTGATACCAGCCACATTCCAACTCATAAACCTGCATAATGGGCTACCCTCTACCCCTAGGTTGGTGCCTACTTGTGTCTGCAAAGGAACTGATTGTCAGTCGTTCTGGTTCAAATCAGTTAGTGAGGTGAATCTGTTGGCTAACATTAAAGTTGGGGCTGCAATATTTACTGTTGATCTGTTTTGGCGGGGTCTAAAGGGTACAACTTGCCAATTGTTACCCACACAGCCAGCTGTAGACGGTATGTTGTAGTGGCTGCGTGTGGGGGCTATCCTTAGTTGTGGCAGATAGAAGAACCCTAGGGGGACTGCTCTGAGTTGACCACTATCTTGTACTTCAGAGCCATCCCAGAAGAGCCTATCGGGTATATGTGCACTATCAAAGTTCACGACAACACAATCCCCTTTCACCTGTTTAGGTCTAAACCCCACCCACCCCACCCTTCTTACAGTAATAATCCTCGATGAGATATTAAGCCCACCACTGCTCAGATCATCACACCATTTTTTTGCCTTTGTAGTTAGTTCTCCATTGGATTCACTCTCACCCTCAGCTAGCCATGGTACTCCAATGAAAACTGCTACATATGGTGCAACAACGGGGGTAGTGTTAGGTGTGTAGTGCATTCTGTCTGTCTTAGGCCCCCTGGGACTGTGGGGGACTCTAGTCCCCCTACTTCCATCTGATTTGTGCCTGGGGTACTTCGAGTCTTCACCTTCTGACCCCGTCCCGCCGGAGGTGTAACCCTCCCCTGGCTAGTGTGTGCATGTGCATGTGGGGGTAACGCTGGCCGTGATAGGCCAGGGTTAGGGGCCTCCCGAGCCACGCTGCCAGGTGGCTTTGGGGGATGGATGTAATCAAGTTTTTTCACCAGATTATCAATTGATGCACATTTTTTTAGAAGACCATCAAGGCACGTGCTCATAGTCTCAGTTATGTCCTTAGCAATCCCTACAAGCATGGGTTCAATCCGCTCTGAAAAGAGATGGTCCTTCAAAAAGTCCGTGGCCACCTGGGTAAATGGAGGCACCCACTCAGATTTTTTCCTCTTCTTCGGCAAGGGTTTCATATGCGTACTAGGTTCATCTGGTTTATTTGTTGGCAAATCAGGGGAGGGGCAAAGTTGGGTTTGGGTGTCAGCTCCAACGCACGTAGGTGGCTCAAGCACGAGAATGTCAGGCTCCAGTGGTATTCCCTGACTTGCAACAGGGTAATTGTCGTTTGTTTGGGTGGCTACCAAACCCAGTTCCTGCTGGGCAGTTTCAATTTCTTGGACAGGGCCCCAACCGCTGTGTTTAAATAGGATAGGATGGAATCAGAATGTTTTGCCACTTTAGGTTTTTTCCCCCCTGCAGTGTCAATGGAGGGATTTTTACGCTTACCCATTTTAGTTGTAGGCGTTGGGGGGGTGGCCCAGCACAGACGCCTTCAGCCGTGGACTGCCGTAGACTGTCCCGCCCTTGTCCCGGGCTTGTCGCGGAAGAGATGGTGCTGTTATGTAGGGTGGGAGGCGTGGGCGTGGCTTGCTCCGGGGCCAGGTGGTGCTCCAGGGGGGTCCTGGGACTTGGAGTCCGCCTTGTTGGGCTGGCGCGACTTCGACAAGCCCAGGGTCTTGCTGCAATTAGTGCTTTAAATGTCCCGATGTGACAGGGGTTCGTGGTTCGAATCCGCTGGTTTTACAACACCTGGTGATGCCCTTACGATGACTCAGCCCCCTGCTCTCCCACACGCTGCGGCTCCCATCTCTGTGGTGGCTGTGCAGCCTGTCCTCAAATGACTAAGTCCACACAAATTGACATTGGTACTGACCGTCCGTGGGAACAACGCCACTTTACAAATTGTAACAGCCAGAATTTGATCTATTTGATCAGATGTCCCTGCAACAAGCAATACGTAGGGATGACTACGCGTAAAGTGAAGGTCCGTATCTCAGAACACAAAAGTTCAAACAGATGTTCCAGACAAGCTATTAAGCTCACTAATCATTTTATTGAGATGGGACATCTATCTTCTGAACTGAAATGGACCGTTATCGAACAACCACTGATTCCTTCCCATGTCACCGATATCTGCAGTTTCCTGTTCAAAAAGGAACAGAGATGGGTCCACAAACTTGGGTCGGACAAGCAAGGGTTAAATGAAGACATCCCATGGATGTCACTCTAATATGAGATACAATATCCCTGAGAGATCATGCCTGTAACACATTATTTTACTTTACACCTGTGTTTAAACATACAATAAAAAGTTTCAAACTTATGACCGAATTGGTATTGTTGCACACATGCAGTTCCACCGTATGATGTCCCTATAGTTGATCCATGGGGTTTAATATCTTACATAACCATGAGTTTCTAAATATAAATACTTTGTAGCTGGTCTTCCGTGTTGAAATTAGAATAACTAGTGGACATCTGGAATTTGCTCGCTTATTGCCAATTCAGAGATATGGGAGAGTCTCAAAACAGCTACCTTAATGTCCCAAATTTCTAGTGCAGAAGAACCTAGATTAATAAACACTAAAAGTGTCACATAATATAGCGCACGCATAACAATGCCCAATTTTACTAAATAAATTGATTTCAACAATTTACACATTGAAAACGAAGACGAGGAAATTGCAAAACTGCATGTCCCATGCTCCTTCTATTGAGTCGCGGACGTTATGACGTCGGATGTGCGCATAGAGGGAGCCAATAGAAATAGAGTCATTCGGCGCCGCGTCGGTACCTCCCACGACAGCCCAGAGGGATGCCCAGCGTACCGGCGGACAGGTGAGCCGTGAAATATCTGGTTCCGCTTTGGAGCAGCGTTCGTTCGCCTCGCGCTAATCTGAGGCGGTTACTATTGTGGTAATGTTCCGTAAAATGTACGCATGATGAAATCCGACTTGAAAATTAACTGCTGCTTTTACTGAAGGAGGTCTATACCTCGTTACTTACTTGAACCGGAGCAGCGTTCGTTCGCCTCGCGCTAATCTGAGGCGGTTACTATTGCGGTAATGTTCTGTAAAATGTACGCATGATGAAATCCGACTTGAAAATTAACTGCCGCTTTTATTGAAGGATGTCTATACCTTGTTACTTACTTGAACCTGAGAATCTGGATGCGTGTAACGGTTCTACCTATAAAGAGGTATGTTTGCGCAGTAAACACTTTGTGAATAATTATTGCACAACCCACGTTGAAAGTCACATGGTTGCTAGGCCAACTAAGAAGGATACCGCTTTCACAATATACGAGCGGTTTTGTTGGTAGAGCGGTTATTTGCCAATATTGAAAACACGCTTTCCAAACAAAATATGCCTTTTGAAAACATGTTGGTATCTGTGTGTATGAGGGGCCAACTGGGTCAACTATATAGAGGCGTAACGACTCCTAGTTATATCTAGAGTGCTAACTAGAGGCACTAGTTCTTGACGAGTTCTGGGCAGATTCGAGCAGTGTCCTGACATCATAGAATACCAGTAACAATTATACAATGAAACATCTGAGCCCTATGGATGAGGGCCCAATTATGTATGCATGTTACCATTCCCTTAAAAATGAGAGGAATCTGGTATGATTGACAGTGGTAACATGTGAGGTGACCCAATGTTTGATGGTTGTGCTTTTGAATGAACTGACACCTCTATGTGTCCTAAACCCCCTTTTTTCCAATCTCACCATAAAGAGCGGTGTTCCGTTTTACCTGGCTGCAGCCAGGTGAGGTGGGGTTTTTCTCTCCTGCCACAAGGGTAAGTGAGCATCTATAATAGATATTGATTGATGTCAATAATTTGATACATGAGTTTAAGTGTGAGACACTGTTTATATGAATTACTCTTTTTTCAGTGATCCACGTTTAATTGTATGCATTCCACGTTTCTTTCTTTTTTTATATTTATGTGTGTCCTTCTGGGAATGGATCTATATCTTGCTGAAATTTGCAGTCAGGAGAAGGATGCTATCACTGTAAATCAGGTGATATTTTACCTTTTTATAATAATTTCCTTTCACAAAGCAGTAGCGTTACATGGTCCTGAGGAAGCAGCATGATACCATATGGATCAAATTAGTCTGCAGAAACACGTTGACCGTTTTACATCAATAGTGGTTATTTGTTTAGTCCACTACGCACTTTTTATTACTTTGGGAGTGAAGAGAACATATTAAAGAGTTTTTCTCTTCTTTACCTAATTTTATAATCACCTTACCACTTATCATCACAACACATTTCACATTTAGAGCACTGCTTTCAGTCACCCTTAATACTATTTACAACTTGACCACTGGGTACCACATGTAGATCTAGGCTTTAACACCTGCCAGTCCACAGTGGGTTTTGCCATCTTACCTTCATGTGTGAAGGATCCCAGATGATGAAGGGCGGATCCGAGTGGTGACTGATGGGAATCTTCTCACAAAAAGGGAGGCCCTGTGTGTGACCGGAGCAGCACATCACTAGTTTTCTGTTGGATAGGAAGGAGGTTCCCCTTTCCTAGTAACGAAATTTGGAATGCATTATATTTTACCCCTTGCTATTTATAGTTTATCTACACCTGACAGGGCCACATGGACCATTGTCAGAACCTTCACAAAGCGAACTTAGTAAAAGTAAAACAGATCATAAATGTACAACCAGCAACCACTGGTAGACACTATACTCAGCATCAGCCTGTAACATAAACTACATTATGCACAATATCACCTCAGGAGCGAATTACATTCTGCGCTAACCTCACCAGCATAAACACATTATGCAATCCTCTCACAAGTCTAAACACATTAGACTCTGAACTCCTAAGCATGACTCACATTAGGGGCATCAATCACACAGTGAAACATAGTCTCACTAGCATAAACGATGATATGCAAAATAACCTCATAATCATAAACCACAGTTTAGATTATCAAACAAGGTAAACATACTAAATGCATTACATTTCCTAGCACCACATCACATTAGGGCCTGGCACCTTACGTATCTAACAATCCCCCTGGCCAACTGGCCATGTGTGATTCTCACATTAACCTGTTGGCTTGTCTTTCGGATATATATTTTATTGCAAGGGCATACCACTGCATAAATGCCGTTCTTAGTCTTAAAATTTGTGAAACTTTCATGTCTCCATTTCACTCCATTATGTTCAAATAAACTTCCTTCTATAGTAGCGGGGCAGGCCACGCAGTTCCCACACGTGTGGTGCCCTCAAATGGGTTTTAAATTCCACTTAGTGATCAAGTCGCTCTTAGGTTTAGGGATGTAGCTGTCTGCTCTTATTATCTGCTGGCCAATGCTGGGATTCTTGCGCATGGCGAAAATGGGTTTAGCTAAGGGATGTTCAAAATTTTCAAGCAAATGCCAATTCCTTAAGATGATTTGTCTGAATTTGTTGGTATGGGCCCCATATGTTGTGACACATACGAGTTTATCCATTTCTGTCTTTTCCTTTTTCTGTAACAAATTTTCCCTAGGGGTAAACCTTGCTCTTTTTTTGGAATGTTTAAGGAGTTTCTTGGGGTAACCTCTCTTTTCCATTTCCTTACAGAATGACATTGCGTGGTCCTCAAACTCTGCCAGATCTGTACAATTTCTCCTAATCCGCAACAGCTACCCATAAGGGAGGTTCTCCTATAGACACTGTGGATGCGAACTTGTGTAGTGAAGTGTAGTGTTCCGGTCTGTCTCTTTTTTATAAAGACTAGTTGTAAGTTTTTGGATATAGGGACATACTGCAACATCAAAGAAAGTCATCCTTGTTTTGCTAGACTCAATGGAAAATTTGATATCGTTGTGCCTTGATTTCAACCAGTCATAAAAATGATTCAACTCCGTCTGGCTCCCCTGCCACTGGAGCCAGACGTCGTCAATATACCTCAGCCATTGGTGCATGTTGTTTGTAAATGGATTGTTATTGTGTATAAATCTCTCTTCGTACTGGGCCATATACAAAACCGCCATCTCCGGCGCATAAGGACAACCCATTGCTGTGCCCTTAATCATTTTAAAAAAGTCACCCTCAAACTTAAAATAATTGTTTCAAAGGGATATTTCAGCCAATGTCGTGATCAATGATGTTGGTACCCTGTGTGGTCTCTCCCTCAAATCCAAGTAAAGTTCCATCACTTGGAGTGCCTCATCTTGCGGGATTTGGGTATACAGGGATGTGACATCTAATGTCACCATCATCTGCATGCCATCATCAAATGTTGTTCCCTCCACTTTTGTGATAAAGTCTGTTGTGTCTCTAAGGTAAGATTTGACACTAGGCAAGAATGGTTTGAGAAAAAAGTCGATATATTTCGAGACTGGCTCCAGAACAGAGTTACAGCCCGAAACTATCGGTCTACCTGGGGGCGTTTGGCTATTTTTATGTTTTTTCGGTAGAAAATACAGTACCGGGGTTCTTGGTTGTTTTTTATTCAAAAATTGGAATTCTTTTGGACCCAGGAATCCTTCATCTAAACCATTTGTAGGTATCTGTGCAATTTTGCCCTGTATTTCACAAGTGGGGTCTTCTCTCACCCGTCTGTACCACTCGTGATTCTCAACATGAAGTTTGCTCTCATTTAGATACATGGTGTGGGGCCAGATCACCACTGTATCGCCCTTATCCGCCTGCTTGATCACAATCGAGGGGTCTGCTTTTAGGTCACGAATAGCTTTTAATTGGCCTTTGCTAATATTGTTCTGTACAAAGCCATTAGTTTTTTTCCAATTTAGAGATAGAGGATAACACTACTTGCTCAAAGGCATAGATTTGTTTTGGTATGTTCTGAGTGGGAGTGAAGTTGGATTTCACTCTTAGGCCAGTCGTCTCTTGACTCAATGTTGGTTCAGTCTCGGCAAAATAGGACTTCAACCGAATCTTGCGGCAAAAATCCTAAGCCTCTAGTTTTAACTTTGTGAAGTCGGTCTGTCTCTTAGGGACAAACTTTAACCCTAGAGACAGAATCATTTCTTCGTCTTTTGTGAGTTGTTTGTTTGACAGGTTGACAATAGTTGAGTAGTAATTTTTGTAGTACGTGCTGCGTGTTCGCATCTCCCAGGGTTGTTTGAATCGGACCCTTGATCCTCCCCCTCTGGCTAAAAAAGGCTTGTTGGGAGGCCCTTGTTTAGTTGGATTACCAGGCCTTGAATCAGGTGAAGAGTCAGAGGATGAGGTGTCTGAGAAACCTATGAATCGTTTTTTTGATCTACCTTGGAATGTGGTTAGAGCTCTTCTTGAATCTGCCAAAGTATAGAAGTTTTCTTTTAGAAAGGAGTAAACCTGTTCTAGTTTGAATGCTTTTGAGTCCCTCTCCTATTGGACAGTCTTCACATTAATTGTGTCATCTTTGAAGGTTTGAATTTCCTTCTCTATCTTTTCAAAGAAGATCTTAGCCACTGTTTGTTTATCTGAGATACATTTAACCAGTTCCTCAATCTCTTTCTCTTCTTGGCTACACAGTCTCTGCGCAGTCTCAATGGTATGCACCATGAGATCTCGACTGCACTTAGGGCTAGATGTAGGTAAATCTTATTTACCGATTCAAGAATACCGAATTTTACCGATTCGGTATTTATGAATCCGATTCGGTAAGATTCGGTATTTACCGATTCGGAAAATACCGAATCGGTATTTGCCATTGATTCCTATGGGCCTTGAAGCCCATAGGAATCAATAGCAAATACTGATTCGGTAATTACCGAATCGGTAAAATTACCGAATTAACAGGGGGAACAGGGTGTCACTTTGACACCCTGTTGCACCCCTGTTTCAGGCTTGTGTGCCATGTGACACACAGACATGCCCTTAGGGCATGTCTGTGTGCCACATGGCACAGGTGTACATGCACAGATGTGCATGTACACAGGGATTCGTTATTTACCATGTAATAGTATTACATGGTAAAGACCGAATCCGGAAAGCTCTGTAGCACTGTTAACAGTGCTACCTACATTTGATAATACATATCTGGTAATTTTACCGATCAGTAAATTTACTGAATCGGTAAAATTTACAGAATCGGTAAATTTACCGATTCTGTAATTTTACTGATTCGGTAAAATTACTGATTCGGTAAAATTACTGAATATGTATGTTCTCAACACCCCTACATAACAATGCCCAAATACCGGTCGGAAACTGCCGAAAATCTGTATTTTCAGCCGTTTCCGACCGGTATTTGGGCACCTACATATGGCCCCATTTGTTTATACAACTAAAACCTTTTTTGTATTCGGGGTCTTCAGTGAAAATCACCGGACTATTTTTACTTGGAGCCCCCAGGGGATGGTGCCCGCACACAGAATCTGTAGAAGGAAGTAACCGTGGAGTTTGGTTCTTATGGGTTTTTTATGTAGATGAGTCAGTTTGTCAGCCTCATTTTGCTGTTTTGCAGAGGTACTTAATGAAAGGGCAGAGAACGGGGAAGAAGATATTAGATTTTGGATATGGCTTTCCGTGAGGGACAGCGTATCCTTTTCGGACATGATTTAGTAGTGGACGAGTCCACTACATACGACTTAATCGTTATTAGGTATAGAATTGGACACAAGATTATGTCAATCCACACCCACTCGGGTAAAGACCCGCTCTTAATATTGTCAAAAAAGGAGGGGCTTGGCCCAAAGGATTAGAGGGTAGGTAGGGCCAGTTATACAACATAAGAAAAAAAATACCTATGCCTCTAGTGACTTCACAACACTTATTCATATGGAGTAAGATGAACGCAAACTAATATGTTTACCTTAGCAGTAATGTCTGATTTGATTTCATTATTTTTTTTAATTAATATATTTGATCACAAAAAGAACACATAGTCAACTAAACGAAATACCACATTAGTACTTACACAGTGAAAATGAACAACGTGAAAATGTGTTTTGACATACAATTACAAATAAACTCATAATAATCAAACATCAATACAAACGAATGAAATGTCACAAAGAACAATCAATATATACACAATACGAAATACAAAGTTGTCATAAAAAATGATAAATTAGACAACTAGCACCCTTATATTTAGGATAAATCAATTCCTCTGAAATATCAGGGGCACAAGGGGGTGTATTTGCAATATTTAACCAAGGAGTTGAATTCCTTTGTCTGCTGACGCGTTTCGAGTGCCGGTTAAATCAATTGCCGCACTCTCATCAGGGCTGGATTAGTCTTTCTCACGAACAGACTGTTTGTGACAAAAAAGGGGGAGAGGGGTTTGAGTTTTTATTAAAAAAAGGTGCTTCCCAAAGCCCTAATCTTTCTCCATCTGAACAAGATAGTGGTCACATACCTGCATTATGCCGGTTTGATGTGACCATCAGCAATATGTAAGCAGTGGTTGCCAATCTGCAATAAAATACATTATGAATGATTTAGCTCATGGGGTGTAATTCTTTTGTCTGATAGCTATAAAATACAAAAATTCTTAGTAATTAGAGTATTTCTTTTGTGTGCACATGTGTGTTATTTTTTTAATTACTCTTTTAATGTTTGACATTGAAATCATACAAATTGCTGGGGGTCCCCGGCTTCCAGTGGTGAGTCAATGGGGGTCCTCAGGAGTCACAAGTTTGGGAACCGCTGGCCTAGAGGGAGCAGGCTCCTGGGTCCCGGCAATTAGAAATAGGACTCTTCTATTTAAAAGACCCATAGCGGCTCTAATGACCTTTGCACGCAAATTGGGCAAAAGACCTCCTGATATACTACTGAAAATATAAATAGCAAAGTGTAGGAATATTGCCATGTATGGGGCGGGTATTTGGGGTTTTAACAATGTGGCGTCAATTCAAATCATTGAAAATATGTTTCTTAGATACGTTCTAACAGTCCCACAGAGCACGTCTGTTTTTAACTGCCACGGTGAACTGGGTATTGACTATACCACTGACCTTATCAAGCTGCAGCCTATCCTTCTATGGCACAGAGTCTGGTCTTCCCGGGCACTGTGCCTAAATAAAGAAATTGTCAAGGATGGGATGCGTCTGGATCAGTCAAGAAACATCCCCTGGTTAAACTATGTAAGAAAGTGTTTTAATGATCCTAATAGACCAGAGTACTGTGAAGATCCTGAGCTGGTTTACATTATATCAAGAAAGGCACTGAAATTAATATGCATGAGTCACCTTGAGCAGATAAGACTAACAGGGGAGATGTGTAAAAGATCGGTCATACAACATCAGATGACCCTGACCTGTTATAGGATTCAACCTTACCTATGTTACTGCTTGAAAGGCTTTGATAGATATATCTTAATAAGGTTCAGATTTGAATCTTTCCACCGGTTGATGACCTTTCCAAATAAAAACAACTGGTCGAGGGAGTTGGCACTTTGCCCTTGTGATAATGTCTCTCAGCAAACAACAATACACACTGTACTATTTTGTAAATATTATATCCAAGAACGTGCTAAATAGTTAAAACAATACTTGAGACAAGGTTGTTGGCGGCAATATCGCCCAGCACATCTGTTTTTACAACAATTGAATGACGAGTACTGCACCTTGCTTATGACCGTTTTTTTAAAAAGCATGTTAAAGAAAAGAAATGCAATAACTTGTATATAGCGCCTAATGGTATATTCCGTTTTAGATAAAGATGAAATTGATGACGTGTATCTTTTTATTATACAAATGACTGATGAACTGTAAAGGAAATATGTATGTATTAGATTGCTTCTTTTTAAACTGTGGCTTTTATGATTTTATACTTTTACAAAATCGAATAATGCATATTTTGACTTACTGCACCTGGCAAGATTCGTATCACCAGGTTAGTGTGATTCTCACATGTGATTAAGTATTTAGATTCAAGCAAATCAGATTGCAAAGAAAGTAAAATAGCGGAATGTTCCGGTAACCAGCTGGCACGTGCTGCGAAAACCCCGGGGCTATTTTAATACCCAATAGGCAAACGCAGGAATTTTTTCTGTTTTCCACCGGGCGTGAATACGGTCCATTGATTGCATTCAGGGGACAGGTTGTGGCTATAAAAACCATTGGAAATATCTAATGTTGTTTTATATTTTTTACGAACTATGCTGTCTACTAAAGCAGAACTATGGGTATTCTGTACCGCAAAGGTAAAAACTATGCGGTATGACCCATCGGGTTTGGATACAGTAAAGAGTGGATTATTCATCAGTGACACACAAGTTTCAGACACTCCTTGATACTCCAACTGGGCTAGAATATCAGCAACAGAACCCTTGGCTTCCTGACCTTTGGGATATTGGGGTTGTGGTTGAGGCATAGACCGCAATGGAATATCATGTGGCGGTGAATTTTTATCCCCGCCAACTTAATTATGGCACAGTGCCGGTGACAGGGCCAAAGCCCACTCAGCTGCAAAGGGTTCTGCATGCTCTTTGGGGACGTACCACGAAAAACTCGGAAGTATTATGTCCTCCCCGCGAGCCTTGGCTAGAACAAAAGGTGGGGGCCAGTCTGCTTCCGCTAGCAAAATGTCATAGGAAGCTGTTAGATTCTCCCAAAAAATCCCTGTGATTACATGCTCAATGTCACCCTCTATATGAAAAACCATATTGTAAAGTCGATCGGGGGCAACCCGGGTGTCAGCTGTCTCCACAGTAATGAAAGTATCAGTTGCTGTCACCTCCAGACAAGGACACAGTACCTCCCGCACTATGGTAACTTCCGCTGCACTGTCTAGCAGAGTTACCTCCCAAGTTCAGTCCAGCAGTCGGGTTCTCACTGTCTGAGGCATATCTTGCTGTCAAAACGGAAACTTTTTTCTTTTGAAAAGGGGCACAGAAGCGTGGTTGTTCCTCCTGCTTCCCCTTGTCGTCAAACTGACTAGGCTGATCATGTTCCCTTGGAACTGGCTGTCTCGTGCCACGATCCTGGCGTTCCCCACCACCTCCTTGTGAGCCAGATGAGTCCTGTGAAGAACGAGGAGAACGCTGATCAGGGACCTGAAATCTATCAGGAGTCTTAGTTTTTGTGCGGTCGCTCAAGTCATAAGTGCGCTCAAAAGTATCATGTGTTCCTGAACAAGCATGCAACCCTTGCTTCTGTTGTTGTTGTTGCTTCCCCCTTTTTTTTGTTCCTCTGGGTCTTTTTAGAAAAGACTGGAATCCATGTATGTCCGATGGAACTTTTGGCTTGTTTGAGCCTGAGTTTGCCTTTAAGTAAAAGGCTTAACTCCCAAACTATTGTGGACAATGGATTTATAAGCCTTTGCAATAATATTTGGTAATTAGCGTGGTTTGTCCACATCAGGGACTGCAGCCAAGCCGTTAGCGACTTGAAAGCTTACTGCATCGCCCTTGACATTGGCAAGGATCATATCAGCCATCATGTCAAACACCCCCACAAGACGCATCCCCAATTCCACAGCCGCTTCAGCGCCATGCTCATCTTGAACACGCTTAATCATGGAGGGGAGGGCTGTCATAAAGGGAGTGGTGAAACACTTTGAATACACAGCTGCAAACACCTTGTCCCAGGTGTTGCAATCAGCTAACTCAGGAATCAAGTCTTTAGGCAAACTGATAGTCTTTGTTTTTCTACAGGAGAGGTATTAGTAAAAACAGCTTCAAGCTGTCCAAGCCAATAAGGTAATACATCCTAATTTGTCAGACGCCTTCCCATTACCAAATTAACCATTAACCCGACTGATAGTCACTCCACCAGCCCCCGTAGGTTGTGCAACAACTCCAGGTGCAACCACCTGGAAAGTAAGCAACACAAACTGAATATCAGCTCTATGTACTTGAATCAGAGAAGTATGCAACATGCATAGCTCTGGTAGCATAGCTGTCGGTAACCCATGTGGGTGAGGTGAATACCCAGTCAACACAGGCCATGTGGCCCCTTCAATTGATAAAAGACCTAGGAGGACCAGTGTGAAAGTGTGTGGAAGGGCGCCATTAAATCAAATACGGTGATGCCAAGCTGTTAACGGAACCTCAAGGGTCCAATAGGATTGATACGCAATCGGAACAGCAGCGGCGTTGTATTCATGAAATAGATCATTGTCTCCGTTTGCTGCCAAAAAGGTGACTCAAGAGTAAAATACCTCAAATGGGTACGCAGTATCTGCTTCCATTACAAAAATCAGATCCACACCAGCATCAGGGGCATAATATATTCTCAAGTAATCCCTGAGCGGAGCACAATTGTAAACAGCAATATTATGCGCCATCCAAAAGACAACAGAACAACTTAAAAGTCGTCAGCACAACAAGGGCTAATAAGAGAGAGAGAAACCTTTTATTTAAACTTCAAGCTTGAAAGAACCTATAAAACATCAATATAGGAAGTTGCACGATTACAATGCCTTCGGAGGCAGAAGTGAGGGTATTTTTGACAAGCACAAGCACTACTCAAGCATTTCGCAGATAAGTACCAGACCAAACATTGGTGGCGCCATGTTGCGGGGATTCTGCACATATACAGAGCTATGCACAGGAAATGAGGACCTCAGTGAATGGGGTGAACCAACCTACCACATTAGTACCCAAAATCCCAAACCGACTAGATATAGTGTCTCATTCGTTCTCCGTCTACAAAGAAGCTACCAATGATTAGACAACCCAGAACACACCACTCTATCTTTGGAATCGAGGGAGCGGACACTCATTTGCTCACTCACTCGTACTTGTCCACAATGCGAGTAATCTGAGACGTGGTATAGTTTAAAATGTTTATTTCAACTAATGCACTCTATGGTGCAGTACACAAGCCAATACTACCATCAAAATGCATAAACACAATATAGTCAGCATTTTTACAATCCCATAGAATACAAATGGGGATATCATTTTCTAAAAATCAGTGGAAAAGGACTGCACCACCTAACCACCCTGTCCGTGGTAAGAGATAGTTTATTATAAAAAAGAAGACCTCTGGGCTTTGTCAGCAGACCCCCATACCTCAAGGCCTAGATGCAATGTTCACATCTCAGGACAAGCACAGCTCTTCTCTTTGGAAAGGTGTCTCTCCAAGTGCTCCTTGTTTCACTTGCAATGTTAAAGCACACAATTTCCAATATTGCAGCGGTGTGTAGCATGTTATGTCTAGGTGCGAGGCACTGACCAGAACGGAATAACAAGGGGCATTGTTGTTTAACCATGAACACTAAACCTCAGAGCACAGCAGAGAATGTGCATGGTAGACAGCTCGTTTGTCAAAGGGTGCACAAACAGGGTCTTGAGAAATATATGCTTTCAGTGTTGTGTGCAAAAGCACCCTCATGGCACCGAAGCTCATGCTAACCTAGCAAACATCGACAATGGACCTATAAGCCATACTACAGTATAGTATGATGGAGCAGTGTGTCACACAGTAAAGTGGTGCAAAGTAGTACGGAGTGCAGTAGAGTGAGTTTTGTGTACTGTTGTAGACTGGAGTCCAGTGTTGTAGAGGGGATTAGAGTGTCATAGACTGGGGAGCATAGAGTGGTATAGAGTGAAGTAGCATAGAGTGGAGTGCCCTAGAGTGTAGTGTCATAGTGTGTCATGGCATACACTAGTGGAACGTTGAGTGTTGTGGTGAACAGTGTCATGTTGTATGGTGCTTTAGTGTGCAGTGGAGAGGTATAGAGTGGTGTAATGTAGAGCGGCATGTGTAAATTGTAATGGTGTAGAATCTAGAGCAGAGGGGAGTGATGTGTCATAGCATGACATGTCGTTCAGTGTTTTAGAGTGGAGGGGCATATACTGGAGTTCCAGATTGGAGTGGCATATTGTAGAATGGGTTGCCATGTTGTACAGTGGAGTGGCATCTTGCAGAGTTGAGTGGCTTAGATTGGAGTGGAGTGGCGTACAGTGAGGTGGCATGTCATAGAGTAGATTGGAGAGGCATAGAGTAAAGAGTTGAGGCTTAGACTGGAATTCTCTAGAGTGGAGTCTCATAGAGTGCCATGGTATACAGTATTGTGATGTTGAGTGTCAGGGCATACAGTGTTGTGGTGTATAGTTTCATAGTGTGCAGTGGAGAGGCATAGAGTGGAGATGCGTAGAGTGGAGTGGGGTAAATTATAATGGTGTTGAATGTAGAGTAGAGTAGAGTGGTGTGCCATATTTTGGCATGTCGTTGAGTGTCTCAGAGTGGAAACACATACCCTGGAGTGCCGTAGTGTGGAGTGGCATGTCATAGAGTGGAGTGGCATGTCGTACTAAATATTGGTGTCTCGCAGACTGGGCGGGCCTGGAGTGTCATAGAGTGGATTTGAGTTTTATATAGTGTAGTGTCATTTGGTACAGTGGAGTGGTGTATGATATAATGAAGTGTCTTGTCGTTAAAAGGAAAATAGTGGAGTGGCATTAATTTGAGTGGCGTAGAGTGGAGTGTCATTCAGTGTTGTGTCATCAACGGTCATGGCTTAGAGTGTTGTGGCGTAGACTGTCGTGGAGTAGAGTGTTGTGTCAGAGAGTGGAGTGGAGTACAGTGGAGTGGCATAGAGGGGTGTTGCACACTGGAGAGGCGAAGAGTGGAGTGGTGTACAGTTGAGTGGTGTGTCATACAGTACAGTGGCATCTCATAGAGTGGGGTGGAGTATCACAGAGTGGAGTGGCATGTTGTATAGTGAAGTGGGGTGTCGTACTGTGGAGTGGCATGGCGAACAGTGGGGAAGGGTGGCATATACGTTTAGGGGCAGTAGAGTATTGTAGAATGGAGTTGTGTGTTGTACAGTGTGTTAGAGTAGAGAGGCATAGAGTGTCCCAGAGTGAAGTAGCATATAGTAACGTACAGTAGTGTCCTGTAGAGTGGAGCAGTGTAGTACAGTGGAGTGGAGTGCTGTAGTGTTTCATAGACTAGAGTGGAGTAAAGTGGTGTGGAGTGGAGTGGCATCAAGGAAGTTGCATTGATGGTTGTAGAGTGTTGTACAATGGCATAGAGTGTAGTAGAGTGTTGCAGGGCAGCATAGAGTGGAGTAGAATGTTGTGGAGTTAATTGTTGTAGAGTTGCTTACAGTGGAGTGCCATGTAGTAGAGGGGAGCAAGAGTCATGGAGTGTTTTAATAGAGTGGACTGGCAGGTCATAGAGTGGAGTGGGGTGTAATACAGTATAGTGGTGTGTCATACAGTGTCATTAAGTGGTGTATAGTGTACGGGTATAGAATGAAGTACATTGTTGTAGAGTAGCGTTGAGTGTAGCGGCATGTCATACAATAGAATGGAGTGGCGTGTCATTAAGTGGAGTGTTGTACAGTATCTTAAAGTGGAAGTGTATAAATTTAAGTGGGGTAGGGTGAAGTTGGATTTCATAGAGTGGAGGGCCTGTCGTAGAGTGGAGTGGCATCTCATAGACTGGAGTGGCGTGTGGTAGACTGGAGTGGTGTGTCATACAGTGGAGTGGCATGTTATGGAGTGGAGTGTCATACAGTAGAAGAACTGTTGTAGAGTGGAGTGTCATACAGTGGAAGGACTGTTGTGGAGTGAAGTGTTGTACAATTGACTGGTGCAGAATGGAGTAGTGTGTTGTACGGTAGAATGGAGTGGCGTGTCCTACAGTGTCTTAGAAAGAAGCTGTGTAGAGTGGAGTGATGTGGAATGAACTGGAATATCCTAGAATGGAGTGGTGTTGAGTGGAGAGCATGTTATAAAGTGAAGTGGTGTATGGTAGAGTTGAGGGGTATGTCATAGAGTGGAGTGGTGTGTCATAGAGTGGAGTGGCCTGCTATAGAGTGGAGTTTGTGCAGACCTAGCGAGAAAATGTCAGAACAGATGTGGATGACATTTTGCAGGAATATAGATTATGGGGTGGAAAAGGTCCTTTTTGGCAGTATATCTAAATTGGTTCAGTAGTGTTAAATTTATAAGGCACAAAAACATAGTTACATATTGGGCCGTAGTATACTGCTGTAACTTCACAGTATACTGTGGCACTTTGTGATAAAAAAGCAGTAATGAAAGCCCTTATAAAATTAAAAGGTTGCTATATTGTTTAGGACACAATAAGGCTAAGTCTGACTTTTAAGTGATATAGTGTACTTCAGTATAATGCATCGGAAGAAATTAAGAAGTTTAGGAAAGATTGTAAAGGGAACGAAAAGCAGTTTTATTACTTAATATATTTAATAAAAAATGTATGCAGTACCAAACTAGTACCTAGAAAGTACTGAGGTAGTTTCAGAAAATAACCTCTCCCTTGAGGTTTTATGAATTTTTGTTACCCCAGGTAATACCAATTATGCATACCTTTGACAGATAATCAGCAGCGGCCAGTGCAGTTAAGCGTGGTGAGGCGGGGCGGGAGGGATATCAACAGATGACGGAATAGGATTTATTTCTTTAATTTTCCAAATTCCGTTGTCTGTCGACTCCCCCCACCCCACCCCCATGCTATCACACCTACCTGCACTTGCCGCTATTGCAGATAATAAAACTAAAGCTGCAAAAATAAGTGAAATATATACCAGAAGGAGAGACTCAAGGACAAATGCCCGACTACCTAAAACGATCTACAACTTTTCTACAGGAGAGCCCTCTTCGACATTCACGCGCTGTCTCATTCTCCACTTAAAGTGGGTCGTCTGTGTCAGTGAATTTAAGCATTTGCCCAAACATGAGGGCATAACATTATGAGAATATTAACACAAAAACTAAATAGCAGAAATAAATTATTACCATTTACCATACAAAAGATTATTAAACAACGGACATAATGTTGTTTTTTCTAATAACCCACTCTGGTTGCCGTAGATCAAGGCATATTTTACTGCAATATGAACAAGTCTAGCCACTTGCATTTGGCCCAATAGCTCGCCATTATTTTCTTCCCCCCTTCAGATTCACTGTAATCCTATACACTTTGTCTGAATTTCAAACCAATGATATTTTCTACAAAAGGACTCAACTAAAATCCCTCCACATGTCAACATTCAGGCAAATGTATGGGGTTGGACACATACATAGCTATAAACAACGTTAGTTTGAAATACAAATTGCAATATTATTGCAGAGATTCTCCTAATGTAATTGTCTACTCCTCCTACTTTTTTTTATCCATACCTGTAAGTATATCTTCTTAGGGGTTAGAATCCTACCCTCAGACCATTGGACGGGGCCTACACTTCCACAATTAACCTCAGCGTGACCTTGAGAAACTCTCTAATTTCTACACTATCATTAATCGCCCACATACTGCAAATATCCCAGAAAGGCTATCATGAGCCAATTACTGGAGTGTACTGCCTGCCAAAAACTGCTACAGTCTTATCAGTGGGTTTCAGTTCCTGTGCCATAGAGCTCTATACCTCTTATCTCTTCTACACCAGCATGTGGCTTTTTACAGAGAGCCATCAGGCCCTCGTTCAAACACTTTCCACACAAATGAACATAGCATACACTGGCCTGGCCTTACTCTGAGTGAAATCAGTCATCTCTGTGCCTGATTGAAATTCATCCAAACTGGGATAAATCTCAACAGGACTCAGACCACATTCATTTAATTGATAAAGACACCTTGCAGCAGCAGATAAAGTCCATGCCGTTAGATATGAACCTTCGGGACATTATTTTCCCAGCATCACCCCATGTTTCAAATCCCTCGATTTCCACCATGATTCTGACCTGTGCCGTGTAGAGCATGTAAGAAGAAAATCAGGGCAACCTGAGCCTACTGACGCTGTTGCATAGAATGAAACAGCAACCTCAACTCTGTCAACCAGGCCCTCTTCTTTTTCCGTCAGCAATGGTCTTCTGAGAAGCTTTCCTTACACCACATTGGCCCTACTAGAAGCTGATTTGCATACTGTTGCCCAGGTTGGAGCATCTTCCCAGCTGGGATGCCCGCTAATGACTATGCCACACACGGAGCTTAATAATAGACGTCTTTATTCACCAGTGTGTAACTGTGAATTCAAAATTTTTAAGCAGCCTTCACTGCAATACACTCTGTTCATTACGTCATAGGTCTACACAGTTCATCAGGAGCCAAAAGGGTTCTGACATTGTTTACTCGCAAGACACCATATTTTCCCCCTATGTTAAATAAAAACTTGCCTATTTTACAAAAAGATACTTATATACATTTACATCTCTTCAATTAAACTCTTTGGCACTGTAATGGTTCGACCTGAACATGTTGTGCGAAGTTGAAACCTGCTACCATCATGATTCAAAATCTGCTAGCATGATGAAAGGGCAGCAGTAGTAGTCACTGGTGTTTCAGAATCAGTCTCTTCTTTACCATGTAGATCTGTTGAACTATGACTCAAACGTCAAAAGTGAGAATAGACTTCCCAGGGTTCTGGGGGGGTCAACATATGTCATTGTGTTGACACTGCTTGGAAAGATTCTGCATCAAAGGGAGAATCCGGTTTTCATTTCTGCAACTGCTGTGCAAGCACTCTGCCTCCTCTCTCGAAGATGATGTTTTTCACATGCCGTCTTCGGTCAGCATATGTTTTCATCTTTTGTTTCGGAACCAAATCCCTCATACAAGTGTAATGATTATCTCTTTCTCACTGAAAGATCCACTGGGGTATCTTGGTTGCCATTTCTCTCCTGAACATAGATGTTGCCAGATTTTCACTGGTGGTTGAGTGAGGTGTTGAATGGTAAGCTCATAATGTAGAGTTTAACACGGTTTGTAAATTTAGCTTTTCAAGTGTAGCATGCTGCAGTGTTTTCTTTAGCATACTTATACATTTCTCAACCAGTTCGTTGGCCTAAGGTCACAGAAAAGTTCTCTTTTGATGCTTTATACTGAGATGGTCTAAGAAGTATTTGAATTCCTAACTATTTAAACGCTGGCCATTTTCAGATTTGCTTACGGCTGTTCTTTGACTGACATTTTTCTTCAAATGCGACCAGTCCGACATGCACAAGCTTTTCTGAAGTAACCATTGACAAGGGAAAACCATCTCCTTCACTTTCACTCAATACTGATATGAATGAAGTGTTTGACAATGATTTAGATGCCAAGCAATTTTGTTCAGTATCTGTGCATAATCAGAAAACAGAGGGGGTTATATCCAGGAGGTTCAGTCAATACCTTCTTACTAATTCACTCACATACTATTGTCTGATTCATCCTCTGAGTGGGTTAGCATATATGTTGTGTAGGGGCCCCATATATCACTCAGCCGAGACGCCCTTGGCAGCTCCTCAGCGTAACAGGTGTGTTGATCTTCACAATAAGCAAGATCATGGAGCCATTGCTTCACCACAGGCGCTGGCCTGCCATCCAAGCACAAAGCAACTCGGCATTTAGCCAACTGCAAAGCCAACACTACCAGTTTACGAACACTAGCCGGCACTCCAGTTACAATACCTAATAAGCATATCTTTACATCCTTCACGATTTGCACTTCTGTCATTTTCGTCAATGTTGTGGTCACGTCATCCCAGATGGTAAATACCTTGGGGCAGGCCCAGGCCAAATGAATAAACTCGGCGTTGTCAGCCCCACATCTCCTACAATTATGTGACTCCCGCAGGCCATATTTATGCAATTGGGCAGGGGTATAGTCCGTTTGATGAAGGAATAAATAAACTTATAATGAATAAGTTTAAAATTGCCATTCACCGCAAAGCTTCCAGTCATGCGACAGCTCTCTTCTCACTCCGAGTCTGCGAGAGGCTGCGCCCGACACCCATTCCACTTGTCCCTTGACCTGCTGGACTCCTCACTTTCATCCAGTTGAGCCATTGCTTCCCCACAGGCGCTGGCCTACCATCCAAGCACAAAGCAACTCGGCGGTTAGCCAACTGCAAAGCCAACACTACCAGTTTACGAACACCAGCCGGCACTCTAGTTACAATACCCAATAAGCATATCTTTACATCCTTCACAATTTGCACTTCTGTCATTTTCGTCAATGTTGTGGTCACGTCATCCCAGATGGTAAATACCTTGGGGCAGGCCCAGGCCAAATGAATAAACTCGGCGTTTTTGTCAGCCCAACATCTCCTACAATTATGTGACTCCCGCAGGCCATATTTATGCAATTGGGCAGGGGTATAGTCCGTTTGATGAAGGAATAAATAAACTTATAATGAATAAGTTTAAAATTGCCATTCACCGCAAAGCTTCCAGTCATGTGACAGCTCTCTTCTCATTCTGAGTGTGCGAGAGGTTGCGCCCGACACCCATTCCACTTGTCCCATGACCTGCTGGACTCCGCACTTTCATCCAGTTGTGAGGCATAGTACAGTTGTGAAACTCATTTAATAATAATAATAATAATAAAGGATTTTATAAAGCGCCTGGTGACGCCATCTCGGCGTGTCCCCGCGCTGTGGAGAGAGAGGGCAGGGGCAAGTGAGCGACCTAAAGGGTGAAAAGGTGAGTTTCTTATTCTGTGCGGTGTAGTGTTAGTGTGTTTTTGTGGACCTCCGTAGTTCCAAAACAAAATAAATAAATTGTGAATTGTGCGGTATATATAAGCTGTAGAGCCCCCAATGTGGGAGGTTCCTTGGGAAAGTCCGAGTACAAACAGCGCATGGCCGAGAGGAGTCTAGTGTATATGAATGTGGCCATCGCTTCTCTCGACCCCTCTTTCACAAATTCCTGCACTGAAATAAATATCCCATTTATATAAACATCACCCAATTGTGCGACCCCAGTAGCCTGTAAAACCTTGAGTGCCCCGGTTTCCCCTGATACAGATATCGCGGTGTGATGCAAAAAAGGCATGGCCGGTGCATATAGTGGGAGAAGTCACGCCCTCCTCCCAAGTTCCTCCCAAGCTCGAGCTGTGCATTTAACCATGTCTACCTCTCCACGTTCGAATACCGAATATGGATTAGAAATCATCGCCTTCAGGGGCCGAGGGTGAACCGCGCCAGCCTCCACTGCCACATATGGAGTGAACGGCGGCGCATTCTGCCAATAATATGCAAATTGCGCTTGAGCACACAAATAATATAAGTGCATGTCGGGCACCCTAAAGCCACCCATAGCATACGGCTTCGTCAGAGTCTCCCAACCTATACGAGATTTCTTGCCTCCCCATGCCAGTGTGATAAAAAAACTGTTGCGTCAACTTGACAGGTACTTTGACGAACATATACATACATTTTGGAAGCACCACCATTTTATTTAGTGCCACTCTGTCCGCAAAGTTTAGTGGTAACTGAACCCACCGAGCCACCTCATCTTCAAGTTTCGATATCGCCATCCCATATTTGACCCTGATAACCTTCTGAGGGTCCCCATGTATCCATATACCAAGATACTTTATAGGGTCCGTAGCCCACTCCAAAGGATAATTTAGCTCAAATGGCACCGTTCTCTGCGTAAGAGGAAGTATGATAGATTTGCTGCAATTAATAGCTAACCCCGAATACCATTCAAAACGGATGTGTTCCTGAATAACCTGCTCCAGATATTGTGCTGGTTCCTGTACGTACAGAACAATGTCATCAGTGTACATGGATATTGCTAATGGCCTTTGATAGAACCTCAAGGCTGAGCCAGCATGCCTCTGTCTCAGTACTCAAGCCAGGGGCTCCATCATAAGTGCACAAATCAAGGGTGAGAGTGGACAGCCCAGTCGTGTCCCCCCGATTAATCAGAAACAGATCTGAGACGTGTCCATTCACACACACCCTAGCCACCGGGTCCGTGTACAATAACTTGATCCAATTTGTAAAAAAGAACGGCATCCCCATACGATGTAGTACAGTAAACATATAAGTCCATGCAATCGAATCAAACGCCTTGGCGGCATCTAGTAAAACCGTGACTGCTGGCAATTCTGGATTTAAAAGATGCAGGACTGCAAACAGCGCCCTGAGATTGTGCGTCGTTGAGCGAGTAGGGATAAAACCCAATTGATCTGGGAGTACCATCACATTTAACAGTAGGCACAATCGTGTCGCTATGACTTTGGCCAGAATCTTAACATCAGTGTTCATAAGTGATAATGGCCTGTGCGATTCACACCGATCCGGCGGCTTGCCCGGTTTTAATAATGCGACGATCAAGGCTTCTCTAAGGGAGTCAGGTAGGCACTGCCGTTCAAATGCATCCGCATACATAGCTGTTAAATGAGGCAGCAGCCTATCAGCATATACTTTATAGAATTCAGGGGGGAGACCGTCTGACCCTGCTGCTTTCCCATTAAGCAGTGCGAAAATGGCTTCCCTTATTTCCTCAGCAGTGAGTGAGTGCATCAAGAAATCCTGTTGTCCCTTAGACAACCATATCAGGGCCACATCCTCTAAGTATTGTACTATTTCGTCTTCACTAGCTGTCCGTCTACTCCCATACATCTCTTTATATTGTCTGACAAATTGCTCCAAAATCCCAGCAGTGTCCGAAAAAGTCTCGCCACCCTCCCTAATGTTCTACACATTACAATGCTTAGCCCACAATTCTGTAATTCTCTCTGCCAACGCCCATCCCGGCCTGCCACCCTCTCCATAATATCGGGCCCTGCATCTACGCGACAAATGCGCAACCTCCTGATCTGCTAACTCACTGTACTCCGTCACCTGTGTAGCTGCGTCTGGCGCCTCCTCATATTGCTGTTCCAGCCTTACCAATTCAAGTTCTATTTTCCTCATGGAGTCGCGCAGAGATTTGAGTACACCCGCCTGCAGGCCAATACAGGCCCCTCGGATAGTTACTTTAAATGCCTCCCAGATGGTACTCATACTTTGCACCGATCCGAGATTGTCCTCAAAATAATTGTCAATAGCCTCTCCAAGACTTTCTTGAAAAGCAGTGTCCAACAAAGCCGATGGCTGCAGCCTCCAACGAAACGGGGCTGGCGCATAGGTAGGCAGTTGCATCTCAAGTAGCACAGGGGCATGGTCCGACAATGTTCGGGGAAGATGTGCCACCGAGTCACCCAGGTATTGACATCATGTGTCGTCAGCCAATAGTCCAACCGAGACCATGTGTTATGTGCATATGCGTAGCATGTGCTCTCCCGCAGCTCAGGATGCCGCAGTCTCCAAACATCATCAAGTCCCAAAGCTGCCATTCCATCATGTACAGTCTGCACCACCCTTTTCACAGTAGTGCTTGCATTTGAATGCTTATCCATGCCATGATCTAATACCACATTGAAATCCCCCCACAAATTATAGCAGACATCGGCAGCCTATAAACTGTATTCCACAGCAGATTATAGAACTCCGGATCATCTATGTTTGGGCCATAAACATTTACTATTGTGATCAAGGTACCACATAACCTTCCCTGCACAATAATATATTGTCCGTCTGTGTCAATCTCTTCATGTGCGCTCTCAAATGGGATATCTTTTTTAATTAGTAACATCACCCCCCTCGCATATGACCAATATGAAGAGGCAAGGCGAACCCCAGCCCATCATTTAGCTATGCATGACTCAGTACGTTCAACAAGATGCATCTCCTGAAGAAGCACGACTTGAACACTGTGACGCTCCAAGTACGCCAACACCTGTCTAGTTTTCTTCGGACTGTTTAACCCCCTGACGTTCCATGTAATCCACTCCAGTTAACCAGCCCCCTCCATCACGTTCCATATTGTAGCACAATCCAATGCAGCCGACCAGCACCACCCCCAGCAAATGAATGCAACCTCGTAATGCTAATGTAATTTACATTGCTGTACAAAAAAACAACTCTACAACATTCCCCCCTCTCCCCCACCTCCCCACACCCTTACCAGTGCCCACCCTGAACACCCCACTGCCCCGCCCTCACATACAGCACATTGCATAGCATCTGACAATTTTGGCCACACAGAACAATAGTAACTCCCCACCATGACCCAAGAACAGTCTCCCCTCCCCTCCTCACACATCCCCGTCCCCCCTCCCACTTTAGCACCCCAAACATGCCAAAGCCATCCCAACACCCAACCAAGCATCCCCCCCAATATAGCATAACCAAACATTTTCAGGTAATACCCATCTTTGGGGGGCGCGGAGCCAAAAAGAGTTAACTGGGCGTTATTAAGAACCACACCGCATCTCAAAATCATTGTCCCAAATATAGTAGTAATACGATGGCTGTCTCACCTTAAGAATAGGCAATAACATTCAATAAAGTGCTATACATGTATACCACAGATCCAGAAGAAGAACAGAGCCCTGAACTTAAAAGGGAGCAGTATTCACAGTCATCAAAAAATAACATCAATTTGAACAACAAGAAATTTGTATGAGAAGCTACATAACTGATCTGTCTATCTTTGGTCAGGCAAACAATTAATGCCCTCAGTCCGAGCATTCTAATATTAACAGTAAGAGCGCAGTCCAACAGTGTGACCTTACAGATATCATGTCAGTGGAACAAAGGAAGGGTAAAAATGAAAACAACGATTCAGAAGTTCGGAGTCCCCCCTACTCAACATCCTCAGACACAGCCATAGAGTCTTGCTTTTTTTGCTTCAGCGCTTTAGCATGATCCATTGCAGCCTTAGAAGAACTGAAAACGTTGCCGTCAGCCATCGCACCCACCCAAAGCCTTGCTGGATATAACATGGCATATGGGACTCCCTCTGCCCGCAGGAACTGCTTCACTGCACCAAATTCTCTTCTCGCAGCTTGTACAGCAACCGTGAAGTCCGGAAAATAGGCCAAAGCATTGCCCTGATGCACAACATTGCCCTTCTCTCTGGCCAAACGTAATATAGTGTCATGGTCCCTATAATTTAAAAGTTTGGCACGGATGGGCCTTGGGGGAGCCCCCGGAACAGGCCATGCAGTCAAGGAGCGGTGGGTACGTTCCACAACAAATACACTGGAATAGTGTTCTTTCCCAAAAATATCCGTCATCAGTTGCTCAACAAAGGTCTCCATTCGGCCCACATTGATCGACTCCGGCAGCCCAGTGATACGTATATTATTGCGCCGGGACCGCGCTTCTAAATCCTCATTTTTAGTTTGAATTACTTGGAGGACCTTTTCTATGCCCGTCGTTCGGTCCGCGACGGTCGCCAAGCCATCTTCAGCCTCAGAGACCCGTTGTTCCACCTCCCCCCATACGCGCATTCTGCTTCTCTAACTGAGAGGACATGTAATCTAGGCTATGATTGACCACCGCCATTGCTTCCTCAATTGACTGTAATGTGCGCTGCATAGCCACCAATGTAGACTCCAGCGTGGGATGACTATCAGCAACCATCTCCGCCTCCGAATCAGAGGCCGCTTTCTGCGGCGTCTTGGGGGTCCTCTTTGACTCAAATGTAAGGCGTGGTTGGAACTTATCCGTCCTACCCGTGCTGATAACCGCTACACAATACTGGCGCTGGAGAATGTACTTCAGTTATAGCTAAGTGCACAACACACACAGGCAGAAATGTGATGAGGGGTCTCTTAAAAATGCCAAACTTCACACGCTATGGTTTCTATTCTGCAGCATGCGGGACCTTTCCCAACAGGGCTAACCGCCGCAGAGCACCTCACAAGTCCAGCTGCTAGCAGGCCCCACAGACCCCGGATCTGCCTAATAGCACTGCCAAGCCTGGCCTAGATCAACACAGCCAGCAATGCTAGGAAAGTATGCCTTACAATCCACCTCCAATTTACATTTCAGGAGCAGAATGCCCTCATCTCACATCCAGGGGAAGGATCCAGTTTGCACGAAGAGACATCTATTACAGGACCTCCCTTAATGGCCACACTCCAGCTGACACATTGCTATATTGCTATGTTCCATCAATGCAGGTATTTGTCTCGCCTCCCTCGCAGCGCCTCATGCAGGCAGGCAACAGCAGGCTCCACCGTGACCATCCAGCCTTCATCACGGCCCTAAAAAATCTCACCGGCACACTTCGCACCCCCAGTGCAGCCTGTCTTCCTACAGGGCCGGCAGCAGCAGCATAAAGAGCTCTCGGGACGTTTTCCTCCTGCCAGATATCACCAGCGGTCCGAGTGTTCTCCCCGGCCTCTGCACCTCTCGCAGGCCCCGCACAAGCCACAGCAAGCGGGGCACAGCCTCAACCCGCGGCCCGACCCCGCCTCCGCGGCCCGTGCCACAGGCAGACCGTTGCTCCCACCTACCGCCATCAGCGCCGACGGGCACTAGTTCTTCAGAGAGTTCTGCACAGGAGGTATCAGGCCGCTGCAGAGGAAGGCACCACCCGGGATCACAGCCTTCAGCGCTCCACACCAGTCCCACAAGCGGCAGTACTCCGTCCAGTCCACTACACACTGCCAAGAGCCTTCAACAGCCGTCCTGACGATTCCGACGGGACACCCAGCATCTGTCGCAGCGCGCAGCCCCTCAGGTGCAGCAGGGGTCGCGCAAGATGACAAATCGGGCTCACGGTCCAGTCAGCACTCCAGCGGCCAATCACGCAACCACTGCCGCCATTTGTCGCACCTCGCAACCTCACCTCAGATCTCCGCAGTCTGTTCAACTCTCTGCTGCAGCCTTAATTCTGTCTCCACTGCCACCAATGAAGACTGCAAGTAAGTGGGATTTCGACCAGCTCTATTTCACCCTCTAATATGTCGCATTGCAGCAGATATTTGGCGGATGATGTCCCGGTCAGGCAGAGCCTCACAAAAGTGTGGCAATCTTGCCAGGCCCTCTCTAGCGCCCCCCTATCCTATGATGCACTTGATTGTCCCTTTACTTAAAACACCATCACAATATGGTTCTCCTTCTCAAAGCCCTTATATGTCTGTCCATTGACGGTGCATTTGTCTTTGCATGAAAATGAAAATCCACATCTAAAACGCAATTTCTTTTTACATGTAGACATCACCTTGTGTCCTCCAGTCTTTTTCTTTGACTGGCTTTTCACACTCATTACTGATTTATTCTTTGCACCTCCGGCCTCCATGTCAGCAGCTTGTTGGCATGCTATCAGCTCTAGCAACCCTTAACACTCACTCCAGACTCAAAGTTTCTCTCAAGCATTCGCTGTCTGAATGAATCGGACAAGCATCCATCAATGACCCTGAGACATATGGCGTCTTTATCATTAAATTAATTGAACTTAAGAGTGTTTGACAAGTGTGTCAAATCTCTCCATTAATGTTTAAAAAAACATAATGGAAGTATTATTAACAGCATGCATAAAACACCACATTTGTAGCTGTCCTGTTTTTGGTTAGATTCTATCACTAACTGCCATTGGTCATATTCAAGACACTTCAATATCTGTAGGAAAACCTTTTAGAGACATACAAATGGTTATGTTAAATATTTCGCTTTGATTCAACATGTTGAGATAATAAGTTTTACGTAAAGGCATCTTGGTAGCATTATTGACTAATTTTTCAAGCTTTTCTTGTATATCAGCAATATGGTACGGTCCAGTAAACTTTTGCTACAAAATGCCTCCTTTGCTTGTTGTTCGCTTGCAATTTGTCAGAAGCACTAACTCTCCTTCTATGAAGGTGTACACAGCTTATATATTAGTATGCTCATCTAAACCATTTGTCTGTGGGTGATAGGTTGCACTTACAGAACGTTCTATTTATAAAAGCTTAGATAACTCTGAATTAACCTAAATAAAATAGGTATAATTATATTTGGCAAGCAATATAGGAAATAGCATTGCATTATACAGATATTAGGCAGAGATTGGTCACTCACTTCATTCACAAACTCATGGCCTTGATCTGATAGAACCCTTTTTGGACTTCCATGATCTAGAAATTAAGAAATAAACATCAAGGAAAATTGAAAGATATGTCTTCAAATAAAAAAATTTCAAAACAACATTTTCACTCTGTATCTCAAGTGCAGGTGGAAAACGTGTAACAAGCATTTAAATAAGAAACATGGGTTTCAGAAACAAACGTCTATAAGACTATCACAATGGAGATTTATATTTTAAAAATATGAATAGAGGCAGGAAAAATTATAACTCACACATTGTTCAATTTCAAATGACATATTTGGCCAATAAAATTGGGAGGACATGCTTTTTTTCATTTTGTTGATACCAGAATGCCCACTAATAAGAGACAAATGGAATTCAGAAAAAACTTTTTGGGCTGCTTCAGCACCAATGACAACTTTAGTGTTCTTTTCTTTACCAGTGTAGAACAAGCTACCATCTATTGAAAAAAGAGAAAAGGAAAATGTTACAGTAACTATGCATGCCAAAAAGAATTACATGAAATGAGACCATGCTTTTTCTCAACCAGCCATAAAACATTACAATGAAAAAACATGAATCAAAAAATTATAGTACCGTCAATGGTGAATTTTTCAGACAGTCTATACAATCCATGCTTCTGGACTTTAGTGTATATCTTCAGGATACACATGATGTGTCCATAATGAAAAATCTCTTGGTACTTAGTGGCATCCATTTTTATTTAAAATGAGGATAAACATAAAAACAAGGTTAAGAGAATATCATCACATGCTCATAGTATATCACAATACCATAAATAACTAAATATGTGAGTGAATACACCAATATTTTAACAACTGCCCCCCACCCCTGACCCCTCACTCTGCTCACAAACTTTAAAGAAGGGACGGCCACGTGGTGCAGCACTTCGCAAACATGTCGCCTCACATTCAGGGTCCGGGAGAATAAGTGGTTGCTGTAAATACCCAGAAACAGAGGCCAGAAGGAAGCCCCAAAGGAAAGGCCAGTTTGATGAAGATGCAAAGTTGTATTTGTCAGTCAAATATCTTTATTTCGGTTAATAAAAACCATAAAAGCAATGCAAAATTCATTATTATACATGTTCAAATTATACAGATGTATACATGATTACAGTTCATTATTGACAATCTAAAACAATTAAAATCTTTGATACAAAGAGGAAATGGAATAAACTCAATATCATGAATCAATGAGCCCACCCCAATTTCAAACAATCCTCAATACATTACAAGCTGAAAATGTTTTTGGGGGAGAAAATCATTGTGGTAATAAATTTGTCTGGGTGAGTCCTATTTTATTTATGCGCGCTGCTGCTACCAAGACATTGGCTACATAATATGTGACCCGAACCGAGTCAAGCATTTGCAAATATAGGAGGGCAGGCCTCACCTGGACAAATTTTAGTTCCTTCAGGATTGGGTATAAAAAATGTTTGCAGACCACCAGGTAGTGCTCATAAAACATCACTAAGTGGAGCGTATCCTGTGTAGAGAAGCTGTCACAGGTGCAGGGTGGGGTGTCTTCTGGGGTCCCCCACTTCGGATAGGTACCCAGCGTAAGGTGAATGAGGTTGAACCTAAATCTATCTAAAAGGAAACAAGGGTAGGGTTTAGTCACGTACTTCAAATAAGGTTCCATGACTGGGGAGATTACCAGCTGATAAATTGATCTCACCATAGGTTTCCTAAATTCAACCTCCTCCCTTTCTAACTCCAGCAAATTGAGGAAATTACGCTTAATCCACCCTACATCCTCGTTCCTGAGGCCCTGTGGTGATAAATACATTTCCGGGCGCCCCAGCCTCACGCATGCTGCTCTAACATACGTGCCAAGTTGTAACTTAGTGAAAAGAAGCCGCTTCAGCAACGAGGCCTGTGCGTGGGATGGCCACGTGGTGCAGTGCTTCACAATCAGCATGGGAGAGATTAAGTGCCATGGAGAGATTAAGTGATTTGCAAACACACAGAGGTTGGACTCTGTTTGTAAAATGGTCAGCCCTACGCACTGTGGTTATCTCAAGTTGGTGGTACCAGAAAGTGCTGACTAACTTGTGAATTGTATATCAATGATTACCACTAGTACTCTAAGCCTTGAATAAAACCTGCCCTACAAATGGGGACCACAAAACCTTGTCACTCTAGCGCAGCACTTACCAATAAGCCACAGGGAACAGGTGCAGCTCCTCTCAACCCTCTCGTCGAAGTTTCAGAACATTCGACTACTTACCAAGCTTTAATTCCTAGGAAAGATGTTTCTACAGAAATACTCCACCACCTTTCCAACTTCAAAATATGAAATACCTTTCAAGCTACCTTTCTTCCCAAATGCAGCACAGAACATAGCCTCTTCAAATACTCAATGACGTTCCATATATTTAAGATAAAGGCAGCACCGGTTATCTTGAGATTCTAAACCAAGACAAGTTAAAGAAGCAGGAAACCGAGCTAAAATACGAGAGCGGCCACGTGGCGCTTGGCAAATTAAAGAAACGCAGCAGGATTAAGTGATTTGCACAGAACAAAGCATAGCAAATCAAGTTTAAAGTTATTAAAAAACATGGAGAGCGTGCTAAAATACAACATTGGTCAATCGATTACATGTGCAGTGCATTGGGAGGAAGCAGCATGTGGCGCACTACTTAAATAATGAAAAGCGGCAGGATTAAGGGATTTGCCCAGAAACAGCGGCTACCAAGGCAAGTTATTCGTCATACAAGAGCTGGAAACTGTGCTAAAATACACTATTGCCGAAAACATTACTGTTGCAATGCATGGGGCATGTGACGCACTACTTACAAAAGAAAAACTACATTGCATTAACTTGAACAGCACGTAGCACACTGCTGCGGGAACGGCCACGTGGCGCTTGGTAAATTAAAGAAACGCAGCAGGATTAAGTGATTTGCACAGAAACAAAGGTTACGAAGTGAACTTTAACGATATAAAAATGCAGGAAAGCGTGCTTAAAAACAGCATTGCCAAATCCAACAAACATTTGCATTTACGTGGTACCTAAAGATCATTCAGATTAATTAACTTAATTACCCTTAAAATAAGTGCTCACCTAAGAAGAAGTGGATACAAACACTATCAATGGCTGTGACTGCGGAATAGGAAAAGTTTGAGTTCAGCGACGCGATGCAAGGAGTAAACACTATCGGCAGGGCTGTGACTGCGGAATAGGAAAAGTTCAAGAAGGTTGGAAGGTTATAAATGCTTTACAGAACGATGATTGGTTGAGCATGATGTCACCGGGTGTGAGAGCTGTGATTGGGCATGTTGTAATTGAGCATGTGCAAATAAAATGAAACACGTTAGGGGTACACGGCCAGGGAGTGGGACGTATTGTGCGCATGCACAACATTAACACGCATGAGCTACGACTAATATGCATGCGCAAAGTGAAGACAACTCCTAGGGGGTACACACAGATAGGGTTTGGATATCGATAGAACACCGGCTTCTGCAGGAGGCAGGCAGCCGGCGGGACCGCGGGGGGATTGGAGACCCCCCCACGGTCCCCAACAGTTAGCGCCAGCCCCGGATGATGGGCTCCCCAGGGCTACAAGGGGGCTATGCAGCCCTCCTCCATAAAAAACAAAAAAAATAACTGCCCATGCCCCGGGGGATAGGGTCCGCGGTGCCCGGAAATGGCCACGGGAGTGGGGCCACACAGCCCCCTTCCCATAAACAAATTTAATACGGATACTGCGCGCATTGTCATCGTACCATAATCGCACCTTTCCGATCACACGCTGAAATCTTATTGGCTGTCAAGTGGTTGTCAACATTCGAAACTAGAAACTGATGGCAGCCATTTTATGCCTCGGTAGAAGAGAGGCTGAAGAACCCTATGAAATGTGTGGTTAAAACGTGAAAAGGGGGAGCGTAGACACACCTTGACCCTCTAGGTCTGCCCAGGGTTCCCGCAAAGGCGCCAGAGCCCCCCATTTTTTGGGGGGGGGAATCACGGGGTGCGCGTATGATCCGCTAATTTTAGCAATATTTTTTAAAAAAGAAACTTGGGCTTCCGCTCGTCTTTGGTAATTTGCAATTCTTTCAACTGTTTAGAGGAGATGCAGCATTGCTGGATCCAAAATTCACCACTGAGTAAGAAAAGGTAACGATAACACTACTTACCTGCTTAGTGAATTTCCGTCCATAGGCTAACATTCACTGGTTTCACTTAGAAATTCTTCTGAGTGTGGAGATTTGCACCTTTAAAATTTTCACCTAAAATCATCCAAAAAACAAATTCCAATGTACTCTCCTGTTATCAGGAGAGAACCCAGTGCTGCATCTTTTAGCCCAGCACTAACCCTGAAAAGTAATTCTAAGCATACTTACAAGTAACTTGTATTTCCTTCCATAGGAATCCCCTTCCTATGAAAAGAAAATGAATAAAATCAGATTTGCGTGTCAGGCCCTGGGGATGGAGATCCCCAGGGCCCAAAAAAAGTAAATGGCAGGGGGGGCCACATAATGTAATGTTATTTAAAAAATAAAATATCGAAAAATAAATAGTTTAAAAAAATGTAGTAAATCAGTTTAAAAAAAATAAATGCAAGAATAAATACATTAAAAATTGTCATTAACAAAACCTTTGAAATTCACTGAAAAAGACATAGGTTTCAGACATGGTATAGTTAGGAATTAGCATTTATAAAAACCTTTGAAATTCACCAAAAAAAACATAGGTTTCAGAGATGTTATAGTTAGAAATTAGCATTTAAAAAACCTCAGAAATTCATTGAAAAAACAATAGGTTTTAGGGGTGTTTAAGTTAGCTGGACATTTCACTCATACAAACCATTGAAATTCTTTTGTTATAGTTAGTTGTACTAACTGTAACTCTCGCGCCCGCAATCTACTGATGATGATGTCACATATTAAATCATTCATGACAGGGTCAGTGACATCACTGATGACATCAATGATGACCTCTTAAATGACATCACTGATTACATCATCCACATGACAATCTGATACACCTCATCATACACTACTATAATCTTTCATCACTCACTGAAAAATACAGAGTACCATATTTAAACCCATTGACACACCAATACAAGTATCTAAAAACGTACTTAGTTATTCCTAGATCTACACAAACATGTAATCAATTACCTATAGATTCACTCATACATGCTGTCAATGATCAATAGAACACTATCAAATATATTTATAAACATATATCAACATTACACACCAGAACACATTCTATTTACTTATGCAGTCATCCTACTCACTTATGCAAACAATGGATCATACATATATTTACTCAGCTACACACTTATACAAGCACCACTTCTTTTATTCATATAGATAGTAACTCCTACTTAGTGTGTTATAAATTCACTATTACAAGTATTTAGATATCCATACAGTCACTCATGCAATCACTGAATCTTATGTATACTTATTTTAATAGAACAAATGTCACATACACTGCCTTTCATTATTCTACTTTGTTGGACATGTACCATTGAGAGAGATATTTCCTCATCAGCACATCTATATACATATTCATTCACCCAAACAATTTTTATAACATATAGTCTTAACGCCTATGGTGAGATGCTAAGAGCACAGAGAAATTGTAGCTTGGATGAGGATTTCTTAACTAACATGACTGATATAGAAAGAAGATTTCAGAATAGGGGTTACTCTGAAACAATAATTACTAAGTCAAAGTTGCGAGCAACTAAGCTGAAGCATGAGGATACGCTGAAAACGAACAAGAGGTCAGAACCAAAAAACAGTAAAAAAATCTGATTAGTGACAAATTACCATCCATGGTCACATAAGTTATTTATGATTTTTAAAATGAATTGGCCACTTTTGGTGGCAGATAAGACTTTGTTGGATTATATCTCTAGTTCACCTGGCATCACTTACAGAAGGGGTAAGACCATCCAAATCATTATTAGTCCTAGCTACCCGAAACAGTTGGGAACTCCGAAGAATTGGTTGAGAGAACTGAATATTGGTTCCTTTGCATGTGGAAATTGCAGTATGTGCCGGATGGCACTGAAGGGTGTTAAAGAATTTGCATACAATGACTCTCGTAGGTACAAGATCCGTCAACATATAGACTGTACAACGAAATATGTAGTTTATGCAATTGTCTGTAGATGTAAGAAAATCTATGTGGGAAGTACCATTCGTCCACTTAAAGAGAGAATGATAGAACATTTCCGTGCCCTTAAAAATATGGACAAAAGGTATCCAATAGGCTGCCATGCAGCAATATGTGTTGAAAAACAAAAAACCCTGGGATTTCAATTTCATGGAATTAGAGCCATATTTAGTAACCCAAGGGGCGGAGATAAGGAACAGAATCTCAGACAATGCGAAGCAAGATGGATCCTTAAACTTCGGGCTGTGGAGTGAGGGATTAATGTCGATCAGGAACTGCATTATTTCCTGTAGGATATAACTGTATGATGAGAAAAATTCAAATGATCTGGATGTAACCTATGTACTTATCCTGTTGTAGTGGTTTTAATTAGCTGCGTTCAATAGGAAATGTTTGTATAATTGTGAATTGAGGCTTTGATTCACATAGCTGGGTGAAGCTATACTTATACATATACTTATTGTGCCCTCGTGAATATTTGTGAAAATTGCTGAAAAGATATTCTCTTACCCGATGACTTTATTTATTATTATTATTATTATTGTTCCTTTTTTAATATTTCCTTTTTTCTGCTCCAATCATTACTCTCCTTTTCTTTACCTGTCTAACTCACCCTTTCTGTCTGATTCATCATTGCTGTATTGAACCTCGGGTGGTCTACATCCATAAGACAAATATAATATTATACATAACAATCACGTATACAACCCACATGTAATTTGTACTGTAATTCAATACAAACTATAACAAATCTGATTGATTGATTTAGGAACGCTGGAGGCGCGCTGCTGATGTTGTGGATTGGTTGTGCAAAACAACAGTGCGCTTCGATTTCGGTTTCCATTTGTTAATTGGAGAGATGCTATCACTGATCCAAATTCGTAAAAATATGAAAACTATGGAAAAACCTTTGGGGTGCATTTGCGCTTTGGTGTTGTGAATAGGAAAGTAGACTGATAGGATAAACTCTAAAAATGAAAGTCTTTTTTATCTTTTACCTGTGGGAAACCGGAACGCTAACTGTCTCTAGTTCATTTGACTAGTCTAAGATGGCGGCTCTAAACAAGTGCGATTCGGATAAGGTCCTTCTCTTATGTCTGACTATCGGTGAAGGTTTCTAAAGGGTTGAGTACGTGACTTAGTCTGTAAAGATACCCGTTTTGTTGATATAAGGGTGACACTGGTAGGGTTTTGGGTCACGTTGAAGGCGATTATTCTAGCTAAATATGCCGGTTTCCTGTAGAGATTCTACTATGCTAGGTTACTACCTTTTTGTGCAAAAATTAATAAAGTGGTTTTTCATTGCTCTTAGTCCCGATTAAATAGGAACGATAACCTTGTAATGGGGGCTAAGACGGATGGATGTGTTTTACGGTAATATTGGGCTTTATCTCTGAGGTGGGCTTTGAATAACCTTAAAGCTGAATGTTATAACCAAATATGCCTAATTGTACCGTGATTTATTTATATATGCTGGGTTGCTATCATCCGGGGTCACACAGCCATTACTGTATTTTTCCAATGCTTTCCAAAAGAGAGTTTGCTATTTTTATAAAGATGAGTTAGTTTCGAAATATATTGAAGACATGATTATTAGGCCTTGTCTCTGAGTGCTCTTGCAATATTATTAGGATGCCTGAGCTTCAAAAAAATTGGAGCGGTTTAAGTACTTTAGCTGGTTTTTTATATTTGGGGTACAGATTTATTGTCCCCGACTCGCTTATATTGACTGCATACAAACTTAGTTATTTGAACCTGTACATGGGAATTTACGCTATTGTGTTTCTCCCCCCTAGGGGTTCTATGAATTGGAATAATATTTTGCTCTTAGATGAATCAGACATTAGCATATTATTATTTGTTCCTAAACTTAACATGTTCTTCTTTTCAGATACAATGATCATTTATTTCTTCTGTGAAACCTTTGACTTATGAAGCCTTTATTGAGGTAAATTAATAGAGGTTTATATAGACCTTTTGTGAGGTAAAATAATAGAGATTTAAATAGACCATTATTTAACGTAGATGAAAGATAGCGCCCTATTATATTTTCTCATAAGGGTTCTGTCTCTACTTAAATTATGGCTTAACATGAGGATTGGAAAGTGATATTTAGGGTCAATAATTTGGCTCTAGATATACATAAAAATTTAAAACTTATTAAAACTTATCTATTTTGATTACAGTATTTTAAATACCCTATGAAGAGTGACAATACACTGGATTGCAATTGAGATAACTGTGAGAAAATCGATTCCATTGGTGTGTGTGTGTTGTACACTCAAGTTCTTTTTAATTGTATGTTTTGAAATCTTAGAAATTAGGCTCCTTTTAAACATTAGTGAAGCTTATAATTGATCTGTTTCCTTCTTTGCACTAGGTGGTTGGTAATTTTGGTTATTAATATTTTCTATGCACCGCTTTCTTTCTTTCTTTCTGGAATTTTCGATGATTTATTGAAATACTAAAACATGTGTTCTCTAATAGAGAATATCTGTAGACTAGTATTGCTAAAATTATAAAACATTGTTTATATACTCATATTTATTCAATTTCCATTTTTGCTTGTAGCCCTGAGGAAGTCATTGGGAGACTGTTCCCGTGACGAAACACGTGTTGGCTTTGTTTCTGGCTACGCTCGTTGTACATTACATTTCTTATGAAATATGGAATGATGAATTTCTGAAGTAAAAGAAAAAAATTAAAATTAAAATAAAAAGGACTGTTAAATACCTTGAAAAGCGAATATTTGGATTTTATTCTCTTCTTTTTCTTTAAGATATACTGGGAACTGTTGTTTTGTGCTCGGGGACAATATCAATTTTCTAGTCTTAACATCATATACCTATTGAATCAACTATTCACACATCTTTTGGGCAGTCACACACCCACCAGCGAACAATACAAACATTCACTCTCCCATACAAAAAATCAGTTAACTAATCAATAACTAATATACACTTTCACTTAGTTAGTAACTAAATGGTGCAGCAATTTACACAACAAATGAGAAAATAATATAGATATTCACACAGTTTATTCACTATCCAATATATTGAGTGAGACATTATAAATTAGTCAAGTAAACAGTCAATCACACTGCTACTAAATCCTCCATCCAGACACTTATGCATCCACTCATTCTTCAATGCAGATTGATATATATATATAAATAATGTGGAATTAACGTGAATTAAAGTGAAAACAGACTGCCATGAATGAAATGTGCTGGTTCATGTAACTGTTCACGTCACCGCGAGGGTGTAAACGCGTTACCTTGACAACGAGGAATGCCAATTAGTTATGTTAATTGAAACTCATCACATGATGTATATGTATAAATAGCGCACAATCATTTGGACAGATGTTAGTGAGCAAGGCGGGAGCAAGCCGCGGAAACGCGTCTGAGCAGCAACTGATTGAAAAAAAAAACGTTTGAATGGAGATACACGGAGTCAGCGCCTTCTTTGATGGCAAGATTGATATGGCGAAAATATATATATATATATATATATAATTCACTGAAAAAACCATAGGTTATAGACCATATATAGTTAGGAATTCACATTTACAAAACCTTATTTTACTCACACAAAACCATTGAAATTCCATATATAGTTAGTTGCACTAACTATATATCGCGCACCTGCAATCCACTGCTGATGATGTCACATATTACATCATTCATGACATGGTCAGTGACATCACTGATGACATCACTGATGACATCTCAAATGACATCACTGATGACATCTCAAATGACATCACTGATGACATCACTGATGACATCTCATTTGACATTACTGATCACATCACTGATGATATCATTCATGTGATAATACGATGAACCTCTTCAGACTCTAATATAACCTTAGATACAATCAGTGTAAACAGACACTCACAGACTGTCACTCATCCATGGAGTTACTCACACACCTAGTCAGTCATGCAAAGAATCAATCACACCTCCATTTCCTCAACTATACAGTTATACAAACTTTACTTATTCAAACATATACTAACACATATTTACTCTCTTATACAATCCCTGATACAAGTTCACAATGATCCATACAGCCACTCACACATTCACTGGCTCTTATGCACAGTTATTTATATATGTCAACTCTCACATGTACTGTGTTTTACATATGTACTTACTTTGACATGTAGCACTGAGATATCCATTCACTCACCAATACACTCATGCACACAGTCAACCGCCCATACAGCTGTTTCCACATGCACTTTTGAAACCATACATCTAGTGAATCAACTGCTCACACATCTATGCACAGAGTCATACACCTCCCAGCCACCCACACACACACTCAGTCTCCCATACAAATACTTGGGCAACCAATCAATAACCCATATATTTACTCATATAGCTACTTATCAACACATGCAACAGTTTACAGAACAACAGACATAATGATGCACAAATTAAGACAGTTTAGTCACTAACCCATGCACTCAGTGAGACACATTTAATCACTCACTCATACAGTCAGTCATGCACCTACTAAATCCTTCATCCAGACACTTATACATCCACTCATTCTTCAATATGTAAGACATATTTTAACTTTACAGAAACATACAGTCACTGGATGTTGTCATCAGTGATGTCATCAGTGATGTCATTTGAGATGTGATCAGTGATGTCATCAGTGATGTCACTGACCATGTCATGAATGATGTAATATGTGACATCATCAGCAGTGGATTGCGGGTGCGCGATATATAGTTAGTGCAACTAACTATATATGGAATTTCAATGGTTTTGTGTGAGTAAAATAAGGTTTTGTAAATGCGAATTCCTAACTATATATGGTCTATAACCTATGGTTTTTTCAGTGAATTTTCAAGGTTTTGTAAATGCTAATTCCTAACTATATATGGTCTATAACCTATGGTTTTTTCATGAATTTTCAAGGTTTTGTAAATGCTAATTCCTAACTATATATGGTCTATAACCTATGGTTTTTTCAGTGAACATATATATATACATACATATATAAACATATATCATCTGTATATCTATATAAATACAAACATAAATGCATGCATACATATACTTATATGCATACAGATGCATGTTATTTACATGAAAGTTGAAAAACACTAATAAAAGCAAAGCTAAAAAGCCACCTCATTACAAACAGAATGGCTTTAACTTAAACGAGGGCGAGATCTATTGCATTTTCAATGCTTGTTTACTTTGGTTCCATCAAGAAGGCATTCAGATGTGTCACACATTTGCCATAAATTCTGAATGTTAGCACTCTAGTTGCATATTAGATCACTGTAGTCAAGCTACTGCTCACCAGGGACGTCTGCTGCTGGTATTTAAAGTGCATGTTTCAGTCTGCATGTCAGAATGTTTTTTAATGAAATAGAAGAGGATTTGAGAAGTCACTCAAAATGATCCCTAATTTTTCTTTCTAAAGCACTAATCATACTTTCTATGGCAAAATTAACCCCCTCATGTTGTTCCTTTTTAAATTGAGTGTTTTCAGACTTACCACTTCATTCCAATCAAGATGGCTTCTGGTGTGCCATACTTTTGTCATAAGTAAGACTGTTAGCGCTCTAGTTTTTCTTTAGAACACTCTGGGACATTCTGTCATTGGGCTATACTTGGGGTACATCTGGGTGATATTTGGGCTACATTTAGGCTCTTTTGTCTCTGGTGGCCATCTTGGGAGACTGTATGTCAGAATGTTTTAATGAAATTGAAGAGGGTTTGAGAAGTCACTCAAAATGTGCCCTAATTTTTCATTCTGCAGCACTAATCATAATTCATATGGCAAAATATACCCCCTCATTTTGTTCCTTTTTAAATTAAATGTTTTAAGAGTTACCACTTTATTCCAATCAAGATGGCTTCAGGTGTGCCATACCTTTGTAATAAGTAGGACTGTTAGCGCTCTAGTTGTTCTTTAGAACACTCTGGGACATTCTGTCATTGGGCTATACTTGGGCTACATCTGGGTGATATTTGGGCTACATTTGGGCTCTTTTGTCTCTGGTGGCCATTTTGGGAGACTGCATGTCAGAATTTTTTTATGAAATAGAAGAGGATTTGAAAAGTCACTCAAAATGTGCCCTAATTTTTCTTTCTGCAGCACTAATAATACCTTCTATTGCATAATATACCCCCTCATTTTGTTCCTTTTTAAATTAAATGTTTTAAGAGTTACCACTTTATTCCCATCACGATTGCTCCAGGTGTGCTATACCTTTGTAATAAGTAGGACTGTTAGCGCTCTAGTTGTACTTTAGAACACTCTGGGACATTCTGTCATTGGGCTATACTTGGGCTACATCTGGGTGATATTTGGGCTACATTTGGGCTCTTTTGTCTCTGGTGGCCATTTTGGGAGACTGCATGTCAGAATGTTTTAATGAAATAGAAAAGGATTTGAGAAGTCACTCAAAATGTGCCCTAATTTTTCATTCTGCAGCACTAATCATACTTTCTATGGCAAAATATACCCCCTCATGTTGTTTCTTTTTAAATTAAATGTTTTAAGAGTTACCACTTTATTCCAATCAAGATGGCTTCAGGTGTGCCATACCTTTGTAATAAGTAGGACTGTTAGCGCTCTAGTTGTTCTTTAGAACACTCTGGGACATTCTGTCATTGGGCTATACTTGGGCTACATCTGGGTGATATTTGGGCTACATTTGGGCTCTTTTGTCTCTGGTGGCCATTTTGGGAGACTGCATGTCAGAATGTTTTAATGAAATAGAAAAGGATTTGAGAAGTCACTCAAAATGTGCCCTAATTTTTCATTCTGCAGCACTAATCATACTTTCTATGGCAAAATGTACCCCCTCATGTTGTTTCTTTTTAAATGAAATGTTTTAAGAGTTACCACTTTATTCCAGTCAAGATGGCTTCAGGTGTGCCATACCTTTGTAATAAGTAGGACTGTTAGCGCTCTAGTTGTTCTTCAGAACACTCTAGGAGGCTGCAGTAGAACACAAAGGAATCAACTGACAGTCTCTGTCCTAGTTGGATGTACATGTTTTACCGAGAATTTCAGACTTCATTTTCACATGACTGAGAAAGATAATGTGAATTTACAGAAAATATGCTTTCAGTTTAGCTTATAGATCCCCTTCCAAACCACTGTGGGAAAATCATGAGATATTAGTTTTCTTTCAAACAATATTCATGATATCACAGCAGAAGGTTTTTTCACATGGTAAAATCACCTTAGAACCCACCACAATTCCTAAAACGAGTATGGTACCATCAACAAATGATTTATAATGTAACTAAAGTCCTAAAACCCTCTATTAACTACAATGCTTTTTAATGAGGTGCTATCATGCATATTGGTCCCAAGATGGCTGCCAACACTTCTTGGATGAAGTGCTGACAGCCAATCAGATCAGATGTGTGGTTAGGCTCCGCCCAGATATATATCTTTTTTTGAACCTAAATTACTCAAAATCCACTGGAGCACATATATTGAGACCTAGCAAAGGCACATCGGGCTAACAGTCCCTACAATTTTGCCAAGTTTCGTGCAAATCCATTCAGCCGTTCGAGCTAAAAGTGAGGCCAACCGCCCTATGGAAATTAACATGGGAAAAACGTGTTTTGGGACACCCCTTTTTTCTCGGCCCCCCCTTGATGAAACCCCCCCAAATTGTCAGGGGCTGCTCAGAAACAAAATGTTCCATTTTCCTGAAAATTTCAGCCAATTCCGTCCACAAACCCCAAAGTTATTAGACATAGAATTTTCAAAAATCCCATAGAGAAAAAATCCTAACTATATATACCTACTGGCGACCGCCAGTAGGTAATTTATATATATATATATATATATATATATATATATATATATATATATATATATATATATATATATGTATATATTACCTACTGGCGGTCGCCAGTGGGTAGCTATAGTTAGGATTATTTTCAATACAAAATCTCAACATTCTATTGTGATTAACTTTGGCACCGGTTCAGGAATCTGCCTGAAAATTTTCTCAAATGTGCCTCATGGCGCCCCGGTCCTTCCCTGAAAGTTTGGGGGGGATTTGTCAAGTGGGGGCCGAGATAAAAGGGGTTCCCAAAACATGCTTTCCCCATGTTAATTTCCATAGGGCGGTCAACCTCACTTTTAGCCCGAACGGCTGAATGGATTTCCACCAAACTTGGCAAAATTGTAGGGACTGGTAGCCCAATGTGCCTTTGCTATGTCTCAAGATATGTGCTCCAGTGGATTTTGAGTAATTCAGGTTAAAAAAATATATATATATATATCCATAAGCGCTCCCCGGTACTCGCACCGGGGCGCTAACCAGCACGCGACGCGAGTTCGCGCGCGGAAAGCTGATTGGCTCTCAGGTGTCTGTCAACATTCCAAACAGTCCGGAGCGGCCGCTATCTTGTGTCTCGGTAGGATCGAGAAACAAGAGGTGGCAAAAACAAAGGAGGAAATGATCATAAGGGGGCAGAGTAGACCCCCCTTGACACCCTAGGTTTGATTTGGGGGCTAAAAAAGGGCCCCAAGGGTCAAAAAAAATTTTTTTTATTTTTTTGATTTGCGCGGGGGGAGCGCCCGGTACGCGCACCGCGGAGCGTACAGGGAAGCGTTCCATGGGGAAAAAAGAATGATAGAGTTTTTAAAAAATGTAGCCTTTTTTTAAAAATTGGATGTAGTTCTAAAAAAAACTGTTTTTTTTCTTCTTTTTGTTGTTATATATTTTTTTAATGTTTTTTGAACATTTTGTACTTTTTCTGGCTTTTATAAACTATTTTATTTTTTTTTGTTATTTTTATGGGGAGAAACAAAAAACAGGGAATTGAAAATGGCTCAACTGGAGCAAAAACAAATCAGGAAAAAATTAGGGTTTTTTGGGGCAATTGTGTTTGTCACCAGCAAGGAGGATGAGCTTTATGCTCTGCTCACCATAGGAGATGGTCTTACCACAAAAAATACATGTGATCCTGAATTCCCCAAACCGTGGTTGTATGCAAGGGATCGTCTCCCTTGTCTCTGGTCCCGATGGAGTGGGTTGCTTTCTTTTGGAGGTGCTGGTTGAAGATTGGGGAGGGTTACTGGCCAGTTCTCTCACGTCTGCGGCAGCTTAGTTGTTTGGATGCTTGCACTGCATGTGTCTAATCATGGTATTATTACCAAATGAATATTTTTTGTTAGGGTTCCCCTTAGAAAGTTCAATGCCACAGATTTGTCAAGTCACCTTGGGCGCATTGACTTTCTAATTGCCCTCTGGGATAGAAAAAAACTCCCATACAATGTGCTGCCTTGGCTTGTATGGGGTATTGTCTTCTGGCAGCCACCTTCTCCCCTCCTCCTCCTCCTCCTCCTCTTCTTGACCACCAATGTGATGTTGTGGTGGTCCTCTTGGTGGTGGTGGTGGTGGTGTAGATGCTCCAGCTGCTGCTGCTACTGTAGCCATTTTAAAGTACAACATGTTTCTGTTAGATCTCCAAATAGGTCTTCCTCAGTCAAAGGACGAAGTCAGAATAAGGAAAAAAGGTGGGGTCTTTCATCATTAGGAAAAAAAAACTTTCCTGAACCAATGAAAAGTGTTATTTTCAGGTCACATGACCTGGGCTTTCATCATTTAGAAACCAAAACTGCTCTGCACCAATAAAAAGTGTTATTTTTAGGTCACATGACCTGATGCGCTTACACGACGCGCCCCCGGGGGCGCAACACGGGGCACGCCATGGGGCGCGTCGCGTAAGCGCATCAGATGATTACGTTGTGTGATCGTATTCGCTCGAGTATTTCCGGGTGCGCTTACGACGTGCGTATCACGCGGACGCGGCTACGCGATACGTCATGATGTTTTCGTTCGCGACAATAGCGCTAACGGGATGCACACCGGTGCGCGACCCGGGGCGCTCCAAAAAATGCGCTTTCCAGTGCGCACACCGGGGCGCGCACCGGGAGCGCACCAGGGCAAAAAATAAATAAATAAATAAAAATATATAGTATTATATAATATACAATACAGGATTCATTATAAAAAATATTACATTTCATAGGTTTGAGGCCCTATATATAGTTAGGAATTAGCATTTATAAAACCTATGAAATTCACTGAAAAAACCATAGGTTTCACACCAGTTATAGATAGGAATAAGCATTTAAAAAACCTATGAAATTCACTGAAAAACCATAGGTTTCACACCAGTTATAGTTAGGGATTAGCATTTAAAAAACCTATTAAATTCACTGAAAAAACCATAGGTTTCACACCAGTTATAGTTACCTGGAAATTTTACTGACATAAAACCATTGAAATTCCCACGTTATAGTTAGTTGGACTCACTATAACTTGCATGCCTGCAATGCACTGCTGATGACGTCACATATTACATCACTCATGACATGGTCAGTGACATCACTCATGACATCACTGATGACACCATCCTTGTGACAGAGTGAGAGTCCTCCTTTCAGTGTAATGTAAGTCTTGAAACACATATTCAAGAATAGAATTTAACATTTTCAAAAAAGTGGAGATACCCATACCAGTTACAACAAACAATTCAGTAATTCCACCATCTATATACACATCCACTCATTCACAAACAGTTCTATATAGTCATTCATACATATACTCACTCATTATATGTAGTGGTACACCTATACATCCTGTTACACACTGACAGTCATCCAAAAGTTACTCACACACATATTCACACATGCAAAAAAACTAATGAACATTCATTTATTTGCATATACAGCTATACACACACTACCACTTTACTTCTAAGAATACTTACACATACTTACTCTCTTAAACAATCACTTATATAAACACATACTAATTTAAACAGGAACTCTTATAATCTCATACTCTCACATATACTCAGTTTTATAAATCAATACTCACATATACTAGATTAAAACATATGTCGTTACTGAAAAAGACAAAAGTGAGACAGTCGTTTACTCACTAACATACACATATACACACTCATACATCCATACAGTCCTGTACATATGCTGTCTTCAAAACACATACAAACAGTGAGTCAGTCACCAACCCATACAGCCACTTATACACAAAGTGAAACATTGATACATACATTTCAATATATAAAGGTTACTTGCTAATATATGTATTCACTAAGATACACTTAATAAGGCAGTTAACCAATCAATTCTTTTAAAAACAAACATCCATTTACACACTTATTTAACCATTTATTCTTGCATCGTACTTTACAAATACATATAAAAAAAAATAAAAAAATTCAGAAAGACACACATTCACTGGATGGTGTCATCAGTGATGTCATGAGTGATGTCACTGACCATGTCATGAGTGATGTAATATGTGACGTCATCAGCAGTGCATTGCAGGCGCGCAAGTTATAGTGAGTCCAACTAACTATAACGTGGGAATTTCGATGGTTTTATGTCAGTAAAATTTCCAGGTAACTATAACTGGTGTGAAACCTATGGTTTTTTCAGTGAATTTAATAGGTTTTTTAAATGCTAATTCCTAACTATAACTGGTGTGAAACCTATGGTTTTTTCAGTGAATATATATATATATATATTTTCACTGAAAAAGCCATAGGTTATAGACCATATATAGTTAGGAATTAGCATTTACAAAACCTTAAAAATTCACTGAAAAAACCATAGGTTATAGACCATATATAGTTAGGGATTAGCATTTACATAACCTTATTTTACTCGCACAAAACCGTTGAAATTCGCATATATAGTTAGTTGCACTAACTATATATCGCACACCTGCAATCCACTGCTGATGATGTCACATATTACATCATTCATGACATGGTCAGTGACATCACTGATGACATCTCAAATGACATCACTGATGACATCACTGATGACAACATCCAGTGACTGTATGTTTCTGTAAAGTTAAAATATGTCTTACATATTGAAGAATGAGTGGATGAATAAGTGTCTGGATGAAGGATTTAGTAGGTGCATGACTGTCTGTATGTGTGAGTGATTAAATGTGTCTCACTGAGTGCATGGGTAAGTGACTAAACTGTCTTAATTTGTGCATCATTATGTCTGTTGTTCTGTAAACTGCTGCATGTGTTAATCAGTAGCTATATGAGTAACTATATGGGTTATTGATTGGTAGCCCAAGTATTTGTATGGGAGACTGAGTATGTGTGTGGGTGGCTGGGAGGGGTATGACTCTGTGCATAGATGTGTGAGCAATTGATTCACTAGATGTATGGGTTCAAAAGTGCATGTGGAAACAGCTGTATGGGCAGTTGACTGTGTGCATGAGTGTATTGGTGAGTGAATGGATATCTCAGTGCTACATGTCAAAGTAAGTACATATGAAAAACATAGTACATGTGAGAGTTGACATATATAAATAACTGTGCATAAGAGCCAGTGAATGTGTGAGTGGCTGTATGGATCATTGTGAACTTCAATCAAGGATTGTATAAAAGAGTAAATATATGTTAGTATATGTTTGAATAAGTAAGGTGTGTATAACTGTATAGTAGAAGAAATGGAGGTGTGATTGATTCTTTGCATGACTGACTAGGTGTGTGAGTGACTCCATGGATGAGTGACAGTCTGTGAGTGTCTGTTTACACTGAGTGTATGTAAGGTTATATTAGAGTATGAAGAGGTTCATTGTATTATCACATAAATGATATCATCAGTGATGTGATCAGTAATGTCAAATGAGATGTCATCAGTGATATCATCAGTGATGTCATTTGAGATGTCATCAGTGATGTCACTGACCATGTCATGAATGATGTAATATGTGACATCACCAGCAGTGGATTGCGGGTGCGCGATATATAGTTAGTGCAACTAACTATATATGCGAATTTCAATGGTTTTGTGCGAGTAAAATAAGGTTTTGTAAATGCTAATCCCTAACTATATATTGTCTATAACCAAGGTTTTTTCAGTGAATTTTTAAGGTTTTGTAAATGCTAATTCCTAACTATATATGGTCTATAACCTATGTTTTTTTCAGTGAATTTCATTGGTTTTTTAATAGCAAATATCAAAAGCTGTAAAATGTATTCCTATTTTACTTAAAACATATATTTTATATGTTTTTAATAAAAAAAATTATGCATCTGCCAAACCCTGACCTCTTAATAGTGCACTGTGGTGGAAATGATTTGGGCACTATGACTGGGGTTGGTCTGGAAATGCTTTTAAAGAACACCTTTAATCAATTGATGACACTTTTTCCCCAAACTGCCTTGGTATATTCCAATATATGCCAAAGACAGAAATGGAAGTGGTCCAACCAATTTTTTCCACAATTTGAGAAAGCACGGAAACATGTGAATAAATCTGTTTCTGCTTACAAGAGAGACTATGGAATAGGTTTAATATACAACAATAACTTGAGTTACAACATTCAAGACATCTACAGAAGAGATGGTGTGCACTTCTCCGATGAAGGGAATAGAATATTCGTCCTTTATTTAAAACTGTGCATTGGAACCTACTTGTAGGTACTTAAATTAGCCACAGAACCCAATAGCTCTTTTCAGAGCTACCCTACCTCTGATCATTCAAAACGTTTATCTTTTTCTAACTTTTTTTTTTTCACCAAAGTACGCTCCCCGGTTCGCTTACCGGTGCGCGTACCGGGCGCTCCCCCGGGAAATTTTCCAATTTTTTTTTTTATTTTTGCATATATTAGCGTCCTAATCCCCCCTCAGAAAACCTAGAGGGTCCCTTCTACCCTTTCCGAACATTGTTTGTCCTCCATCTTGTGTCGCAATTCTACTGATACACAAAATGGAGGACTCCCGTAACGCTGCCGGTTCGCGTACTGGGGAGCGCACCGGTAGGCGCTCGATAAAAAAAGGTGGGAAAGTAATTTACAGAAAAACCACTACAGACACTTTCATCAAATATAGAATAGGCCCTACTACATAGCAGTCCCTACCATTTACCCAAATTTGATGGAATTCCATTGAGAAAATTATACTGTAAGCCTGACTAAATATCCTGAGGTAAATTACCTAACAAAAACACTTATGAAGTGTTAGAATTAACAACTAATCAAAATGCTACTTTCAATATCTTCTATTATTTCATGACATTTGATTGGTTATGTACCTGAATATATATAAAGAAAGAGAGAGAAACACAGCCATTTTGACTACTACTTCCTGAAGTACATATCAAGTGCATTTCAACTGAGAACTTAAACTTCTTTTTAAAAGGTAAGATGTTATTTTAAAAACTGAAGTATGTTCTGCACTTTAAGTTAATTAGGAAAACAGTTTCTGATAGTTATATACTATCCCTCTGTAATACTTATAGAATAAGATAGACATCTCTGCTCTAGTTATGGATGGAGTTAGGCTTGTCTTGTATAATTACGAATTGACTTAGGCTTTATCACATACATTTTTTTATATTTCTACTTCCAGTCTGATACCATACACTGCCCAAAGATAAAATCACTGTTTAAAAAACCAAACTACCTGTCTGTATTTAAACTCAACAGTGCCCTATCTGTACTGATATATTTTTTTAAAATTCATTTTACAGCACAAAAATGGAAGGAGAGAAAAAAAATACCTTCAAATTGTTCTAGAAAGCAACAAAGATACAGAAATTGAACCCAATGACTCTGAATTCTTTGATGAATCACGGGACTTTGAACTTCTGCAATGTGTAGAATCAGTAGATTACCAGATTGAAAATGAGAAAATTTCTGACAATGATTTATTAGAAGTTATTTTTAATTTTGAAAACGAATCAGAGAAATAAATTTATATTTAATAATTCAAAAATTGTTTGAGACATTATTCATTTTTATATGTATTTTTTAAACTAGTACCAAATTTATTATAATGTAAAATCAGACTTTAAATATACTGTACAACTTTTTTGTGTTACATGGTAAGTTTGCTCATGGTTACTTCCTTTCTTCCACTATATTATCTCCAATGTGTATTTAACATCTCTTTATCATCTCCTGCCTCCATGGTGTTTCTGCTTTCCTGACAGACTACGCTATGAATTCCATATACCACAATAACTTCTGAAACAACATGCAAGATATCTACAAAGAAAACGGTGTATTTTTTTTTAGACTCTGCATTGGTACCTACATGTTGGTACTTAAATAAAAACAATTAAAAAAATAAAACAAAAAGAACAATCAATATACATACTTTATTTGAACATTCTTTCATCCTATTTTCCCTATATTACGCTTCCCGGACCGCTTTCCGGTGCGCGTACCGAGCACTCCCCCCGCAAAAAAAACGATAATAATTTTTTTTTTTCCTCGCGGGGCCCTTTTAAAGCCCCCTCATCAAACCTAGGGGGTCAGGGAGGATGTACTCTGCCCCCTTATGCTCATTTCCCCCTTTGTTTTTGCCACATCTTGTCTCTCGATCCTACCGAGAGACAATATGGTGGCCGAACCGGACTGTTTAGAATGTTGACAGACACCGGAGAGCCAAACAGCTTCGCTTCGCGAAGTTCCGTTACGCGTCAGGTACGCGAACCGGAGCGCCAACCGGAGCGCTGTTACAGATATATCTGTTTTTTAAAACGTTAATTTCTCAAAATCCACTGGAGCACGTATATTGAGACATAGCAAAGGCACGTTGGGCAAACCATATCTACAACTTTGCCAAGTTTCGTGTAAATCCATTCAGCCGTTCGAGCTAAAAGTGACTCCAACCGCCCTATGGAAAAATGAATGGCAAAAAAGCGTTTTGGGACCCCCCTTTTTTCTCGGCCCCCCTTGACAAAACCCCCCCAAATTTTCAGGAGCTGCTCAGAAACTAAATGTGCCATTTTCCTGAAAATTTCAGCCAATTCCGTCCACAAACGCCAAAGTTATTCGACATAGAATTTTCAGAAATCCCATAGGAAAAAAATCCTAACTATATATACCTACTGGCGACCGCCAGTAGGTAATATATGTATATGTATATGTATATATATATATATATATATATATATATATATATATATATATATATATATATATATATATATATATATTACCTACTGGCGGTCGCCAGTAGGTAGTTATAGTTAGGATTTTTTTCAATGTTAAATCTTAAAATTCTATTTGGAATTACTTTGGCACCGGTTTACGAATCTGCCTGAAAATTTCCTGAAAATGGCCTCGTCGAGCTCCGGTCCTTCCTTGAAAGTTTGGGGGGGATACGTCAAGCGGGGGCCGAGATAAAAGGGGGGTCCCAAAACGCGTTTTCCCCATGTTAATTTCCATAGGGCGGTCGATTTCACTTTTAGCCCGAACGGCTGAATGGATTTCCAGCAAACTTGGCAAAATTGAAGGGACTGGTAGCCCGATATGCCTTTGCTATGTCTCAAGATGTGTGCTGCAGTGGATTTTGAGTAATTTAGGTTCAAAAAAATATATATATCTATAGGCGCTCTCCGGTGCGCGCACCGGAGTGCGCTCCTGGCGCGACACGCGACTTGTGCGCAGAAAGCTGATTGGCTCTTGGGTGTCTGTAAACATTCTAAACAGTCTGGAGCGGCCGCCATCTTGTGTCTCGGTAAAATCGAGACACAAGGGGTTTGAAAAAAAAAGGGGCAAATGACCATAAGGGGGAAGAGTAGACCCCCTCTGACCCCCTAGGTTTGATGTGGGGGCTAAAATAGGGTCCTGCGGGGCATTACATTTTTTATTTATTTTTTCGTTTTGCGCGGGGGAAGCGCATGGTACGCGCACCGGGAAGCGAAGCACTGGGAAAATCCAGGACCATATTTATGAAGGCCTTGCGCTGCCAGTTTTGCGCCGCCTGTGCGTCAATTTTTGTGACGCACCAGCGGTGTAAAAAAATGCGCATTGTTACGCAATATTTAAAAAGTGACGCATCTATCTAGATGCGTCACTTTTTAAATATAGTGCAACGAGGCACATTTTTTTACACTGCTGGTGCGATGCGTCACTTTTCTGTGCACACTCCTTATGACATTCCAGATGTGTCATATTTAATGTATGACGAATCATGTTGCAAGGAGTTACAGATACGTCAGTATTTCTGACATATCTGTAAACATAAAAGTGACGCGAGGCAGGCGCAAGATTTTGACACAACAGCATCCTAAAAGTGACGCAGAGAAATCTCATAGATTTCAGTACGTCGTTATTACCAAGCTTTTTGCGGGGGAATGCCCCCTCTGCATACATTATACCTGACGCAGATATAATGTGGCGCAGAGTTTTAAAAAGTGACCCATGTACCTAGATGCGTCACTTTTTAAAAATAGCGTCAGGTATAATGCATGCAGAGGGGGTGTTCCCCCGCAAAAAGCTTTGTAATAGCGACGCAGTGAAATCTTTGAGATTTCACTGCGTCACTTTTAGGATGCTGTTGCGTCAAAATCTTGCGCCTGCTTTACAGCAGGTGTTAGACTGACGCAAGACCTTTCACATGGTGCTTTTTCCATGTGAAAGTACACATTGCTGGAGTTGCGTCACTTTTGTGACGCACTCCAGCAATGCGTTACTTGGAATGTCATAAGGAGTGTGCACAGAAAAGTGACGCATCGCACCAGTGGTGTAAAAAAATGCGCCTCGTTGGGTTATATTTAAAAAGTGACGTATCTAGGTAGATGGGTCACTTTTTAAAATCAAGCGCCACATTATATCTGCGTGAGGTATAATGCATGCAGAGGGGGTGTTCCCCCGCAAAAAGCTTTGTAATAGCGACGCAGTGAAATCTTTGAGATTTCACTGCGTCACTTTTAGGATGCTGTTGCGTCCTTTAAATATAGTGCAACGAGGCACATTTTTTTACACTGCTGGTGCGATGCGTCACTTTTCTGTGTGCACTCCTTATGACATTCCAGATGTGTCATATTTAATGTATGACGAATCATGTTGCAAGGAGTTACAGATACGTCAGTATTTCTAACATATCTGTAAACATGAAAGTGACGCGAGGCAGGCGCAAGATTTTGACGCAACAGCATCCTAAAAGTGACGCAGAGAAATCTCATAGATTTCAGTACGTCGTTATTACCAAGCTTTTTGCGGGGGATTGCCCCCTCTCCATACATTATACCTGACGCAGATATAATGTGGCGCAGAGTTTTAAAAAGTGACCCATGTACCTAGATGCGTCACTTTTTAAAAATAGCGGCAGGTATAATGCATGTAGAGGGGGTGTTCCCCCGCAAAAAGCTTGGTAATAACGACGCAGTGAAATCTTTGAGATTTCACTGCGTCACTTTTAGGATGCTGTTGCGTCAAAATCTTGCGCCTGCTTCACAGCAGACCTTTCACATGGTGCTTTTTCCATGTGAAAGGACACATTACTGGAGTTGCGTCACTTTTGTGACGCACTCCAGCAATGCGTTACTTGGAATGTCATAAGGAGTGCGCACAGAAAAGTGACGCATCGCACCAGTGGTGTAAAAAAATGCGCCTCGTTGCGCTATATTTAAAAAGTGACGTATCTAGGTAGATGGGTCACTTTTTAAAATCAAGCGCCACATTATATCTGAGTGAGGTATAATGCATGCAGAGGGGGTGTTCCCCTGCAAAAAGCTTTGTAATAGCGACGCAGTGAAATCTTTGAGATTTCACTGCGTCACTTTTAGGATGCTGTTGCGTCCTTTAAATATAGTGCAACGAGGCACATTTTTTTACACTGTTGGTGCGATGCGTCACTTTTCTGTGCGCACTCCTTATGACATTCCAGATGTGTCATATTTAATGTATGACGAATCATGTTGCAAGGAGTTACAGATACGTCAGTATTTCTGACATATCTGTAAACATGAAAGTGACGCGAGGCAGGCGCAAGATTTTGACGCAACAGCATCCTAAAAGTGACGCAGAGAAATCTCATAGATTTCAGTACGTCGTTATTACCAAGCTTTTTGCGAGGGATTGTCCCCTCTGCATACATTATACCTGATGCAGATATAATGTGGCGCAGAGTTTTAAAAAGTGACCCATGTACCTAGATGCGTCACTTTTTAAAAATAGCGTCAGGTATAATGCATGCAGAGGGGGTGTTCCCCCGAAAAAGCTTGGTAATAACGACGCAGTGAAATCTTTGAGATTTCACTGCGTCACTTTTAGGATGCTGTTGCGTCAAAATCTTGCGCCTGCTTCACAGCAGACCTTTCACATGGTGCTTTTTCCATGTAAAAGGACACATTACTGGAGTTGCGTCACTTTTGTGACGCACTCCAGCAATGCGTTACTTTTGTGTTTACAGATACGTCAGAAATACTGACATATCTGTAACTCCTTGCGAATTGATTAGTCATATATTAAATATGACATATCTGGAATGTCATAAGGAGTGCGTCCAGAAAAGTGACGCATCGCTGTTTTCACGTAGCGATGCGTCACTTTTCAGAAATGAGGCCTCCAGTTTATTCACTGTGTCACCTCTACGACCGTTTCTTGCGTCAATACGTCCCTTTTGCATACATTACACCTGAGGTAGGAATAATGTGGCACAGGGGTTTACAAAGTGATGTATTTACCAAGAAACGCCACTTTGTAAATATGAATAAATAAGGTGCATTTTTTATTGGAATGTTGTGTCACAAAAAGTGATGCTTTGGTGGCGTTAAAGTGACACATGGCTTCATAAATGAAGCCTTCTACCTTCAACTCCAGCAATGCATCTTTTCTTATCCTTCAACACTCCTGTTCTTTTTCAACATTTTCATTGAATATCAACATTCCCCATATTCACTCTTCTTCTCATAACTTTCTTTTCTAACACTCACCTTCTTTCATTCCTCCTACTTCACTTCCTTTCACCTCTCATACCTTTCTGTTCTTTCTTACTCATTCTCCTTTCAATTATCAATGCACTATATTTCACTTACTCTTCATTTTTTTAAGAATATAGCTCTTTGATGAGAATTGGAGGTAGTTCTGAAAAGAACTTTTGGTTTTCTTCTTTTAACTGAACAGGAACAAAAACAGGGAATGGAAACTGCTCAACAGGAGCAAAAAGAAAACAAAAAAATTAGGGGTGGGAAGGGCAGCGATGGTTCTCCAATGCTCGAACCATGAGCTGGACACTTTGCTCCCCATAGGTGAGGAGTTGATTGCAGTATCTGCATCTGACGACCCCATGGTTAAATGCAGGTTGTATGTTTGGCACCTGCTCCTGCGATTGCTCTCTCCCAGAAGAAGTTGCTCCTCCGGTTGATGTAGAGGCCCCATCTCTGGGAACCTCTTGTGCCAGAGCCCTGACACTTTCCCGGGCAAAATTCTGGGGGTGCCTCCTCTCCACATGTCGGATCATCGTAAAGTTCCCAAAAGAGTACTTTTTTTGGGGGTCACCCCGTGACAGGACCTGTTTGCAGATCCTGCACTCCACTTTTGGTGCATTCACCTTCTTCTGGTCAGCTGGAATCTTAAAAAATTTCCATATGAAATGTTCCTTCACATTTGGGGTAGGAGGCTCTTCATTGATGAACTCAGGTTCATCCTCACTGCTGGATTCTCTGGCAGCCATGGTAATTCACAAAAGATCCAGGTGCAAAAAACAGGTCTTTCAGTCACAAAAGTGAAAGAAGAAGTGAAGGAAATGGGTGGGGATTTCATTCATTGTAAAAAAAACTGTTAGCAACCAATGAAAAGTGTTATTTTAGGGTCACATGACCCGACGCGTTTACGCTGCGCGCTTCAGAGCACTTCCGGGTGCGTTTACGCAGCGCGATCGTAGGCGCTTCCGGGGCGCAAACGTGGCGCGATCGTAGGCGCTTTTGCGTGCGTTTACGCGGCGCGAACGTAGGCGCTTCCGAGGGCACTTACGTTGCGCGCCGAAGTGACGTCATCAAACTTTTACAGAAATGCATAATCATTTTCCTTATAAAAAAAAACTAATTTTATTTGTATGGTACGAAATGTTTTGCATTATTATTAACTTTTCATTCATATTTTTTTTACGAACGACAGTAGCGCTCTGGGTGCGCTTTCAGGTGAGCTCACCGAAAAGCTTACCGGAGAGCTTAGCTGAAAGCTTCCCGGAGCGCGCACCCAGAGCGCAAAAGAAAAAAATTATATAAAAAAAATGAATACTTAAAAAAAAACAGCAAATTGTAAAAAAAAAAAAAGGTTAGAAACTCGATATACAAAGGAATTAGCATTTAAAAAACCTATGAAATTCACTGAAAAAACCATAGGTTTCACACCAGTTATAGTTAGCTGGAAATTTTACTGATATAAAACCATTGAAATTCCCACGTTATAGTTAGTTGCACTCACTATAACTTGCACGTGTAATGCACTGCTGATGACATCACATATTACATCACTCATGACATGGTCAGTGACATCACTCATGACATCACTGATGACAGAGAGACTGACCTACTTTCACTCGCTAATATATGTATTCACTAAGATACACTTAATAAGGCAGATATCCAATTATTTTTTTTAAAAAAAACATCCATTAAGACAATAATTTAAACAAATATTCTTCCATCGACCTTAACATACATATATAAAACATATTTATTTATCTGAAAGACACACATTCACTGGATGGTGTCATCAGTGCATTACACGTGCAAGTTATAGTGAGTCCAACTAACTATAACGTGGGAATTTCAATGGTTTTATATCAGTAAAATTTCCAGCTAACTATAACTGGTGTTAAACCTATGGTTTTTTCAGTGAATATATATATATATATATATATATATATATATATATATATATATATATATATATATATATATATATATATATATATATATATATATATATATATATATATATATATATATATATATATATATATATATATATATATATATATATATATATATATATATATTCACAGAAAAAACCATAGGTTATAGACCATATATAGTTAGGAATTAGCATTTACAAAACCTTGAAAATTCACTGAAAAAACCATAGGTTATAGACCATATATAGTTAGGGATTAGCATTTACAAAATCTTATTTTACTCACACAAAACCATTGAAATTCGCATATATAGTTAGTTGCACTAACTATATATCGCACACCCACAATCCACTGCTGATGATGTCACATATTACATCATTCATGACATGGTCAGTGACATCACTGATGACATCACTGATGACATCTCAAATGACATCACTGATGACATCACTGATGACAACATCCAGTGACTGTATGTTTCTGTAAAGTTAAAATATGTCTTACATATTGGAGAATGAGTGAATGCATAAGTGTCTGGATGAAGGATTTAGTAGGTGCATGACTGACTGTATGAGTGAGTGATTAAATGTGTCTCACTGAGTGCATGGGTTAGTGACTAAACTGTCTTAATTTGTGCATCTTTATATCTGTTGTTCTGTAAACTGCTGCATGTGTTGATCAGTAGCTATATGAGTAACTATATGGATTATTGATTGGTTGCCCAAGTATTTGTATGGGAGACTGAGTGTGTGTGTGGGTGGCTTGGAGGTGTATTACTCTGTGCATAGATGTGTGAGCAGTTGATTCACTAGATGTATGGGTTCAAAAGTGCATGTGGAAACAGCTGTATGGGCGGTTGACTGTGTGCATGAGTGTATTGGTGATTGAATGGATATCTCAGTGCTACATGTCAAAGAAAGTACATATGTAAAACACAGTACAAGTGAGAGTTGACATATATTAACCCCTTCGAGGCTAATGACGAGCTGGCCTCGTCATGGCGCTTACCTGCCGTGCGCGGATGACAAGGCCAGCTCGTCATGAAATAAAGGAAAACAATAAAACTCAGCGCAGGACGGGAAAACGCCTAGCAGCCAAGTGGTTAATAACTGTGCATAAGAGCCAGTAAATGTGTGAGTGGCTGTATGGATCATTGTGAACTTGTATCAGGGATTGTATAAGAGAGTAAATATGTGTTAGTATATGTTTGAATAAGTAAGGTGTGTATAACTGTATAGTTGAGGAAATGGAGGTGTGATTGATTCTTGGCATGACTGACTAGGTGTGTGAGTAACTCCATGGATGAGTGACAGTCTGTAAGTGTCTATTTACACTGATTGTATCTAAGGTTATATTAGAGTCTAAAGAGGTTCATTGTATTATCACATAAATGATATCATCAGTGATGTGATCAGTAATGTCAAATGAAATGTCATCAGTGATGTCATCAATGATGTCATTTGAGATGTCATCAGTGATGTCATTTGAGATGTCATCAGTGATGTCACTGACAATGTCATGAATGATGTAATATGTGACATCATCAGCAGTGGATTGCGGGTGCGCGATATATAGTTAGTGCAACTAACTATATATGCAAATTTCAATGGTTTTGTGTGAGTAAAATAAGATTTTGTAAATGCTAATCCCTAACTATATATGGTCTATAACCTATGGTTTTTTCAGTGAATTTTCAAGGTTTTGTAAATGCTAATTCCTAACTATATATGGTCTATAACCTATGGTTTTTTCTGTGAATTTCAATGGTTTTTTAATAGCAAATATCAAAAGCTGTAAAATGTATTCTTCTTTTAAATGAATAATATATTTTATATGTTTTTATTATAATTGTTTTATGCATCTGCCAAACCCTGACCGCTTAATAGTGCACTGTGGTGGAAAGGATTTGGGCACGATGACTGGGGTTGGTCTGGAAATGCTTTTAAAGGACACCTTTCATCAATTGATGACACTTTTTCCCCAAACTGCCTTGGTATATTCCAATATATGCCAAAGACAGAAATGGAACTGGTCCAACCAATTTTGTCCACAATTTGAGAAAGCACGGAAACATGTGAATAAATCTCTTTCTGCTTACATGAGAGACTTTAGAATGGGTTCAATATACAACAATAACTTGCGTTACAACATGCAAGACATCTACAGAGGAGATGGTGTGCACTTCTCAGATGAGGGGAATAGAATATTCCTCCTGAATTTAAAACTGTGCATTGGAACCTACTTGTAGGTACCTAAATCAGCCACAGAACCCAATAGCTCTTTTCAGAGCTACCCTACCTCTGATCATTGTAAACGTTTATCTTTTTCTAACTTTTTTCACTATTTTTCACCAAAGTACGCTCCCGGTTCGCTTACCGGTGCGCGTACCAGGCGATCCGCCGCAAAATTTTTCAATTTTTTATTTTTTATTTTTGCATATATCAGCGTCCTAAGCCCCCTCAGAAAACCTAGAGGGTCACAAAGTGTCTACCGTGCCCCCTTTTACCCATTCCGAACATTGTTTCCCCTCCATCTTGTGTCTCAATTCTACCGATACACAAAATGGAGGACTCCCGTAACGCTGCCAGTTCGCGTACCGGTGCGCGCACCGGTGAGCGCTCGCTAAAAAAAGGTGGGAAAGTAATCTACAGAAAAACCACTGGAGAAACTTTCATCAAATATAGAATAGGCCCTACTACATAGCAGTCCCTACCATTTACCCAAATTTGATGGAATTCCATTGAGAAAATTATGCTGTAGGACTGACTAATCAATCAATCAATCATGGCATTTATATCGCGCACTACTCACCCGGAAGGGTCTCAAGGCGCGTGGGGAGGGGGATCTGCTACTGCTCGAACAGCCAGGTCTTGAGCTGTTTCCTGAAGGCGAGGTGGTCCTGGGTCAGTCGCAGGTGGACGGGCAGGGAGTTCCATGTCTTAGCCGCTAGGTAGGAGAAGGATCTTCCTCCGGCGGTGGCTTTCTGGATGCGAGGCACGACGGCGAGGGCGAGGTTCGCCGATCGCAGCTGGCGGGTGGGCGTGTAGAAGGTCAGGAGGTCGTTGAGGTACCTAGGGCCCAGGTCGTGGAGGGATTTGTGTGCATGGGTGAGGAGTCTGAACGTGATCCTCTTGTTGACAGGGAGCCAGTGTAGGTCTCTCAGGTGGCTCGAGATGTGGCTGCATCGGGGGACGTCCAGGATGAGTCGGGCGGAGGCATTCTGGATGCGCTGGAGTCTCTTCTGAAGCTTGGCTGTTGTTCCGGCGTAGAGGGTGTTTCCATAGTCCAGTCTGCTGGTGATGAGGGCCTGGGTGACCGTCTTCCTTGTCTCGGTGGGAATCCATTGGAAGATCTTGTGGAGCATGCGGAGTGTGTGGAAGCAAGATGAGGAGACGGCGTTGACTTGCCTGGTCATCGATAGGGAGGAGTCCAGGATGATGCCCAAGTTGCGCGCGTGGTCTGTTGGCTTGGGTGCGGTGCCTAGGGCTGGGGCCACCAGGAGTCGTCCCATGCGGAGTGGGATGTTCCCAGGATGAGGACTTCTGTCTTGTCCGTGTTCAACTTTAGGCGGCTGCTGTTCATCCATTCGGCGACGTCTTTCATCCCTTCGTGAAGGTTCGCTTTGGCGGTGTCGGGGTCTTTGGTGAGGGAGAGGATCAGCTGGGTGTCATCGGCGTAGGAAATGATGTTCAGGTTGTGGTTGCGGGCGATGGCAGCTAGTGGTTTCATGTAGATGTTGAAGAGAGTGGGGCTGAGCGAAGATCCTTACGGGACGCCGCAGATGACTTCGGTGGCCTCCGAGCGGAACGGCGGGAGGCGTACTCTTTGTGTTCTTCCGGAGAGGAATGAGGTGATCCAGTCCAGGGCCTTCCCCTGGATGCCGGTGTCGTTGAGTCGTTGGACTAGGGTGCGGTGGCAAACAGTATCGAATGCAGCGGAGAGGTCCAGGAGGATGAGTGCCACTGTTTCACTGTTGTCGAGCAGGGCTCGGATGTCGTCAGTGGCTGCGATGAGGGCGGTCTCGGTGCTGTGATTGGCTCTGAATCCGGACTGCGATGGGTCGAGGGATCCGTTTGTCTCGAGGAAGGCAGCCAGTTGCTTGTTGACGACCTTTTTGATGACTTTGGCCGGGAAGGGAAGGAGCGAGATGGGGCGGAAGTTCTTGAGGTCGGTCGGGTCCTCTGTTGGTTTCTTCAGTAGAGCGCTGAGCTCGGCATGCTTCCAGCTCTCAGGGAAGGTGGCTGTGTGGAAGGAGGTGTTGATGATGTCTCGGAGATGGGGTGCGATGGTGGGGGCCGCTTTGTTGAAGATGTGGTGGGGGCACGGGTCAGTCGGCGATCCGGAGTGGATGGTGTTCATCATGCTTGTCGTGTCTTCGGGGGTCACCTCGGTCCATGTCTGGAGGATGGCGGCTGGGCGCGTAGGTTCGACCGGTGGGTGCGGGGGTTGAGCGCTGAAACTGTTGTGGATGTCGGAGATCTTGCGGTGGAAGTACGAGGGAGTCGCAGAGGTCCTGTGAGGGGGTGATGTCGTTGTTGCCGGTGCTGGGGTTGGAGAATTCCTTGACGATGTTGAAGAGCTCCTTGCTGTCATAGGCGTTCTTGTCCAGTCGTTCCTTCAGAGATTTCTTCTTTGTGGTGCGGATGAGCTGGTGATGTCTGCGTGTGGCGAGTTTGAGGGCGGTCATGTTGTCGGTGGTCCTGTTGAGGAGCCAGGTCTTCTCGAGGGTGCGGCAGGCCTTCTTGGAGTCCTTGAGTTCGTCTTTGAACCAGGGAGCCTTCTTGCTTCTGGGTCTGGTGACTAAATATCCTGAGGTAAATTACATGACAGAAACACATATGAAGTGTTAGAATTGACAACCAATTAAAATGTTACTTTCATTTTCTACTATTATTTCATGACATTTGATTGGTTATGTACCTGAATATATATAAAGAAAGAGAGAGAAACACAGCCATTTTGACTACTACTTCCTGAAGTACATTTCAAGAGCATTCTGACGGTGAACTTTAACTTCTTTTTCAAAGGTAAGATATAATTTTAAAAATGTGAAAGGAGAACTATGTTATGCACTTTAAATTAAATAAGGAAAACGTTTTCAGATAGTTACATACTGTCCCTCTATAAGAGTTAGTCATTGAGAAAGACTTAATTATTTAAATTATTGATTGAGTTAGGCTTCTGTGGTATAATTATGAATTTACTTAGGCTTCATCACAGGCACTTTTTAATAGTTTTACTTCCTGCCTGAAACCATGCACTGCCCAAAGATTACTTCACTGTTAAAAACTCACAAGCACCTGTCTGAACTTAAACCCAACAGTGCCCTATCTCCACTGATATGTTTTTTTATGCAATTTACAGCAAGAAAATGGAAGCACAGCCAAAAGAAAATACAATTTCATTTGAAATTAAGATTGAAAGCAATCCAAACCAAGAAAAAGAAGAACTAGACTGTATGGATGAATCAGTAGACCAAGAATTATTAAAATGTGCTGATGAATGTGAATGTGATTCTTGGAATGAAAAGGAGGACATTCCTGATGATTAAATGCTACAAATTCTCTTAGATTATGAAAAATCAGAACAATAAATTTAAATTTTAAAAGTTAAAATTGTTTGAGACATTATTCTTTTTAATATGAAAATTATGAAATAGTACCCAAAAAGATAAAATATAAACGGAGACTTAAAATATACTGTGCAACTTTTTTTGTGTTACATAGTAAGTTTGCTCATAGTTACTTCCTTTCTCCCACTATATTATCTCCAATGTGTATTTAACATCTCTTTATCATCTCCTGCCTCCATGTTCTTTCTGCTTTCCTCACAGACTATGCTATGAATTCCATATACCACAATAACTTCTGAAACAACATGCAAGATATCTACAAAGAAAACGGTGTATATTTATTTTTAGACTCTGCATTGGTACCTACATGTTGGTACTTAAATAAAAAAAATAAAAAATAAAAATACTTCAAAAAGAACAATCAATAAACATACAATATTTGAACATTCTTTCATTCTTTTTTCCGTATATTACGCTCCCCGGACCGCTTCCCGGTGCACGTACCGGGTGCTCCCCCCGCAAAAAAAAGATAAGAAAATTATTATTTTTTTGCCCCGCTGGGCCCTTTTAAAGCCCCCTCATCAAACCGAGGGGGTCAGGGAGGATGTACTCTGCCCCCTTATGCTCATTTCCCACTTTGTTTTTTCCACCTCTTGTGTCTCGATCCTACCGAGACACACGATGGCGGCCGCTCCGGACTGTTTAGAATGTTGACAGACACCGGAGAGCCAATCAGCTTCGCTTTGCGAAGTTCCGTTACGCGTCAGGTACGCGAACAGGGGCGCTAACCGGAGCGCTGTTACAGATAAATCTGTTTTTTAAAACGTTAATTTCTCAAAATCCACTGGAGCACATATATTGAGACAATGCAAAGGCACATCGGGCAAACCATATCTACAATTTTGCCAAGTTTCGTATTAATCCATTCAGCCGTTCGAGCTAAAAGTGATTCCAACCGCCCTATGGAAAAATGAATGGGAAAAATGCGTTTTGGGACCCCCCTTTTTTCTCAGCCCCCCTTGACAAAACCCCCCCAAACTTTCAGGGGCTGCTCGGAAACAAAATGTGCCATTTTCTTGAAAATTTCAGCCAATTCCGTCCACAAACGCCAAAGTTATTCGACATAGAATTTTCAGCAATCCCATAGGAAAAAAATCCTAACTATATATACCTACTGGCGACCGCCAGTAGGTAATATATATATATATATATATATATATATATATATATATATATATATATATATATATATATATATATATATATATATATATATATATATATATATATATATATATATATATATATATATATATATATATATATATATATATATATATGTTTTTCAGTTTAATTCAGACTTATCAAACCTCTTAGAAATAGAAAGTTATGTAAGTGCAGCTTATCATCCACAGACATGGTTTAGATGAGTGAACTAATGCCATCATTTAAAGGTGGTGCTAATTCTTCTTCTTTAAAAGTTTGTAAGTACTTGAGGGGTTGCTCTCATGGCGGTCTTATTGCATCTCTAGAGGGGGCGGAAGGGTCATTATGGTGTGACAGAAGGAGTTGTGAGGAAGATGGGAGGAGGGCAGGAAGTTGATGGGGTGGTAACAATTACTCTGAGGTACATTAAGGAATGAATACAAAGTCTATAACAAAGCCCCATTGAGAACAAGTGGGATGGGTAAGATGCTGTTTGTATGACATTCAGTCAGGCAGCTCCCTGCTGCGCCCCTTGCAATATTGTGGCCCTTGCTCGGCCCAACTCACCCATGCACAAGGCCTGCACTGTATAGTAAGCAAGTTCCCCTGTAGAATTTACTAACCTATATATTTATATATATGCCCACACACACACATAGGTACAACTATATTGTACTCTTAATAACTTACCATCTGCGTCCAAATATACTAACAATAGAGTCGATTCCCATGAACAAAATCATCGAAAGGAGGAGACAGCCTAACCATGAGTCTAGATAGACTTCTTCAAAGAAAAACAACTTGCAAACATCCCAACACAACACAAGATGACAGAACTATGGAAACCATTTGAATCTACAGCATTACATGCCAAGAACAAATGATTACTAAGTAACTGACATTTTCCAGATGTAAGATCTGTCAGAAGTAAGGAAACATTTTCTCAGTGAAGTTAAATGAGTTATTCTGATACATTAAAACTATTTTCATAACGTGTATACTGTTCTATCAGTGTTTGTGGTCCTCACGTTTAATATTTTGAGCTACACTGAAACTATTTTTGCAACTTCTTTACTGTAATATCGACATTTGTGGTACTCACATAAAATATATATATATATTTTTTTTTATATATTTTTTATTTTCACCATTGCACAGTTAGCACATTGCAGCACACTTTCTCCAATAGTACAATTAAATTCTTATAACATATTACATATCAAAACCTTTCCATCATAAACAAAATTCATCAAAGCATCGTACTTATTTCAATAAATTGATATCATCTCGAATTTCAGCAGCAGATGCCACAAATTCATCCAAGGCTCTCTTAATTTAATCCCTCAATCCCAGACCCTCTCTCCATCTTATAATGGGGTCCCATATCCTTAACCCCAATCTCCTCCCTTTTCTACCTTTCCGGGCATATATACTTTTTTCCAGATTGTAAGTTGATAAAAGGTTAGACAGCCAGACTTGCATTACTGGGGGGGTTTTATCAAGCCAGGCCCTGGCTATGCAGAGCCTATAAACTGCCATTGCGACAAAAATAAACTCCCTCTGGTTAATATTGGTATCTGTGGCTATCCCTAACAATATTTCTGGTGGTTTTAAGGTAATCTGGATATTCAGGGAGGCATCAAGAAACTTCTCTATCTCTTTTATCACTGTTTGTAATTGCGGACATACAGCGAATACATGTATTAGGTCTGCATCAGGGGAGCTACATCTTGGGCATGTGATACCTACGCTACCCCCCCATTTTGCTATGTTTGCAGGGGTGAAGTATAGCGAGTAGAGGGTTTTGTACTGCTGTGATTGCAGCGGCGCTGAGCAGAGCAGAGTGCGCCCTAGATCCAGTGACTCTTTAAACCAACTAACCTCACCTTCCAGCTTGTCTGCCCACTTATCACTATACTTGTCCATATCATCTGGTTTTTCTGCTAACAGGTTCGCGTAAAAACTCCGAATAGAACAGTCCCCCCTAACCTTATTTTCTCCAGTATTTCTACCTTACCAAACCCCACACTCCCACCCTGCGTATTCCCAAAAAAACTTCTTAACTGCAAAAATTAAAAAAAATCCCTCCTGTCTAATCCAAATCTGCTCATTAAATCTGCAAATTGAAACACCCCCTCCGTACTCCTCACATACCCAATCTGTACTATCCCCTTCTCCATCCAGCCCGCCATTGTGATATCCCCAAAAATCTGCATTGGGAGGGAGACATTTTTAAACAACCTGGTATACCAATTATATCGGCCCAGGCCAATTTTCTTCATCACGGCATTCCAAATCTTAATTGCGGCTTGGACTGTCTTGAATCTGGTTCTTTTGTAATATGCAAAGTCAATACATTTAAGAAAAGAATTCTCCACCTCCGGTCCCAACACTATAGAGTATATCCTAGACGAATCATTTGTTGTTCTAACGTCCAAACCGCCCCCCCTATCAGCCCCCGCATATATTGCAGTGCAGATGCCCAGTAATATAATCTGAAATCAGGCGCCCCCCAACCTCCTCTCTCTCTAGGCAACGACATAAAACGATATGCCCTATGGGTCTTGCCATGGGCCCAAATAAATCTATTCAACATGTTTTCTAGATCTTTAAACCATTTCACCTCAAAAAATAACGGTATTGTCCTATAAAAATACAAAAATGTTGGCAATATTAACATTTTTATAACGTTGGTGCAGCCCACTAATGACAAATGCAAATTGTTCATTCGATCCAGATCCGTCTTGACCTTTAGCATCAGGGGCGCGAGGTTATTCTGTGCCAGTGAGTCTAAATCAGCTGTGATTGCAACCCCTAAATATACCGCTGAGTCCACAACTCTTTGATCATTGAAAACAATATGGTGGTTACATACTATTTGAGTTTTGGAACTATTTAGACTGTACCCCGATATTTGCCCAAATCTTTGTGCTTCGGACTCAATTTCCCCTATGGCCATGCTGGGATTGGGTGTCAAAATGGCCACGTCGTCGGCATAGGCCAGGGTCTTTACCTCACATCCATTCAACCTTATTGGAGGAATCCTTTCATTACCCTCCATTTTCCTTATCAATGGGTCCAGGTAAAGAGCGAATAGTAATGGGGAAGATGGGCAGCCCTGTCTAGTCCCTCTCCCAATCCTAACTGCTGCCGATTGTCCTCTATTAACTCTGATCCTTCCTGACGGATTCTTATACAGAGTCTGCATCGCGGTTATAAAACTATTCCCCATTCCATTCCACTTTAATGTTTGCCACAGGTATTCCCAGGAGACTCTATCGAACGCCTTTTCGGCATCCAAAAAAAGTGCCGCGATAGGGTCCCCCAGGACACCCGCCGCATCAAAGGTTGTAATCACCTGCCTGATGTGTTGCTTAGTACCTTTGCCTGGAATAAACCCATGCTGAGTGTGGCTTACTAATCCCTCTATTACCTCTGCCAGCCTTCTTGCTAATATCTTGGAGTACACCTTAGTATCTGCGTTCATCAGTGTAATAGGCCTATATGACCCTGGGAGTGTCGAGTTTTTACCTTTTTTTAAGATGACAATGATATCCGCTTCCTCCCATGACTCAGGTATCTTGTCCCCCTTCTGCGCCTCCAACATGACATTAAACATATCAACTCCCATAGCTTGATAAAACACTTTGTAAAACTCCACCGGGAGCTGGTCTGGGCCGGCTGCTTTACCTGATGGTAACATGCTTAATGCCGTAAGAAATTCCTCCAGACTAAAGGGGGAATCCAACCTATCCTTTTCTTCCACAGATATACCCGGAGGGATAATATCTCTAAGATAGGTTTCAACCTCACTTGTGGTTCCTACCCTGCCCCTGGTATATAGCTCTTCATAAAACTGCCTGAACACTTCCCTTACTTCAGTTGTTTCAGTGACCATAATTCTGTTCCCATCCGTGATCTCCACAATGTCTGATGCTGCTAATCTCTGTCTGGTACGTACTGCTAATAAGTGGCCCACCTTCTCGCTTAGCTCGTAAGCAGCTTCCCTCTTAGTTAGATAATTCTCTGCTGCTTTTTTTGAGATACTTTCTGCCGCCTCCACTCTAAGAGCCACTATTTTTAGCAGATGTTCTTCTATTGGTGCCTTGTCTCTCAGATCCTGTGCCAGTTCCTCCTCAACCCTTATCAACTTTTGATAAACTTCCTTGATTTTAAGCTGTGTCCTTTTCTGGGCTGAAAACACGTAGCTCATTGTCTCCCCCCTCACCCCAGCCTTAAAGGCATCCCACACCACTCCCGAGGGAGCCGTACCTTTATTAATTTCCCAATAGGCCCTGATCCATTCTGTCCTGTAAACCCTGTATCCTTCATCCTTCAAAAGGGCTCTATCGAATGTCCACTGCATATCTTTTTGCCGTGCCTGGCCCATTCTAATAGTTAAAATCAGAGGGCTATGATCCGAAACAATTCTAGGCTGTTTTTCTATTTGTGCCTCTGACAACAAGGGGGTTGATATCAGAAATTAATCCAGCCTAACAAGTATCTTATGGGGGGCCGAATAGAATGTACTACCATCAATACCTGAGTTCAACTTAACCCATGGATCCACTAAAGAGTTATTTGACACCATATCTGTCAGTGCCCTATGGGTTCTCTTTTTTCTCCCAGCATATACCCTCCCCGTCTGTACAAATGAGCTACTGGGATCATGAATATTGAAGTCCCCACAGCATATAATTGGCTCAGGCCATAGTGCCAGCTCAGTGTCTAGAAATTGGAATAGTTCAGGATCATCTTCTGTCGAACCATACACAGAAACTATGGTACATTTTTCCCCCTTAAATTTTATTTCCAATATTACCCACCTTCCCCATTGGTCCTCCATTTTCCTTATCACTTCTACATCAGTGGATCTCCCTAGTACAGCCACCCCCCTATGCTTCGTCCCTTGCTTAGTATTTGTCAGCACAGCGAACCCTAGGTGGTCCAGAAGATAACCCTTAGTGGCTTCAACGTGTTTCCTGGAGGCAAACCAAATCCAACTTAAGTGTCCTAAGTAATGCCGCCACCCTAAGTCTTTTACCCAAATCGTTGAGACTGCAGATATTAATAGTAGCAATCCTACAAGTCATTAAAATACATCATAAGTTTTGTCCAACTCTGCATACCTTACCCGATCGAACACTTTGCTTTGATGATGTATCTGATAGTTATCACGTATCCTCCTCCTTATGTCTAGTACATACTGTAAAATGTGAACTCCCTGCGCGCTGGACTGTGCTGCTTCTTACACCCTACCTCACCTTTTTTATGTTTTTAACCCTCTTTTTACCCCCTAATCTCACCCTGCCCCCCTCTGTCTCCCACCCCCCTCCCCCCTTTACTGGCAAATAGGTCCATAAGACCTATGTGTAGCCGCAATAGCTTGTGGGGATCGCTCCTCTCTCCCCCCTCCACCCATCACCCTGTGTATCTTATACCCCTCCTCTGTGTCTTTATCTTAACTATTTCGCTATTTTGTGTATGCTGTCCCCTTGATAATAGTCCAAACAGCGGTATACCAAAGTCTAGGGTCTTCCTCTACTAGTGCATATACCCCGCTTCATCTCATTCCAAATCCTTGGAGTTTAACAGTTCTATGTTTCTCAACCCCCTTTCTGTGATTTAATCTCCTCCAAGAACTGTTGGGCCTTAATCTCAGACAGGAAGATATTTGTTCTGCCCCTTATAACCACCTTTAGCCTTGCAGGAAACAAGAGAAACGCCTCGGAACCTAGGGCCTGGAATGGTTTAATGAGCTGCCTGAGTCTCCATCTTCTCCCAACCGTTACGTGGCAGAAATCTGGCCTAGCGAAGAAGGTGGTTCCCTCAAAGGATCTTTTCCTGTCAGGTCTAGCCTTATCCATTATTTCCTCCCTGAGCAGGTAATTCCCAACATATATCAAGATGGCTCTAGGCAATGCATGTTGACCTGCCTGCCCCTCACCCCCTCGGCCTTTTCTGATGGTGAAGGGAAATCTGTGGGCTCGTTGAATCTCTCTTTCCCACTCCCACTGTGATTCGGGGAAGGCTCCTCTTAGCAAATTAACCACAAAGTGCATAATGTTATCCCCCTTAGCTCCTTCCGCCACGCCCAAAATGCGAATGTTATTCCGCCTCTGGCGGTTTTCCAAATCCTCCAACTTCCATTGCAAATCGTTCGTCAGTTTTTCCTGCTCCAGTTTAAAGTCCTGCCATGCCCCAACATCATCCTCTAGCTTCCCAGTCCGCTCCTCCACCTCAGTCACTCTCTCGATGACACCTTCATAAAGTTTATTAACCTTCCTGAGGGTGTTATGGATCTTTTTTGTGGCTTGCCTAGCCCTTCGACTTTCTGACCTTGCTTCCCCTTGCATCTGCTTAAGTGTGGTGCAAATCATATCAAAGGGGGCCAGATACTGCGCTGTAATGGGGGTATTACCAGAGGTCTGGGAGTTACCCTCCTCTAAGTAGGTCTGCGACGTTGCAGAATAGTCCCAGTCTAGCTTCTTCCCCCCTACTGTAGGTGATTCCAAAACCCCACCATGCCTTCTACCCTTTACCCTTCTCTTTTTCTGCGTGGTTTCTTTTATTGATGTGCTTGATCCTGAGCTTGTTTCTCCGTCTAACTCCCCCTCCTCTGAGGTGTTGTCGCTTGTCTGGGTAGTATCGGTGACCTCATTCACAGAGAAAAAGCATTCTCCTTCCAATGAGGCTCCCTCTCTTTTCTCCAGTCCCAAAGTTCTATTATCGGCAGCTAGTGATGCACTTTTTCCTGCTAAGCTAGGGTTACTAGCCCCATTGTTTATTTATTTTTCCCTTTTATTGCTCATCTCAGCCTCCAGTTGAATTAGCGCCTCCATCATATCTGCGCTTCCAGCTGACCCGGGTCCATATGGCCCCCCGATCGTGTCTGGTATTAGGTTATTACTAGACCCCTTGGCCTCCTTCAGCCTGCTGTTGTTAAGGCATGTAGTCTGCATTACCTTAGGTGCTGTGATTCCTGCGTTACCTCCGTCTCCGGTGCCGCTGCAGCTACTGGCGAGTGTTGCTGCCAAGTCTCGGAGTTGCCTAGCGACCGCTACCTCCACGCCGGGAGCGTCTGCCGTTGCGTCCTCGAGGACGTTTCTGTTTACGATTTGCTCCGTGTCTGGCTGGGAGCTTCTTCTGGATGTAAACGCCTCCATCAAGGTAGGCTGCCTTAGTGCCGCTTCTTTTCCTTTGCTTGAGCCTTGCCTTGCATCAGTTATAGTATCTTTGGTGGGGTAAACCGGGTCCTGCCCGGGCCGGGGTCGATCGATCCTCTCTGCTGTGGCTGTGTCTGATTTTAAATGCGCCTCAGCCTTCTCCGCTTTCTCCGCTTTCTTCCCCTTTTGAGCCGGGGGTATTATTTTCCGTATAGCGCCAGACCCCCGCTGTTGTAATCCCGGGGGTACATCATTGCTGCTTCTTTTGGCGTTTGCAGGGATCGCCTCTACCACCCGTTCCTTGCTGGTTTGTTGGCGTATCCTGTTGCGCTTTTGTCTTCTCCTTGTCCTTATCCTTGTCCGCTTTAGTTAAGCGTGCCGGCATCCTCGCCAGTTGTGCTCGAACCTCAGCTTTCCACTCAGTTAATTTTAGCAATAACCGGCTGATTTTAACTTTAGTGGCTGGGTATGTTGAACGGACCCTGGTTAGTCCTGCCTGCAACCAGGTAGTCAGATCCATAAGGGGGGTATATAGTCCTTATTCCGCAGCCATCTGGGTATCACGGGGAGAGAGGTCTGAAGCAACTTCTCACCACAACCTCACGGCGGCCATCTTGCCCCTCTCATAAAATATTTTGTGATACATTGAAACTATTTAAAAAACGTATTTACTGTAATATCAGTGTTTGAGATGCTTAGGGAAAAAAATTAAGATACATTGAAAATATTTTTACAACCTCTTTACTATAATATCTGTGTTTGTGGTGCTTACTATAAAATCTATTTAATATTTATTTTGGAAATTAAGGAACAAAGTTTGTACTTGTGGAAAATATTTTGAAAACATTCACTATTTTGTGATACATTGAAAGTATTTTTAAAAACTTCTTTACTGTAATATCAGTGTTTGACGTGATCAGAAAAAAAATTATACATAGAAAATATTATTACAACTTCTCTACTGTAATAACGGCGTTTGTGGTGCTTACTATAAAATGTATTTAATATTTATTTTTTAAAATGAAGGAACAAAGTTTGTACTTGTACAAATTAATTTAAAAGCATTCAATAAATATTTACAATAAATAAATACGGTGTCACTATGCATTGTGTCAAGTGCTTTATTAAAAATAAGCAGAAAAAAGGGTCCCTTTAATTGTTGTGACGCATACAGCCAGACAAGAATGGACAGTGCAACTGAAGTGCATTACAGAAAGGTAGCAAGAATGTAATTTGATGAATGGGTATTAGGTTAGCATACAGAGCTCACATATAAAGTGGTTTCCCAGCCTTCTTACTTTTTCTCTTGAAGGCTTGATAAGGTCTTTCCAAGGGAATTTGAAAGGAGAAAGTAGGAGATGAAGAACAGAGGTAGGACGTTATATCTCAAAGTGCAAAAAGTGATAAAAAAGGGTGGACCAAAGTCTGCATGTAAAATGGCCAGTGGAAACGTTTTGGGAGTGGGTACGCCCAAGGTGGTGTATAATGTGCAATATCTGGTGGCGGTAGCACCACGCACCGAGTGTGTAAAGGCACATGAATTTATGGATTGTATGGGCTTGGACTATGTGGAGAATACACTGGAGGAGGACCAGATCAAGTGAAGAGTTTTAAAAAAAGGCTGGATTTGTAAATCTGTGTCCTACCTACTGTGTTGCAAGCTTAAGACACAGTAACAACCAGAGCCCCTTACTTTGTGTCCCCCCATTATTTTGTCAATTAGGGTGGAGGGAGGGAATAAAACGAAGTAAACTACATGTCTACAAGTGTACTGGTATGTTCAGAACACTAGATCAAGCACTGAAGAACAAAGGTCACATATAAAAGAAGAAGTTACACAAAGGAAGGCTGCACAAGAAGGAAGGCGGATCTTGTACACAAACAGGTAAGTCAGTAAGAGAACAACAAGTGAACAATACTAAGAACACTGGACGAACGGACGCTGTGGAACAGATTGCTATGAAAGGTAGAAAGATACTGTAAAAAAAGCAGAGTTCAAATGAAGAAAAGTTCAAAAAGATGTCCTACTTGATGCCAAAGACGCTGGAGTAACACTGCTGTCCAACACTTTTAATAATGCCCCCACCCCCCCTGGTCAAATTATAACAAAAATGCTAGGACACCTTTGGAGAATTGATATCACTTTTCCCCAAAACTCCCTTTGTCTATTCTAACATATGCCAAAGGCAGAAACGAAACTGGTCCAATCAATTTTGTCCAAAGATTGAGAAAGCTAGGAAACATGTGAATAAATCTGTTTCTGCTTTTCTCCGAGACTATAGAATGGGGTCCATATACCACAATCTGCGTTTCAATTTGAAAGGCAACTATAGAAGAGATGGTGTACATTTTACAGATGAAGAGAACAGCGTCTTCCTCTGAACTTTAGACTCTGCATCGGTACTTGTAAGTACTAAAATCTCACAATAAACGCAAGGGCTCTTTTTAGCCACCTAACAACTAAACACATAAGCTTCATGTATATCTAAAAATATAATTTATTTATTTTTGGCTTGGAGTCGTGCAGCCAACACGTACAAGTCGAGCATCACACGTGCTGGAGTCGCGGACCCTACGGGTTAGATGATGTTTATGCAGCGCGTGCTCACCAGGTGCTGCACTGAGCGCCGCGCTGGGTGCGCAACTCCTACTTTTACCGATAAAAAAAAATTAGCCCCTATCAGTAATTTTTATTATCCCCTTGGCTTATATAATACGTTGGAGACCGCGGGGGAGCCCCAATGCCCCCAAGGTCCCAGCCGACTGCCCGCGTCCTTTGGGAGCCGGCATTGCTTTTCCTCAGGGAGAGCAGCTGACATGCTGCTCCCCATGAGGAAAAGCAATCTGCTTTCCTTTTTGGAAGAGAGAGCAGGTTTCCTGCTCCCTCTTCCAAATAGGAAAGCAGTTTGCCATTACTGGGTGGGAGCCGCGAGGCTCCCGCCCTGCCATTGCAAACAGCAGTGTCCTGGGGTGGGCACCCCAGGACAATGCAGGAGCCGGCCCCGGGGGGTGTCGGTCCCCAGGGCCATCTTGGGCTCCAGGAGGGGGGCCTTATGGCACACATTAAAGAAGCCCCGAGGGGTGGGGGTTCCTGGGGCCGGGGGGTCCTAAGACCTCCCCACCCTATTTAACAAGCCCAAGGGAGTGGTGGTCCCTGTGGCAGTGGGGGGGCCAGTGAGCCACCCGCATATATTAACCTAGATCCCCGGGTGTGGCGGACCCCGGGGTAGTGTATGGGAGATTGGGACCCCCCACACTATATATATTTTTTTTTTAAATGCCCCCGGAATTTGGCCGCCCAGATAGCTAATAACCTTTAAACCGCGGAAGCCCACACTTTGCTTTTGTTTTCCGGCGCCGAAATGCATGGATCCTACATGCATCCCGCGATGTAAAAAAACAAATATATATATTTTTTGCCCTAGAGGTCCTTGTGCGACCCCCTGAGCAGGCCTAGCGTGTCAGGGTGTGTCTACCCTGCCCCCTTTTCGCAGTTTACAAACATATTTCACAGACCTCTTCACCCTCGCTTCTACCAAGGCACAAAATGGTTGCAAACAGTTCCTGGTTTTGAATGTTTAAAACCGAATGGCAGCCAATTAGCATTGAGTGTGTGATCGGGACAGTGCGCTTATGCTACGATGCCAATCCTCGCACAATCTGCGGATCCACCGTGTCTATAGATATATAAATGACTTTAACCGTAATTTTCTTACAAACTACTGAACAGATTGTCACCATATGAACAAAAGGCACAAGTCGGAACTGAGACTTACCTCTCTGCCAAATTTGGTTTAATTCAGTTCAGCCGTTTGGGCTGTAGCCGTGGCTACAGGTCCTATGGGAAATTGCATGGTGAAAACACGTTTTGGGACACCCCTCTTTTCTCCGCCCCCGCTTGACCAATCACCCCAAACTTATTGCCAATAGAATGTTGCGGTTTTCCTATGGATAATAGGTCCTAACTATAACTACCTACTGGTGACCGCCAGTAAGTAATATATATATATTAAAATATAAAACAAAGGCAAACGCCGAAACGTCTCATCCTAAAGAGCTAGTGCGCAATAAAGTTTTGTACTGTTTCCTGGCGTGCTGTCCATTTGATTCACACAAAAATTGTGTAGCAGAGGAATCTTCACATATATATATATATATATATATATATATATATATATATATATTGAAACAACTAGCAGACACTCAGTATTACCAAAGAACTGACGGGGAAAGATACAAAGAGAATGTAAGACAGTACGATGAACTCGTAAATAAATGGTACAAAAGATCTATGCTGGGTAGTGGTGAGGAAAATCTCCTCCTACGGAGCAACAACCCAACAATACCTACCTTCTACCACTTGCCAAAACTGCATAAAAACGCCACCGAACCACCAGGGAGGCCTATCGTCCCATAATGGCCTAACGGAGAATATGTCCAGATTTTATATGGGAACCAACATACCTACTGATGGTACTGGACATATCTAGCCTGTATACTAACATAAAACACGAACTGGGGATAACTGCCGTGGAACATTTCCTCAATAAGAGACCAGCAAGATTTGCTTTACATAATTGTATGCAGCTGCAATTTGTCGAATTCTGCCTGACAAGCAATATCTTCCTGTTTGATGATCAACTCTACGCACAAGTGTCTGGGACTGCCATGGGTACCTGCTTTGCTCCCAGCTACGCGAACTTGTTCGTGGGCTGGTGGGAGGAGTGGATACCCATGCCACTTCTGACAGACGGACAGGAGACAGGTAGGGTAGTGAGGTGGCACCGATATATCGACGACCTCTTCATCGTGTGGCAACGGACGATGGAGATGGCTCTGAGATATATTGAGGTCTTGAACAACAACACCTGCAACCTGCACAGCTCTGGAACAGTCAGTCCAGTGGCAGTGGACTTTCTGGACCTGAGAGGGTCAGACTACACACCTCACTATACCGAAAACCCACGGCAGGAAACTCCATCCTCAGGGCAGACAGCAACCATCCACCTAAGTTCATACAGAGCATCCCCTATGGGGAACTTCTGAGGTTAAAAAGAAACAGCAGCAGAGATGAGGACTTTGTGATAGCGGCCAAAGGTAGTATCGAAAGATTCACCAAGAGAGGGTATGACACACACTCTCTCAACAAGACATTGTTGAAGGTTAGGAAGATTCCAAGGGCATGCCTGCTACAAAATAAATCTAAGGAAACAGGAACAGACACAGGTGGCAAATTTCGAATGATAACAACATATAGTACAGAATCCTACAACCTCAGAAGGACATTGGCCATGAATTGGCACATCCTTCTAACCGATCCTGTAATCAAAGGAGATATTCCTTCAAAACCCCAGGTAACGATCCGCAAGGCGAGATCTTTGAAAGACTCACTTGTGAGAAGTCATTTTGAAAAAAAGAAACCGAAGCAAAGCACATTGACTGAAATTAGGGGTTTTTACCCCTGCGGCAAGTGTAAAGCTTGCGCAGGGAGTAGAAGGACATTATCTTACTGGGTGCCAGGGGCAGAAATAACTAAGCCTATAAAGATATTCCTAACATGCAGCACACCGTTTGCTGTATACTGCCTTGTCTGCCCATGCGGCCTAAGATACGTAGGCAGCACAATCCACCAACTAAAGATAAGGGTCTTGGAACACCAAAGAGCAATTGACAAAGTGGATCCATCCTACCCAGTCGCAAGACACTTTGATGAGGCACATAATAGGGATAGACGTAAACTACAATACTTCAGATTGGACAGTATCCCAGCTAGCGTTCGGGGTGGAGACAGGTTAAAACAACTGAGACGTCTGGAATCCAGATATATAATAGACCTGATGACGAAGGCACCGCGAGAGCTCAATAGCGGGGAAGAATCGGGTGTCACTTAGGCAAATAGGCAAATATGGTACAAATCATGATTCTACTATTATGAGTATTCTAATGATGTTAGAATCTGTTGCTACACTGTCTGCCCTATTGGAGATATCAGTAGTCGATTCCTGAATATAAAATGCTATATGATTTATATTGACTGTATCTCTCTACTGGCTGCGATGAATTTGAATAATCTGAGTTTCAGAATGTCATTATTTCGTTATTTATGGCTTATACCTGATTGATTTGATCTAATAGTTTATGGGCTCATGAACTCTTTAGTTTCAACTAGGGGACAATTTAGCTTTGTGATATCATACGAAAAACTGTATAACAATTGCTGCACTATTTTAAACAGATAGAAATCCTAGATCAAGGGAAATGAATTATTTTGTTTATAAGAAAAACATGTGTCAAACTGACTCCTTAAATGTAATATAGGGCGGACATCAATTCACAACATGAAGTAGAACAGATAGAGAGATGGAGAGGGTCTCGCAGTGATACATGCCCTCGTAGGAGGTTCCAAGCGAGGGCGAAACGCCGATTCACGGCATTACATCTGAGTTCCACATATTGGCAGTTGTGATGTGATTACATTTTTAGTGTATAGTACAAATTACACTGAATGGGATAGCTACCCATCTAAAACTAATGCACTAGGGAGATATGCATTGTGCCAATTCTGGAACCTAATACTCACATGCGAGACCTTAGACCCTATTCCCCCGATATAACTTTTATCCGGGTGATATGCCGATACACGGCAGTACACGTAAAATCTATAGAATCACATCTTGGGGAGGCAGACATCAGTAAGTAAACAACCTTACGCTGCTTAAGTGTGATCATTTGCTCATTTAAAGATGGCGCCCAAGTTTGTGCTGATGCTGTGAGTCCGTTTTCAATGTTTGAAGCATGACAAGCACACAATATCTATGGCTGGTCGGCGTAGTGTAATTGACACCGAGGAAGGCTTGAAGCCGAAACGCGTCTGTTTACTCTATGCAAATAAACACGAGTGCGAGCATCAGTCTGTCTACGAGTGCTGTTTTCCTGATAAACTGTAAGGAATTGGAGCTGCATACTATTGCGGGAGCCCACTACCGCAGACGGCACCCACTCGAGAGTGCCCCGATTGACCAGTGGGACCGGGAGCTTCAATATATATATATATATATATATATTCCGCTCAGTGGGGTTGTCCAGGTAGCGGGTAGCACCCGAGCCTGCGTGCGCCTTCCCCAAGGCGTTAGTTGGTATGGGCAGTTGCGTGCTTGTAATAGGCCCGACGCGTTTCGGAAATTTTTTTCCCTCATCAGGGGCCAGCAGTAAAGTGCATGACGTCTACCATTTCCCTGTATGAAAACACGTATTGTGCTTATGGGAGATGTAGTCCATATATCCTGGATGGATGCACTTACAAGTTACTGCTCGTTCCAAAGGCTCTAACATGAGCCCCCAAACATCACTCCTGTCCTCATCCGTCACGCAGCTCCACTTACGAGACTCCTTGGATAGCGGGTCTCGTGGCCCCCGTTTCTTCGGGGTGGTGCTACCCAGCGGCAGGACGCCGCTAATGTATTCCGCTCAGTGGGGTTGTCCAGGTAGCGGGTAGCACCCGAGCCTGCGTGCGCCTTCCCCAAGGCGTTAGTTGGTATGGGCAGTTGCGTGCTTGTAATAGGCCCGACGCGTTTCGGAAATTTTTTTCCTCATCAGGGGCCAGCAGTAAAGTGCACGACGTCTACCATTTCCCTGTATGAAAACACGTATTGTGCTTATGGGAGATGTAGTCCATATATCCTGGATGGATGCACTTACAAGTTACTGCTCGTTCCAAAGGCTCTAACATGAGCCCCCAAACATCACTCCTGTCCTCATCCGTCACGCAGCTCCACTTACGAGACTCCTTGGATAGCGGGTCTCGTGGCCCCCGTTTCTTCGGGGTGGTGCTACCCAGCGGCAGGACGCCGCTAATGTATTCCGCTCAGTGGGGTTGTCCAGGTAGCGGGTAGCACCCGAGCCTGCGTGCGCCTTCCCCAAGGCGTTAGTTGGTATGGGCAGTTGCGTGCTTGTAATAGGCCCGACGCGTTTCGGAAATTTTTTTCCTCATCAGGGGCCAGCAGTAAAGTGCACGACGTCTACCATTTCCCTGTATGAAAACACGTATTGTGCTTATGGGAGATGTAGTCCATATATCCTGGATGGATGCACTTACAAGTTACTGCTCGTTCCAAAGGCTCTAACATGAGCCCCCAAACATCACTCCTGTCCTCATCCGTCACGCAGCTCCACTTACGAGACTCCTTGGATAGCGGGTCTCGTGGCCCCCGTTTCTTCGGGGTGGTGCTACCCAGCGGCAGGACGCCGCTAATGTATTCCGCTCAGTGGGGTTGTCCAGGTAGCGGGTAGCACCCGAGCCTGCGTGCGCCTTCCCCAAGGCGTTAGTTGGTATGGGCAGTTGCGTGCTTGTAATAGGCCCGACGCGTTTCGGAAATTTTTTTCCTCATCAGGGGCCAGCAGTAAAGTGCACGACGTCTACCATTTCCCTGTATGAAAACACGTATTGTGCTTATGGGAGATGTAGTCCATATATCCTGGATGGATGCACTTACAAGTTACTGCTCGTTCCAAAGGCTCTAACATGAGCCCCCAAACATCACTCCTGTCCTCATCCGTCACGCAGCTCCACTTACGAGACTCCTTGGATAGCGGGTCTCGTGGCCCCCGTTTCTTCGGGGTGGTGCTACCCAGCGGCAGGACGCCGCTAATGTATTCCGCTCAGTGGGGTTGTCCAGGTAGCGGGTAGCACCCGAGCCTGCGTGCGCCTTCCCCAAGGCGTTAGTTGGTATGGGCAGTTGCGTGCTTGTAATAGGCCCGACGCGTTTCGGAAATTTTTTTCCTCATCAGGGGCCAGCAGTAAAGTGCACGACGTCTACCATTTCCCTGTATGAAAACACGTATTGTGCTTATGGGAGATGTAGTCCATATATCCTGGATGGATGCACTTACAAGTTACTGCTCGTTCCAAAGGCTCTAACATGAGCCCCCAAACATCACTCCTGTCCTCATCCGTCACGCAGCTCCACTTACGAGACTCCTTGGATAGCGGGTCTCGTGGCCCCCGTTTCTTCGGGGTGGTGCTACCCAGCGGCAGGACGCCGCTAATGTATTCCGCTCAGTGGGGTTGTCCAGGTAGCGGGTAGCACCCGAGCCTGCGTGCGCCTTCCCCAAGGCGTTAGTTGGTATGGGCAGTTGCGTGCTTGTAATAGGCCCGACGCGTTTCGGAAATTTTTTTCCTCATCAGGGGCCAGCAGTAAAGTGCACGACGTCTACCATTTCCCTGTATGAAAACACGTATTGTGCTTATGGGAGATGTAGTCCATATATCCTGGATGGATGCACTTACAAGTTACTGCTCGTTCCAAAGGCTCTAACATGAGCCCCCAAACATCACTCCTGTCCTCATCCGTCACGCAGCTCCACTTACGAGACTCCTTGGATAGCGGGTCTCGTGGCCCCCGTTTCTTCGGGGTGGTGCTACCCAGCGGCAGGACGCCGCTAATGTATTCCGCTCAGTGGGGTTGTCCAGGTAGCGGGTAGCACCCGAGCCTGCGTGCGCCTTCCCCAAGGCGTTAGTTGGTATGGGCAGTTGCGTGCTTGTAATAGGCCCGACGCGTTTCGGAAATTTTTTTCCTCATCAGGGGCCAGCAGTAAAGTGCACGACGTCTACCATTTCCCTGTATGAAAACACGTATTGTGCTTATGGGAGATGTAGTCCATATATCCTGGATGGATGCACTTACAAGTTACTGCTCGTTCCAAAGGCTCTAACATGAGCCCCCAAACATCACTCCTGTCCTCATCCGTCACGCAGCTCCACTTACGAGACTCCTTGGATAGCGGGTCTCGTGGGCCCCGTTTCTTCGGGGTGGTGCTACCCAGCGGCAGGACGCCGCTAATGTATTCCGCTCAGTGGGGTTGTCCAGGTAGCGGGTAGCACCCGAGCCTGCGTGCGCCTTCCCCAAGGCGTTAGTTGGTATGGGCAGTTGCGTGCTTGTAATAGGCCCGACGCGTTTCGGAAATTTTTTTCCTCATCAGGGGCCAGCAGTAAAGTGCACGACGTCTACCATTTCCCTGTATGAAAACACGTATTGTGCTTATGGGAGATGTAGTCCATATATCCTGGATGGATGCACTTACAAGTTACTGCTCGTTCCAAAGGCTCTAACATGAGCCCCCAAACATCACTCCTGTCCTCATCCGTCACGCAGCTCCACTTACGAGACTCCTTGGATAGCGGGTCTCGTGGCCCCCGTTTCTTCGGGGTGGTGCTACCCAGCGGCAGGACGCCGCTAATGTATTCCGCTCAGTGGGGTTGTCCAGGTAGCGGGTAGCACCCGAGCCTGCGTGCGCCTTCCCCAAGGCGTTAGTTGGTATGGGCAGTTGCGTGCTTGTAATATGCCCGACGCGTTTCGGAAATTTTTTTCCTCATCAGGGGCCAGCAGTAAAGTGCACGACGTCTACCATTTCCCTGTATGAAAACACGTATTGTGCTTATGGGAGATGTAGTCCATATATCCTGGATGGATGCACTTACAAGTTACTGCTCGTTCCAAAGGCTCTAACATGAGCCCCCAAACATCACTCCTGTCCTCATCCGTCACGCAGCTCCACTTACGAGACTCCTTGGATAGCGGGTCTCGTGGCCCCCGTTTCTTCGGGGTGGTGCTACCCAGCGGCAGGACGCCGCTAATGTATTCCGCTCAGTGGGGTTGTCCAGGTAGCGGGTAGCACCCGAGCCTGCGTGCGCCTTCCCCAAGGCGTTAGTTGGTATGGGCAGTTGCGTGCTTGTAATAGGCCCGACGCGTTTCGGAAATTTTTTTCCTCATCAGGGGCCAGCAGTAAAGTGCACGACGTCTACCATTTCCCTGTATGAAAACACGTATTGTGCTTATGGGAGATGTAGTCCATATATCCTGGATGGATGCACTTACAAGTTACTGCTCGTTCCAAAGGCTCTAACATGAGCCCCCAAACATCACTCCTGTCCTCATCCGTCACGCAGCTCCACTTACGAGACTCCTTGGATAGCGGGTCTCGTGGCCCCCGTTTCTTCGGGGTGGTGCTACCCAGCGGCAGGACGCCGCTAATGTATTCCGCTCAGTGGGGTTGTCCAGGTAGCGGGTAGCACCCGAGCCTGCGTGCGCCTTCCCCAAGGCGTTAGTTGGTATGGGCAGTTGCGTGCTTGTAATAGGCCCGACGCGTTTCGGAAATTTTTTTCCTCATCAGGGGCCAGCAGTAAAGTGCACGACGTCTACCATTTCCCTGTATGAAAACACGTATTGTGCTTATGGGAGATGTAGTCCATATATCCTGGATGGATGCACTTACAAGTTACTGCTCGTTCCAAAGGCTCTAACATGAGCCCCCAAACATCACTCCTGTCCTCATCCGTCACGCAGCTCCACTTACGAGACTCCTTGGATAGCGGGTCTCGTGGCCCCCGTTTCTTCGGGGTGGTGCTACCCAGCGGCAGGACGCCGCTAATGTATTCCGCTCAGTGGGGTTGTCCAGGTAGCGGGTAGCACCCGAGCCTGCGTGCGCCTTCCCCAAGGCGTTAGTTGGTATGGGCAGTTGCGTGCTTGTAATAGGCCCGACGCGTTTCGGAAATTTTTTTCCTCATCAGGGGCCAGCAGTAAAGTGCACGACGTCTACCATTTCCCTGTATGAAAACACGTATTGTGCTTATGGGAGATGTAGTCCATATATCCTGGATGGATGCACTTACAAGTTACTGCTCGTTCCAAAGGCTCTAACATGAGCCCCCAAACATCACTCCTGTCCTCATCCGTCACGCAGCTCCACTTACGAGACTCCTTGGATAGCGGGTCTCGTGGCCCCCGTTTCTTCGGGGTGGTGCTACCCAGCGGCAGGACGCCGCTAATGTATTCCGCTCAGTGGGGTTGTCCAGGTAGCGGGTAGCACCCAAGCCTGCGTACATCTCCCATAAGCACAATACGTGTTTTCATACAGGGAAATGGTAGACGTCGTGCACTTTACTGCTGGCCCCTGATGAGGAAAAAAAATTCCGAAACGCGTCGGGCCTATTACAAGCACGCAACTGCCCATACCAACTAACGCCTTGGGGAAGGCGCACGCAGGCTCGGGTGCTACCCGCTACCTGGACAACCCCACTGAGCGGAATACATTAGCGGCGTCCTGCCGCTGGGTAGCACCACCCCGAAGAAACGGGGGCCACGAGACCCGCTATCCAAGGAGTCTCGTAAGTGGAGCTGCGTGACGGATGAGGACAGGAGTGATGTTTGGGGGCTCATGTTAGAGCCTTTGGAACGAGCAGTAACTTGTAAGTGCATCCATCCAGGATATATGGACTACATCTCCCATAAGCACAATACGTGTTTTCATACAGGGAAATGGTAGACGTCGTGCACTTTACTGCTGGCCCCTGATGAGGGAAAAAAAATTCCGAAACGCGTCGGGCCTATTACAAGCACGCAACTGCCCATACCAACTAACGCCTTGGGGAAGGCGCACGCAGGCTCGGGTGCTACCCGCTACCTGGACAACCCCACTGAGCGGAATATATATATATATATATATATATATATATATATACACACATAATGGTAGAAAGATTCCTGCAGTGGGGAACACATGAAAAGTAGTGGAATGAGGCCAGGAGGTAGGTGAGTGGAGTGTGAGGACACCCACCCATTGATTAGACTCATCACCACTTTCAATTCGGATTGTGTCAATGTCCAGACGATCAACAGAAGACGCTGTCACTTAGTCAAACTGGACCCTAATATTGGCAAATTGGTCACCCTAAACCCCAATGTCACATACCACAGAAGTAACTCGCTGTGGGATATGTTGGTTCACAGCTTAATGGAACCTAGCCAGAAACAGAACAGCACTTGGTTGAGGGAACTCTCAGGATTCCACAAGTGTGGGAAATGCAAGGCCTGCACCAACAGTACCAATGTCAAGACAATACCCTTACCCAATGGCAAGCAACAGTAGATATGACCCTTCATTATTTGCAACACAGAATGTGTTGTTTACGTTCTTTTGTGTGTTTGCGGTTTGAGGTATATTGGGAGCACAATCTGTCTGGTGAAAAAACTTGTCTTAGAGCACTTAAGGGCCATTAGAAATAATGATTTAACATATCCCATGGCAAGAAACTGCAATGCTGTACATGACTCCACCAAAACTGAGAACTTAAAAATCTCATATTTTGGCATTGACATGATTCCCGTGAAGAGTCAGGGTGGAGACAGGGAACGAGCAGTAAGAAGGCTTGAATCTAAATACATAATCAGTCTCAACACCAAAAACCCAGGAGGTTTGAACCAGGACGAGGAGCTTCATGTTCACTTAGGATAATACCATCTGTCCACCGGGTAGCTTGTCTACAACTGCGGTTGAGTCCATTTCTAGGGCGTTGTATTTTTTTCTGCAATGGTGTTTGACTCAGCAGACAGCAAAGGCTTCTCCTGTCTCCTGTCTCCTCTATTCTTTATCTATCGGCTTCTCTTACCTGATGCCACCTGATTTCTAAGATCACTCGACCAATGAACTGTAATGAAATGTAAAAAAATGAATCTTTCTTTCTCTCTCTCACCTGATGCCACCTGATTTCCAAGGTCACTGGACCAATGAATTGTAATGAAATGTAAAATAGTGAATCTTTTGAGGAGATTCTTTTTCTGGGCAGTAGAAGGGTTTATGTAATGATCTTATCCACTTGCACTTGCAATTCCCTTCTTACTGCATATTGTCCATTGTTTCACCTTGCATATTCATGTATATATATTTATATATTTTTCTGTTAGAGTGAGGCACTCTTTATTTAATTTGGGGTCAAAACAATTTTTAAATTTACTTTTAAAAACTTTTGACTTACATAGTCTTTTTTCTTTGTGACTGATGAGTTGGCATTTTTCTGTTTATGCCCAAAGTCGTATTCCCATGTTTAGTTTTTCCCTCCACTGTGTATCACGGTATGCCATAAATACAATGCAACAATGTGTGTTCCCTAGCTTTGACAAAGACCTCCTGGCCAAAACGTGTCAGCTACCCCAATAAACTTTCTTGGACTTACCTGAAGTGCGGGCAGTTTATTTGTGGCATGGCGCTGCTGCGTCAGCAAGGACCTTCAAGCATATATATATATATATATATATATATATATATATATATATATATATATATATATATATTTATATTTATTTTCCCCATAAAGGTTAGTGAATTACGGATGGCAAGAAAAACTACTATAGTCATATCAGATCCAAATCAAGGTACCCAAGACCCAACTATCAAACCAAGAATGTATTTATGTGGAGGGTTTCCCTATCAAAACACCCCTCCACCCCGAAGCTATGCCCTGTGCTTCACCTTCGTAAGGTTATGCATAATGCTTTCAGTCATTAGAGCATCTACTCAATAATACCCACCTTTCTTCTCCAAACACTCTTTGTCTCAAACAAATGATATATTTTTTTCCTTTAGAACTGTGTAGACATCCTTGTGCATCCTATAATAACACATGCCAGCCTTTTCTCTGGAACGCATGCCAGTGCCTCCGGCCCTGGTCCAGGCTATTTGAACACTATCAATAAAATTTAAAAAAAGAAAATGCGTATTTTACTGTCTTTGTCGCATTTTCTATAAATAATCTTCGCCATTACTCTATGTCACCATTTTGTCACATGTGTCTTTATGTACAGCCATGCTTGCATTTCTGTTTGAAGTGCTTCATTTTGAATGTATACATAAACAAACCCATGAATTTTCAAAATAGCATTCTCAGCCAAAGGCATTCACATAGCCTGTTTAATATTAAAGCCAAGCACTATCAAGATATACATAATGAAAAGAATGGAGACTGTTCATATTATCATAAACTACTTACTGGTTGCAACTAATCCTACAAGCATAACTTTAAATGTTTGACCTCTCAGACTGACAGAAGATATAAATCAAATTTAACAATGCTGATGCCAAGCATGCTTCAAGAACTTACAATAAAATCAATTTGTTTTCAATCTGACATTAAATATGTGTCTTCTGTCTTCTCCCTCTTGCTTTAAAGAATCAAAAGTCTTGTTGACTGGCACAGAACTGAACCTTTCCTTGCAAGATACTGCACTGTCAATTGTTAACTATGCAAAAGGCAAGGTGCTAAAATAGGGCATACTCAAAGTTACCTTTTAAGGTTTATTTACCGAAGTAATGTAGCCTCACTTGTACTGCCATACCCATATCTAGTAGAAATCTGCACCACTCCGTGTTCTTTCATAACACCTCATTTAAGCATTGGAGAATATTGCAGCGATCAATGTAAAATACCTTGACATTTTTCCACGATCCTTATCAGCCTAATCCTTTTCTGAAAAATCTCAGTCTTGTATGAATGGTAGGCTATCTGAAAATTACAGTAAAACTTTTTCTTACTAGACTTCCGCTTTAATGTGGAGATGAGAAAGTATTGGTGAAATTGGATGGCCGGACCCATGCCTTTGACTGATTTGGACACTGATAAGTCTTTAGGTGTCAAGATATTCTCAATCAACTTGGATATGAATCTTTGTCAATTGATTCTTTCGGGTCACTTATATCTGTCAGCATACTCTCTTCCAATTTGATTTGGCTGTAATGCAGATGATACTGCGCTATATGTGCATTTCCCCCTTTCCTCAAATCTCAGTTCATTCGTTCATGTGTTGAGTAAAAGATGTACTTTCTCTAGCTACGGATCACTGACACAATATTGATGTCAAAAATATCGATATACAAAAATATCGAGTTAAAATATAGAATGCCAAAATATCGACTTCCTATCTCCAAACAGGTAAGTACAAAAATATTGAAACAAAAATATTGATGTAAAAAATATAGATAGTCAAAATATAGGCTTTTTTAAATAGTTAAATGTAATTTAAAATTAATAAAATAATAAATATAACTAACTTAAAAATACTTAAAATACTTAAATAACATTAAAACTAATAGATATTTAATATATTTTAAATGAAAAAAATGTTTTATAAATATATAGTATTAATAATAAAATATACAATATATTTACCATAGGATAGCGAGAGGGTTAAATTTACTATTACCACTCCAGTGAGTGCAACAGTAGAAAAAACATTGCATAGCATAGCAGTAAACATTACTATTCCCACTCCAGTGAGTGCAACAGTAGGGAAAGCGTTGGATAGCGGGAGGGTAAGAATTACTATTCCCACTCCAGAGAGTGCAACAGTAGGGAAAGCGTTGGATAGCGTAGGGATAACAATTACTATTCCCACTCCACAGAGTGCAACAGTAGGGAAAGCGTTGGATAGCGTATGCATAAAAATTACTATTCCCACTCCAGTGAGGGCAACAGTAGGGAAAACGTTGGATAGTGGGAGGGTAAAAATTACTATTCCCACTCCAGAGAGTGCAACAGTAGGGAAAGCGTTGAATAGCGGGAGGGTAAAAATTACTATTCCCACTCCAGTGGGTGCAACAGTAGGGAAAGTGTTGGTTAGCGTAGAGGTTAAAATTACTATTCCCACTCCAATGAGTGCAACAGTAGGGAAAGCGTTGGATAGCGGGAGAGTAAATATTTCTATTCCCACTCCAATGAGTGCAACAATAGGGTAAACGTTGATAGTGTAGTGGTAAAAATTACTATTCCCACTCCAGAGAGTGCAACAGTAGGGAAAACCTTGGATACCGTAGGGGTGACAATTACTATTCCCACTCCAGTGAGTGCAACAGTAGGGAAACCGTTGGATAGCGTAGTTGTAAAAATTACTATTCCCACTCCAGTGAGTGCAACAGTAGGGAAAGTGCTGGATAGCGTAGGAGTTAAAATTACTATTCCCACTCCAGAGAGTGCAACAGTAGGGAAAGCATTGGATACCTTATGGGTGAAAATTACTATTCCCACTCCAGTGAGTGCAACAGTAGGGAAAACGTTGGATAGCGTAGGGGTAAAAATTACTATTCCCACTCCAGTGAGTGCAACAGTAGGGAAAGCACTGGATAGCGTAGTGGTTAAAATTACTATTCCCACTCCAGAGAGTGCAACAGTAGGGAAAGCATTGGATACCGTAGGGGTGAAAATTACTATTCCCACTCCAGTGAGAGCAACAGTAGGGAAAACGTTGAATAGCATAGGGGTAAAAATTACTATTCCCACTCCAGTGAGTGCAACAGTAGGGAAAGCGCTGGATAGCGTAGGGGTTAAAATTACTATTCCCACTCCAGAGAGTGCAACAGTAGGAAAAGCATTGGATAGCGTAGGGATAACAATTACTATTCCCACTCCAATGAGTGCAACAGTAGGGAAAGCTTTGGATAGTATAGGGGTAAAAATTACTATTCCCACCCCAGAGAGTGCAACAGTAGGGAACATACATTCGATCGCAGGGTGTATGCACCGTACACCCAGCGAACATGGGGTATGGCGCGTACACTCCAAGATCGCAGGGTATGGTACGTACCCCCCATGATCGCAGGGGTACACGCAGTACCCCTGCGATCATGGGGGTTACCTGGGGGGGCCGTTCCATACCTGCTTCGAGGCAAACTCAGCTTTTACGGCACTTTCCAGCTCCCGTAGAAAAAGGGTCTTATGGAGCGTATCCTACACAAATCGTACTTGCCGGGTCGTACAAAGCAGCTGCGAACCGTACGAATGTCGCATTCAGCGGGTTCCGAGGGCGATTCGTACGGAAATTCTATTTGCCCGCTTCCGGGTACGATTCGTACGGATAGCTGCATTGGGTGTGGATCGTACTACGTCGTTCGTACGGGGACGGTTACGGCTACGATTCATATGGGAAAAAGCACTCCGAGCGGCTATTCGGAGAGCTTTTTACCGGATCAGAATCGGCCCCATAGTAACATAAAAAACACATTAAAAAGTTGATATTAACTTACTTACCTCTAATTCAATATTTTTGTTGTCTATATTCGGTCCATTTGATATTTTGTCCATTCTATATTTTGGAATCGATATTAATGCTATTCTAGTCGATATTTTTGTAGTCTATATTCTGTCCAGTCGATATTGTGTCCATTCTATATTTTTGAGTCGATATTAATGTAATTCGAAATAAAAAACTCGATATTTTGACTCTATACCTCGAGCTACAACATCAACTGGAATAAGATTATTCTTAGAAGAGATTCAGAAAATAATCTCACAGTATGTTATAGAGTACAAATCTCGACCAGTAAGCTGCTCAAACTAAGAGGGATATGTACAATAAAGTGGTGGAGTGAGACGTTAGCTGTCATTGCTAACGCCTCACTCGACCACTTCTGAAACACAAGGCTGTACTACTTTTACAATGATATGGTGCAGCCTTGCGTTTCCCCCTGCAATGGTGTTACACATAGCAGTTTAGCGCCAATGCAGGCACCCTTGCACCATAGAACAAGGGAGTCTGCATGCAGGGGAGCACTGTTTATGTGTAGGAAGGTGTCCCTTCCTGCACATAAACAATCCTGAAATGCCATGTTGTCACTTTCATGTGTGCTGCTTAATGCAGCACACATGAAAGTCACAAAATCGTTTTTTTTTAAAGATTGTTTATGTACAGGAATGGGGAACTTCTTTTTCATACTAAAATCCATGCCATGGCACAAGGCAGCACACATGGAAAAAGCAAAAACGAGGAGAGAGAATGCATTTATCCTCATTTCGCCAACTTAAGACCAGGTTTTACCTGGTCTTAATTTTGGCGCTGCCTCCTATGTACCCTGCCCTTGTACATAGGGGGCAGCATCAAAATCAATGGGTGTTGCGGTGGAACGCCCACTGCAACACCCATTGCCCACCCCTTTCATGCTAACCACAGCGTAAAAGGGAGACATATTTAGAAGGCAGTGTTAAGCCATGTTAAGTGGCTTAACGCTGCCTTGTAAATAATGCTAAGCCCCTATCGCCACCACAACGTCGATAAAACTTACGATGTGGTGGCAATAGGGGCTTGTACACATGTCCCTAAATGTTCTCAGAATCATTTACAGATAAATTCTTTGATTTTAAAAAAGTTTGCTTGACATAATATTATTCACAAATGAAAATCAACCCCTAATATGTGCGGAAGTGAGAAGTGCATCAGATAGAGGGCCATCACAACAAATCAACATTGTTTATGTATTTGATGCCCTAAGTGCATTGGGTATGCCCAAGCATGGGTCACTGGCTGACTGTGCCCTGGAACCAAGCTATTCCTGGCTAAAGAGCCAATAACAATGACAAAATCAATCCTGGGCTGCTTCTGTTTCAGTACAGGGAGGACCTGGCATGGCAGTTCCGGCTTGACTGTTCCCGCGAGGAACAGGGTCAAGGTTGATTTGTATGTGGCTGTGTCTAAACTGAGGTGGCATGGGCCCCTCAGAAATTGCCAGTAGATGCGATTAATTCAAACATTCCACCCATCGCCCTTAATCTTTCCCTGCGAGACTCTATTGTCCCGGCCAGTTGGAAACATCCCATGGTGACAGCTCTTCTGAAAAAACCCACGGCCGACCCTAATGTCCCTTCCAACTTCCGCCCCATCTCTCTTTTGCCAGCCTTTTCCAAGATTCTTGAGAGGCACATTCACTCCCATCTTGCCCAGTTCATTGAGGCCAATCTAATACTTCACCCTTCACAATCTGGCTTCCGTCCCGATTTCTCCACCGAAACAACTCTGTTGGGAGTTACGGAAAACTTACGCCAGCTCTTAGACAGAGGAGACACAGTGGCACTGATTTTACTCGAACTCAGCGCCGCATTTGATACCATCTCTCACACCATACTCATAGAGACACTAACCTCTATGGGTATAGGCGGCTCTGCTCTGAGCTGGCTGGCTTCCTTTCTCACTCACAGCACGTTTCAAATCTTTTCCAACCTAGAAACCTCCAAAATTCATGCATCTCCCTATGGAGTACCCCAGGGCTCTGTACTCAGCCCCCTTCTTTTTAACTTATACGTCAAACCATTGGCCTATATAGCGGAACAAGAAGGTCCTACTCTTTTCACCTATGCCGATGACTCCCAGATCGCATTCTCCCTCTCGAACCCTGACCAGGGCCCCACATCCCTTCTGTAGTCAGGTCTGAGGAAAATTGCAGACTGGATGAATCACAATCTACTGAAATTGAACGGAGGTAAAACCAAAGTTTTAATTCTGGGTCAAAAACACAACCTTTGGAGCTCCAAACACTGGCCTTCTGAGATGGGTACCCTCCCTCTCCCCTCTGACCATATCCGCAACCTAGGTTTTACCATTGACAATGCTCCGACTATGCAACATCAGGTAAACAAGGTTTCGGCCATCTGATTTAATATACTGTGATGGCTTAAGAAAAGTATCTGGATGTTGCCTAGCGACACCCAAAAATCCGTGGTCCATGCCCTAATTACTTCTCGGCTGCACTACAGTAATGTCCTTTACCTTAGGGCTTACAAGGCTGTGACAAGACGTCTACAGCCAGTTTAAAACACCGCCGCAAGACTGCTGTGTAAAATCCCCAGAACGAGCCACATTTCAGGACCCCTCCATGATTTACATTGGCTCAGGGTTGAGAGTCGTATCAAATTCAATACCCTGAGCTACATGTTCAAGATCAAATCGGGCTCAGGTCCCCTTTACTTGCAATCACTTGTCCATACCTACACTCCCTCACGCCACCTTCGATCCTCTTTCCTGGCCTACTTTATAGTGCCCAGAATTAGACTCGCTAGAATGGGAGGCAGGTCTTTTGCTTACTTAGGCCCTACTCTTTGGAATTCTTTGCCCCTGAGTATCCGTACTGAAACCAACTACGTCCGCTTTCGCAGAGCCTTTAAGCCCTGGCTTTTCAATCAATAATCTCCAGTAACTGCTGAAATGGTGGCTTCCGAGCACTTTGCCTGTCTAGAGCTTTTTGGGTAGCTGTTGCGCTTAATAAGCTTAATTAATAAAGAAATAAATAAATCACCCTATTGTTTTTGCATTTGTAGCCCTAAATGCGCCCTGTATACCCAGACGTGGGATCCGGGCTCACTCTGCCACTGGAACCAAGCCTGGACTGGCAGTTTTGGCTGGACAGTTCCCATGAGGAACAGGGTCAGGACTGAGTTGCATATGGTTGAGTCTAAACTGAAGTGGCATGGTAGGCGTAAAAACGATAGATTGGGATGTGACCCCGAGCAACTGTCGCTCTCGGTGATGTGGGGATTTGTTCTGGTCGGGGGGTCCCATAACTGAGACTACACCATAGCTGGCATCCACCGAGCCTACTGTGGTGGGGTGCCATCCGGCCACTTAGGGGCTGATATGTAAGGCTCTGTACAACATGACAGCAGCTTCATGGATACAACGCTCCTGATTGTGTAGTCACATCACCTGTTCCTTCTCATTTCCTTGAAGGTACCAACAACAGTGGTACTAACGCTCGGGAGAAGTCCGGTGACGTCACTCTTCTACACAAGTAGGGTGAGATTAATTTACTTCGCCTGTGTCATCTCTACATCCATTGTTCGTTAACAATTGTCGAGTCCATTGCCTTCTTTAAGTATCTTCAATGTTATCATTTTAATCAGTTAGGGTTGTTTTTAATACTCAGATTGCATGCATATCGCAGCATACCACTTAGGAGTCAGAACCAAGCACCCTGTAATCTAAGTTTTGGGGTACAAGGAAAATAGTTTGTGTTATATATTTTCGGTTTTTGTCACCCTTCTCTTAGGTTCCACTAATTGTGGTAGGACCACTCGGCCTGCTACTGGTTACTTGTGGAAGGTAATACTTGCCCTTCACTGATACGTGTAGGACGTTTCACATATAGGTCCTGATGAATTGCTAGTTTTAGCATAAAACATGTTGACCAACCACTAGGTAGAGAAAACCTCATTCAAGTTCAAGTTCGGGCATTTATATAGCGCACTACTCACCCAGAGGGTCTCAAGGCGCTAGAGGGAGGGGTTCATTGTTTGTCGAATAGCCAGGTTTTCAGTTCTTTTCTGAAGGAGATGTGGTTCTGAGTAAGGCGGAGGTGGGTGGGGAGTGAGTTCCAGGTCTTGGCAGCCAGGAAGGAGAAGGATCTGCCACCCATGGTGGATTTTCGGATGCGCGGGACTGCGGCGAGGGCTTGATTGGATGATCTTAGTTGACGGGTGGGATTGTAGAAGGACAGTCGAGTGTTGAGGCATTCGGGTCCTAGATTATAAAGGGCCTTGTGTGCGTGGGTGAGAAGGCGGAAAGTAATTCTTTTGTTGACGGGAAGCCAGTGGAGGTCTTTTAGGTGTCCGGTGATGTGCTCTTGGCGCGGGATGTCTAATATGAGTCTCGCTGACGCGTTTTGGACGTGCTGGAGTTTTTTCTGTAATTTTGTTGTAATTCCGGCGTAGAGTGTGTTGCCATAATCCAGTCGACTCGTGACCAGTGCATGGGTGACAGTCTTTCTTGTCTCGAGGGGGATCCAACGGAAGATCTTTTTGAGAATGCGAAGGGCGTTGCAGCAGGAGGACGAGACGGCTTTGACTTGTCTGGACATTGAGAGAGAGGAGTCTAGAATGAAGCCAAGGTTACGTGCATGGTCTGTGGGTGTGGGTGCTGTGCCCAGAGCGGAAGGCCACCAGGAGTCGTCCCAAGCTGAGGGGGAGAATCCTAGGATGAGCACCTCCGTTTTGTCTGAATTGAGTTTTAGGTGGCTCTGTTTCATCCATTCGGCTACTTCTTTCATGCCTTCGTGAAGATTGGTTTTGGCGGTGTTGGGGTCTTTGGTGAGGGAAAGGATTAGCTGGGTGTCGTCGGCGTAAGAGATGATGTTGAGGTTGTGTTGACACGGGATAGAGGCGAGAGGACTCATGTAGACGTTGAAGAGGGTGGGACTGAGTGAGGATCCTTGAGGTACGCCGCAGATGACTTCGGTGGCCTCTGAGTAGAATGGGGGAAGTCAGACTCTCTGAGTTCTTCCAGCTAGGAATGAGATGATCCAGTCCAAGGCTTTTCCTTGTATGCCGATGTTGCTGAGGCATTGTATAAGGGTGCTGTGGCAGACTGTGTCGAAAGCGGCGGATAGGTCGAGTAGGATGAGGGCCACTGTTTCTCCGTTGTCCAGGAGTGCTCGGATGTCGTCGGTCGCTGCAATGAGGGCGGTTTCGGTGCTGTGTTTGGCTCGAAATCCAGATTGAGATGGATCAAGGGAGTTGTTGGATTCAAGAAAGGCGGCGAGTTGGCTGTTGACGGCTTTCTCAATGACTTTGGCCGGGAAAGGGAGGAGGAATATGGGTCGGTAGTTTTTCAGTTCTGAGGGGTCTGCTGTGAGTTTTTTCAGAAGGGCGCTGAGTTTGGCGTGTTTCCAGATTTCTGGAAAGGTGGCATAGTTGAAAGAGCAGTTGATGACATCGCGGAGTTGGGGTGCGATGATGGAGTCAGCTTTGTTGAAGATGTAGTGGGGACAGGGGTCAGAAGGCGAGCCAGAGTGGATTGAGTTCATGAGGCGAATGGTGTCTTCAGTGGTGATTGGGTTCCATTCACTGAGGTTGTTAGTTGGAGGAATGGGATCTGAAGGGGGTGGGGCGGGTTGATCACTGGGAGTATTCTTGAAGCTGTAGTGGATGTCGGCAATTTTGCTGTAGAAGAAGGAGGATAGCGCATCGCAGAGGTTTTGGGAGGGAGTGATGTCGTTGGATGCTGCGGTGGGGTTAGTGAGTTCTTTGACGATATTGAAGAGTTCCTTGCTGTTATGAGAAATGTTGTCGAGACGATCCTTGAATGCTGATTTCTTGGCGGATCGAATCAGTTGGTGGTGTTTGTGGGTGGCTGTCTTGAGGGAGGCCATGTTGTCTGAGGTTGGGTTTTTTCTCCAATTCTTCTCCATGGTGCGGCATAGCTTCTTGGATTTTTTAACTTCATCATTGAACCAGGGAGCCTTTTTGTTGGCTGATTTCAACTGGTGCTTTTTCAGGGGTGCTAATTCGTCCACACTGTGGGTACTCCATTGCCTGAGGTTGGTGGCCGCTTGGTCTGGGTCCATTGCTGGGGTGGGAGGGTTTTGGTTGAGTGATGTGAGGAGTTGGTCGGTGGTGATTTTGTTCCAGTTTCTCCGGGGAATGGGTTGTGGACGGTTGTGGGTCAGGTTGGTTTTGTAGCTGAAGTGAACACAGCTGTGATCCGTCCAGTGGAGAGCTGTAGTGCGATCGAAGGAGATGTGTTTGCTGGAGGTGAAGATAGGGTTGAGCGTGTGTCCGGCTGTGTGAGTGGGGGTGTCAACAAGTTGTTTGAGTCCGAGATTGGCCAGGTTGTCCAGAAGGGTGGTTGTGTTGCTGTTGAGTATATTTTCAAGGTGGTAGTTGAGGTCTCCTAGAAGAATGTAGTTCTCGGAGTTGAGGGCGTGCGGGCTGACGAAGTCTGTGATGTCGTCGCTGAATTGAGTGCGGGTACCTGGAGGCCTGTAAATGAGGGTGCCTCTAAGGGTGGTCCTGGGGTCGGTATGTATCTGGAAGTGGAGATGTTCGGCAGTTGCAAGATTGTCCTCGGAGCTGGTTGTGATTTTGATGGTTTCTGTGGACGATGGCGATGCCTCCTCCAGTTTGATTGGTGCGGTCTTTTCGAATAATCTTGTTAGCGTCCGGTATGGCTATGGCAATGTCGGGAGCAGAAGATGCGTTCATCCATGTTTCAGTAAGGAAGGCGATGTCAGGTGACGCAGTGTCGATTAGGTCCCAGAGTTCTGTTGCATGTCTGTGGACCAAGCGGGTGTTCAGTAGGATGCAATTCAGGTGGTTGGGTTCGGAGCTGTGTGTGGAGGAAGTGGGTTTGGTGAGGGTCCTGAAGCAGTTGAACTTGCAGGAGAGGCAGGCGAATGGGCCGTGGGTACGTCCTGGGGTAGCTTCGCAGCATAGTGGGGTGCGTCCGGGTTTGAGGGCGAGGAAAGTAGCGGCATCATAGGTGACTCTAGAGGGTTGGGAGCTGCGGGGGCCAGGGGGTCTGGCGCTGGGCGCGGTCTGGTCGCGGACGGGCGTAGACGGGCTTACCTTTGGCGCACCTTCGGCGCGCATTGGGATCCTTGCACCCGTGAGTGTACCTCCCTACACTGTTTTTAATAAGGTAGTTAAGCCACACTAATAAAAATTCCCGTGGACTTCCTAACCTTTTTTAATCTACACCACCTCACTCCTTGCTCACGCCTACACTTCACCTAAAACCCTCATACCCACATGCACCAACTGGCTGGAACAAAAGATCTCCGATAAAGAGCCCCTTCGCGGGTGCCCGTCAGACATTGCAGCGCCAGTCTGATGAGGAGCAGAACCCAGATGATGAAGCATGACACCTAGCTTGCTGGGTGTGTGAGGGTTTTAGTTCCGAAAGGGGGCTTCCCCCCTCTCCACTTCTCTTGGTTCTTTGTATCTCCTACCCAGGGGAACAGTGTATCCTTTTAGTTTGACTACGTCAGGGGCTTATACACTCGACCCCGTTAAATATCAGCCCCCAGAGTTCCTGTATTTGTTGTATACCCCGAGCAACTGCCAGTGACTGAGATGAATTCAAGCATTCCATCCATCACTTTGTTGTTTTTGCATTTGTCGCCACAAGTGCTCGGGTATGACCAGATGTGGGTTTCAGTCTCACTCTGCCACAGGAACTAAGCTATGCGCAACTGAAGAGCCATTAACAAGGCTGAAACTGGTCCTGGTTGTTTGTATTCTAGTTTATGGAGGACCTGGCCTGGAAGTTTGGGCTGGACTGTTTCATGAGAACAGGGTCAAGGCTATTTTGCATATGGCAGGGTCCAAACTCAGGTGGCATGGTGGGAGAAAAACGATATATTGGGATGCAGCCCAAGCAATTGCCAGGGGCTGAGACCCATCAATGGGATTCTCGACGATGACACAGGCCTTTCCATTGCATCCTCGCCGCATCTCAGTGCTGATGCATCGCTTCGACTGCGAGGGGCTTCTTAGATGCGGGTTCACGTAATACTCCGCAAACCAGGATTTATGATACTTTGGTCAGTGGGCCTAACTGGGTCATTTTAGCCAGTCCGTGCACCATTGTGGTCAGCCTGAACTTGTTTCTTTGTCCTGTCTGGCACGACCACATGTTCACTGCTAGCGGTGTGCTTTTTGGCTCAATTTTCTCCAAAATCTTTCAAAATTGAATATCTCTGGTTCTACTGATTGATCTTTGTTGTTTTGGTCTTGTTTTATCTACGAAATTAATCTCTATTTTATAGCCTGTTTTCGAATCTGAATTGTGTAGTAATTTCACTCTTTTACTGTTTGAAGTGTTGCACAAATACTTGCACATTGCCTCTAAGTTAAGCCTAACTGCTATTTGCCAAGCTACCAGTGGTTTGAGCACAGGTTAATTTGGCTTGCGTGTGTCTTACCATGACAATGAATGTGGTTGTTGCTTGACCGGAGCTCACTCCCCAGTCAACCAATAGCCCAATTTCTCCCAACAACCTTAATCATGAAATTTCCATAGTAATTTTGCTTGCAAAACTGTCTCTTTCAATTAGTTTTCCATACCAGGGTCTGACTGTTATGCGTGTGCTCTGAGGACAGCTTTAGCTGAATGAAATATGCAAACCCAGACCCAGGGCATGGCACAGTGGTCTAGGGGAGCACATCCTTTTTTTATTTTTTTAACTTTATTTTCCAGGTATAGAAATATAACCACATTGCAGTACAAACCATCATCTTTCATATCAGTCAAGTTGTGCCTGACAGGTACCTACCCAGTGATGAACGTTATAATGGTCTACAGCATGGTACAAATCAATATTGGGGCGATCCAACCTCACCCTCTACCCCCCACCCTTCATCAACCATCTCAAAATAAGGATCCCCACTAGCGGAATCTCCCTTACGTAACCATGGAACGCGGCGTTAATAAACCCATCAAATCTGAAGAGAGGACATTGTACAAAAATAGAGGAAGAACATCCCCTCAACCCACCCCCTCAGGTACCACCCCTGCCTCCACCAGGGACGTCGTGTCCTGCCTGGCCCTCTACAAATAGGACCCCAGCGGCCCCCAAATGTCCTGCGGTTGTGACATAGCTGGCATAAGACCAGCGTATATTTCAGCGTTAGTGTTGCAGTGTGTCAGGCTTCCCAACCAGTCCTGCAATTTAGGAGTAGACTTCCTGCTCCAGTGAAAGGCCACCTCCCGCTTGGCCAAAGGCAGCCCCAGTCATGCAAGCCTCCTGATTTTCTTTGGAATCTGTACAGTGTACCCTAACAGGGCAATCTCAGGGATGGGATCCACTGGAAGGCCAATTATCTTCCCCAGGGTCAGGTGCACCTCAGCCCAGTAAGATTTCAAGTGGGGGCAGGACTATGCCAAATGTATAAAATCATTGTGTGGTGCGTTACACTTCATGCAAGCATGCGGGCGTTCAGCATCTATCCTGTGTGCCAAAGCCGGGGTAAAATAAGCGCGACAGAGAAATTTAAAATGTAACAGCTTGTGGCGACTATTAAGTGAGATGTCCGTGGTGGCCTCGCAGCATTTGGCCCACTGCTCGTCCATGATGGTGCACCCTATGTCCGCTTCCCAGGCCTGTCTGAGGCTGGATTCATCCGCCGGCAACATTTCGGCGCAGGCCCTATACATTTTAGAAATAAGGTGCGCGCCACTGGGGCTCTCCAACACCAGTGTGCTCAGAGGGAAAGAGTCGGGATCAGTCAGATATGTGGGGAAGGAAGCGTGAAGTGCAGATTTCATACGGCTCAGTAGGAATCTCGCCATGAAATCACAATTGGTGAACCGGGCGTCCTCGTCTAGCCAGAACACATGGCCCTTTGAGAATAGATCACCCACTTTTGTGATATCCAGTGTAGTCAATGTGTTCTGTACCAGTCGCTCCCCCGTGATTGGGAACCACCTGGCATTGGGTAAGGGCAGAGCAGAGGAGTATAAATGTGGGGCGCCTGTACGCTTTTTCAGCCTGCTTCACGCCCAGGCAGTAGTGGACACCGTCTGTAGGTTATGTTTGTCTAAGGGAAGCACCTCGCATAATTTGTCCGGCAGCACCAGATCCGCCTCTGGTCTTAAAAAGAGTATACGTGCATCAGGGTGGAACCAAGCGAACGCATAGTGACATTGCGCCACCAGGTAATAGAGATGGAAGTCTGGCACATTGAACTCACCCCTGTCATATGGCAATGTCATTGTAGTCCAGCGAACTCGCAGTTTCCTCCCGCCCCAGACCAGCCTGGTCATGAGTGTTTGCAAGATGTGGAAAAATCCATCAGAGAGGGAGATCGGGATGTTGTTAAAAAGGTATACAAATTTGGGGAGTACCACCATTTTCAATATAGCTACCCGGACAGCCAGCACAATGGCAATCGCAGCCATTGCTCTACCTGTTACTCCAACTTTTGAAAAGTCTGCCTGTAATTCAATCGAATGATTTGAGTGGTGTCTAGGTGAATATGTATGCCAAGGTACCTCACTGAATCTTGCCACCACTCTAGGGGAAACTCGCATTCCCATTGAGTAGTGCTGGTTGTAAGTGGGAATATGATCGAGTTGTGCCAATTTATGAAAATCCCTGAATATCGACCAAAACAAATGATTTCCCAGATAAGAGGGGACAGGTTGATGTGCAGCTCCTGTAAGTAAAGGATGGTGTCTCGGCATATAAAGAGGCGAGTAGGGGACCAGTCCGAAACTGTAGTCCCCTATGTAAATTGCGTTCTTGTAAATGTCTGACTAGGGGGTCCATGGCGAGGATGAACAGGAAGGGGAAAGGGGTCCGGCCAGTCTGGTCCCGCAGTACAGCCAAAATGGCCTGGACAAGGTGCTGTTCAGGCGAAGTCTCACCGACAGTTGGCTATATAACAAGGATACAGAGATGAAGCCAAAAGGCAGTCCCATGCGTTGCATCACCTCCACTAGAAAAGGCCACTCCAGCGAGTCAACCGCTTTTTCGGCATTCAACAACACTGCGGCCGCAGGGACCTCGGGCTGTATTCTGTGCAAAATGGCGAACAACGTGAGGAGATTCAGGGACAGAGAACGCCGGGGAACAAAACCAGACTGCATTGGAGAGATAATATATTCCATTAGTTGGGAAAGTTCATTAGCTAATACTTTGGCTAGGATTTTGTAGTCCAGGTTTAGTATGGACAGTGGTCGGTATGAACCGCATTGTTTGGGGTCCTTGCCGGGTTTTGGCAGGAGTATAATTACGGCCTCCCGCAACGTGGGGGGAGAACCTGTTTCTGCAGCGCCTCCGCGTAAACTTAAATTAATTGAGGGGCCAATATGTCTTTATATTCCTTAAAAAAGTCCCCCGTTAATCGGTCAAGACCCGGGGCAGAAGTACGACGCAGCGCGTCTATGGCCAGCTCCACATCAGTTACTGATATGGGTTCTGCCATAAAGTCGAGCATATATTTTTCCAGGAACACCAGCACAACCTCATCTAAATAGACAGTCTGAGCAGCGCCATCAAAGTCAGCCCGTAAGGAATATAGAGAGGTATATTAGTCTAAGATCTCATCACAAATGGCCAAAGTAGTTGACAGAGTGGCTCCGGAGGCCGAGTGTAATTCAGAAATGTAGGACTTACTGTTGGGAGGCCTCAGCATTTGTGCGAGCACTCTACCAGGACGTTCCATCTTCCCCATACCTACGTGCTGCCTGGTACTTCCCTGTGTAGTATCTGCGTATCTGCCGTGTCTCTGTACTCTGTCAGCAGAGTGAATCTTTCAGCCTGGTCTTTAGGATTTGGGAGAGAGGATAGATGCTTGTCTAGTCTGGAAATACCTTGTTCAATACAGGCCAAGGTGTTACCGAGATCTCAGAGCACTCCGGCCTGTTTAGAGATGCAAACCCCCCTAATGACTGATTTCAACCCCTCCCAGAGTACAGCTGCTGTGCCCACTGAGCCAGTGTTCAAAATAATCTTCTATCGCCTTGCGTGCCTCCGAATTAAACACTTTGTCCAAGAGGGCTCTACTGGGGAACTGCCATTGCCTTCCATAACCCTCCGGTCGTGGGAGAAGTAGGTGCAGGGTCACCGGGGAGAGATCTGAATATGTGCTGGGGAGAGTGGTAAGGGACTGAACTAGTCAACCACGCAGGGAGAGAGGAGCCAGTAATCTATCCTCGTCCATGTGCCGTGTGGGCCAGAGAAATAAGTGTAGTTGGTGAGAGTGGGATAGCGCTGTCGCCAGATGTCAATCAGTGAGTAATGTGCGTCAAGAGCCTTAAGGGCTCGCCTTGCCCGTGATTTAGCATCTGATGCATTGGATGAGCTATCTAGAGTCGGGTCAAGCAATAAATTGAGGTCCACCCCTAGAAATAACGCCTGCGGAGTATGTTTCGCTTTCCAGGCATTCAGGCCGTGAAAGAAGTCTGGGTCATCAACGTTAGGGGAGTATACATTCACCAAGGTAATTTTATGGTCTAACAGGGTTGCCGTGACTATCACAAATCTACCACCCCGGGTCGCCAGTCGTGTCAATGAGAATGAAGAGGATTCTCTTGTGTATTAGCACAGCCGAGCCTGTAGCGTAATTACTATAATTGGCAAAAATATCTATGTGTGTCACTGCTGGCGCCAAACTGAGCCGAGTCCATGGAGGAGAGGTGTGTCTCTTGTAGGTATATTATGCCGACTTTGTGCCTCAGGAGATAGTGAATCACCTGGCGGCGCATACGAGTATTGTTAAGGCCCTGGATGTTCCAAGTCATAAGGGTAAGGGATGAAGGCCCCTGCACATTACCTAATCAAGTCATCTAGAATCTGGGAGGACATCGTCCTGTCATGACTGCAATGTGACAGCAATTTAGCAAGCAATGTGAAAATAATGCGTAAGTTAGAACATTTGTTGTAAAGGAATGCACCCGAAAACCACCACCCCCCACCCAGCCACCTATCAGCCCCAAGGTGGCCCACCCCTATCAAAATAGCCCGTCCGGCAATCATAACGATCGTCAGCAACTGGTTGCGGTCCAATAAGTGGGCCTCAAAAGATAAGAAACCAACTGTGTGGATACACCAGAATGGGGTTGCAGCCCAGAATCTAGCTGGGCCAATGCCATAACAGTAGGAAACATCTAATCAAACATCACAATTTCCCATTAAACAGAGACAATCACGTAAAGCAATATGAGGAACACTCATTCAGCACCAGTATTCAAGAATAGTTCTGTGCTTGGGTCAGAGCCACTATGATGTGGGGACGCAAGCGCGCCTCCCTCCGAGTTCTGCAAGCTTTTCACCCTGTGCTTGCGGCAAAATTCCTGAGCCTCCGTAGGGGTGTCAAATATTCTTGATCTGCCACCGACGTCCACTTTCAGTCTTGCTTGGCATGCCGTATTTGAGTCCAAGATTCCGCAACGTAGCCTTGACCCCAGGAATTTGCGTTGTGCCTCCTGCACCATTGGAAAGAAGTCTGGGTAAAATGCCAGCTTGGACCCTTGCCACTCAATCGTGCTACGTTCCCGTGCCATTCGGAGCGCTATGTCCCGGTCCCTGAAACTCAGTAGGCATGATATGATGGGTCTGGGGGAGGCCAAGATTAGGCCGAGGACCCAAGGACCTGTGTGCTCGCTCAACAACAAAGCCAGGAGTAAATGCTTCACTTCCAAACAGCTCTGTAAGTAGCTTCTCCACAAAGAGGTCCATTCGTCCCGTTGATGTCGACTCTGGAACCCCGAGAATGCGAATGTTGTTGCAACGTCCACATGCCGCCAAATCCTCATTCTTAATAGCCACTTCCTTGAGTAGACACTCTGCCCTCTCAAGCCGTTTTAGTGATTGTGCAGTCCCGTCCTCCAGGTCGGAGACACGCGCCTCCGCTGAATCCAGACGCCTGTCGTGACACTGCACCTTGGCGCCCAATGACGAGATCGTCTGGTCCAGGGAGTCAAAGCGGGTGTCCAATGCCTTAAAACCTGCTTTCATTTCCTGCAGCAAGGAAGCGACGGTGGCCTCTGAGGCCTCCGGAGGCGCTGTAGCAGAGCCCTTTTCAACTATGCTTGCGCTTTGTGATGCCATACTTTCACCAACTGGTTCAAAAGGCAAGGTACGCTGTTTTGCGTCCCTGCGTCCCGACTCCCATACCATGAATGGAGAGGGTCGGAGCAAAAAAAAAGGGGGGGCACAAGGCAGCAGAATGTTGTACACAGTCAGAGGTAGCTATGTTTATCTGCGCAGGTTACAAGTCCCACAGCTCCTGGGATCGGGTCATCGCTGAGGTGGTGCCTGGATAGGAGTGTAGGCCCACAGGTTAGGGCAAGAGGAAATGGGGGCACTGCTCCCTGGTAAAAAGGGGGCTGCAGCTGCAGAGAGAGGGCGACCCAGAGTAGGCAGGATGTTGACAATAGAGGCACTTGTGCAAATAGTAGGGCTGTACACCGTAGCGGGCCACCGTTGCTAACTCCAGGCAGAGTGGCAGTAATCAAGCAGTGTGGATGAGACCGCTATTGTCAGGCATCTGTGGCCATCACATTGCTCCACCAGGCACCCCCGGAGTCCCCGCACACAGTTGAGGCAGCTGTCTGGCCCTAGGTTACCGCTGAGCGCACCCTGCACCCGCTCCCGCCGTGGCCGCCGCAGCACCAGGCCTTCGCCCAACCCCCAACAGACGGAGCCGGAGGGCCATATCCCCTCACAGACTCCTGACATTGAAGCCACGGGGGAGAGCAGCCGCCCCAGCTGCCACTGCAGACCGTGAGAGCAGGGGAGGGGGGGGAGAGGTGCAACAGCAGCGGATCTGACTCATTATCCCGCAGAGGACTCCAGCAGCGCCGGGAGAATGTTGAGTGCCGGACCCGGGGATGCCAGTCTCGTCAGGGCTGGCCCGCTCCACACCACCTCCGACTCGAAGGATCTCTGCAGTCGATGGATGGTGGTACCCAGCTTTCAGAGTGCCACAGGCAGCATTGCTTCCACCGTTCGGTGTACAGATTTGAGGGTCTGAATAAGGGAGCTATTTGGGGGAAATTGTGTTTAAAGCCGGCTAGACCCCGGAGCCTCACTCGCTGGCGGCCATCTCTGCCGCCGGCTCGGCCACGCCCCCGGGGAGCACATCCTTAACAGTTAACATAAGAAAGGCAGTATTGGCAGAATGGATTTATGAATACTTATTGCTAAGTGGACCTTTTTCTTTTGTCTTTACTAGTCTACGGCATTTTTTTCTTGTTCTGCCTCATCTCATGTAGCAGTGCTAGCTGCTACATTCCACATGCCTGAATATCAAACATATGCATATAGCACGTGGGTATGGTGGTATGTGTCTGATCTGTCTGAACTTTGCCCATGGAAGTTCAGTAGAACTGCCACTTAAAGCATGTTTCCACATGGTTCAGGTAGCCTATTAAACTAGCAATGTGTATTGCTAGCATTCCTGAAGCGTTGGTGTAGCATCAGAGTTTGAATAGGTGGAAGTATGGGGATTGGGCTCCCTTTAGAAAAATGCACTTTTGCTGTGTCCTACCTTTTTCTTCTTCCCAGAACACTCCTTAGTGGATGTGTTGCAAGGCTGGAGACAGTGGTATTCAAAAGGCTGATGGGTGTCAAGGGTGAACGCTTCTCTCCTCTTTGTGCTCTTAAAGTGGGTTTCTGATTTTGTAGACTCCCAGCATCACCCCCTACTTCTTGCAATTACCTGGAGACGAAAAGGGTGTCCGGAATGGCTTCAAAAAGTGAACAAACTGCCTTTAACAGGCTCCAGGACAGCATATGTGGATATTTAAAAAGTATTTCTGATAAAAACGTATAAGAGAAAGACTGACAGTGTCAGTCAGTGTTCCAGGGCTTCTAATGAGTAGAAGAGGCACAACCCATAGGGAGTTGGGACGTTTTCCTGACATCCAGGGCTGGTGTAGACAGTCAGCTTCCCAGAGTTGAGAGGATATACCAAAGAGAGTCTGCAACAATCTGATGGAGGAGCTTTGGATCTGCTTGGGAGAGAATTCTCCATTGGGTGCTGACAGAGTGGTTTTGGGACTGTCTCTACAGGACAGACTTTGCCTTGTGGAGAGGCATAGTTGTAGTTGCCTGGAGCAGAGGTCTCCTGTGGAATTGGATTGAGTGAATCATCTTGGCAGCTTTAAACCTAGTGTGACAGAGGCACTGCCTGGAGTCAATTGTGAATTTGCCACTGGTTGGCCTCACTTGGGCTTTGACATTTATCTTGGCCATCTCTTAAACTGAGAGTGATTTGCAGTTTTATTGGATAAACAACAGCATGTCATCAGTAAGAGCAGTCCAGAAAAAAGCCCTCTGTGCCCTAGTGTGCTGTGCCACTTTAGGACGGAATTTTGAGGTTCTAACATTACCTCTGATTGTGTGCCTGACATTCAGAGACTAATACCAGAGAAAGTAAAACTTCATTCCACAATGCATGAGAACTGATGCAGAGACCAGTGTCACACTGCCCAGATCCCAGAATCCCAGATCCTAGACAATGTGCTCTGGGCTCAGTTATTGCCCCCATATGACCTTTATTGTTGGGCCATGCTCCTTATTGGGTAAGGGGTTTTGCATTGTGCCTGAGAATGATTTAGACTGCCGCCCTGCTTGACCACCACCGATTTGATAGACTGGTTGTCTTCTGGAGGAGGCAGGGCGGGGACATAACAAAACTATAACTGAATCTATTGGTAGTGGCTTCACGTCTCAGATTCACACTACAACAACAAGGGATGAGCCAGGTTCCCTCACAAATCAAGTCCTCATTTGGGGTGGAGCAACAGACTCAATTTGTGAGAAAGCAGGCAAGTTAATGCATTATAGGGTCTGCCTCTTGGATCTTTCAACTTGCAGAAAGGCGCTCACCTCGCTTACTGTGAGCAGCATTAATTAAAATTTTCCCCCGTATTAAATGATGGTATAATAAAGCACTAAGGGCCCGATGTAGGTAAATTCATTTTACCACTTCTTAAATACAGAATCATGCCGATTCGGTATTTAAGATGTGGTAAAATGGAGGGGGGGGATGTAGGTATTTCAGATTCGGTAAATACCGAATCGTTAAGATTCGGTATTTACCGATTCTGTAAATACCGAATTGGTAATGCCCATTGATTCCTATGGGCTTCAATGCCCATAGGAATCAGTGGTCATTACCGAATCGGTATTTACCGATTCCGTAAATACCGATTTTTGCAAGGGTGCAGGGGGTGTCACTTTGACACCCTCTAGCACCCTGAATTCAGGCATGTGTGACATGTGGCACACAGACATGCCCTAAGGGCATGTCTGTCTGTCACATGGCACAGGTGTGCATGCACACATGTGCATGCACACCTGGATTCAGTATTTTACCACCCAATTGGATTGGGTGGTAAAATACCGATTCTGTAAGGCCTGTGGGACTCAGAAGAGTCCCACCTACATCTCCAAGTTACCGAATTGGTAAAAATACCGATTCAGTATTTTACCGATTCGGTAAATGTACCGATTTCGGTAAATTTACCGAATCGGTAAAATAGGGCCCCTACATCAGGAATGACCATTTACCGGTCGGTAACGGCCAAAATCGGCCGTTACCGGTCGGTAAATGGACACCTACATCGGGCCCCAAGTCTTATCAAGTAAAAACACTGACTATACATTGCAGTGGGCAGTTTAGGTTTCATTGTTAAGTTTGGATTCTTCTAACCCTGTTACACTTTGCAGAGTAAGCCTGGATTACTCAACTCAGCTTGAGAATCAAGTGCGAAAGGGGTGTACTCAGTGCTCTGTTATTGGTGTGCTTAGATGGCCCAGCCCTGAAACGTCAGTGGTAAACAAAGTCAGTCAACTCAGGGAAGGCCCTGTAACCCACAAAAGGGATCTAATATCTTCTATTCATCCTGTCATTTTTTATTGTATACGCTATGGCATTTGTATTCATTAAAAATAAGATGCTCCCTGTAACTAGTAAATAAGGTGCTATCCAGTACCCAATTTTTCTTCCATATAAAAACTACACATGGAGAGTCCCTGAGTAAAGTGAGTGTTAGCCAGCAATGACCCTTTGTTCCTAGAAAAACTCAATTCTTATTTTAAGCAGCCTTCATGGTTGTGTTAATTTATAATAATACAGCTCTTTAACTATTAATCTTCTGCATACAATGTTTTTATTCAAACTCTAACTTGATCTCCTCTACTAAATACTAATTGAAACGAATTGATCACTACTTGACTCAAATACCACCAGAGGTAATGTCAACATAATCTGTTGGAGCAATACTCCCAGTTCCATCAAACATGCATTTCCACAAGACATGCTTATCTGCCATGCTGGGATCTAGGGATAATCCTGCCTGTTGAGAATTTATTTCGCTGATGGACATGGTCTGAAAGATATTTTTGGGATTGGTCCTAATGAGATTAGGTGAATGGGCCACAGAGAATGCTTGATTTCTAATCGAACAAGCCTGGTTCCAACAAGGTCAATTGACTGCTGACTACGGGTTTGTGCTATGACTGTCTGTCTGGAGTTGAACAGAAAAAGTAGCTCTTCCAATAGCTGTTTCGTAGATTTTCATGCAGCTTCTGATTCTTCAGATCACACTCTCTAATAGCCAAAGTTAACCCCTTCAGCGCGGCGTGAATTTTCGCGCTGTGCTGAAGGTTCTAAGGTTCTAATGGGCTCATGACGGAACCGTTCCGTCATCAGCACAGCTCAACCGACGCTCATGACGGAACCATTCTGTCATCAGCACCAAAGGGGTTAAATAGTTGAACTATCGCTTTGTGATTGTTACATTCATGAAACTGGGCTAGAGCAGGTGTTTCCTTAAATGGCAAATTGACCAATGAAATTCCCATTAGAAGTGAACTAAAGCACGGGTGACTTGTGGTGCTTTGTTATTACCTACATTTTAGTAGATCTCATGGGAGTTCTAATACAGTCAAACTCTTTCCCTCCAGAAATTGGGGATTATAATGCAGACAGCCTCATTTTTATTGACAATTCGGTCATGATTGACCAGACTTCAGCTTGTCTCCAGAGTAATATCAATGTTTTATAGTCTTAACCTGAAACCAATACATTATTTATCAATAATGGGAAACACAAATTTGGTGTTGGAGAAGGAAAAACACTTCTATTCACTTGTAGTCTGTCTGGTGCTAGATTAGAGATATTTAAGGTATATCAATACTTTGGAATTACATTTACTAGCAATTTATCACAGTAGAGCCGCTGGACCAACATGAGATGTAAAATAATATGCACTACTGAAGCTTTGCTACAATTTAAAAAATGATTTCCTAACTTGGTCTTAATCCCTGACCGGAAGGCAAAAGCTGGGAAAAGCATCTCCATGTTTCTATACAAGACCGAATTTCTGATTCAAGATGGACAGAAATCATTTTTGCAAGTCGAGATGAAAACTCTTAAGAATTCTCTTGCCCTTCCAAATGTTGCAATCAGGCTATCTGTAATCAAGCCCTCTTTGGAACCTACTAGCAAAACGTCACACCTTAAATTTTATGGTTTATGTGATTGAATCTGGCAGAGTGATTTTGTCGAAACGGTGCCTAATCGCGATTCTAAACGGACATTCTCCGGTTTAAAATAATTTAAAAAAAGAAACAACCATGGTGGCCTGGATTTATTTCCCATCAGGGTTTTTTTTAATTAATAGGAAAACATCCCAAAAGCATTGGCATGGCTTAATGTCATATGATGTTTGATTATTTGACATTAAAATCGTTGCTTGTGTTAACAAAATATGTTTGCGTTCTTTCTGCTGTAATACGTATTTTAAATTATTTCAAAACCATGTAATGTAAAATGAAGGGTTTAGGATCGGATTAGGAATTAATTCTAAATAAGGGTTGAATGGGTTAATGGCAGCTGTGACGTCAAACAGTACAAAATGTATACATTAAGGGGCCGATGTAGGTAATATTGATTTACCGATTTTTATTTACCGAATTTTACCGATTCGGTAATTAAAAATCGGTAAATCAATGTGCTGGACATGTAGGTATTTCCAGATGTGCAAATACCGAATCTGTCACATTCGGTATTTACCGATTCTGTAAATACAGAATCGGTATTTACCATTGATTCCTATGGGCTTCAAAGCCCATAGGAATCAATGGGAAATACCGATTCTGTATTTACAGAATCGGTAAATAACGATTTTTGCAAGGGTGCAGGGGGTGTCACTTTGACACCCTCTAGCACCCCCAAAACGGGGATGTGTGCAATGTGGCACACAGACATGCCCTAAGGGCACGTCTGTCTGTCACATGGCACATGTGTACATGCACAGATGTGCATGTACACAGGAATCGGTATTTTACCATGGATTTGTATTCCATGGTAAAATACCGATTCTGAAAGCCATGTGCCAAGGGAAAATTGGCTACCTACATTACAATTTAGCTTTTTCGGTAATTTTACCGATTCTGTAGCAATACCGAATCGGTAAACATTACCGATTCGGTATTTTACAGAATCGGTATTTTACAGAATCGGTAACTTTACCGAATCGGTAAAGTTACCGATTCTGTAAAATAGCACCTACATGTCAAATCATGTATACCGGTCGGTAACGGCCGAAAATACCGATTTTCGGCCGTTACCGACCGACCTACATCTGGCCCTAAGTGATATGTGTTTTCTTTGACTCATCTAATAGTTGTGTGCCGTTTTTATCTTTTCATCCCCAACTTTTGATAATATGATTGAATTTCATATCCCATAGCTTGAACTTTGGAGCTAGTGAGCGAAATGAAAATGTCTGATGTGGTTTATTGCCTGCGCTAATGTTTAATGTGTATTGGAAAGATTGTTTGTATGCTGTAGTTTTATTAAGATTCATGATTTAAGAGCTTCGACTTATGAAATGAATTAGTGACATAATTAAAAAAAAAGATGATTGCATAAACATAGTCAAAATGTTATTGTTCCATAAACTACTACTTAAATTCTGTGCATGGAACCCACTAAAAGCCATTCCTAAGAAAACTCGATTTTGCATGTATTTATTCACAGCTCAGCTGTAAAAGTGGGAATGAAGTTCATTTTTCACTGCCTTTACATTGTGACAGTGAAAATTGGTTTTGAAGGCCTGCTTGTTTGAATGGTGATCTCTCTCCTCTAACAATGGTGGTCATTACAATGGCAGTCAGACGAATCGCTGCAGTAGTGGAACCGGCCGCCTACGAGGCGGTCTACCCACCTACCACATTACGATGCGACCGCCCCCGCGGCAGTCGCACCAGCCATACTTTACATTTTGGCAGGTGCTGCTGGCTGCAGCACCTGCCACAATGTAAATAGGGCACTGTTTACATTTCCTTGCACTACGTGGCAGGTGCCATGCGGTGCCTGTCACATGGTGCAGGGAAATGTAGTGTCCAAGTTGGCAGAAATCACTGTTTCATTTTGTTTGTGGCCTCCATTTTTGTTAAGTCACGTGTTTGCCATGTGCTTCCTCGTCTTCACTGTTGCCTGCTTCTCTATTTTGCCTAAGTCATCATCTATTGTTAACTCCTTCAGCACTGAGCCAGAGCACTGCGCATGCTCAGAAAGGCCTGTAGCTGCTAGAATGCACCTGTATTAAATGTAACTGTCACGGTATCTTAACTGATGTCAGCAACTATGTAACTCCTCCCACTCTGTTGACCAAGTGATTCTCATGAACCCTTATATGCGAATAGCTATTCCTGTGCATACTTGTACCGCCTCGTTTTGAGCCTTCACGATTACTCAGCTACAAACTGGCTATAAAGGCCCATGGTTTCTGTACTCCATGTACTGCCTTATACATTGCCCGAGGGTTATTTATCGATGTAGTCCCACTCATGAGTGTTAATAAATTACTTTCTTGGTAATACAGCTTCCGTGCCAATTTCTATTTTGTTAGTCCGAGGACTTGAGTATGCAGAAGGGCGAACCCCTGCACCAGTGAGCCCCTGAAAAGGCTCACTCCCATAAATTGGCGCCCATCACGTGGGGCTCATCGGAGACACGGCTGCCTGACGGAGTGGTCTTGATGGAGGTTTGGAATCTCGCTGAGGACGTATGCTGCATGAGGAGGCCCTTGTCTTTGCAGACCGAAGTGTTTTTCCGATTTTCCTCATTTGACCCTCCAGGTGGCGACCGGTCCCCAACTGAGATCCCTTTGGCGTTCATCTTACAGTGACCGTTAGGTCGGTTCAGAACTTGGCAGTTGGCGGCTGGAGATTTTTGCTCGGTAAGGTTGCTAAAGCGGCACTCTTGATTTTTGGGCAAAATTCTGGTTTGGTTTAGGTAATATGTGAGTTGCAATATACATAGGTAGGCAATGAGGAGATTTTTCTCTAACTTTTGAATTTATGAACAGTACTTTATTTGTGATAAGTACTATTTTGTTATAATATCATATTTACTATAATATTTACAACATGCCTGTCACTATCACACTTCGTAGGATGTGTTGCTTTCTTGGAGGTACCAAAATGGATTTAGGACGAAGTCAGCCGACTCCCCCTGAGAGAACACAAATAGGTATACGTACATTAAAAATGGTATTTCATACATAATGTATAGTGCACTGTGGAATAAGTACACTAAAAAGGATCCTGATCTACGATGGCCAATAAATGGGTCATTTGATCTTAGAAAGATTCAGTATGTGGAATGATGTGTGTTTAAGCGTAAAAGCAGACAAGATATGTTTGACTGTGTACGAATGTGGGAGAAAGAAGCGCATGAGAGAGTGAGGAAAGAGGAAGCTTTAGCAGAAAAATAACAGTGCAAAAATATCTATATGAAAGTGCTGGAAATGAAAAATTCAAGAAATGAAAGAAATAAAAGAGAAAGAGGATAAGCAGCGTTGTTTACAGGTAAATGGCCAATACCCTGTCCGGCGCCCCCTTTATCCTCTACTTAATTAGCGTCAGGATGATTTAATTTTGTTAGACCGATCTCCGCCTCCATATACTTTTCCCTCTGCCCCAGAGGATGATTCTGATGACGATAAATCTTACTCAGGTCAGGGACGGACAGAATTAGAAGGTAAACAGAAAACTTGCTCTTTCTTGATCACTGACCATGCGGCCTCTCTTAGATCTGCTGCCCGTAAAGCAGCTGGCGGTACCACCTCTGCTCCAGACATTATAGCATATGTTCAGCAATGGCCAGAATCAGAGCAGTTATATTTTGTAGAGTCATTTACTGGAGAATTATTAGAACATTTGAGGAAACATTGCAAATAATTTGAGCCTGTTGATATAAAATCTGATCATAAACAATTGAGTGACGGTCTTTTTCTCCTTTCCCAGGTGGCCGATTTAATTAGACGCGTGGTTAAACTACGAAATGATGCGTTCCTTTTGTGAGAGGAGAAAAAGGCAGCTGCTACTGCTGAACAAACAGTTCAGAGCCACAGGAGGAAGATCCAGGGACAGATAAGGATAATTTAGTTAATTAGAAACCAATGCATGAAGCTGCATCTTTATATGTCCCTCCTAGGGGTGCAGGAACAAGTGACAATAAAGATTCAACTGATGCAAAGGGATATTTTGTTTACAATTGGGTCTATACTCCTTGGAGTAGAGCGGATGTCATAGCTCTTAAAGCTGCTTTGCCTGACCCGCGGAAAGATCCGGCTCCTTTTTATGAAGAAGTTGAAGGAGCTATTAGTTCTTGCACTATGGCTTTGTCTGATATTGACATGTTTTTTGGGCTTATCTTACCCCTGATCTGTGAAGACCTATTCATAAGGTAGACGATTTTGGAGATATTTGAAAGGAAATCGAGAGAAAAGATGCAGAAAGAGAATCCGTACAGAAACTGCAACAAGATATATTAGGCATTCCAAAGGCTATAATAACTAAATTGAAAACCCTTATACCTCCTAAAAAGATAGATTGAACTATGGTAGTGTTCTGTAAGCAGAAAGTGGATGAGTCAGTTTCTGATTTCTTTAATTGTTTTGAGGAAACATTCCATGACTCTAGTGGGCAGTCTTTGACAGATGACACGGGCAAGAACATGTCGCCAGAAATAGCTAGTCGCCAGCGAGAGTTCATGGACTACATCTTCCCCAGTCTCTCTTTTGACTATGGTTCAGTATTATGTACGTCAGAAATTGGAAGAGAAGGGCAAGGAGGATAAAAAGGGTAAAGATTTAAAGACAAAAGTTATGTTAGCTCAGGTTTATGGTCCATTATAAAGAGGTGGTGGTAGAGGTGGACGTGAGATGTATCATCCTGGTGCACCCTCTTTCCCTCGAGCTACTTTGTCATTCAATCAGTGTGCTTATTGTAAGGAGATAGGACATTGGCGTTGAGAGTGCCCACTTTTGCATGGCAACAGTATCAGTGTGGTAGAGGACAAATGAGAAGCCACCCAGGGAATCTAGGGAATAGGGGAGGTATGAATAATTGCAGTAGGTTCGAAGCAGTAGAGCATACTCAGAATTCTTCTTATACTTTTGACAGGCAAAAACAATATCAAATGTCTGATTATTCGACTGATGATTTGAAGGATTCTAATTATGCATGGAAATGCCTAGGAAGGGGTAAGGAACCAGTTGAAATCCCAGTAGATCATAAGGATCCCTATGAAGATGCAAATGTCTTGGGTTCTACTGATCAGTTTCTGGTTGATACAGGAGCTGCTCGTAGCGCTCTGTCTAAACAATTGGTTTCTAGGGCTCCCCTGTGTGGCTTAACAATAACATTGGTAGGATTAGATGGGACACCTGATCTTGGCCCACTGTCACAACCACTTGCATTTCATGTTGATAAATTTACTTCAGCATGTCCTTTTTTGCTTTCCCTAACACACTGGACAATATTGTGGGTCTCGATATGCTCAAACATTTTTGTGCTACGATACGATGTTCCGCAGAAGGTGTGCGTGTTATTTTGAATGATAACTATCCCATGGTTGAGAGGTCTTGTCTCATTGGAGAAGATATTGCTTTGGCATCACTACCTAGTACCTTGTGGGCTACATCAAATACAGATGTGGGACAAATGGTTATCCCACCAGTCCACATTCAAGTAAAGGAAGGTGCTTTATTGCCACGACTTCCCCAATATAAAATATCTCGAGAAGGTGAGAGGCACTAATACGTATTGTTCAAGATCTGATTGGAGTGGGGGTTGTGGAAGAAGTCCCTTACAATATTTGCAATAGCCCTCTCATTCCCATCGTGAAATAAGACACTGATACTAAAATATACATGTTTATCATTGACTTACGAGAGGTTAATAAGATCGTAGTGCCCCAATACCCGGTAGTCTGACATTAGGACACTTCTTACCATGGTTCTTCTGACTGCTACTACATTTACTGTGATTGATTTGGAGAAGGGTTTCTTCTCGATACCTATTCATCCTGACAGCCGTTACTTGTTAGGCTTCACTTTGAATAATCGATCATTCAGATTATGGAGAGCTCCACAGGGGTATACAGAGAGTCCTAGTATTTATAGCCAGGCAACGAAAAGACAGCTTGATTCTTTCCCTGTGCCAAAAGGGGTGGCTCTCATACAATATGTCGAAGACATCTTGTTGGCTGCAGATACTTATGACCAGGGTGAAGAAGGAACACTGTCACTGCTCTCCTTTCTTACATCTCACCATAACAAGGTTTCTAGAAAGAAATTGCAATATTGTAGATATCAGGTTACATATTTAAGTCACCTCCTGTCGAAGGAGGGACGTGCACTCACACCAGACTGCATTCAAGCTATTTTAGAAACGCCTGTGCCCTGTACTCAGAAGGATGTTCGTGCACTGATTGGCGTTACTGATTTTTGTAGAGGTACAAAAGGGGGTTGGTGATGGACGGAGAATCTGAATCAATCAAACATTCACACCCAGTCAAAAGATCTGGGTTTAATCCATCACCGTTCTTTAGCCCACTCTGCCACCCCAGTGCAGACATGGCTATATGCAAATCAGTCTGACCCTGTGCCTCATGGGAACAGTCCAGCCCGAACTGCCAAGCCATGTCTTCCCTGGACCGGAAACAAGCTTCCGAGGAACGGTTTCTGGCATTCCAGCCATCTTCAGCCCGGCTTGCTTGAATCCAGTGGCAAAGTGAGCAAGGGACTCACGTCTGAGCATACCCTGCCACACTTATGGCGGCCAAAAGAGGTACAAAAGGGGGTGGTGATGGACGGAGCATCTGAATCAATCAAACACTCACACACAGTCAAAAGATCTGGGTTTAATCCATCACCTTTCTTTAGCCCACTCTGCCACCCCAGTTCAGACATGGCTATATGCAAATCAGTCTGACCCTGTGCCTCATGGGAACAGTCCAGCCCGAACTGCCAAGCCATGTGTTCCCTGGACCGGAAACAAGCTTCCAAGGACCAGTTTCTGGCATTCCAGCCGTCTTCAGCCCGGCTTGCTTGAATCCAGTGGCAAAGTGAGCAAGGGGCTTACGTCTGAGCATACCCTGCCACACTTATGGCGGCCAAAAGAGGTACAAAATGGGGTGGTGATGGACGGAGCATCTGAATCAATCAAACACTCACACCCAGTCAAAAGATCTGGGATTAATCCATCACCATTCTTTAGCCCACTCTGCCACCCCAGTTCAGACATGGCTATATGCAAATCAGTCTGACCCTGTGCCTCATGGGAACAGTCAAGCCCGAACTGCCAAGCCATGTCGTCCCTGGACCGGAAACAAGCTTCTGAGGACCGGTTTCTGGCATTCCAGCTGTCTTCAGCCCGGCTTGCTTGAATCCAGTGGCAACGTGAGCAAGGGACTCACGTCTGAGCATACCCTGCCACACTAATGGCGGCCAAAAGAGGTACAAAAGGGGGTGGTGATGGACGGAGCACCTGAATCAGTCAAACACTCACACCCAGTCAAAAGATCTGGGTTTAATCCATCACCGTTCTTTAGCCCACTGTGCCACCCCAGTTCAGACATGGCTATATACAAATCAGCCTGACCCTGTGCCTCATGGGAACAGTCCAGCCCGAACTCCCAAGCCATGTCTTCCCTGGAACGGAAACAAGCTTCCGAGGACCGGTTTCTGGCATTCCAGCCGTCTTCAGCCCGGCTTGCTTGAATCCAGTGGCAAAGTGAGCAAGGGACTCACGTCTGAGCATACCCTGTCACACTTATGGCGGCCAAAAGAGGTACAAAAGGGGGTGGTGATGGACGGAGCATCTGAATCAATCAACACTCACACACAGTCAAAAGATCTGGGTTTAATCCATCACCGTTCTTTAGCCCACTCTGCCACCCCAGTTCAGACATGGCTATATGCAAATCAGTCTGACCTTGTGCCTCATGGGAACAGTCCAGCCCGAACTGCCAAGCCATGTCTTCCCTGGACCGGAAACAAGCTTCAGAGGACCAGTTTCTGGCATTCCAGCAGTCTTCAGCCCGGCTTGCTTGAATCCAGTGGCAAAGTGAGCAAGGGACTCACGTCTGAGCATACCCTTTGCCCTTTGATATGCTCAGACGTGAGTCCCTTGTTCACTTGGCCACTGGATTCAAGATAGCCTGGCTGATGAGGATTATGAATCCGAAACCGGTCCCAGGATGCTTGTTTCCGGTCCAGGGAAGACATGGCTTGGCAGTTCGGGCTGCACTGTTCCCATGAGGCACAGGGTCAGACTGATTTGCATATAGCCATGTCTGAACTGGGGTGGCTGAGTGAACTAAAGAATGGTGATGGATTAAACCCAGATCAGTTGACTGGGGGTGAGTGTTTGATTTGTTCAAATGCTCCGTCCATCATCCCCTTTTGTATTACTGATTTTTGTAAGCAATGGATCCCTAGCTTTTCACATATTGTTAAACCTTTGTTGGCCCTTTTGACTAAAGACACTCTGATGCCACTCCCATGGATGACCGAATGCCAGGATGCTTTTCAGGCTCTATGTTCTGCACTAGTATTAGGCACTCTAGACTACACTAAGGCCTTCACACTCTATGGCCGGTTGCGCTGTCTCAGACACACTGTGATAAGCAGCGTCCTTGTGCATTTTTCTCGGCTGTCCTCGATCCAGTCCCTCGTGCGTTGTCTGGGTGATTTCGCTCTGTGGCAATGGCAGCTGTGTCCATACGTCAGAGTGAGGGAATAGTCTTGTCACATAGATTGCTTGTGTTAGTACCCCATGCAGTTGATGCCCATTTGACCCAAACCAAAATGCATCATTTAACTAGTGCTTGCTTGACAGGAAATTAATTGACACTTTTGGCCCCTCATATTACCTTGAAAAGATGTTCAACTCCTAATCCGTCTACTCTATTGCCATTCCCAGCTACTCAGTCCCAGTCACAAGAATACCATGACTGTATATTCCTTACTGAGGAACAGACAAAGGGTTGTATTGACCTGCAAGATACGCCCCTTTCAATTGTTGATGGGGAATTGTGGGTTGATGTGTCTTGTTTGAAACTGCCAGATTGCAAGACATCAGCTGCATATGCAATTACAACACTTCAGATGGTAGTTGAGATAGCTCGCATCCCACAGAAGTCAGCTCAGGCAGCTGAGTTGATAGAATTAACAAGGGTGTGTGAGCTTAGCACTGATTTGTCTGTTGACATCTACACCAAAAGCCGATACGCCTTTGGAGTGGCTCATGATTTTGGGCTAATCTGGAAGGAAAGAGGCTTCCTTACATCACTTGGGACAAAAATAGTGCACGGAGAATTAGTGCATAATCTTCTTACTACCTTGACATATCCTAAGAAAGTAGTGATTATTAAGTGTAATGCCCACAAGACAGTAACTGATAAAATAGGACAGGGCAATGCCTTCCAGGATCACACAGCCTGTGAGACTGCAATGCAGCAAAGTACTACATCAATGTACGTGGTTAAGTCCCAGGCTTACGTTGGCATGATGCAAGGCAAGAGGTGCTAGACATGCAGAGATCTGCCTCTGCTGAGGAATTAGACCAATGGTCTAAGGAGGGAACATTGGATTATGAGGACTGCTGGAGGAATAAAGACAATACCAAATGGAGATTGATAGTTCAGTCTTGTCTGATTTGTCTTCAGTATAATCCTGGAATGGGAACACGAACTCCTGAAGGAGGGCTTGCCACACCAACTGCACCTTTTGAGGTACTGCAGATTGATTATATCCAGTTTGAATTCTGTAATCACTTGAAGTATGTTCTAGTAGTGGTATGTGCCTTTAGTAAGTGGATAGAGGCGTACGCTACAAAAGATAATACAGCTCTTACTACAGCAAAGGTGCTTTTAAAGGAGTTTTTCCCCAGATTCGGTATTTGCCAACTTGTGTGGAGTGACAACGGACCCCATTTCATTGGGCAAGTTGTTGTGTATGTTTTGAAGGGATTGGGAACTTAGCAGAAGTTTCATGCTGATTTTCACTCACAATCAGCAGGGCTAATGGAACAATACAATTCTACCCTCAGGCTTAAGTTGGCTAAAATACAGGCTTTCACATCTCTGAAATGTCCTGATGAAGTGCCCTTGGCTTTGCTATCCATTAGATCAGTGCCACATACATGATCTGGCCTCACATTGTATGAGGTGGTGTTTGGGAGGTCATTGAATATTTGGGGGATTCCTAAGCCAAGTCCTATACATGATGTACCTTATGTGTTGATAAGCGACTACTTGTCTCAGTTGACTGACAGCTTGCTTTCTATTCATCAACAGGTTCTAGAAGCTCTTCCTGACAGGTCACAAGGTGATGGTCATGATCCAAGGCCTGGTGATCAGGTTATGGTGAAAGTGTTCAAGAGCTCGAACAGCCTGGAACCGAGGTAGCGCGGCCCTGAGCATGTGCTTTTGGAGACCAGAACTGCAGTCTGGGTGACCAATTGGAAGAACTGGATTCACTCCACCCACTGCAAGAGGGTGCCATCCACCTTGGTGGAGCCTGCTACACTGACCGATCATCGTGACATCCTGGGCACAGAGAGAGGCCAAGCTGTGTCACCTACAGATCCTGAGGAAGTCTACCCGGACCACACGATCCCTCGTGCATCTCGTTATCAGCTGCGACCCCGAAAACTTCGTTGTTGAAAGAGACTGGATAAGTTACTGTCCTCGGATAGTGAAAGCCTAAGTAGCAAAGGGGGGGACCGAATAGCGATACCTGTCTCAACCTCAGTGAAAAAACCAACGGCTGCCCAGGACCTTAGCGTGAAGATCTGCTTTGTTGTTCAACATTAAAATAAATATGTCTGCGGAAAAGAAATTAAGAGTTTGTAATCGAAAGATAATGTTCATTATTGGACTCACTTCAAATATTGCTCTGATGGCTATAATAACATGGATTGTAGAGAGGGTAGCCCCTACTCGAAATTTGCTGACTGTTACTGCTCCTGTCCCCATTGAGCATCATTACTTCTCCCTTTCCTATCATGAGCAGCAGCACAGAATGTCCTACTTCAACAATACTTTCATTCGAATGTTGCACCACACCCATGATGCTACGCACATTACCAACTGTTGGGTGTGTCGAATGATGCCAGCTCATCAGAAAAAGGGAGGAACGCCTTTTATACCTCTGCCATTTTCACATAAAATCTCCTGTGGGGCCTGGTTTGCGCTGCTATGGGCATCTGAAGTTGCTAATATTACTTATGCTGATGTAGGATGACTACATTTTCAACTTAAGTAAGTATGGTACCCTGATGAGGAAGGAAATCCACAAACTAAAGGAACTGTATGGGAAATGGAGGAGTATCGCCAAGGAAACTCCTCCATGCACTATGTTTTCCCAAACACTTGATCTGTCAAGGGTAATGAGCCTCCTGTTATAGCTGTTACCAGAGCACAAGCAGATCTGTGTGTGAACAGTATTGGAAGTATTCCCGTGGGGAAAAGCGACTGTACTCTGGTGCTAAATATTACTGGAGTATATGACCGTGCGATCATGTATATCACAGAGCAGGCCGAGCGGTGGGTGCATCTGCCCCTCTCCTTGGCGGATAGAATAGCAGTTGTTAAAATGTCCTTTCTCCCCAAGCTGCTGATTTTTTGTTAATATCCCTATTAAATTGAATATGGCACTATGCAATACTCTCCAGTCCACGTTAACAACATTCGTTTGGGGCAGAAAGAAGCCCAAGTGTAGGTGGGATCTTCTAGTGCAGCCATTGGAGAGGGGGTTTTGAGGCTCCGGATTTCAGATTATACTATCTATGTGCTCAGGCTCAATTTGCACATTATTGGCACTTCCCTCAGCACCACATGTGGCGATAGAAGGTGATGCAGTGCTTCCAATGGTGATGCAAGCAGTAACTCTGTCGGGGGGCACCGGTGGCCGCCAGAATGAGATTAATCCTGTACAATGTACGGCATGGGTTTGGCGTAAACTGGCGGAAAGAGCTCAACTATCTTATCTTTATGCTCCATTGCTGCCTCTGGCATCGCACCCGGATAGATCAGCGGCACGTGAGAAGCGAGCTCTCAGTGAACTGGCCAAAGTAGGTATCTTACGGTTAGGGGATCTATATACGAAGGGTCAATTTAAAGCACTGCAGGAGGCTCATAAAGGGGCGAACCAAGGCTTCATGTTCGACTTCACTTACACAAGAGTGTGGCAGGCCATTAAGGCTGTCTATCCAGACTACCCGACTGAACCTACAACTTTACGGGCATTACAGGCGATGCTGGCAGGAGAAGAGCGACAAGGTCTAATCACCAAACTTTACAATGCGTCTTTGCGAGAACGAATGCAGCAGGAGCACCCCTCATTTGTTAAATGGCAGGTAGTGCTGGGAAATGCTCTCACCCCAGATGTGTGGAATAACTGTTGTACCCTCTTTGGCCGCCTAACATCTAATTGTAACCTAAGAATAATTCATTTTAAATTTCTGCATCAATTATATTATACCCCAGTGCAGCTCTTTAAATATGGCTTGCGAGGAAATGCCAATTGTGTAAGTTGTGGCATGGCAGCCGCAGACTTTTTACATGTGGCATGGCAATGTATTGGTGTGTTTGCCTTTTGGTCTGACGTGACAAAACTGCTAACTGATATCATTCTGGAACCAGTACACTGCACTCCTGAACTCTGCCTACTGGGGTATGTAAAATGCTTCAAACCCTGCAACAGACGCATAGTTGCACTGTCTACCCTGTTTGTGAAAAGAGCTGTGGTGCAATGCTGGGGTGCGAAAACCAACCACTCCGACAAAAAAATAAATGGCTCCTTGATCTGCTGTACTACAAAACTCACCTACAGACTTATGAGGAGGAGTTGCCTGAGACTTCTCGCCCCAAAGACTTCTGGACCACGCTTACTGCATACTTGTTGACTAGACCAGACTTACTATAGATCTGTATGATGACTGCCAAAGTTTTTACGCATGTTTGCGCTGGTTCACGATTCTAGCTCACTCACGATCCTCAGTATTGCTCTATGGTGGGAGTTCACTTATGCCTTAATGCCCTCGTTGATGGATATATTTATTGGAAGGTCCTGTATCAGGTTGTTACTGCTATATTTTTGTATATGTGCAATTATTGAGCCAAATGTACGTATTTATTATTTTAGATCTCTATTGGTTTTGCCTGCGCGAAGGGTGGGGGGAGGGACAGTTGGGGGTTGGTTCTTATGACTCTATTGTAACAGTATTCTTGTTAACTGATGTCATTCTCTTGACGAAAATCAATAAACATATTAAATAAATATATATATATATATATATATATTTTTTTTTTTCACTGAAAAAAACATAGGTTTCACACCAGTTATAGTTAGCTGGAAGTTTTACTCGCATAAAACCATTGAAATTCCCACGTTATAGTTAGATGGACTCACTATAACTTGCGCGTGCAATGCACTGCTGATGACGTCACATATTACATCACTCATGACATGGTCAGTGACATCACTCATGACATCACTGATGACACCATCCAGTGAATGTGTGCCTTTCTGAAAAATAAATATTTTTATATATGTATATGTAAAAGTTGATGGAAGAATAAATGTTTAAATAAGTGTCTAAATTGATGGTTTTAAAAAAAAAATTTGATTGGTTAACTGGCTTATTAAGTGTATCTTAGTGAATACATATATTAGTGAGTAATGTTTAAATATTTAAATATATGTATTAGTGTTTCACTTTGTTTATAAGTGGCTGCATGGGTTGGTGAGTAGCTACATGTGTAGGTATATGGGTTATTAGGTTTTTTTTTAGTATCAGTATCAGTATGAGTGTTTGTATGGTTTGGTGGGGGTATTACTTATAACATAGATGCATGAATGACTGACTCTCTCTTTGTATGTGTTTTGAAGACAGCATATGTGCAGGACTGTATGGGTGGATGAGTGTGTATATGTGTGTGTTAGTGAGTGAATGACTGTCTCACTAGTGTCTTAATGAGCAACTACATATGTTTTAATCTAGTATATGTGAGTATTGGTGTATATAAGTGAGTATATGTGAGAGTGAGAGATTGTAAGAGTTCCTGTTTAAATAAGTATGTGTTTCTATAAGTGATTGTTTAAGAGAGTATGTGTAAGTTTCCTTAGAAGTAAGGTGGTAGTGTGTGTTTAGCTGTATATGCAAATAAATGGATGTTCAATAGTTTACTTGCATGTGTGAGTATGTGTGAGAGTAACCTTTGGATGACTGTTGGTGTGTAACAGGATGTATAGGTGTATCACTACATATGATGAGTGAGCATATGTATGAGTGACTATATAGAACTGTTGGTGAATGAGTGGATGTGTATATAGATGGTGGAATTATTGAATTGGTTGTTGTAACTGGTATGTGTATCTCCATTTTTTTGAAAATGTTAATTTCTATTTTTGAATATGTGTTTCATGGGTTACATTACAGTGAAAGGAGGTCTGTCGCTCTGTCACAAGGATGATGTCATCAGTGATGTCATGAGTGATGTCACTGACCATGTCATGAGTGATGTAATATGTGACGTCATCAGCAGTGCATTGCACGCGCAAGTTATAGTGAGTCCATTTAACTATAACGTGGGAATTTCAATGGTTTTATGCGAGTAAAACTTCCAGCTAACGATAACTGGTGTGAAACCTATGGTTTTTTCAGTGAATTTAATAGGTTTTTTAAATGCTAATTCCTAACTATAACTGGTGTGAAACCTATGTTTTTTTCAGTGAATTTAATAGGTTTTTTAAATGCTAATTCCTAACTATAACTGGTGTGAAACCTATGTTTTTTTCACAGAATTTCATAGGTTTTTAAAATGCTAATTCCTAACTATAATTGGTGTGAAACCTATGTTTTTTTCAGTGAATTTCATAGGTTTTTTTAATGCTAATTCCTAACTATAAGTCTCACTTTATAAGTAAGACTGTTAGAGCTCTAGTTGTTCTTTAGAACACTCTGGTACATTCTGTCATTGGGCTACAGTTGGGCTACATCTAGCTGATATTTGGGCTACATTTGCTTTTTTTTGTCTCTGGTGGCCATCTTTGGGCTTCATTGGGCTACATTGGGCTACATTTGGGCTACATTTGGGCTACATTTGGGCTCTAACATATATATAGCCCAATGTAGCACAATATATATTTGTTTCAAAGTTAATTTTCGTAAAAACCACTTGAGAATAGCAAAGGCACATTGGGCTACCAATCCCTACTATTTTTCCCAATTTCTTTTTTTTAAATTTCTTTTTTTTGCTATGGAGCGCTCCCGGTGCGTGCCCCGGGGTGCGCCCCAAGAGCGTTCTTTCATAAAGCGCCCCGGGGCGCACTCCGCGGAGCGTCCCATAAGCGCCAAAATCGCGAACGAAAACATAATCGTGACGTATCGCGTAGCCGCGTCCGCGCGATATGCACGGCGTAAGCGCACCCGGAAGCACTCGAGCGAATACGATCGCGCAACGTAGGCGTCCGACGCGCTTACGCGACGCGCCCCTGGTCGCGCCCCAGGGCGCGCCCCGGGGCACGTAGCGTAAGCGCGTCGGGTCATGTGACCAGAAAATAACACTTTTCATTGGTTCAATAATTTTTTTTTTCTAAATTTTGAGAAACCCACCCATTTCTCTCACTATTGATGTGCACTTGGAGAGAGCAAGAGGTGTTTTGTGAATTATCTACTCATTAATTTCCTGATCTACAGCAATGGCTGCAAGGGAGTCATCCAGCAGTGATTCAGATGATTTTGTGCAAGAGGACCCTCCTCACCAGAAAACAAAGAGCCACTTCATCTGGAAATTTTATGACATCCCTGAAGGACAAAAAAAAGTTAATGCAAGTAAAGTAACTTGTAAAATATGTGGCAGCATTTTATCCAGAGGCAATCCTCTAAAAAAATATAGCTTTGGAAATGCCAATTTAATTAGGCATGTCAAAAGAAGACACCCTAAAAATTATTCCAGGGAGAGTGTCAGGGAGCTGGCAGAGAATGCACGAAGAGATGGCGGCAGCACCTCCACTAGTGGGGCAACACCTTCTGGTTCAACACGTGCAAGAATGGTCCCTAACGTGCAGCCGGTCTTTGCAGGCATCACATTTTTATGCGTGGACTGTGACAAACTACTCTGTTATGGGGAGTAGAGCGTTGAACTCATTGCAATAAAGAGACAGGAACACCAATGCTCTACCCGTCCCTAAATTTTCTCATTTTTTTGCTCCTGTTGAGCAGTTTTTGAATCCCTGTTTTTGTTCTTCCCCTGTAAAAAATCCCCCAAAAATATAAAATCGTTTTAAAAAGTATAAAAAAATATAAAACAACAAAAACAAAAAAAGTTCTTTTCAGAACTACCTCCAATTTATAAAAAAATGCTATTTTTTTTTTTAAAAGTGTCATTCTTTTTTCTGCATGGTACGCTCCCCGGTGCGCGTACCGGGTGCTCCCCCCGCGCAAATAAAAAAAAAATTAGTTTTGTTGCCCCGTGGGGCCCTTTTATGACCCACACAACAAACCTAGGCGGTCAGGGGGTGTGTACCCTGCCCCCTTTTGCTCATTTGCCCCTTTGATTTTTACCACCTCAATCCTACCGAGGTACAAGATGACGGCCGCTGCGGACTGTTTCGAATGTTTCCAGACACCCGAGAGCCAATCAGCTTTCCGTACGCAAGTCGCGTGGCGCGCTTTGAGCGCTCCCCGGTGCGCGTACCGGAACGCGGCTCTAGATATATATATTTTTTTTAACCTAAATTACTCAAAATCCACTGGAGCACATATCTTGAGACATAGCAAAGGCACATCGAGCTACCAGTCCCTACAATTTTGCCAAGTTTGGTGTAAATCCATTCAGCCGTTCGGGCTAAAAGTGAAATCGACCGCCCTACGGAAATTAACATGGGGAAAACATTTTGGGACCCCCCTTTTATCTCGGACCCCGCTTGACGAATCCCCCCAACCTTTCAGGGAAGAACCGGAGCGCCGCGGGGCAAATTTGAGGAAATTTTCAGGCAGATTCGTCAACCGGCGCCAAAGTTATTCCAAATAGAATTTTGAGATTTAACATTGAAACAAATCCTAACTATAACTACCTACTGGCAACCGCCAGTAGGTAATGTGTATATATATATATGTATATATATATATATATATATATATATATATATATATATATATATATATATATATATATATATATATATATTACTAGAGTAAACAACAGCAGTTTTATGTCATCATACAATCATTATTTTATATGTAGGAATAAAGGATACTACCATCTGCCCATTGGTTGGTCAGGAATTGCTATGTGTACTTTTTGCTACCACCTGTGTTTTTAGCTCCTTCAACCTACCATAAAGACTATAAACTGTGCAATGACATTTCTAAGGGCTGATCAAAAAGAACAATAACTCATGATGAGGTGGATCAGACTGACACTGCACTGCAGCAATATGTTGACTTTAATGTGGGACTGTTCTTCTTTGGTTCCGCCTTTAACAGCAGAAAGATCAGGCACTTGACATGTGTTGTAGCAACCAAACAGCTATGGCACCAGAAGAACTGCACATTGCAAAGATTGTGGCGCTTCAGAGCAGACTGCGTTACAAAAAGGGGGGTTGAACCATGCAGTCACGGGGACCTGGGCGCTATGTGGTACATATGTAAGAGGGGTCCCCGCAAGGAAGGTGTATTGTAAAATACATACACTGGAATTATTTTAAGGCAAACAATAAAGCAAAAAAAATGTAATAAAGCAATTTTTCGATTGGTATTGTGATTTATTACCAAACACTTCAGTAACGTTGAGAACGCGGAGTGAGCCAGATCTGTGGACCTCTCACTCCGTGTTCTCAACGTTACGGAGTTTGACTGAATGACCTACGTAGACGGCGCTGTCCGCTCATTTACCTGTAAGTATCTGTCAGCCCGCAGCGAGTATCTCAGACTAGGAGATTCACTCGTCCCGCATATTTGGTAAACAATTCTCCTCCCTTTAGTTTACTACAGGAGTCTATTTACAAAAGCAGATAATTTGTTTTCCTGCATTGTGCCAGACCCGTGGATCCCTTGAAGGTTCGATTTTCAACAACCCAGAGGTATAGTTCACAATCCCCATATGGCTAGAGTCTCAATTTACACTGTTTTGACTAACCTCTTTAATTTCCAAGCGTGGCTTCCTAATGTTGGTAACCATGTTTGGCCAGCATTGTTGCTGATCCTTAAAACCAATTGTCTCTACCACTGTAGGGTGAAAGTTTAGTCACATTAGTTTGTATAGCTTTTTGATTCTTCTGAATCTTACCGATTGTTTGTCTCCTCTCCAGTTGAGGCCCCCACCTTATTTGATTGACCACGACTTCCTAGCGTGGCGTTCCTTTCCATGTACGGAGCCCGGCTGGGCCGTACTCCATGGTAATTTTGTCTTTAATTAATCCCTTTGTCTATACGTTAGATAGGATGATAATCTTCGTCCCTACCATGTTCTAAAGTTTAATTACTTAACATTTTCTCATACAGAATTGCCCCACCCCCCTCTCCCTGTGTGACGTCCTGATGAAGATCCCGTGAAAGGACTTTAATTAGCCTGCAGATAGGGGTCGAAACGTCGACTGTTTTCTTTTCGTTGAAATTCCGGCACACCCCCGATTCATCTAATATTCAGATGTGACCGTTGAATGTTATCTAGTGAAGATGCCTCAAATTTCGCCTTGTACTTGGGCATTTGTACTATAATTGTTTTTATAATGTCTCCAATTTTGTAATACATTTGTTACCTTCTTGATACTGTGTTACTTTTCCTTGTCCTAACACTCCTTTGAGCACTACTTTCCCTCCCTCCCTCTCTCTCTCCCCCCCTGGGGCTTGCAATTACAATTTTATGTGATTATATACTGCCACTGGCAATCACGTAGTGTTTGGTAATAAATCACAATACCAATTGAAAAATTGCTTTATTAAATTTTTTTGCTTTATTGTTTGCCTTAAAATAATTCCAGTGTATGTATTTTACAATACACCTTCCTTGCGGGGACCCCTCTTACATATGTACCTCAGAGCAGAATTGTCCTCAACGTCGTGTTGGCTGATCGTGGTGGTACATGTTGCATCATTGGGAGCAACTTATATTTACATCCCTGATCACGCCCCTTCAATTTTTGATGCAATCTCTAAATTGCATAAGAAAGCTGCTAAGTTCTTCCCGATTCAGGAACATGAACTTTAACTGGCTTGTTATGAATGTTGTTCATTACCTGAGGCTGGAAACTGTTGACAGTTCTATGTATATTCTTTGTTATCCTACTGTCATGCTGTTTATGTATACAATGTGGCCCAATGCTTTGTTCCCTTTGTGTCTCTGCTTGTATACCTACCAAATGCAACGTTAAGAATGTGAAAGCCCGCTATGTATTAGACCAAAAAGTTAATGAGATGATGCAAATCGACATACAAGATGTTTTCCTTGTTCCTTCTAAATCATAGAGATTTCTTCAGCTAATGCTAAAAGGTTTGTCTGTGGAAGTTGGCAGAGATTGCTGTTAGTATGAGCTGAAGCCATTTTGTTTGTGGTTTCCATTTTCGTTAAGCCACCTGTTTGCCATGTGCTTTCTCGTCTTCACTGTTGCCTGCTTCTCTATTTTGCCTGAGTCATCATCTATGGTTAACTCCTTCAGCACTGAGCCATAGCACTGCATATGCTCAGAAAGGCCTGTAGCTGCTAGAAAGCACCTGTCTTAAATGTAACTGTCAGGCTAGCTTAACTGATGCCAGCAACTATGTAACTCATCCCACTCTGTTGACTAAGTGATTCTCATGTACCCTTATATGTGAATATCTATTCGTGTGTACACTTGTACCGCCTCTTTTTGAGCCTTCACGCTTACTCAGCTACAAACTGGAAAATAAAAGGCCCATGGTTTCTGTACTCCATGTACTGCCTCATATGTTGCCTGAGGGTTATTTATCGATGTAGTCCCACTCATGAGGCTAATAAATTACTTCATTGGTATTACAGCTTCCGTGCCAATCTCTATTTTGTTAGTCCGAGGACTCGAGTATGCAGAAGGGCGAACCCCTGCACCAGTGAACCCCTGAAAAGGCTCACTCCCACAGTAGGTGCCCCCAACCCCCAAGAGAAAGGGCCCAGGCTGAAGGGGGCCTCTACAGGCCACCAATGTCCCTTTTCCCCAACTTGTTCATGGCGGGTTAACCGCCATGACCATGCGGGCGGAAAGGGATTTCCTAAGACCAACGGTGGAGCCTGGAAGGCACCACCCCAATGCTGACAAATGTTGCTGCTCTGAAAGTTGGTCAGAAAATGATAGCCTGTTGGAACGGCCATGCTTCACCAACGCTTCCCCCCACCATCATAATATGGCAGGTGGAAAAGCTCTGTGCGATGGCGGAAGGCCCGCCACTGACAGACTGTCAGTGGCGGGCCTTCTGTCATCGTAATCAGGGCATTTTTTTCCAGAGATCTTCAGGAAGCAGTGAAATGTCAGAAGGAGGCCCACTATATTCCTCACTTCTGTGTCCCTCAGATCTTCCCAGATCTGCGAATACCAGTTAAGGTGTGTTAAGCTTCTATGCAACTAATATCACATTCTTTGCCTGCTGTGGTGCAGACCTGTCACAAAAAGTGGATTTCGAAATGGTTTGTTAGGGGTTGGAAGGATGGTAGGATGCCAGGTATGTTCGCAGTTTTTGGGAGCTTGATCTGTAGGGAGGTGGGATGGCAAGCCAGCAGCTATTCATTTCTCTTAATTATTAAGGGCTGAGAGAAGGGGAATCCATACAAAGGTGATGGAAAAAGGGGCGTGGAAGGTTAAAAGGAAACCATGTATATTTTTTAAATGTACTGGATCGTACTGTCAGGTTTTGCAAATCTTCAACTTGTCTCCAATATTTTTTTATCAATTTGACTGAATTGGTTTAAATACCAATATTGGGTTCTATAAATTAATATTAAAATTTACTAATAGCAACACCTCTGCACATGTGAAATTGTGGTCAGTGGAGATTCATTCAGCAGTATGTGACAGTGATTAAACATCTATGGAATACAGGCATTATGGTTGACTGGTTCTGCATTACACAACTTTCATTAGGAGAGAAAGGCAACTAGTATTGAATCTCTGATGGTGCAGTTCCTTGCCAATATTACCCTACATTTTATGGCAACAAAACCATCTAAGATATTTGGGCCCAGACTAGCTAAATTATCATACAGGGCATCTGTCACAAATGCAGCACTAAGCTGCCTAATAAGGAGTGAGCAGGAGAGCGCAATATTTACAGAAATATGGCACTCTCCTCCCCTCTCCCTAGAGCTGGCGCAGTAATGCCATGTACACACTTTTACACCATATTGCATGGGTTTCAGTGTGAGTCTAGCATTGGTTTTGTACCGAAAGGATACCCTTCCAGTACAAAATACTATGCTTAGACTAACTTTAAAACGTTTCCCATCTTTTATGTGTGCTGTAAAGTGCAGCACACATACAAAGTTGGAAGCAAAAGGAGAAATAGAAGTATTTCTCTGTGATGGCGCCTAGTTGAAGTAGATGCTATTTATTTATGTAGAACCCTGTCTACTTTCATTAGTAAATAGGGTTTTGCATCAGAAACCTTGGGTGGTTGCATGAGAACGTCCTGCACCACCCTTGGAATGCACCTCTGGCCCTAAGAAATGCAAAGCAGCGCATATGCTTTGCTCTACTTTCAAGTGATTTTCCAGCACAAAACACCTTTTCCGCTGGAAAGTACGTTACTGAAAATAGATTTTGCGTCAATTTGCGTAATTTTCGTGATGCAAACAGTCACTAAATATTAGTAAATATACCCATTATTTTCTAATTTGAAGTTGGTTTAAGATATTCCCAAAATACAAATATGAGGTATGTTTCTGGAGCACCTTTACATTGTGGCTTGTACAACTGGAATTTTGCAAAGGAGTCAAAATGTAAAATTTCACCAAGAAGCAATGTTTGCCCTTTTTGCAAAGCTTGACCCTTTGGTCAATATCCCAGCAAATAAATATTTTTGCTGAAGAATTTTCTCAGAAAACATTTTATTCAGTGGGTAGAGAACCCTTAGTACAGCTCTGAGATTTGATGACATTTCCAGTGGCGGCTATTGAACTTGGAAAGTGGTAGGGTTAAAGTACATGTCTTTGGGCCTAATTACAATGTCAGTTGGAAAGGCTCCGAATGGCATTCGTTTTGATCGAAGCTGTGTTGGAAGTCATGTTTCCGACCGACTTGGGAACATTTCAGACCGACGGATTACAATACAAGGTAGTCGGTCGGTCAATCCGAATCGGTTCTGAATGACATTCGGAGAGTCTTAGTCAGTCGGAGCTTATTCGTAGAGCTCTATGGGCCGCGTTTCCCACCGACCAATCACAATGTCGGATCCGACAGCCGATCCAACTCTGTCAGTCTGACACGGATCTGCTGTCAGAAACCGGATTTGGGGTGCTGTAGCAGGTCCTCCTTCACCCGGGGGCCTCCAGTTGGAGACCATGGGGGTACCCATGGGTCCCTTCTTTTCAAACATGCACAGTGTGGCAGGCACCATGGGATGCTCACCACAGGGTGCAAGGTTTTCTGCACCCTCCCCTTTTTTTAATTGAAGCATGTGTTGTCGGTCGGAACACAGGCTCCGATTGAAGTCAATGGTGTTCAGAACCATCCTAATCAGTCGGTCGGACTCCCTGTACCCGAGTTGGTCGAAAACCCTTCTGACAAGGAGTCAGTTGGATAGCTTTCCAACCAACATCGTAATGAGGCCCTTAGTTTGAAGCTAATGACGGAAGTTAACAAGCCTCATGTGCTTGCAGTGGATTTGAGGATTGGTCCCTCCTAGAAGTGTCAAAAAAAATCTGGGGCCAATTATGCCGTTTTGCAGCATAATTTTCACATAAATCGGCTAAAACCCAGGTCTTGTAAAGGGGCAGTAATGAAAGTTCTAGCAACTCTGAAGTGTGCCAGGCAGACTTTACCCTACACAGGGCAATTAAAGCTCACCCACCCAGAAACATCCTTGAGCAAATGAGGGCAAAGCACAATTTCTCTAACAATTGGCTAACACGTTATACATATTGCAACAAGTTAAACCAGGGTTCTGCAAAGTCAGACCTGGAGTGCAGGATCCATACCAGATTTTTGAGATAACTACATTTATCTAATTTGGATATGCTTAAAATCTGGCATGGATCTCTCCCTCCAAGACCAACTTTGGAGAGCCCCGACTTAAACAAAAACCTAGCTTTTTTCAAAATGTAAATCAAATCTTATAGGACACACTTTTTCCATCTTGCCAAATACAAATATATTCAAATCCACTAGTTAGAAACTCACTCGGAAATATCATAGGGACACCTGATCAAGGAGCAATTTGTGACCCCATCATGTATATGAAGCCCTATATAAAATAGAGATGGGTGAGCCACTAAACGCGTGTGTAAGAAGCCTGCCTCTTCATCATCTTGATATTTGCTTGGAACCTCTGAGCCTAAAATGAGCTGAGCTGTGACAGGAGGCAATGTGGCCTTGTGACAACTGCTGCCAACCATGTAACATGGGGAACCAGCTTCAAATCCCCAAAAATCTCCCTATGCCAATCAAACGGTGTAAAGCAACATATGTCTGCTGTGAAGCACTGTTATGTCCTTCCTTGGCAAGGTTTGCGCTCTGTATAACTGTCAAAAATAGATTGTTGAATATGATTCTGTTTGTCACATAAGCTTTAATCTCATTTTTCAAGAGTTAAGGAAAAAACACTCACCTTTGATGTCAGAAAGAGATGCCCATCTAGTGGCTGAAATGCACATTGTAAAACAGGAAAATCTTGGATCAGTACTGGCTACCCTAATCGATTGAATTGTGTAGTGCTAGGTAAATACTTGATTTCAACAACCCTCCTTATTGGTAATTACTACCTAGGAGAGCACCTTTAAATATGTAAGTTCAAGATGTGCACTCTTCACAAATGTCATGCGTTTCATTTAATAGCCTATGATGTTGCAACATCTATTTTAGGAATCTATGTGAGCGAATGGCAACTGACCACTCTTAGTTCACTAACACCTATGTCATCAAGGTGGAAGCATGTTTAAAAACTACCACTTTTATAAAATTCTTCTGGATGTAGATATGTAATCTAATGTACTAATGTCAAAGTCTTCTGGTGTTCCAGAAATACACTTTTTTCAAATTTTGAAGGCACATTATCACATTCTAGCATTATGTTTGTTGTATGATGTACAGGCTCTCAGAGACGGAGACGATCCTTGGCTCGACTGTCCCTGTTAATTTTTAGGTCTCGCCTAGGCAGGGCTTGCGCTGCTCATTGAGACATGCAGTATATACTACAGAGGGGAAACTTATTTTAAGCTCCGCCCACTCTCCGCCCATCTTTTGGATAGGCTTATATACTAAATGCTGCATTCTGATTGGTTTTCAGCTTGTTAGTCCCTCCTACTGATGGCCATGTTGTCATTTGTGTCCTTACGTAGTAAACAACGGGAGAGTAAGGGTTGTAATCGGGAATGTACTCCCAGTCCCTTAGGGTCATATATTTATGTAACAAAGAGAGAGTATCCCTAGGACACAGAGTCCTAGTGATCAGTAGTGGATGGAGAGAGATGCAGAAAAAAGAAGAAGAATCCCTTCTTTTTATATAAACCACTCACTTACCAACCTAGTGGGTGACATGCTTCATCATCGGGATCCACCTGAGTGACCGAGTGCCACTCAGGTGTGTTTCGACGCTGTAACTACAGCAGAGCTGCTTTTTGTGCTTTGTGAAAGTGTAATATAAGTGAGTGAGTTAAATGGTGTCTATTATGAACTCCCTGTTCAATTTATTCTGGAGTCATAAAGCACAGTTAAAAACAGGTGGGATACTTCTACTGGCATGACTTGACCAGAAAGTATCAGTATTGTCGTGAGAATATGGTCAACATGTTTCAACCTTTTGTAAAAATTTCTAAGGTTTTCGTCAGGACCAAGTGCGTTGAAATCGAGAGGTATGCGCACGCTAAGGCGCACCCATCTCTGACTCAGCAAAAAGCTGGACCCTGTACTTACGGTTCAGCGCCCTTACAGCCTTCTGTGTAAGAGAATCAATCTGAAACAATAGAGCAAAACATAAAGGTTGCACAGTTATATAAATTTTTTCATTAGAGTGGGTTGCTCCATTCACATTTTCATCTTATCTCCGTGAGTGTGTGCTGGAGGAATTTTTTGTAAAACTCATATGTCAGTAATATTTGACAAATTGATCAGGCAATCATGCCGTGGTGCATCTTTAAACTAAGGTGCAGTCTCATTCCACGTTAGGAATTTATCATGTGCAAGCTTTCTATACCCACTTGTTACCAGCATTTCAGGTTGGTGTCAAACGCTCCCCAAATTTCTAGGAGCAGTTTAGACTAGTCACAAATGTGTTTTTTTCAGTGTCACTTAATCATGCCTAACAAGATCGTGCACTGTAGATCAACAGACAGGGGTAATGAACCAAGGCTATCAGCCTAAAAAGCATGCCAAGAAATGTAAACTTACGAAAAACTAAATACATTTTCTCCTCATGGAGACCGTGGGGGGCCTGTTACAAAAACAATCTGTTGGTAGAAAAAAAAGGTGCAAATTGCAGGGTCAAAAGTGGCAGAGTACTGTGTCAATATCGGCAGACCCGTTTTTTTCAAAAGCAATTGTTCCAGACCGTGTCTAATTGAATAAAGAAGTATCGCGGTGCCCACTCGCTTCTTTCATAGACAGCGTGTTGTTAGAGTCTTTTCAAAAGATGGGGTCTGTAGCATTCGACCAGGATTTTGATCAACTGTGTTTAGTTAAATAAAGAAGTATTGCGGTGTGCCCACCGGCCTCTTGCATAAACATAGTGTTGGTGAGATATTAGCAAAATGCAGCTGACTGTGTTTAGCTTTATATAGAAGTATGGCTGTGCCCACCTGCCTCTTACATAAACATTGTGGGCCTCATTTATGAAAAGTGACGCATCGCTGCGTGAAAACAGCGATGCGTCACTTTTCACTGCGCACTCCTTGCGACACCAATGATGCGTCATATTTAATGTATGACGCATCATGTCGCAAGGACTTACAGATACGTCAGTATTTCTGACGTATCTGTAAGGGCAAAAGTGACGCATTGCTGGAGTGTGCCACAAAAGTGACGCAACTCCAGCAATGCGTCCTTTCACATGGGGAAAGCGGCATGTGAAAGGGCTTGCGTCAGTCTTACGCCTGCTGTGAGGCAGGCGCAAGATTTTGACGCAACAGCATCCTAAAAGTGACGCAGTGAAATCTCATAGATTTCACTGCGTCACTATTACGAGGCTTTTTGCGGGGGAATGCCCCCTCTGCATACATTATACCTGACGCAGGTATAATGTGGCGCAGGGGTTTTAAAAGTGACGCATCTACCTAGATGCGTCACTTTTTAAATATGGCGCAACAAGGCGTATTTTGTACGCCGCTGGTGCGTCACAAAAAGTGACGCACCGGCGGCGCAAAACTGACGCAAGGCCTCATAAATAAGGTCCCGTGTTGGTAAGATATTGACAATATGCGGTTGACACAGATTCTAGCATTTGTGATGCAGAGAAGCGTTTTCTAATTCTGTAAAGATACATCGCAGTGCCCAAATGCCTGGTTCATATTTACTCACGTGAAGTAACGGTTAGGGTGACCAACCGTCCGTAAATTTCACGGACAGTCCGTAATTTGGGCCTCACGTCCGTTGTCCGTGAGGAAACATTTTACGGACGCCTTTTGTCCGTAATTTTGGCCCTCACAGGGAGCAGCACTGCTCCCCTGTGAGAGGCCTCACCTTCCTGATGGGGCGCCTCGCGCTCCTCCTTGAGCAAAAGAGCAGCCCCTCCCCGCCCATTGTCATTCTGTATGGGGCTGATGATTGCCACAGACAGAATGTCAATGTGGCAGTCTGGGCTGGTAAATCCTCCTGCCTCAGTGTACATCAGGGCATTCTGTAAAATAAAAGGCAAAACGCTAATGCTGCAACTTAGCAAGGTGAGAAAACAGTGTATATAAAGAAGCCTGTAAAATAAGTGAAAGAGAACAGGTTATCTTTCTTTCACTGTCTCATCATTTTTTAACTGAAGTATTTTCAATATTATATCCAGCAAAGCCATGGTTGCTGCTTTTTTAAGCAACTAACAACCATTGACAAAGCCAATAGTCCTGGTTTTTGTTGGTGTAATGATACTTGCTGTATTATATATATATATATCTGGATGCAAAGACATAAACAACATAATACCAGCCGGGAGGAACACTACGCTAGCGCTGATTTTTAACCTAGGTGCTTAAACTACGCCCTTAATTACATCGAACACCCCCTTTGAAGAGACCCCCCAGTTTTTTTGCCCTGGAAACAACACCATGTCACAGTCACCTCACGTCCTGGCACGGTGCATCAAGCATGACTCATGACTTCTACGTTTTCAGACTGTCTATGTGCAGGGGCATAGTGAACTTTCCCTCACCCCACCCCTTGCTTTAGGAACTACAGCAAGGTGAAGTTCTTGATGGGCCTCTTCTGTCTCCAACTCTGTAGACAAAGGCTCAGCTCATAATGTGAAAAGGTGGGTGAGTAAAGGAATGTGTGAATGGCTGGATGGATGACTGAAAGGATGAATGGATGAATGAAAGGGTGAATGGATAGATAAAAGAAAGGATGGATGGATGAGTGGAAGTATGGATGAGGGAAAAGGTAAATAGATGGATGTATGGGTGGAAGGGTAGATGGATGGGTAAAAGGGTGGATGGGTGTATGAAAGGATGGATGGATGAGTGAAAGCTTAGATGATGGGTGAGTGAATGGGTGAATAGATGAGTGAAAGGATGGATGGATTGAATTGATAAGTGAAAGGATGAGTGTATGGATGGATGAGTGAAAGGGGTAGATGGACAAAAGGATGAATAGATGAGTGAAGAAGTGAAAGGGTGGATGGATGAGAGAACGGATGGATGGATGAGTGAAAGGATGGATGAGTAATAGGATCAATGGATGGAATAAATGAATGGATGAGTAGATGGATGGGTGGATGATGGATGGATGAATGGATGGATAAGTGTAAGGGGGATGGAGAGAGAAAGGGAGGATGAATGACTGAAAGGGTGAATGGGTGGAAGCATAAGTGACTGGGTGGATGGATGAGTAAGTGAATGAATGAATGACTGGATGGGTGAAAGGGTAAATGGCTGGATGGATGAGGGAGTAGATGGATGGGTGAAAGAGTGGATGGATGACTGTACGGATGGATAGGGTGAAAGGGTGGGTAGATGAATAATGGATGGATGACTGAAAGGGTGGATGGAGGGATGGATGAGTGTAATGATGGATGGAAGGATATATGGTGGATAGGTTTGCAAATGGTTGAATATGTTTGTATATAAATGGGCACATAGATGAAAGGACAGAATGAATGGTGAAAGACTGAATAATAGATAAAAGAATGATTACACCTTGTAGCACCCATTATCTTAAGTAGCATTTCCTATACATTGACTTTCACGTAAATATGAGTCATTGTCTCTACATAATCTGTGTGATGTAACGCACTCCGACACCCTGCCCTACATAATTGGGATGAGTAACACTATAAGAGAAATTAAATACACATGAGAGACGGTCTAAGTGAAGATGAGGGGCACCATTGGCACCATTGAAGGGTGATAGCAAGGCAGGACTGGCCGGACTGGGCATCGGGTGTTTCCCTGGGAGGCTGGAAAGGGGGGGGGCGTTTTGTTACAGGGGGTAGGCACTCCAAAGTTCCTTATATATCCAGATATCCAGTAGTTTTCAATCAACAATAAAAGCAGCTTCACTTATATTCAGGTGTGGTTCACCATTGTCTGATGATTAATGTACCAGCTGGAGTGAGATGCAAATTTTGAATTGTCTAAGGCAGCAAGCCGCAGCCATACTGAAAAACTGTGAAGTGCATGATTGTCTCAACCTAATATAAACCTATTTTGACTTGTACTTAGATGGTTGTCTATTTACTTACATATATACTATTGCGCGACCACCTCTGACGTATCTGTAAAACTTACCTTTTGTCCCGAAGTTTTGTTCTGAATTTTGAGCTCCTGTCTTGAATTTGTGTCCTGAATTTTGACCCTTTGTCCTGAATTTTTGCACTCACCGTCCTGAATTCGCACCTATGCCAGTTGGTCACCCTAGTAACGGTGCGGCCCGCCAGAAACCCACTCGCTGCCCTCGCGGAGTCCCGAAGATGTTGAGGGGACCCTGGCATGTGCTTAACTGCATTCTTTCACTCAGACAGCGGCCAACTCAGAAGCTCGCAGCGCGCCTAGGTGAGCGTGCTGAGCGTGACGGGAGATGAAGGGACCGGGGTAAAACTGTATACGCTCCTCATGGAGTGTAGGGACCTGGGCCAAATGTATGACTCCTTCAATACAGTATAAACTTTATTAATTCTGCCTTTCATGTTGTGTCGTGGTAGACAAATTATATGTGTTAATGTGGCATAAGTTAATAAACTCAATTGCAAGTGAAAGGGGTATCACATCATTCCCTCGTATTGATTTAATGGATTAATGATGCTAAAATGGCACGCTATAGATTTATGATAATCAAATGGCACATTACTGGGACCAAGTGTACAACGCTATCTGTCATAATTAAGGATTTCAGCACACAACGCTGTCTGTCGTAATTTGAGGACTTAGGGCAAATGTATGGCTACTTCCGTAGTGTTTAAATCTTTTTAATGTCATTTTCGTTGTCCTATGGATGTCAGTATCTAGATGTTCTACCCTTTCCTGAAAGGCAGCAAAGTACCTTGAGCCGTAGATATCGGCCAGTGTTATCTGATCCTACCCTCCAATTCGTTTTGTTTAAGTGAAGGGCTCATGTTAGAATATACTTTGAGAAGTGAAATGTTGTTGTTGAAAGACCAAACTGAGGCCTTCACCTCTGTCTCACATTGTTCCAGGGTATGTTATCATTCAGGCCATTGATGTTGGTGGCTAGTCTGTATACCCAGCATTTTTCCTTCTCAAATAGACATTGTGTTATCTTTGGTCCAGGTTTCACAACCTCTATCACTGCCCATCTCATATCATTGGTGGTATGATTGCAGGTGAGGAAATTTTCGGCCAGTTTTGTGGTGGCTTTTTTGCACCAAATTGTGCTGCGGTGTTTACAAATTCGTTGTTTGACCTTCCTCCCGGTCATACCTACATAACGTAGCCCGCACAGGCAGGTTATTAGGTACACCACATTGTTACTGTTGCAGTTAGTGTGGCACATTTGTGTCCAAATTTTATCCTTTTCCAGATCCAGCGTTTTGGTTCCCGTGGTCAAATGACACACACTGCAATTTCCACATGGGTAGTGACCAGAGATTTTCGGTAAACCCAACACGCTAAGTACTGTTGTAGATTCCTCTGGTGCCTCCTGTCTAGGACGAGTGTTGACAAGAGTGTCCCTGAAACTCCTGGCTCTTTTGTAAGAGAAGAGCGGTTTTCCCATTTTAGGTGTCCGGTGTTAAGGATGCTCCAATGTTTGTTTATGGACTTTGTTTATGGACTTAATTACTTGATTGGATAGTGTGTTGTATGTAGTTACACACGTAAGTGGCGGCTTTTGCTAAGTTCTAACTTTGTCTTCCAGGAGTGCCTCTCGTGGTTGGTTTCTGGCCCGTTTCTGGCATTTGTTTAGTATGTAATCCGAGTAGCCCCTTTCGGAAACTTTCTGGTTGCGGTAATCCTGTAACTTGCTGCAATTTCTTCTCAGTCGCAGATACTGGCCATATGGGAGATTTTCTATCTCAGTGCCCTTGGATGGAATCTCTCGTATCTGAGAGAGTTGTTCTTCGCTGTGGGTACTTGTTTCCAACTTACCTTCTTCCTTAGTGATGACTAGGTCAAGAAATACTTAGTCGCTTTGTCGATTGAGGGAGTGAACCTCAGATTATGATCACAGGTCTTGATCCATGTTATGAACTCCCTCAAATGAAAAAAATTATGTAACTGTGCAACCTTTATGTTTTGCTCTATTGTTTCAGATTGAGTCTCTTACAGAGAAGGCTGTAAGGGCGCTGAACTGTAAGTACACAGTCCGGCTTTTTGCTGAGTCAGAGAAGGGTGCACTTTAGCGTGCGCATACCTCTCGATTCAATGCACTTGGTCCTGACGAAAACCTTTGAAATTTTTACAAAAGGTTGAAACATGTTGACCATATTCTCACGACAACACTGATACTTTCTGGACAAGTCATGCCAGTAGAAGTATCCCACCTGTTTTTAACCGTGCTTTATGACTCCAGAATAAATTAAACAGGGAGTACATAATAGGCACTTTTTAACTCACTCACTTGCATTACACTTTCACAAATCACAAAAACCAGCTCCGCTGTAGTTACAGGTGTCGAAGCACACCTGAGTGGCACTCAGTCACTCAGGTAGACCCTGATGATGAAGCATGTCACCAACTAGATTGGTGAGTGAGTGGTTTATATAAAAAGAAGGAATTCTTATTCTTTTTTCTTCATCTCTCCATCCACTACTGATCACTAGGACTCGGTGTCCTGGGGATACTCTCTCTTTGTTACATAAATATATGACCCTAGGGGACTGGGAGTTCATTCCTGAATAAAACCCTTACTCTCCCGTTGTTTACTACTTATCTGAGGTAGCCCACAGCTGCGATAGTCCTTCTTTGCGAAAGTACCATTATTCCTACAGACATGGGTGAGAACCAAGGCTTATCCTTCAACAATGAAGAGGTAGAGGCTATTCTAGGCGAAACCTTCGTGTTTGCAGACTCCAGTATAGTGCAAACCATTGAACAAACTACTGACTGGGATAAATGATCAGAAATGAAAAGGGACAGAATCCGGACCATTTTACATGGCACAATACTGAAAGAATACTTGAGAAATAACGCCACACCAAGGGGATTACTTGTAACTAATGCACAACAGATCTTCCTGATCGATCCTACATTTAGAAAGGACTGGGCCAAGATTGCGTGGCACTGTACTTGCGACTGGATGGTACTCATCATAAAAACCTCTGTCAGGTTGTCTGAGGCCATACTCGTAGAAATCCAACAAACTGAGAGCAACATAAGAACCACAATTACTGGCTATAAAAAATTACTGGACAAAATAAATAAAGTACTGAATGAGTACAAAGAAAATTTAACTCAGCAAAAAGCCCAGAAATTTCACAAAGACCTCAAAAGGTTTTCATATTGTAAGACATACCCCTACTCTGGCCCTGACTTCAAGCCACTAACCAAGGGAGAGAGAAATTCTGAAGCATCCAGCGATGACAATCATAACTATATTTAGTTTTTAAACTTATCCAGCTGGACAGAGGTTTACTTTTTGATCAAAAACACAGTTATTACAACAAATGCACAAGGCAGGGCACAAGCCCTGACACCCTTCAAACACCTTATACTGAACAACATGTGTATTAGATGTGTAAAGGTGTTTTGGTTTATTGTTGTTGCTATACTTTGACATTATCAAATTGGAAGTGCAGCGAACCTCCTGCTTTTGCCTAAAAAGCTCCCTTGTTTTCGTTCCCCTGTGTAAGTATGTTACTGTGTGACTAGTGGGACACAGGCTTGTGCCCTGCCTTGTGCATTTGTTGTAATAACTGTGCTATTGATCAAAAAGTAAATATCAGACCTCTGTCCGGCTGGATAGGTCTAAAAACTAAGTATAGTTACGATTGTGTCTATATTTTATTGTCCCTTGACTTCTTTTCCCTAAGGACCACTGTTGTTCAGTAACAGTGAGCCACCTATTTCTGGCGCATTTTCAGTGCACCTCCGAAGGGCCTATTTACTTTTTTGCCCACGTCGGTATTAGGGTACAGGCGCAGAGGGAAGGTGATCCCATCATTTGGGTGAAGTAGTGTGGCTCACTGGTTAGAGGCGGCAGACCCGAGAGCAGAGGACGGCCCGGGACCAGGGTTCGATTCCCGGCGCGGCAGGTTTCTGGACCAGGGTCAGCGGACTCGATAATTCTCTCGCCTCGGTGCCCACTCTGATCAGCGATCACACTCGGCAACTCTGGGCATTAGCTTGCCTCATCTTCACTAACGGCCCCACCAGACCGCCGGGGATGCCTGGTCTCACCCTGGAGATACCCATTAAGGGACCATCTCTCAGGGAAGCCAGGAAGGGTTTCGCAGCGGTCGAAGCGCCTTGGGACCCTCCGGGTAAGTAGTGCGCTATATAAATGCCTATACATTTACATTTACATCATTTGCGTGGGGCCATGCCATGCAAATGAGGCAACACACTCAAAAGATCACGGTAGTGCTACATGTGAACCAGCACTGTCAGTAATACAGAATGCTGTGTATTTTGTAAAGCGCACAGCTGCCCCAACGGGGTGTCCCGTCGCTGTATAACACTGTGGAACATTTCCTGGCTCTCCCTGTGAGATGCCCCTCCTGGGCACCCCCAAGGTGAAGCCAGGCATCCCAGTGTTGTAGGGGCCCTTGTGGAGATTAAGCAAGCTATTGCCCAGAGTTACAGCGTGGGACCCATGATTAGAGTAGGCGCCGAGGTGAGAATTATTGAGACCGTGGACATTGAGCCTAAGACCCTGCCGCGTCAGGACTTGAACCCTGGTTCCGGGCCTGATCTCTGCTTCAGAGTCTGCCGCTCTAACCAGTGAGCCACACTTCTCCACTACAGAAGGGGCCGCACAAGCAAATGAGGCCCCTTCCATAATACCAAAGTGTCCCGGGGGCACAGAAAGCCTTTGCACACCCCTATTGCAGGACATTTTCTAGCCCATTTTCTGTAATAGGGCACCTGGTCTGCAATCACAGCGCTTCCTCCGCTCTCCTTCCTCTCCCTGTCCCTAAATGAAGATTCACCTTGACAGCATATGACAGTCTGTAACTAAAAACAAAAACACACCAAACTACAAGTTGAATACAGACACACATACATTTCATGCACACCGAAATGATGGACTTAGGAAAAACACTGGTGCCAAAAGCCATGGTTCCTCTTTCACTAGAATTCAGTAGTTAATTTGAAAATAAAATCATCATCAAGTAATACAAGCCTTTATCCGGCATCTTTTCATCTCCCTCACATTTGTCCCAAGTAGCTTCAAATGCAAGGAATACTCTTGTTTGTAGCATGCAAACATTCTAGTCCCAAGATGACTTGTGTTATGATCGTACTGTTTGATACAATTTTGAATGATGTGCTTATTTTTCACCATACAGTAACACACAACAACGTCTCAACAAGTAGTACTTCTAGACAATTTGGAAAAATGCAAAATCAATTACAAAAGAAAAGATACAGGGAGAAAAGACAACACCATTTAAAACAAGCAGTTGCAATGCAATAGGTCTCACATTAGGAAAGTTTGAGCTATTGGTATTGTAAATGACACATTTTGTATTTATGTGTTGGTTTTGAAAATAGCGAAATTAATAGCTTTGTCATTTACACTGCCAATAGTTTTAACTTTCGCAAATGTGACACCTGTAGCATTTGTAATGCAATGTGTTGTATTTACGTGACTTAGATGTATTGATATTACAAATAACAATGGCTTTTAATTTATTTTAATAATTAATATTTAAATAAAAGTTATTGTAATTTATAATGGCAATAGCTTAAACTTTTGTAAACAACTTGTGTGAAGATTATGTTCAGTGTATTTTATTGTGACGAAAATCCAAGAACAGAAGGGAAATATTAACATCTTTTTGTGACATTTGTAATAAAGCTTGAAACATTGAGAGAACATATTTGAACCAGTTGTTGAATGGTTTCACAGATTGATGCTGTGGTGGCGCTGAGTGATGCTGTGGTGGTGACAAGTGATGCTGTAGTGTTCAGTGATGCTGTGGTAGCGCATAGTGATGTTGTGGTGCCCCTGTGTAATGCTGTGGTGCCCCTGAGTGATGTTGTTGTTGTGCGATAGATAGTTCGAGGGCCATAGATATCTAGAGGGAGGGCCATAGATAGCTAGAGGGAGGGGGAAAGATAGATAGAGTGAGGGCAATAGAGTGAGGGCGATAGATAGATAGAGTGAGGGCGATAGATAGATAGAGTGAGGGCGATAGATAGATAGAGTGAGGGCGATAGATAGAGTGAGGGCGATAGATAGAGTGAGGGCGATAGATAGAGTGAGGGCGATAGATAGATAGATAGAGTGAGGACGATAGATAGATAGATACAGTGAGGGTGATAGATAGAGTGAGGGTGATAGATGTGTGTGGTTGTATGTGTGTTGTATGTGTGTGTGTGTGCATGGTTGTATGTATGTGTGTGTGCGGTTACAGAAGGGTGTATGTGGAAGAGAGCAGCAGATCAGCATATTGTAAGAGAACTGGGAGTTAAAGAAGGATGCATGTTGAAGAGATCTGCAGATCAGCACAGGAGAAGAGAACAGGGAGTTAGAGAAGGAGTTTGATGGAAGAGAGGAACAGTTCAACACAGCAAAAGAGAGCTGGGAGTCAAAGAAGGAGGTGGGGTTGTATAGAGCATCAGATCAGGGCAGGAGAAGAGAATAGAATAGGGAGTTAGAGAAGGAGGTGTGGTGAAAGTGAGCATCAGATCAGCAGAAGTTAACAGGGAGTTAAAATGCAATGCAATATGTTTCTCATTCGGAAAGTTTAAACTAATGCTATTGTAAATGACCAATTTTATTTTAATATTTCGTTGTGAAAAACTGTGAAATTAATCGCTTTGTCATTTACAACGCTAATAGTTATAACTTTTGCAAATGTGACACCTGTAGCATTTGTAATGCAATATGGGTTGTATTTATGTTACTTACATGTACTGATATTACAAACAACAATGGTTTGGAGTTTGAGGGTGGATTTGGAGGGTATAGTTGGAGGGTGGATTTGGAGGGTGCAGTTGGATGGTGGAGGGTGGATTTGGAGGGTGTAGTTGGATGGTGGAGGGTGGATTTTGATTTGGATGTAGGATTTTGATTTGGAGGGTGGAGTTGGAGGGTGGAGTTGGATCTTCAACTTCTACATGGCTACACTTGCCCCCATCGTCAGAACCTATGGACTCAACATCGTGTCATATGCGGACAACACCCAGCTCATCCTCTCCCTATCCAACGAGCCCAACACCACCAGACACAACTTTCGAGAAGGCATGGAAGCCGTCGCCAAATGGATGAAAAACAGCTGCCTTCAACTAAACACCAACAAAACAGAAGTACTCATCATGGGCCCAAACCCCGACGCCTGGAGCGACACCTGGTGGCCCACCGCCCTCGGAAACCCGCCAACCCCCACAGACCACGCACGCAACCTGGGAATCATCCTGGACTCCGAGCTCAAAATGGACCGCCAGATCAACTCTGTCTCATCTTCCTGCTTCCACACCCTCCGCCTCCTTCGTAAGACCTTCAAATCGATCCCTCTCGAACACCGAAAGACAGTCACTCACGCCCTGGTCACCAGCAGACTCGACTACGGCAACGCACTCTACGCCAGAATAAACAAAAACCTCATCCGCAAGCTACAGAACATCCAGAACGCCGCCGCAAGACTGGTCCTCAACCTGCCAAAACACTGCCACATCTCCCAGCACCTGCGCACACTCCACTGGCTCCCCGTCGAGGCGAGAATCACCTTTAAGATGCTCACCCACGCACACAAGGCCCTCCACGGCACCGGACCAGCATACCTGAACAGCCGACTCAAATTCCACGCACCCCAAAGGACCCTACGATCAGCCCAGCTATCCTACGCCGTGGTCCCCCACACCAGAAAGACCAGATCGGGAGGCCACTCCCTCTCCTTCCTCGCGGCCAAAGCATGGAACGCCCTTCCGCTCCACCTCAGACAGACAACATCGCTCCCCATCTTCGCAGGAAACCTCAAAACCTGGCTCTTCGACAGACCCCCTCCTTGATGGAATGGAACCTGCACCCCCCCACGCCCCCCACCTCTAGCGCCTTGAGACCCTTACGGGTGAGTAGTCGCGCTTTAACAAACTCCTGATTGATTGATTGATAGAGGGTGGAGTTGGGGGGTGGAGTTGGAGGGTGGAGTTGGAGGGTGGAGTTGGAGTCTGTAGTTGTAATTTGCGGGTGTATTTGGAGGGTGGATTTGGATTTGTAGGCTGGAGTTGTAGTGTGTGTGTGAGAGAGAGTGTGTGTGTGTGTGAGAGAGAGAGTGTGTGTGTGTTTGTGTGAGAGAGTGTGTGTGTGAGAGAGAGAGTGTGTGTGAGAGAGAGAGAGTATGTGTGTGAGAGAGAGAGTGTGTGTGAGAGAGAGTGTGTGTGAGAGAGTGTGTGTGTGTGAGAGAGAGTGTGTGTGTGAGAGAGAGAGTGTGTGTATGAGAGAGAGTGTGTGTGGGTTTGTGTTACTATCCTTGTGGGACTTGAGTGTGATGACACACTCACACTGTGGGGACTTGATTGCACTGTGGGGACCTGAAACCAGGTCCCCACAAGGCAATGTCTTCTAAATGACAAAGAATGACTTCAGGAACATCTGTGCCAAATTTTACAACAATTAAAGAAATTGCCTTGTGGGGACCTGTGTTTCATTAAGTGTGTTTATATTTTTGCTCGCTCTGCCCCTGTAGACAGGTGGTGGTACTGCAGTCTTAAATACACTTTGCATGTAAACACACGTTGCTCACCCGAATCACACTCCAGAATTAGAAAGGATAGGCTTTTCAAAGTAAAAGCTGCATAGCCCTATGTTTATCCAAATATTTTTCATTCAAATTAACCTTTTCTCTATTTATTAATATAAAATGTTATTTTCATGAAGCTATTGAATTTAGACCATTTGGGTCTAAAATTGTTAGTGCTTTTATAGGATTACTGCAAGCAATTTGGGTCATGTTTGAATCCCGGATTACTTCATTATTGACATTTGATCCTTACATGCAATTAAAGAATAAAGGTGTGCTATAATGCGATACAATATAAACGGATTTGCTTGCTTTTGGCAAGTAGCCTAGGGGCATCAATGGCAATTGTTACAGTTTAATGTTGCATCAAAAATTCAGAGCCTTTATATTGCTTTGCCTTTGTTTAAATATTACTATGCACCATGGAATATGCTCTTTTTGATGCTGGCTAGATGAGTGAGAGAACAGCGTTGTTTTGTGGTAACGGCTACATTCTCTCAGGCAGCTAACTGAAGCAATGTTATGTCCACCTTGCAGTAGTCTCAAAGCACTTTGGATGATATACATAGATTGAGACAATTAGTGAGGTTGTGAACCGTGGCTTTAGCAACAAAAGTAGGATTGGGGTTCATTTTGGGCCTCCTATGTCTGCAGCTCAGCAGATAAAAAGTTCATAATTAACGCAAAAAGGAATATAGAGTCAATAGAGGAGCAAGCAGGAGCACTGAATAACGAACGGTGCTAAATAGAAAAGAGAAAGAAGGAAGGAATATTGAATGGAAGAGTGAGTGAGTAAAAGGATGAGTGGGTGGGTAGATGGACGAGTGGGTGAAAGGATGAGAAAAAGGATAGGTCGATGGACAGGATGGCAGAATAAGAGGATGATGGATGAATGGATGGGTGAGTAAATGAATAGGTGGATGGATAGGTGAAAGGGTTGCAAAGTAAAGGGATGGATGGATGGATAGTTTGATGGACAGGTAAATGATGGGATAGTAAAGGGAAGGAAGGGTGTGCGAAAAAATTAAAGAATGGATGGCAGAGTAGTTGGATGTGTGAATGGATGGATGTACCATGTTACAACGCATACTATTACAACTACCTACCGTTACAACGCGACCATTACAACGCATACCATTACAACGCATAGCGCTTTGAGGTGCTGGATAGTGGTAAGTATAATTTACTATTCTAACTTCAGTCCCCGTGGACCCTAGGGAAGGTGTTGGATAGTAAATTAAACTTATTCCCTATCCTAGAGCGCCCCCCAGGGCAATGCGTTGTAATGGTATGCGTTGTAAAAGTCGCGTTGTAATGGTAGTGCGGAGTAAAAGATGCGTTGTAACGGGTGTATACCGAATGGATGATTGATAGCAGAATGGAGGGGTGGATGGCAGACTGTATTAATGGCAGAGTGATTGGATGGATTATAATGGATGAATGGCAGAGTAGATGGATGGATGTAGATTAAATGATGGATGAAAGAATGAATGGATGACTGAATGCAAAGGTGAAATGGTGGATATCAGTGAGTGAATGGAAGGGTGAAAATTTGATTTAAATGAATCGATGCTTCAATTGAAAAGAATAGTTTATGCACACAGTTGTCTCCTGCACATTACTTTGTGTCTAAATTTAATGTATGCATTGGATTTATGCACATACTGCCATTATGCACATGTTCGCTGATGCACACACTGGTTTCTTTCATGGCTGTGCGCTGCCATAAGCACACGTTTTTTTTATAGGCCCACTGTTTTCTCGCACAAAAGTTGTTTATGTACACTTCGTTCAGGCTCACAATTGTTTCATGAGAGCACTTGTTTAGTGGTCACTGTTCATACACAAGCACTTCATAGTAGCGAACAATTTTCTTTGTCCCATTCACAGTCCTGGAGCAAACACGACTTTCAACTACAAGCTGCTTTCATATACATGCTCCTTTCATGCACTCACCGTGAGCTGTACTTAAAAATGACTGGATACCCAGGGAAAATAAACGTATATCCAATCGTAAAAATCACGTATATGTATTTATAAAAGCCTTTGTGGGGCCCGCAGCGGGTGATATTTTATAAATGAAAGCATTTTTAACAATGTTTTCAACAGCTTCAGCATATGTGGTTCTAAGAGGAATTGTTGTGTTTACGCCCTGAGTTTACTCCTGAATACAGAATATTTTATGAACACATGCCTTCCTAAGAGTAAACTTTACATCTGCGACTGAGAGCCAACTCCTCGTACAAACACACTGAGCACACTGGACTTTTAGGACGGAGAATGCAAAAAGAAAGGGGCTCATGAGAGGAAGCCTCCGAAGCTCAAAGAATGCGTACGCACTAAAAGAAATATACAAAATAAGTATCCTCGCTTCTTGTGTAAAAAGACAGGAATGAAAGGCAGACAGTTTGAGAATTCAGACTGCTCAGGAAGGTTTCAGCTATGCACACACTGCTGGGGGCGTGGCGTGGGTTGAAAGAGGCCTGACGGAGCCGGGGAGGTCAATGTCTTTGTAATGCAGCGCTGAGGGAAGCTCCCCTTCACACCTCTTTCCCAGCCAAGAGCATGACAATAGAGGCTCTCTTGCACTGTAGGGTCCGTACCCAGCACACCTTCGGGGGGGGGGGGCTGATAAGGAGAACGGGCAGTGAAAGGGCTCTTCCCGAAGGAGGAAAGAGAAAATCTGCGAAGGCAAAGTACCTGTTGCCATCACCAAAGACACGTTCCCTGATGTTATCCTGCTAGGAGTAAACTAGCTCAGTGGGTTAAAATACCTGCTGCAGAGATATGTGTGTAAGCTGCTAGTCACATGATAGAATCCTTCCAAAACTGAGTTGTGAGTTTGTGCAACAAAATTATCCGAGCTGTGGTAAAACGTATCAGCGGGTTACTGTGTCTTCTGCAGAGATATGTGTCAGGTAATGGGCTTTAGTAGCTCTGCGGGATAATACAAGTGTTGCAGTGATGTATCCGTGTGTGGGCGTGTAAATTGCAGTCACAGGATTGAAACTTGACAAGGATGCTAAGGGTTAAGCGCCTTCCTCGGAGACTGGGGCTGAGTCTGCTTGTCACAAACTAAGTTTGTTATTGCGGATTTGGAGATTTACTTATAATCCGCAAGTCAAAGTGTTAGGCCCGCTTAGATGGCTTAAAGTGTTAATGTGCCTTCTGCAGAGATGTGTGTGCAACCCTTGTCGCCAGCTTGAATCCTAGGAAAGCTAAATTGGTTAACATCCGTTCGGCACTAATCCGTGTTTACTCTGGAGTGGAACATGAGCATTGTGCCCTTCTGAGTTGGGAAGAATAAATATTATTGACTATCATGATTGTACGTTTGTTAGTGCTGCAAAGCGTCTAGTGAGTAGTGATATTTGTAAAACAAGTCCGGTTTTGGGGCGAACAGAATCCAGAACTCACCAATATATGTTGGAACCAAGACTTCGGCGCTGAAATTGAAAAAGAAAAAAAAAAGCAGCCAGGAAAGGATCCCTTTGAAGTGGCCGTGAAAGTGAAAGCAATTAGGGGGGAGGAGAATTGAGGCCAGCGCGCACTGCGCATGCTGGGGAAGCCTGTGGGAGGGAGGCTGATGGCTTTGATGTGGGGAAATGCGCGTGCTTGTGTTCACGTGAACTGTTTGAAATCCGCCTGATGGTTTGAGAACTTTTTTGCCTCCTATAATTCTCGACTATCCATTCCTTGCGGAATGGTGTAGGCGAGACCTAAAAATGTGGCCTGGTATACAGCCCCAATCATCCAACTGGTGCACTGAAATACATTTTTTATGCATCCCTCCTCGCTACCAGCAGAGCTTCCCATCTTGACAGCGCCTGGTGGGGAATATGCAAAGTGCGCTTGAATGTTTGGCTGCACCAAGACAGCTGGCCAAGCAGTCATATGCACTTAAGTGTGCACAAACCACTCCTCCTCCCTGAGCCACAAGCCCTATCCTAACACAGCTCCACAATAACAAAAATTAAAATGGAAATAACGTTCTTATGATCATTTTATTTTTACCTTTTTGCAGGGCCGGACTTGGAACACATACCAGCCATGGCAATTCAGCTGGACCACCCTGAGGAGGGCGGGTTGTTGCTAGTGAGAAGCAGTGTTGCTGCTTTTCCACTGCTGCAAGCCGCTTTAACACAACTGCTGCCGCTTTAGTTACAGGGGATGGATAGTGCAGCATTGCTGCAAAATTGGCTCCCACTGCTCGAGAACCGGCTCCCACCCTTCCGGCCCACTGCAAAAACGCCCAGTGCCCGCTATGGCCATTCCGGCCCTGGGCGGCAGCCGGTAATACTTTTCCAATAGAAAGTCATGGGGTGTTCGAAATTTTGAGAAATTTTGTTTTACATGATTACACAATATTTCAGAAAAGTTATGCAAAATAGACAAATGCAAATTTGACATTTAGCATTTTATTCTAGAAGAAAATGCATAAATGACACCTTTCCCACTAAAAAAGTGCAAAAAAAGCATAGGGGCATATTCACAAGGAGCAATCGCCGAATTAACAGCACTTTTGCGCAGCCAGAGTCGTGATAAATGTACCCCACCATTATAAAGCAGGTGCTAACAGCAATCAGCATCAGTTTCCACGCAATAGCAGCTGCAAAAAACATCGCCACAGAGGACCCCCGCAACTACCGCTAATGAGATGCAGAGTAGGCGTTGCCATGACAAAACCCACGAAAACACCACACCTCCACATTCACAATGACCAGACAGATTGGCGATAAGAATAACAAAGCAGGCGATAAGGCGCGTTAGCAGCATGAATTTTACATCTGCTCTGACCTGGTGTAAAGTTGGATGGCAGCCTGCAACACAATAGAGAGTCCTGCCCAGGGCATCATTGGAAGGGCAACAGATGCCATAGAGAAATTGAACTTGCAGCACAGACACCCAAGAGGGCCACAACACCCACCCGGCACATCTCTCTCCGGACCACCACGGAGGCAGCGCAGGCAAAGATATTGGCCCCCGGGAAACACACCTGCCTCACAGGCACAACATCTGACATTGTCACTGTCCACAGTGTAAGAAAATATATTTCCTAGGCAATTATTAAATGAAGCTAACACTACTTCATGGACGACTCACAAAAAACTAACCACACAATATCTAAAAAATACAGTATATTTTTATTGTATATAGTATATACCTCGTACAATGTTAAAAAGGGATTTTTGTAACAATACATCAAAGACTTCAATAAAAAAAATTTAAATAAAAAAAACCAAAATACAATAATAATCATTACAGGCGTAATTATCGACGCGCGTTTTGGCGTACAAAAACGCCTTCTTCAGGAAATTACAACACCTGTAATAAAATAAATATGGGTGAAAGAAATACATATTCCCTTTATACATTTTATACATTAAATCACAATACAATTAGCCACATAATTCTATTTTTTGTGAGCTTTGATGTATTGTTACAATAATCCCTTTTTAACATTGTACGAGGTATATACTATATACAATAAAAACATACTCTATTTTTTAGATATTGTGTGGTTAGTTTTTTGTGAGCCGTCCATGAAGTAGTGTTAGCTTCCTTTAATATTTGCCTAGGAAATATATTTACTTACACTGTTATTTTCCCTGTCCTAGGAGTTTCTTGACTCAGTTTTCAGGGGGCCTTTGATATTCACAAGTATTGTCACTGTCCACTACAGGATGAAAGGAACAACCATCCTACGCATCCCGGCCATCATCGATCAACAGGCCTACGGCACTAACACAGCAGACAACTAACATCCCACCCCACACCAAGTTGCTGGCTGTGCAGCACCTGTTGGTCCCTGGTATACCCCAACCAACACCCGCCAGAGTCGGTGGAGTCACACAGCCAGCCTCATCCAAGACCCCCACACCTGTCCTGGACATCACCATCACCCTGGCACCCCAGGTTCTGTACGGCCAACTCAATGCATTAGGAACCGCTGGAGACCAAGCAAGGACCATACGCCACAGCCGGAAGCACACACGTGTTGATGGCAATCCACTGCACACATGTCCCACATGTGCCCCCTGGTGACACAGCATACAATCAGTGCAAAAGGAAGCACACATCACACATTAATGTGCCGGCAATATCAGAACACCGTGGGACCTACACCAATGTCTCCTCCAAATACACAGCTAGTGTGCAAGATCCCTTCGCCCTCCAACATTCCATAATCAACCAGACTTCCCAGGATAGCAACCAGGGAAATGCACAGCTCCTTGGCAAGTTACCAATTAACACCCCACTCATCTCAACTCCACAACCATGCAATCCACAAATCTGGCAATGCACACGTCACAAATACACAACCAACATGCAAAACAACATGCCCACCCACCAGAAAAGATTGAACAACTTACAATGTTAACCTCGGCAAGCCATGAACATGATCGATCAACGGCATGGCACCTCGGCCACACAATAGACGAATGGGGGGGAGAGGTGGCAAGCAGGGATGTGAAAAGGATGCAGTAGAACCATTATTGGGAAAGTACACAATGCCAAGAGTGGCAGCGAAGTGCTGGACAGACCGCAGTAAGTGGTGTATGGAGTGTAGTGGACAGTGGATGCAACCATGTCACCCCAGCCAGTGGGGGTCCTTGTAGAAATGTTGCCTGTTACACCCCCAGTAAGCGTGAGCATAGTGGGATGGGCCGGCATACGCCAGGCCAGCGTAGGGGTGTGAATAAAAAGCACGTAGCCCTGGGCGTGGTCCTCTTCTGGAAAGCAAAACATCTCTGCCAAGGCGACACCTCCAACCCCGCCACGAGGCCGACGCCATCCTCGTTCTCAGAGTTGCCTGAGATCCTGTGCGTCTGTCGTACCGTGGCCCGCTAGAACACGAACACGTCAGAGCCAACCCTGCGCTGCCAGGCCACACTGATCAGCAGCAGGCACGGGTGTGTTTGAAGGAGAACCCACCACGTGCCAGTGTAACCTCAAAGGCTGAGGCCCACGACCCGGACAGCCTTTCAGACCACCGCCGTCCCCCTGATATTGGCCCACATTACTCCTTTCGCGTTTACATATTCTACTGGCATCCTCTGCGGCTCAGTGGGTCTCATATGTTTTAAACCATGTCCTGGCTAATGAATAGCAGTGACCCCAAATCCAGGACACTGGCTACAGCACCAAACACCCTTCGATCTGTGAGGCATAGTTCCACATGTGCATCTTGCCCCATGTGCTGCCACAAACCATGTTCAATGCCATCCGGCACTACGTGCTGCCACAAACCCTGTTCAACGCCATCCGGCGCCACATGGATGAGGGACCAGGACCACCCTCGGACCAGTAGGTCTCACATCCAGCACTTAGTCACAAATCATGAATGGCTGAGTCCACACCAGTGGTCGCACGGAGAGGAGTAATAGGAAGATGCGGCTTATTCCGGATGAAAGCCGGGTCACAGTCACGGAGGTGACTGAAAACATGGTGCCACTGAACCTGAACTACGCAGGCCGGTGGGGCAACCCATCTATGCTGGCGACACTCGGTGAATGGCACGTGCTGACCGCTGCCTCTGACTTACACTGCAGTCCAGTAGGTCACAGAGTCATGATTCAGCAATGGCGGAGTCCATATCATTATCTGGCATCATCGCAGTCTGCATCCCCACTCAGCCCTGGTGCCACCAAGTCTATTCCCCGACATTCATGGACACTCTCAGGTCAAACAGTGGTGGCGTCCGAGCCTATAAACTAGGGGGCAGTTTCGACCCCCATGTAGCTGATACTGAATTGATGGTGGCAATGGGGCTGCTGCATTCCACTCCTTCATTTGCTGCTTCCTGATAAAATAAAACCTTTCAGCGTCTTGCCCTGGAGGAGACCTTCCACTGTGCCTGAAACACTCTGAAACATACACCTCGGACAATGATGGTTACCCGCTCAGGTCGCATGGCCCATCTGACTGCACCGCAAGTCACCGTCCCACGGCTGGGTGCCTGTGCTGACTGCAGTGTATCCGGGGCCACTAACTCTGTGCTGGTCCTGTCTGGGATACCTTCTCCGGATACATAGGCTTGTCCCTGAGGCGTAGGCCTTGGGGTCATTAACACCATTAGTCTGTGGCCTTGTGGTGAATGCAGCTTCGGGGCCCAAATGCATCCGACCAGGGCTCACACACCAAAGTGAGTCCAGACCGGCCGGGACGATGCATCACCGCAGGAGGCACACGTCACCACCGCAAGGTCCACCTCCAAACACCATCTGGCAGAGTTGAAGCGGTGTGAAGAACCGGGTTTTAGAACCCAGCGGCGCCAGGGAAAACGCCCAATGTCTTTGGATTCCCCTGCCTCGGCAAACAGAGACACGTGACACTTATTGATGACGTCAAAGACCAAAGTTTATTGGCTGCAACCAGGAACAGAGGTCTGCGAAGCACAACATGGGTGGTTCGCTAGAGACTGCACGAATTCAATGAGCGGAGCATGGTCTTTTATGCCAAAAATCACATTCCAAAGTAGCATCGATTACAAACAAACGGACCAATCATAGACTGACATTTCAAAAGTAGCGCATGACGACAAACCCACTTTCCGTTGTCCAGCCCACCAGAAATGACCAAGCACATTTCAATATCCTGTTCGATCAGGCAAGATAAACCCATCATAAAACCTCAACCCAAATCAGTGATTAAGTCGTAAAGGAAGGAGCAGAAACAGATTGGAAGCAAGACAGAAGGGTGGGGGCAGTGTACTGTAAATTCCAGCATGTCCTGCTCTTTGATCTTTATCTGACCAGCTGCTTAACAAGGAACTGGCTCAGCGAGGTCAGCCTCGGGCAAGGGAGTCAGTTCGGCCAGGTCATTCAGAAGTCAGCTAAGGTGTACGTGTCCCAAGGACTCATTCAGGCGCAGTCATCGGCCTATGTGAGGGCAACCTCACAAAATGGCTGCCGTCCACAAAATGGAACCCGAGGGTTCAAACGAAATCCCTGAATATGTAGTGTTCACATTGATCGATTAATGCGAAAACACTCGTACACACCGCACTCGTGATTTGCGGTCCGTTGACACCAAAATCGTCTTTTTCCGACGACCTTTATTGAACGGGTTCGGAACCACCGAACCTCAGACCCTCAAACTACGGAACTACAGGTGGTCCTGGTAGACTTCGGGGTTTCTCAGGCCTGTCGCGGATGCCATCATCTGCCTGATTCCCTGCTCAGCACTCCAGGTGCAGTGACTTAATGCACCGCAGGCTATTGTCCATAGCTGATTGTGTTTTGTGCAGTGGAGCGGTTGTGCAGGTATGTCACCTCAAACAGTGTGGGGGCCCTGAGACGTTGATGGTGAAGATGATGCTGGTCTGACGCACACCACTGCATCTGCATCAGGAATGAATCAAAGGGACACAATCGGAGACTTTTTCTGCACATGAGCGCGCTCATCTCTAGTGTCGATAGCCCAGTGCACTGTGACTCACGGACACTTCTGTTTGCATGTTGGCTGTCCTCTGGACTTTATCTGGCTCACCCCATTTTGCTCAGCAGTTGACTCTATTTTGCATGTGTTTTCTGTTTCTGTTGCACTGGTGTCCAATGTCCAAGTGGTTTCCAACACCAGACTTTCCGTACGGGTTGCCTTATACTCCCCCCACACACATATCCAGCACAGGCGTCACTGCACATGTGGCCCTGCCAATAAAGGACCAAGCGCATGTGCCTATAGCCAGTTCAACATGATATGTGCGTGCGTCCTTGTGGTTTTGTAGTATGCACATGGGCCCTGCCACTATGGCTTTACATTGTGCCGTGTACATCAGATACAGACATGTCACCGGAGGTAGCGGGTTGGGGCTTGGACATGTAGCTTTGTCGTCACCCACTCAATTCGTGAGGGGAGTGGCCAGGGCCGTCGTGCGCACAGCCAACATGGGTGTGTGATTGCTAATTGTGTGCCCCTTGGTGTGGTTCTGTGCTGTGAATGTGCATCTGCATGTGTCTCTATGGCAGCGTGGGTCTCCTTATTGGGTGTGGGTGGGCCCTAACGTTTTATAGACCCCTACGTATGTGTCCTGATTCGCATTCCATGGGTTTGGCCCCCACCCACACCTGTTAGGCCACCTCATTTGGCGTGCTGACACATGCCATTGGGGTGCCATGTGTGGGTGGGTGAAGTGTCATGAGGCAGCTCTGCTTGTGGGTTGCACTCCCTGTTGGTGTTGTGTCAGGTCCTCTCGAGCTGTGTCCGTACTCCCAACTCCTTGCGCCGTCTGCAAACTGATGACTATGGGCTGGGTTTCCTCCATCTTCTCCGGTGGTGCTGGACTTCCACCTCCAGTCGCCGTTGCTGCCTTTCTGTCAGCAGCGGATTGGTGCGTGGTTTAGGTTGTCAGGTCAGGCAATCGCCTATTGGCCTCCTGGATTGACCTCCTCGGCACTCCGACTGCATTCCAGGTGGTCTGCTTGTGGGTCAGTTGCTGGTAGTGTTTTGTCACCTCCGTGATGCTGATCTTGTTTTCCTGCGGTCTGCACTTCATTTTCCTCTCCCTCTTCTCCTTGACCTTCCCCGACCCCATGGTTCCTTGCTGGTAGTCTGTAGGGTTTGTGGGGTTCGAGTTGGCCTCTGCGCTGGATCAGGGTGCATCCATGTTGCTATATACTTTGGCTTGTTTCTGGTGTATTTTTTCCGGGGTTTTTATGGTGCATTGTACCGCCAGACGCATGGGATTTGAAGACCTGTGGCTGTTTTTCGCTACTTTTGGTACTGTTGTTGGCCTCATTGCATGTTTTTTTGTGTTTGCGTACCGAATTTTTGCGGTGTGGCGTTGATTTTCACGCGGGCATTTGCCGCGTTATCTGTTGTCTATCGCATGGTACCGCCTTGTTGTGAATTCCACGTTGACACAGGATTATTTTTCCGCGATAGGCTGCGATGTTGAAAGTTGTGTTACGCTACTCTTGTGGTAGTTACCACACGCTCTTGTGAATATATCCCATAGTGTTCTGTTTGTTAATTTCTCATGTGAACCAGTCTCCTGGTAAAAACAATTTGAGTAATTTCACTACTGTCATATTTGCAAATTCTGTGCTTAGGTATTTTAACAGTAATATTTAAAAAATCACATAGGCATAGTGAAGGAAGCATGCCACACTAGCAGCTAGTTCAGCTCTCTGTAGGAACCGTAGTTCTTGCCGAGAGTAATAGATAAGATGTGGCTAAATATATCAGGAAAAGACAGAAAACGAAGACCCAACCCTGACAGATGTGCACTATGGAACAAACCAGCAGATCAAAGCATATACGACAAAGTAAAATGGAGAAAGCATATATGTAACAAGCAATTACGATTTAATTAGAAGTATGTATCATTACAGTGCAGAATGGCAGCACCCTCGAAGATTGTACTGCCTACCGAACTTTCTTCATTATAGAACATGAAAGCTGAATTGACTAAATTAGAAGTAATAGATGAATTTGAATTCGTTTTTTTTGGGATCTGAGGGTTGTTCAGCAGATTGAAATTAACAATAACTGCTGTTTTTCTTTACTGCATTCTGTATTCGTACTAAAGAACAAATACATGATGTTGATGCCTTATTTAATTGCACGAATAAATGCTAGAGTCCTTAAGTGGAGGAGAGTGAACTGACACAAAACGTTGTCCAACTTCAAACAGGATATTTAATTCCCGTTAAGAAAACCGTTTGCAGCAGCACAGAATTTAATTAATTTTTTTGTTAAGAAAATGATGTTCGATTACCGATGACACTAAAAATGTGTTCACTTGTGCAATGACACTCAATGAATAAATGCAAGAAAATCTCCTGTGTGAAAGTTATAAGTGCTAAGAAAAAAAACAGAAGTCTCTAAATTTCACAAACTGCGGGCCTCAGTTAGGTGTTTATGACGTAGGGCAGCTCAGCAGGCAGTATTCTGCAGCACAAATAGAAAAAGAAACAAGCATTTGCAATGCAATAGGTCTCGCATTAGGAACGTTTGAGCTATTGGTATTGTAAGTGACACATTTTGTATTTATGTGTTGGTTCTGAAAATAGCTAAATTAATAGCTTTGTCATTTACAATTCCAATAGTTTTAACTTTCGCAAATGTGACACCTATAGCATTTGTAATGCAATATGTGTTGTATTTACGTGACTTAGATGTATTGATATTACAAATAACAATGTTTTTTAATTTTTTTACTTAAATAAAAGTTATTGTAATTTATAATGGCAATAGCTTAAACTTTTGTAAATAACTTTTGTGAAGATTATGTTCAGTGAATTTTATTGTGACGAAAAACCAAGAACAGAGGTGAAATATTAACATCTTTTTGTGACATTTGTAATAAAGCTTGAAACATTGAGAGAACATATTTGAACCAGTTGTTGTTGAATGGTTGCACAGATTGATGCTGTGATGGCGCTGAGTGATGCTGTGGTGGCGACGAGTGATGCTGCGGTGTTCAGTGATGCTGTGGTAGCGCATAGCGATGTTGTTGTGCCCCTGAGTGATGCTGTGGTGGTGCTGAGTGAGGCTGTGGTGATGCAATAGATAGAGTGAGTGTGATAGATAGATAGAGGGACGGCGATAGATAGATAGATAGATAGATAGATAGATAGATAGATAGATAGATAGATAGATAGATAGATAGATAGATAGATAGATAGATAGATAGATAGATAGATAGATAGATAGATAGATAGATAGATAGGTAGATAGATAGAGTGAGGGAGGGCGATAGATAGAGTGAGGGCGATAGAGTGAGTGAGGGCGATAGAGTGAGTGAAGGCGATAGAGTGAGTGAGGGCAATAGAGTGAGTGAGGGCGATAGAGCGAGTGAGAGCGGTAGAGAGAGTGAGGGCGGTAGAGTGTTAGAGTGAGGGCGGTAGAGTGAGGGCAGTAGATTGAGGGCAGTGGAGACAGGGCAGTAGAGTGGTAGATGAGGGCGATAGAGTGAGTGAGGGCGATAGAGTGAGTGAGGGCGATAGAGTGAGTGAGGGCAATAGAGTGAGTGAGGACGATAGAGTGAGTGAGAGCGGTAGAGAGAGTGAGGGCGGTAGAGTGAGGATGGGAAAGTGAGGGCGGTAGAGTTAGGGCGGTTGAGTGTTAGAGTGAGGACGGTAGATTGAGGGCAGTAGAGACAGCGCGGTAGAGTGGTAGAGTGAGGGTGGTAGAGTGGTAGATTGAGGGCGGTAGAGTGGTAGAGTGAGGGCGGTAGAGTGGTAGAGTGAGAGCGATAGATAGATAGAGGGAGGGCGATAGATAGAGTGAGTGAGGGCAATAGAGTGAGTGAGGATGATAGAGCGAATGAGAGCGGTAGAGAGAGTGAGGGCGGTAGAGTGAGGGCGGTAGAGTGTTAAGGAGAGGGCGGTAGAGTGAGGGCGGTAGAGACAGGGCGGTAGAGTGGTAGAGTGAGGGCGGTAGGGCGGTAGAGTGGTAGAGTGGTAGAATGACGGCAGTAGAGTGGTAGAGTGAGGGCGGTAGAGTGGTATAGTGAGGGCGATAGAGTGGTAGAGTGAGTGTGTAAATACAGTTTTTGTAATGGACGAAAGCTCCTCCATTTTGTGTTTCCCAGACACCATTTTGTATTAGTCTCTTTCGCTTGCCACCTCAGCACATATGATGTGGCCGCTTCATCAGCACAAGGAAATGTTAATACACCAGTCGACCCCAGAGCATATGCTTGCACTTCACTTTATGACGCACAAGTAGAGCAGGGTATGTTGCTTAAAGGTCAATGACTCATTTGCTCAGCTTTCCTATCCAACTAATCCCAAATGTATTACAGCTAACAAAAGACTGCTGATGGTAATGAATCGTTGTTGACACAAGAGATGTAACCTTTGCTCTGTATCCGGATGACTAATCAAGTGGGCGTCTGACTCTGTAACCGCAAGCCCGCCCATGTTTATACTTGGCACAAGTTATGCATAGTTCTGCTTTATTTCTGTGTATCACAAGATTATTGATGACTGATGGGGTTAGTGAGTAACCTTTATATTTGTATTCAGCAAGCCAAGTATACATATTTCCAGAGTCACTGGCCCTGACCAGTACGTGATATTGTTTGGAGATCATTAATCATCCTTGACAGCTGCTGATTTATCATATCCATCCCCACCTACGCTTATGGAGCACAAAAGTATATAAGGCTGTCTATGACTTTGTAAGTTGTCCACTTCCCTCATAGCCACATGGAGCTGTGAGGTGGTGTACCCGCTCGAGCGCAATAAATCTTTTTATGTTTCAGTTACCTCCGACTGCTGGTCTTCCTTTGTAAAGCATACCTGGGCGAGGTAGAAGAAATCCACTTCGACAGACTTGGCGACTCTGGTGGGACCGCTCCGTGGGACATCCAACGGCTACCTGAGTCCGTGGTTGAGAGGTGCGACTGAGGACCGAATGATCGTAGGGGCCCCTGCACGAAGGAGACAGCGTTTCTCCACAGCAGCTGCCATCTGAAGTCCCGACTGGCCTCTTGACACAGGATTCCCCGGCAGAGGTCCACGAGCTGATCCCTTTTGAAACAACGTGTTGTCCGAAGACCAACAGTCGGACGATTTAAAGGACACACCACAGATTGGTGAGATTGTTCTGTCGCATGTTTTGATAAAAAGAAGTTTTGTAAACTAAGTTTTGAATAAGTTGTGGTTAAAAGGGTAAAAGGATAGTTATAACTAAAAATAATAGGAACAATGAAGAAATGCATTTCTAAAACGTTCTGTTGTGTAAGTTCATGTTACCGGTTGGACGAAAGTGTCCCCAACCCTGTTGAAGACAGTCCTGGTTGGATATTGATGATAAAAAAAGGAGTAACTGTGAACCTATACAATAGAATATGGCATGAGTACACAAAAAAAAATAAGGAATTACAGTTTCCTATTGATGGTACCTTTGATTTAGCTAAATTTAGCTAAATTACAGTATTTACAGCAATGTATGATGGAACGAAAAGTCCGACCTGCTATGTTTGAGACATTTCAAACATGGGAGAATCTGCTCGAACTAGGGCCATGAAACAAAAACAAGACAGGGAAAGAGAAAAGAATAAAACAACTACGGCCAAGGTAGCAGAATATAATAATATAAAGATAAACGAAAATATTGAACAGCAGGACAGAGAATTTCGGATGAAAACAGAAAAGTGTTTTGTCGCAGTAGACAAAAGAAATTGCCCGCCTGTCGATGAGGTATTAGAGGACTTGTTAGACAAGCCCCCCCCATATAATAACCAGGTCCCGGTATTGGGGGCCAACAACTTACATTGTTGCCCCACCACAAACACAGCATGTGCTCCCTCCTGCTGTGCCGGTCCAACAAGCATCTGCCCCTGTTGTACCGGCTCAGGCCCAACAAACAGCCTCTCCTACTAATAGTTCGCAGGGCGCACATGGATCTGTAGGAAACACCCCAGCAACATCGTCCGCCCCAACACTTTCCAGCATGACGCTTCCAATATCAATGACACCACTTGCACCAGTGACGCCACTGGCTTCACAAAGTGATTCCCCCACAATATATACACGCAGACCATACGATTGGTTGAGTTCCCCTTACCTTGGTTCACCAAGGACGGACAGACGGGTATCAGACATATATGCTAGACCCACGCGATTAGGCATAGCAGAGAAAGATGTTATAAAGAAAATGACACAAAAATGGATGGACTTAGGGGAAATAACTAAAATAGAAGCCCGGGAAACATTTGAAGGAATGGAGTTAAGAGCCAAGAACTTTGCCATTAATAGTATGGTAAATAGATTGTTCAACCATTGTCATCTCATAATGGACAACTGTACAGTTTTTTTACAATCACCAGGATGGTTACGACAATTATGGAGGGATAGCGAAAACTCCATATTAACAGACACACAATGTAAGGATGCATTCAATGAATGTTATCATTACCAAAAAGAACTAGATGCCATTATGTGTGATGCCACTAACAAACATATCCACCAACATTATGGCCCAGGACCAGAACCCAGAGATAATGCTTCAGCTTTCCCTATGAGAGAAGTACACCCAATTCCTGATCCAAGGGGTGGAAATCACCCCGCTATCCCACAATTTGTGCACACTCCCTGGACTAGGGCAGATTTATTAGCCCTGAAGAAAGAGTTACCTGACCCTAGAAGTAATCCAAAAATGTTTTATGAACACCTTGAATCCGCTCTTAATTTAACCCCTATGATACTAAAAGACATTGATTTTCTATTCGATTTCCTGGTACCACAAGAACTATGGCGCCCAGTCAGGGATCATGATTCTGCAAATATTAACTGGGGAGCCATAACGATTGCGGATACTGGTAGACGAGCGGGAGATGATGTGCCACCAGTACTAAAAGCTTTACCCGGACACATTATAGCACGCATGCAGCAAATTTTGCCTAGACAAAAAGTGGACTGGGATAAAATGACCGCTTGTAGACAGAAAGAGGGAGAGGAAGTGACTGATTTTTTCAGCAGAATAGAAGAGGTTTTTAAAGGGTATAGTGGACAGGACATTCAGACAGTACAAGGAAAGCGCATTTTTGCTAACCAGTTCGTTAATAACATTTTACCTGATTTATCGGACAGTATAAAGACATACGAAAGTACCTGGACTGCTAAGGACCCAGCTGAGTTATTGACAATGGCTTGCTATTATGAGAATAAGAGAAACTCAGAAAAGGGAAAGAAGGATAAGCAAATGAAGGAATTGAAAACAACGGCATTGATGCAGCAAGCTTTTCCTGACAGAGGAAGGTCAAGGGGATGTACAAATTTTCAGAGGGGAGGTGGACGTAGTCGTGGGGTTGGTCGAGCTGTTTCAGCTCCGGCGCAACAGAGAGCAGGGTTAGGATACAATCAATGTGCTAACTGCTATCAGGAGGGACACTGGAAGAACGAGTGCCCTTTGTTACAGGGCCAGGGTCAAACTATGAGAAATAATGCAAACACTTACAGAGGAAATTCAACTCCCCGTGTAGACAGGGGGAGAGGTAGAGGGCAGCAAAGAAATTACAGTGACACTGACCAGACAAATTATTTTGACAATAATAGGAACAATGCGTATTTCACACAAGATTATACACAATATGATGACAACGAGGACTGGACACAATAGGGATGCCCAGGAGAGGACAGGGAGCGAGTGCAGATACCAGTGGATTCTTCAGGCCCATATGTAAAAATGGTAGTTGAAGGTGAAGAGAGAAAATTTCTTCTAGATATTGGTGCCACTAATACATCGATTTCCCACCGCTTGCTCCCCCATGTTCGGGAAGATTAGATAAGTCGGTGGGATTTTCAAATGCTAGGTTGACTCAGTATGAGCTAATACTAATGGCCACTAATGTGACCTTGCAGAGGTGTAACACCATAAACCCAGCTACTCTGATGCCTCTCCCTTCGGAGCAGGATGAAGTACAACATGATTGCGTGATTGTGACTGAAACTGAAACGAAAGGTCGAGTAGATCTGGCAGACATACCAATGCAAAAAGTCGATGGAACACTATTTGTGGATGGCTCTTGTCTAAAGAGACCAGATGGAACTACCTCCGCAGCCTATGCAATCACAACCAATAAAACAGTTGTTGAAACATGTAAAATAGAACAGATGTCTGCTCAGGCAGCTGAGTTGATTGCCCTAACTAGAGCATGTGAGCTTTCAGAAAACTTAGCCGTAAACATTTACACCGACAGTCAGTATGCATGGGGGGTGGCACATAACTTCGGCCGATTATGGGCCGAAAGGGGGTACATCACATCTGGAGGTGCGAAAATACAACACGGCACCTTGATTACAAGATTACTAAATGCCCTTGCATTACCAACTAAGTTGGCCATCATGAAGTGTAGCGCACACAAGAAAATCACAGACCATGTAGGTCAGGGAAACGCCTTTGCCGATGAAACAGCAAAACACACTGCGTTGAATGAGTACACTTTAACATACGTAGTGTCAAAAACTGACGAGGAGGAGACAAACATTGATCCCTACAAAGAGATAAAGGACATTCAAGAATTTGCAAGTGAAGATGAGAGGAAGCAGTGGGTTAAGGAAGGATATTATTTTGACACGCACTTTGGGGCTTGGATGCACACACTGGGACATTTGAAAAAGTGGGTCCTGCCCGACAGTTTTCTCCTACCCATGCTTCACATGGTTCACGGTCCCGCACACTTGGGGGCTGATGGAATGACAAATACCATTGAAAAGATATGGGTCAACAAAAACATTAGGAAGACAGCTGTAAAATTATCCAAGAACTGTATGACCTGTGCTCTCCACAATGTGGGAAAGGGAATACAAGTACCACCTGGTCATTTAAGATTGCCAGAATACCCCTTTGAATGCCTACAGATGGATTACATAGAAATGCCCCCTGCCAATGGCAAAAGATATGTTTTGGGCGTTATATGTAGTTTCAGTAACTGGGTGGAGGCATTCGCTTTAAAAGACAACACCGCATTGAGCACAGCTAAAATGTTGTTGAGAGAGTACTTCTCCCGCTATGGCTTGGCCAGAAGTCTCTGGAGTGACAATGGGGTACATTTTTCGAATAAAATAATGGACCTAGTCTGCCAAGGGTTGGGGATAAAGCAAAGTTTTCATTCAGTTTATCACCCAAAAGCAGCAGGGCTTGTGGAACGCTGTAACGCTACATTGAAAAATAAACTGCAAAAAATATGTGCATCAAGCACTCTCAGCTGGGTAGATGCATTGCCCCTAGCCTTGTTCTCTATGAGGACAACTGTTACATCCAAGAACAGACTTTCACCATATGAACTTGTTATGGGGAAACCAGCAAATGTATATGGGTTTGCCTCTCCACCAAAGTTGCAAGGATTGACGCATTCTGCTTTGTTGGATTATTGTAAAGAACTAACTTCTGCCCTGTCTACCATTCGCCAACAGGTCAGAGACACATGGTCCCCGCCTCTGGAAGGAGAAGTACACAACATCAAACCCGGGGACTGGGTCCTGACCAAAAACTTTGTGAGGAAGAACAGTCTGCAGCCCAGGTGGAAAGGGCCGGCGCAAGTTTTATTAGTCACACAGACGGCGGTTCGATGTGACGGACACAAAAATTGGATTCATCTATCAAATGTGAAGAGAGCACCACCGTTCTGGCCAAAACTGCCCCCGGAAGAGGACCGTTCTGACCGAAGGACTGGTGACTGCATTCCTGCACGCATTGATGACCAACAGGCTGCATCAGGATACAATCTACGCCCAAGGAAGATGAAGAGTGCTTAGGACGGAGCAAGCACCAACTGCCACGCACTGAACAGTGCCAACTTTAAAGGACTAACTTGTGCAGTGAGGTTAGTAAAATAAGGACACTGCCAACTCTGATCTGAAAGAGAATAGAGGAAGCCCAGAGACCCAGAGGAGAAGAGGGTGTGAGGTCGAACTTGTGTTAATACTACCGATTGCAAGGTCTGTAACAGTGAGGCCTATAACGAACACTGTTGAACTGCCGCACTTGTGAGATTGTATAAATCAAAATTTTGAGAACAAATGGTATTTCCATGTGGAAGAATAACTAGACATCTTCCTTTACTGGAAATGGAGGATACATATTCCACTCTTAATGTGAACAAAAGGGGGCGTTGGTACTCCAAACTATGCATATTTTGTATTTTATTTTGCATAATGTCTTTGGTCATTGGATTATCATATCTCCTAGAGCTCTACCATCCTATTGCAAAAACAGCCCCGCTCCCATCAGAGCTTCCATCCGACTTTGTTCCCTCAGTTACAGTATCACCAGAGGATATGGACCACAGAGAGGAGATGCGTCATAATTCTTTCCTTACCTTACTTCATCAGACCCATCAAGTAATTGATCAAAATAATTGTTGGATCTGTATGCAATTCCCAGCCTATGTAGACGAAGGTGTACCCCTTCTTCAAGTACCCCTGCCATTTGAAGCGTCTTGTTATGCATTACACATTGCGATGCTGAAAGTTGAGCTAATAGGGGTCTTCAGCAGCTTAGTAAATTCCCGTTCTACCACTAGAACATCGTCTGCCTCCTTGTACACCCATTATGATAAAGACATTCTCCAGTCAGGGAATTGCTCTGAAGTTATTTTACCAAATGCAACATTCCCATTTTCTAACATATTCACCCCACTGTTCTGGGTAAAAAATGATAGCACACCTCCGCTCCATAGGGACACCAGAGAGATACCTTTTTTGAAAATGAGGCAGCGTAGTGTATTTGGGAGTATATGTATTAGGAGCAATGGTACCGCCAACATGGGGAATAGTACCAATTGCAATATGACATTTGAAGTGTCTTCCCGGGAAATAACTGTTCCACTCTATATCGGTGACTCAGTTTATTTCATTTGTGGCTCCAGGGCCTATATATGGCTGCCAGTGAATTGGGGTGGCTGTTGTCACCTAGGTCTTGTAACACCAGCAATGTCTGTAAAAAGTACAGCGGAAGTGAATAAAGCATCCAGAACTCTGAGGGGTAGGAGGAGTGTTGATCAAGGAGATACAGCGGCTGAGATAGCTGGTGAAGTACTGAAGGCCTTTGTTCCTTGGTATGGCCCTGCCATAAATTCCAGAAACATACGCAGGTTGTCCCGTCTATTAGAAGCTACTATAGAAGAGACAGCAGGCATAATTGAGAACATCACAGTTGAGCTTAAGGCTCTCAGATTAGTTTCTCTTCAAAACAGGATTGTACTAGACATGATGTTAGCAGAACGGGGTGGAGTCTGTAGAGTGATCGGGTCCTCTTGCTGCACGTATATTCCTGACTCATCAACATCGGTTAGGCAGGCTGTCAAAAGGCTATATGATATAGGTGCCCAGGCCCATAGTGATGTTGGCCCCTGGGATCCTGTAGGTTCCATTTGGAATGCCTTGTCTGCTTGGGGCTGGAAGATAGGGATGTTTCTAGTGGCTATCTTCCTTGTGGTAATAGGGTGCTGTGTTCTCATTAATTGTCTGCCCATGTGTTGCCAGTGTTTGGGGTGATTGCTAAAACCACCCCCAATGCCCCCAGTGACTGTGACTAATGCTCTTATAATGAGGGATGTTGTAACCCAACAGTTGATGGATATCGATATCTCGGATAATAACCCTCCTGACGACAATTTGGTTGATTACGTCAATGAGCGCAGTGAGGCCCACTATAGTAACACCCGCCATACCTATGAACATGTACCGTAAGGCCTCAACAAAATGTTGGACTTTGCGTCCAAAGGGCCGATTGTGGAAATACAGTTTTTGTAATGGACGAAAGCTCCTCCATTTTGTGTTTCCCAGACACCATTTTTTTATTAGTCTCTTTCGCTTGCCACCTCAGCACATATGATGTGGCCGCTTCATCAGCACAAGGAAATGTTAATACACCAGTCGACCCCAGAGCATATGCTTGCACTTCACTTTATGACGCACAAGTAGAGCAGGGTATGTTGCTTAAAGGTCAATGACTCATTTGCTCAGCTTTCCTATCCAACTAATCCCAAATGTATTACAGCTAACAAAAGACTGCTGATGGTAATGAATCATTGTTGACACAAGAGTTGTAACCTTTGCTCTGTATCCGGATGACTAATCAAGTGGGCTCCTGACTCTGTAACCGCAAGCCTCCCATGTTTATACTTGGCACAAGTTATGCATAGTTCTGCTTTATTTCTGTGTATCACAAGATTATTGATGACTGATGGGGTTAGTGAGTAACCTTTATATTTGTATTCAGCAAGCCAAGTATACATATTTCCAGAGTCACTGGCCCTGACCAGTACATGATATTGTTTGGAGATCATTAATCATCCTTGACAGCTGCTGATTTATCATATCCATCCCCACCTACGCTTATGGAGCACAAAAGTATATAAGGCTGTCTATGACTTTGTAAGTTGTCCACTTCCCTCATAGCCACATGAAGCTGTGAGGTGGTGTACCCGCTCGAGCGCAATAAATCTTTTTATGTTTCAGTTACCTCCGACTGCTGGTCTTCCTTTGTAAAGCATACCTGGGCGAGGTAGAAGAAATCCACTTCGACATGAGGGTGATAGAGTGGTAGAGTGAGGGCGATAGAGTGGTAGAGTGAGGGTGGTAGAGTGAGGGCGTGAGGGCGGTAGAGTGAGGGCAGTAGAGTGAGGGCATTAGGGCGGTAGAGTGGTAGAGTGAGGGCGGTAGAATGGTAGTGTGAGGGTGGTAGAGTGGTAAAATGAGGGCGGTAGAGTGAGGGAGTGAGGGTAGTAGAGTGAGGGCGGTAGAGTGGTAGAGTGAGGGCGATAGAGTGGTAGAGTGAGGGTGATAGAGTGGTAGAGTGAGGGCGATAGAGTGGTAGAGTGAAGGCGGTAGAGTAAGGGCGATAGGGCGGTAGAGTGGTAGAGTGAGCGCGGTAGAGTGAGGGCATGAGGGCGGTAGAGTGGTAAAGTGAGGGCGGTAGAGTGAGGGCATGAGGGCGGTAGAGTGGTAGAGGGAGGGTGGTAGAGGGAGGGCGTATGGGCGGTAGAGTGAGGGCGGTAGAGTGAGGGCATGAGTGCAGTAGAGTGGTAGAGTGAGGGCAGTAGAGTGAGGGTGGTAGAGTGATAGAGTGAGGGCGGTAGAGTGAGGGCAGTAGAGTGGTAGAGTGAGGGCGGTAGAGTGGTAGAGTGAGGGCAGTAGAGTGGTAGAGTGAGGGCAGTAGAGTGGTAGAATGAGGACAGTAGAGTGGTAGAGTGAGGGCGGTAGAGTTGTTGAGTGAGGGCGGTAGAGTGAGGGCGTGAGGGTGGTTGAGTAGAGTGGTAGAGTGAGGGCGGTAGAGTGGTAGAGGGAGGGTGGTAGAGGGAGGGCGTATGGGCGGTAGAGTGGTAGAGTGAGGGCGGTAGAGTGAGGGCATGAGTGCAGTAGAGTGGTAGAGTGAGGGCAGTAGAGTGAGGGTGGTAGAGTGATAGAGTGAGGGCGGTAGAGTGAGGGCAGTAGAGTGGTAGAGTGAGGGCGGTAGAGTGGTAGAGTGAGGGCAGTAGAGTGGTAGAGTGAGGGCAGTAGAGTGGTAGAATGAGGACAGTAGAGTGGTAGAGTGAGGGCGGTAGAGTTGTTGAGTGAGGGCGGTAGAGTGAGGGCGTGAGGGTGGTTGAGTAGAGTGGTAGAGTGAGGGCGGTAGAGTGGTAGCGGTAGAGTGAGGGTGGTAGAGTGATAGAGTGAGGGTGGTAGAGTGAGTGCGGTAGAGTGGTAGAGTGAGGGCGGTAGAGTGAGGGCGTGAGGGTGGTTGAGTAGAGTGGTAGAGTGAGAACGGTAGAGTGAGGGTGGTAGAGTGAGGGTGTGAGGTGGTAGAGCGGTAGAGTGAGAGAGGTAGAGTGAGGGCGTGAGGGCGGTAGAGTGGTAGAGTGAGGGCAGTAGAGTGGTAAAGTGAGAGTGGTAGAGTAAGGGCAGTAGAGTGGTAGAGTGAGTGCAGTAGAGTGAGGGTGTGAAGGCTGTAGAGTGGTAAAGTGAGGGTGGTAGAGTGAGGGCATGAGGGCGGTAGAGTGGTAGAGTGAGGGCGTTAGAGTGATGGCATGAGGGCGGTAGAGTGGTAGAGTGAGGGTGGTAGAGTGAGGGCGGTAGAGTGAGGGCGGTAGAGTAAGGGTGTGAGGGTGGTAGAGTGGTAGAGTGAGTCCGGTAGAGTGAGGGCATGAGGGTGGTAGGGTGAGGGTGGTAGAGTGGTAGAGTGAGGGCAGTAAAGTGAGAGCGTTAGAGTGAGGGCGGTAGAGTGAGTGCGGTAGAGTGAGGGCGGTAGAGCGGTAGAAGTGAGGGCAGTAGAGTGAGGGTGGTAGAGTGAGGGCGGTAGAGCAGTAGAGTGAGGGCAGTAGAGTGAGGGCGGTAGAGTGGTAGAGTGAGGGTGGTAGAGTGGTAGAGTGAGGACCGTAGAGTGAGGTCGGTAGAGTGTTAGAGTGAGGGCGGTAGACTGAGGGCGGTAGAGACAGGGCGGTAGAGTGGTAGAGTGAGGGTGGTAGAGTGAGCGCGGTAGAGTGCTACTGTTAAACTGTTAAATGTTGTAAGAAAACAAGGAGAAGAAATCTAGAGTCGAACCCTAACCACCGCCCTTCTCACAGAAATAGCATGTTTTACGTAATTTCCAACTCCCGTGGATAGCAGAAACACATATTTGAAAGGTTGCTTCTGCAATAAAAGAGAAACGATTTGTTTCCCACTCAGCCACGTCAAAACATGCAAACAAGTCCCCTAAAAAACTAGCAAATATTGTGAGCAATGGCACAACATCTTAGAACACCCCTCTTTATGGAAGTCATCATTCTTGTAACATGAGCTATTTCCTTTTTCCTTTGGCTGATAGAAGACTGATGGAGTGTATTCTGTTCAACACTTGGAAAAAAGTTTTCAAGGAATGTGTGATATTTGTAAAAATGGTATATACAGCCTATTACTGCTGACACCGGAGCTCAGAGCTGCTAACTTGCTTGTAGAACAAAAAAAATCACATATTTATTTCCAGACTTCTTCAACTACAGTAGGCAAAAATCAAGTATAACTGTTAGTAAAAAAAAAACAAATCCACGCCAGTTAGCTGCCCGGCACTCCTCTTTAGGAGCTCTCGCTGGTTTTACAAATCGATGCAAAAAAAATACATGGTCTACTTTATTTTTTTAAACATGTATTTTGCGGTGGCTTAAACACCATCCAATATTGAGTAGTATCGAGTTATATTGTACCTGGAGGAAACGCACACTCCTCCTGTGAACGTTACACAGTAGAGGCTGCCAGCTGACCAATTGTTTCTTGGACCAAACGCACAAAGAGCATAGTGTCATAAAAATACATAAAAATAGCAAGGAACAAACAGGGGTGTTGCACCGCGCCGGAAAGGGGAGTTAACAGAGAGGTATGAGATAACACTGTCATGGCCAGAGCTTTGTATGTATTTTCATAAATGCAAAAAATGCAAACCTATAGAGTTGCATGTGTTCAGGGCGATTTGTAACAGTGGTGTCTATGGGAGAAAAGTGTGGCTGTGTCTATGTATGTGGCGTGTGCAAATATTAAGGTGTATGTATTCATCTGTACTGTTAAAGTGTTCATGATTCTGGGTGGAGGGGCTTATATGTTTGTGTGTGGTTTTATAGTTGTCAAATTCTTTGTAATCGTTTTACCGCCAACAAAGAGAGAGGCAAAGAGGAAATACGGTGAAGGACTGGGTTATTTAAGACCCAGCGGTGCCAGGGGACAACACCTGAAACCTTCGTGGGTAACCTGTTCCGGCGTACAAATGACAGAGACACAGGACACTTCCTTCGGCGTCAAAGATTCGAGGTTTATTTACTGCAGGGAACACAGAAGTCACGTGAAGTACATAGTATGCAAGTTCGCGGAGTCTGATTCAATTTGCTACTGTGGATCGCTCCTTTTTATACAGTTTTCTCTCATAGGTTAACATGGTACACAAAGCTTTACAACTTGGTTCCCATCATAATCCCCGAGAGGGGTCGCTTTGATGTATTCAAGGTCCGGAACATAAGTACAGAAACATTCGGTGGTTCCCAACTGTAAAAACCCATCTTCCCACCATTAGTACATTCCAATCGGCAGTAAACAGATCGAAGAAGGAACAGAAACAGGTGCAGAGGAAGGCAGGAACAGTGGGGAGATCGGAAAGGGTGTAAAAGGGGTGGTATCGGGAAATACGAGCTACAGGCATCAAAGGGACGTGCCTAATGAGATGCACGGCTAAGTAAATAGACCGGCACGGCAAGATGAGCCTCGAGCGGGGCCATCTGCCTTACAGTATCATCCCCCTCATCATAAAGACACTTTCAAAGGAAATGTGTCTTCCGCAAGTGTCTTGGGAATCCCAGGGTCGCGAAGCGGACAGCGTCCGTTCGCTGGCTACTTGAGGGCAAGAGACAAAATGGATGCTGTATCTAAGATGGAACCCGTGGGTACAGATAGATAAACCCACGAAACAAACGAACGGTTTAAGTTAGTACAGCGAAACTGCGTACACCCACTAAACTCGTCATTTGCGGTTCATAGATACCAGACTCAACCATATTCGTGCGAGTCGAAAACACCACTTACGATCGTCACGGAACCTCAGACGCTCCTTTTGCCCTCATGTAGGCAAGCACTAGTCAGAATCATACTCGATATTCATCAAACCATCTAGATGTTGCTGTAACATAGCTCTGTCCAACCGAGCTCCTTTGGTAACAGGCGGCTGTCTTATACACGTCGTAGCACAGAGGCCACATAAGGCAGGACCACACTGCACACAAAGGCAACACGTGAACAGAAACGCTACAACAACTCCAATGATCATCAGAATTTTCCAACCCCAAGTCGACATCAGGCCCCAAAACCACCCAAGTAGCGTCCAATCTCCTACATCCACGTGTATGGATTCAGAGATCTTATGCAACTTTGAGATGGCTTGATAGACAGTCGGAGCGTTATCTGGAATGAAAATACAGCAGCTCGAATGGATCACCTTACATACTCCACCTCGATCAGCTAAAACCACGTCTAAAACCATACGGTTTTGTAACGTCATAAGCCTATCCGCCTGAAGTTCTGTGGTGATATTACCAAGGGCACTGGCAGTGATATTAGCTGTCGATTCAACCACTCGAGTCAACTGTCTCAGGTTCCTACTATTAACCATAGGTCCCCAAAACGGAAGGAAACCCTTGAAAAAGTCTCCTGCCTCTTGACCGGCAGTGTCCTCTTCGCTAATCACGCCTCTCACAACTCTAGTCTTGTGATAGTCTGCATCTACAGTGAACGTCGGAGGCAACAGATTTGCGATGAAACATGAGCCCACAAAGTCTGAGGGCAACCATGTATACGCACGATCATGGCAGACAAAGTATGTACCCTTGGCAGCCAGAAACACAGGGGACGAGAGCATCGGCAGGATATAAGTTTTGGAGCAAGCACTCTCTCCAAGACGAGCTCTCGATCTTCGGCCACGACCCAGTAAACAGAAATTACCAAGGTGGGGTACGACCCATATCGGGGGCGAGCTTCTAAGCTGTTTTTCACTCGTGAGCGCACTATACTCAACCTTACTCAGGACCCTATAGGCTTGTACCTCTTCCTCTGGGATGAGTGACGGCTCATAGATATCTCTATCTAAATCATCTATCACTATAGTCAAAGGCTTTTGATACGAGCCAGGACCAGAGTAGGGAGAACGTGGCTCTCGATTGGGGTAGGAATCTAGTGCGCTTCGAAACATTGTTTGGAATGCTCAAGCTGAACCCTGGGAACTATAAGGTAGGACCAGATATGGAATTCCCTTATTCGTGGTATGTGGCATTAGTCCACACACCCAACAATTAGTAGTGTTAACCACTAACTGGTGCTGATGAAGGAGCTGAATAAAGGAATTATTTCTGAATTCCGCACGTCTAGCCTGTTCGTGTTCGGGTAAGATATGGAAAGAATGAGGGGATACAGTGGAGGTAGGTTTAGGTTCAGAAGTAGGAGTAGGTATGGCAGAAGGTAGGAAGTACAACATCATATAATACACCCCACCCGCCAATAGTGAAGAAACAGTCAAAAACAGTAGGAACGCTTGAAACATAAAACATTTGGTACGAATAATCTGTTGCAGTTTGAATCTTTGCGCCTGAGCTTCTTCCAAGTCCATCAGCTTCGAAAACGCCATCCCCTAAGACCGTCCGCAACGTCTCTTGACGCACTTCGTTCTGTGTAGCAGTAGTCAATCCCTAGGAGTTCCCAGGAACCGACGGTCTTTGACCTAGCGCCAAGACCTACTAACCAGAAGGAAGTACACGCGCGGCCCTACGGTACACCTGGATGCAAGGTATCTTATTCACAATGTATATACAAAAAGTCTCTCAGCTGTGGAAGCAAAAGCACATGTGGAACGAAACTCAATATTTACAAAAGTAATCACAATGATACGGGTGTTCAGACTGATCGTGGCAAATGGGATAATGCAGATGTCAAGGGACAAAACGAAATTTTTATTAGTCTCTGGTGCTGGATCGCAAAAAGTATTGAGTTTTCCCAGGACGTGTCTGTTCGTCAAACAAAGAATCCGATGAGGGAACAGAGTTCTGCTGATCAGTCGAGTGTTCAGATCTTGAGTCTTGTGATGGCAAATGTTCAACAATGTCTTTCTGCTGCACTGAGGATTCTCCGACAGGCTGTGCGTCGCTAAAGGGTACAAAGGTCTGTAATCCTTCGGTTTCAGATGAAGCAATGCCCTTCCTCACCCACGAGTCCGCCGGTAAAGGTATAGGAACCTTCTTAGTATGGGTGGCGTGCACCCAATTTTTGCGCCCTTCCAAACGGACAGCAGTTCTCGTGGCAAGGAGGACCTGGAAAGGTCCAGTAAAACGAGGTTCAAGATTCTTCTTTCTTCCGAAATTCCTCGTCACCACCCAGTCTCCGGGCTGGAGCTGGTGGCCTGGACCCTCCGTCTGCGTCGGTAGTTCTTCGTAAACCTGTTGGTGAATTAACCTCAGTTTAGCAGTCAGATCATGAAGATAATCAATCAACATTGGATACTCGAGATCGGAGAATACACCCGGTCTAGGGACCCCCCAAACATTCGCAGTACGGCCGAACACTATTTCATAGGGACTAAGCCCTACTCGGGAGTGTACGGTCGCCCTTGTTGACAACAAAGCTAAGGGTAAAGCGTCAGGCCACGAAAGACCGGTCGTAGCCTGAATCTTCGCTAGCTTGAGTTTAAGGGTGCCATTATACCCTTCAACCAAGCCTGCTGACTGGGGATGATTGGCGCTATGGAATTTCTGATTAATTCCAAGGCCCTTACACACACTCTTCATCACACTCCCCACAAACTCACTTCCGTTATCAGACCATACAATCCGAGGCATTCCATACCGAGGAAAGTATTCCTTCAGTAGGATTTTCGCAGTAGACAGGGCAGTGTTGTCTTTGAGAGGGTAGGCTTCAATCCATCGGGAGAATGCGCAAACCACAACTAAAACGTACTTCAGGTTATTGCATCGCTCCATATGGATGAAGTCTAATTGAATCACCTCAAAAGGACAAGAAGGGGGGCAAAATGGCCAGGAGGTGTTGGGGTTCCCTTACCAGGGTTGTACAACATACATACCATACAATTCTTGACCAATCTTTCAGCACACTTCATGATACCATCATTCTTCCACACAGGGGACAGCAACTTACAGATACCTTTCACGCTAATATGTGCTAACCCGTGTGCCATCATCACAACAGCTAGCACATACGCATCTGGCAACATCCATCTCTTATGCTCCGACAAATCAACCCAACAACCATTCGCATCCAACTTTCCCGTACTCTCTTTCCACTTCGTCTTTTCAGTCTCAGTGGCCTCATTCTGAATTGCTTTCACACTCTCGATAGTGTCCTCACACACACTAGTCTCTGTAGGCCACCTAACCGAACTCGTCACATACATTCTAGTGCTAAGGTTCCGGGCAGTCTCCTTAGCAGTCTCATCCGCAAATGCATTACCACGACCAACATCATCCGTCACCTTACGATATGCACTACATTTAACAATCGCTACCTGCTTAGGCAACGTAAGTGCATCCAAAAGATCATTCACAAGCTGTCCGTGCTGAATCTTCGTGCCATGCGACGTCATAAAACCTCTCTCTCTCCACAATCGTCCAAAGCTATGAGCGACGCCAAAAGCGTATTGGCTGTCGGTAAACACATTCACACGTTTCCCTTTCGCCAACACACACGCTCTAGTTAGGGCAATCAGTTCTGCAGCTTGGGCAGAGTTCTGATTCAATCTAGCAGCTTCCACAACAGTATTCAAAGTTACAACAGCATACGCAGTAGTCACATCACCATTTGGCAATTTAAAACATGAACCATCCACATACAAAGTTCCATCGGGATCTTCCAAAGGAGTGTTTTTAAGGTCCACTCGACCTTTTGTTTCCTCCTCAGTCCTTAAGTAACAGTCATGAACTGCTACTTCATCTGACTCCGTACTAATTGGCAATAAAGTCGCCGGGTTCAGAACATTGCAACGTTTTATCTGAATATGACTTGCCAAAAGCGTCAACTCATACCCAGACAACCTCGCACTCGTCAAGTGCTGAGTTTTCGTACGATTCAAAAGAGTGTCAACTGCATGCGGAACCATCACCATAAGCATATTATCCATGACCAATCCTGCTGATTGTCGGATGGACACCGCAGCTGCCGCTGTTGCTCTCAAACAACTCGGCAATGCTCTAGCTACCGGGTCCAAGGTCGAGGAAAAATATGCACATGGACGTTGCTTACCACCAAAAGGTTGCGTTAAGACGCTCAACGCACAACCTTCCCTCTCGTGAACGTACAATGTAAACGGCTTGCTGTAGTCAGAGGTACCTAACACAGGAGCCGAACACAATGAGTCACGCAGTTCAGAAAAACTTTTCTGACATTCTTCCGTCCATGGTAAAGGAGTTGGAACATCCTTGCACGTAAGAGCCACCAATGGTTTCGCTAGCAATGAAAAATTTGGAATCCACTGCCTGCAGTATGACGTAATACCTAGAAAGGCACGCACATCTCTTTGGGTTGTTGGCACAGTCATTCGCGCAATTGCTGCAATTCTCTCTGTTGTCAACCGTCTCCCCTCCTTTGACAATAAGTGACCTAGATAGGTTACTTCTTGACAACAATATTGAAGTTTAGAAGGTGACACCTTGTGATGTAAGTCACAGAGATGTTGCAACAACGACACCGTAGCAATTTTGCAGATATCCTGAGTATCTGCAGCCACCAATAAGTCATCGACGTATTGGATTAAAGCCGTGCCAGCCGGCAACATAAACGCATCCAGTTGACCCTTCAAGGCTTTACTGTAAATCGATGGACTCTCACAGTAGCCCTGAGGAGCACGTTTAAACCGGAAGCTACGGCCACCAAGAGAGAAACCGAAAAGGTCTCTGCTTTCCTCGGCAATCGGAATGCTAAAGAAAGCATTCTTCAGATCGATCACCGAAAACCAAGATGCAGAAGCTGGAATCAGAGTCAGTAGCGCCGTGATGTCAGGCACAACAGGGAACTGAGGAATCACAATTTTATTTACCTCCCGCAAATCGATAACAAAACGACAAACAGGTGGTTTCGAAGGATCGGTACATTTCAGAATAGGCAGTACGGGGCTGTTGCACACGTTTCCCCGAGTTTCCTCAATAACATCTTTCTCGATCAGATCATAGATGATCGCCAACAGTGCTCGTTCACCGTCAAGAGAGATACAATACTGGGGAATACGTGGCAATCGCACATTAGATTTCAAGTGAACAACATAAGGGGAGATGTCGAGCAGGCCCATGTCATTGGGACCCGTTGCCCACAAAGATGCAGGAAGAGAACTCAATTCCGGTGGAAGCTTATCGAGAGACAAGTACATTGGAGAGACAACTCTCTCGCCCAAAGTAAGCTTTACTCCCGCAGGAGAACAGTACAAAGTTGCATACAAACGTTTTAGCAAATCCAGGCCCAAAAGATTTTCACCACAACCAGTGGTCAAAATCAACGGAGCTTTCAGCTCTCGCGGCCCAATTGTAAGTGGCAAAGGGCACGAAACTGGATTGCTAACAGGGGCGCCAGAGAATCCTACGGAAACATTTGTTAAGCCAGACAAAGGTGCACCAGGGAGTTTCGAATGCATGATGGAACTTTTCGCTGCACCAGTGTCCAACAGAAAAGGCTCAACGACGCCCAATGTGGCAACTGCGACGTAAGGCCCTCTCTGATCAACCGGAACTGATACTACTCCCTCTCCTTGTCTATGGCTGTCCTAGTAATTACTGTCGTCAGTTCCCTGATCGACGTAATAATCATCTACATTGTACTGCGCAGATCGTCCTTGCGATGATCCACGTTGATCAAAACAGGTATTGGAATTTGACGAATTATCTGAACGATCATTTTGAGCACCGCGACCCCTACCACGTGATGTCTGCTGAGAACCACCACAACCTCCTCTAGATGTGTTACCACTATTACGCTCATTCAGAACAGGACAGTTGAATTTTAAATGACCCTCCTGTCTACAATAGGCACACTGATTGTACCCTAATGAAGATCTTTGTGAAGAGGAGTCATTTCGCGATTGCGACCTATTAGATTGCGACTGCTATCGATTTCGCTGCTGCGAATCATTCTGATTCGAACGCGGAGGATAAGCCTGCTGCAACAACACTTTAGTTTTGAGTTCTTTCGTCTTTTTATCGGCGCGGTCATTCTCTTCTTTTTCCCTGTTCTCGTAATACTGTGCTGTAGCCAATATCTGAGCAGAAGTAGAGACAGCCCACGCACTCTCAGAATTTTTCAATTTATTGCTCAAGTCGGGCAATAAGTTAGAAACAAATTTATCCACGAATAACCGCTGACCACCCTCAGTACCCATATCCTGACCACTATGGTCGATGAATGCCTCCTCAAATCTCGGAAAGAAATCAGAGACACTCTCGTCCTTCTTCTGTCTACAAGCTGACAATTTGTCCCAGTTCACCCTCATAGCTGGCATAAGCGTTTTCATTAGGGTAATGATTCTCTGAGGAAGAGCAGCAATAATCTGTTCAGGTTTCGCCCCACCAATTTGTCGTGCATCTGCCGCAGTAAGAGTAGCCCAATCACCACCTAATTCGTTTGCATGATCTTCCTGACGAATCTTAGCCCATACCGGTTGCGGTACGACATTACCAAACAGCATATCGATATCGGCAAGATTCATTATCGTAGCATCTACGAGCTGCGACAATTCCTTATAGTACCCTGCAGGATTTTTGTGAGGGTCAGGCAAAGATTGCTTCACCTGCAGAACTTCCGATCGTTTCCATGGGAGATGAATCCATACTCTCTGGAAATGCGGCAAGATCGGCGGAACTTGAGCAGCATCACCTGCCATCCACACTGGTGGAACTTCGCGCATGGGGTACTGACCAAGTGCATCTGACTGTCTCTCAATATCCTCAACAAACAATGCTTGAGGCATCATAGAGGGGGTGGAGAGCCAATAATTGCTCGATAGCACGTCGAACATTGGTACCCACTACCATTCCGCTCGAAAACTGGAGCTGTAAGTTGGTCAAAGCAGTTAATACATCGTCCGATGCATCTGCCGATATTTGATCGCGCAAAGCCTTGCACATTTCTTCAAAAACATACCTCTGTGTCGGTACATTGAATTGACTAAACGTATTCAATATCGAACGTGGAGGATTTCTATAGGTATGCAACATCCATGACATCGCCATATTGTACAACGCGGCACGTTCCCTATTACCAGGGAGCTGACTACGTCTTTGTGGACCGTCCGAACCAGCGGAATCAGAAATAGGTCCAAGAGAATTAGCAAAATTAGCAGCAACTGAAGGGGTACGACGTCGGTTAGATGGAGAAGTATACGATAGAGTAGTAACAAGAGAAGAATTAGGAACAGAAGAAGCAGCAGGAGTAAGTAGAACAGGAGCAGTAGCGGGAGCAGGAGTATGAGGAAGTACAAGCGGAGGAGCAGTAGGAACAGCAGTAGGCAAGGGAGCAGGAACAGTCGGAAAAACGGGTACAGGTTGAGGTACCGGTTGAGGAGCAGGTACAAGAGCAGGTACAGGGGGGACCACAGGAGCTGCGGTACCCTGTACATACGGAGGTGGTGATTTCAAAAGATAGGACATTAGAGGGTCCTCAACTAATTCTTCCTTCTTATCCGACTCCATAGGCAAAGCGGGATAGCATCTATCTATAGACATACGCTGAAGCCTATCGAAAACTTCCTTTTCCTTTTCCTCCTTATCACGCTGGAACTGCTCTGCTTTCTTTACAATGGTAGCAACACCATCTCTCTGATTGCGCTTTGTCTGTCTGATCTCTTTCTGTCTGGCTTCTTTGCGCCACAACCGAAAGGCATCAAACATGGCCGGCCTTGACTTTTTCTTAAACAATTTAGCCTCAAGGTTATCTAAAATCGGGGTCTCAAAACTACCATGAGGTGGCCAACTAAGGACACCATCCTTTTTGGTGTAGCGAATCCAATATTCATTAAAAGCAATCGGGCCTAGCCCGTGCTTACTATAGAGCTCATAAGTGGGAGTTCCAACCGGAGGTATCGGACAAGAGTCCTCCAGTCGGGAATCCGCACCACAACGTCTGAAACAACTGAACAAAGTACTGCGACCAGGCATCTTGCACACTAGCCGAGTTCCACAAACTTCAAGGGTTACGGGATTTACCAAGTCCCTGCAAAGAGCAAAAACCCTCGGTTTTTGGCGGCTGCAATCGTCAAATATCACAACAAAGTACCAAGAATCACAAATGCAATGGAACCATGCAACAACTAAACAACCACAACCAAGAACTCTGGGAGCGACCCACAAATACTTAACTCAAAGATCGATGGCGTCACCAGGAAGGCCCGTCAATCGTCTCGCTGTACCAAGGTCTACGCCAGGCGCCAAAACAGGTCTACAGTCAGGGCAGCAGTCCGTCGCAGCCGTCAGGAGGCGGGAATCTTCGCGGGGAAAAGTCGTCGGGCCACTTATTTCGACAACAGGATCGATGAAGCGGGGTGCACCTTCCCTCGGAGATTTCACACGAAGTTCCTCACGATCGTCGGGCTTGGACCGGTACCACTGATGCAGCCCCACATTGGGCGCCAACTGAAGGACTGGGTTATTTAAGACCCAGCGGTGCCAGGGGACAACACCTGAAACCTTCGTGGGTAACCTGTTCCGGCGTACTAATGACAGAGACACGGGACACTTCCTTCGGCGTCAAAGATTCGAGGTTTATTTACTGCAGGGAACACAGAAGTCACGTGAAGTACATAGTATGCAAGTTCGCGGAGTCTGATTCAATTTGCTACTGTGGATCGCTCCTTTTTATACAGTTTTCTCTCATAGGTTAACATGGTACACAAAGGTTTACAACTTGGTTCCCATCATAATCCCCGAGAGGGGTCGCTTTGATGTATTCAAGGTCCGGAACATAAGTACAGAAACATTCGGTGGTTCCCAACTGTAAAAACCCATCTTCCCACCATTAGTACATTCCAATCGGCAGTAAACAGATCGAAGAAGGAACAGAAACAGGTGCAGAGGAAGGCAGGAACAGTGGGGAGATCGGAAGGGTGTAAAAGGGGTGGTATCGGGAAACACGAGCTACAGGCATCAAAGGGACGTGCCTAATGAGATGCACGGCTAAGAAAATAGACCGGCACGGCAAGATGAGCCTCGAGCGGGGCCATCTGCTTTACAGTATCATCCCCCTCATCATAAAGACACTTTCAAAGGAAATGTGTCTTCCGCAAGTGTCTTGGGAATCCCAGGGTCGCGAAGCGGACAGCGTCCGTTCGCTGGCTACTTGAGGGCAAGAGACAAAATGGATGCCGTATCTAAGATGGAACCCGTGGGTACAGATAGAGAAACCCACGAAACAAACGAACGGTTTAAGTTAGTACAGCGAAACTGCGTACACCCACTAAACTCGTCATTTGCGGTTCATAGATACCAGACTCGACCATATTCATGCGAGTCGAAAACACCACTTACGATCGTCACAGAACCTCAACGGAATGACAGAAAAGAGACAGGTGGAAAGGAAAGCAAACATGAGAAAACTAATGAAGGTTACACTTGAACAAGCAAACATCATGCAACCAAAGTAGTTTTCCGTGGATAACCAAGATTGGGCACATTGGTTGCCATATGACGTGTGAATGCAGCCACTATTTCTGGAAGTGTGAGTAGAGAACAAGTGTGGCCTTCAGGATCTGTTCATGCTGACATTAGTCACAATGGTAAAGGAAATATGAGTGGTTCACAATTTAAGAAGGTTCCTAAAAAATGTGATGGCTTTATTAGGTATTAAGTAATAGACATGTAAGGTTTATTTTAAATTGTTTTGGGGTTCAGGGGGTGTAATGTTGGCATTGCATCTTCTGCACTTCCAGCGCACATTACTGTGCACTATTTAGCTCATGAGATGTATACTGCAAGTGATATAAATTAATGTAAACTCGCACACAGAGCGAATCCTGGCAAGAGTCCGAATCGTGAGTCAAAGATACTGTTTGACCTCCGAGCCAGATGAACGCGGCATGCTGTGGTGATGTTAAAAGCGGAAATAAACCGGCTTTTCTTAAATAACGCTGTGTTGACTTCACTTACTACAAAAACAGCTAAAAGATGCTACTGATAAACACTTGGAGCAGATACGATGAAGATTTTTTTTTAAAGTTTTGACGATACAAACCTGTATTGCTTGCCTTCAGTGCATGCTATAATTCCATGTATGCCAAATAGTGAGCTGAAATTGTAGCTGCTTTGCATGACATACCGGGGGTCAATTAAGCAATCTGCAATACGTCTGGGTTCAGTAAAATGTAGCTCATAAGCTTGCCAAGGACAGCCACAACACAAAACAAGTAAATAAAGGCTTATGAGAGCGAGGCCAGCAAGTTAGGGTGCGCATTCCTTTGAAGTCTGATGGGGGGCGGGTGGGGGGCGGGGGAGCGGGGAGCGCCTTTCCTTGAAGTCTGATGCCGAGGCTCAGACAAGCGGCTTCCTTTCAAGTCTGATGGGAGGCGGGGGAGCAAATGGTGAGCACACGCCTGGCGCACATGCACTGGCCATAATCCGTATGCCAAAGCCCTCTGGCAGGCTTTCCTGGAGCCCCTACATAATTCTCGCTGGAGCAATGCGCAAGCGCATTGGCTCAGCGAGACCTAAAAACGAGGAGAAATAAAGATATTTCTCCTCGTTGTGCCTCCCTTACGCCTCCCCTGGGGAGGCATACGTTTTTGGCGCTGTCTCAGATTTACGGTTCCTTGTAAATCTGGGGCAGTGTCAAAATGCCATGAATGTTGCTGGGAACGCCCCAGCAACACACATTGCACGGATCTTTCACACAGAAAACGTCGTTAAAGAAGACAATATTTACGAGGCAGCATTAAGCCAAAAAAAGGTGGCTTAGTGTACCCTTGTAAATATGGAGCAGGCTCATGCGCCACATTCCGACGGTGTAAGGGGCCTTTGATGCCCAAGCAGTTTCTAGATTGTTTAAGTAACAATCCCTATCTCCTACTCCTCCATTTTAATCTCTGTGTATCACAGTACCTTTTCGCTACTGCCCAGCTCCGAACCATTTTCTGCCACGCCAACAGTGGAGGGAGTTTCATAGTCTTCCATTATAGTGTTATGACCCTCTCAATTGGGATTCAGTCCAAGTCTAAAAATATGGGTTTTAGATCGCTTGAAAACCCCCAGGATGCAGCTCTCCATATTGCCTATGCCTTTCCATACAGTCATGGCTGAAAGTATGTTAATGACTCCCTCCCAGTAACTATCTAGCTTGGGGCAAACTCGCATAATGTGTTTCAATTCGTATTGCAAAACAAGGCATATATTACATTCAGAGCAGGCTCAAGGAAATAACCTGTTGATTTTTCTTGGTTTGAGATAGGCCACATTTAGAAAAATACATTTACTACACCTAAATCTTGAAAACTTTAACCAGATAAGCTAGGAGTCTCTCCCATTCTTTGTGGTGCATTTCCTTATGTAGTTTGGACTCCCCACTTTTTTCATAGATCATTAATCATACTCTTGATTAAGTTTGGGTGGCTTTACTAAGCCAGGTGATCAGCCTTTTGCCATACCCAGAGATTTCCCAAACCTATATTAGTATTTTTATAAAATACCATGCGAGTGAGAAATCTATTCTGGTTCAATCAATGTCTCGAAGTTAGAAAAACTGCCCTCTTATAGCAAATCCCCCAAAGTCACAATGCCTACCTCTCCTAGTGGTCCAGATGCCTCCTTGTAACATGGCTATCATCGTTGGGGATTCCAAGTAGTGGGCACAGTTATTCCTGTGATTTGTAAGCAACGATTAAAGCAATTTGTTGCTACCAATTTCAAGCAGGGTAAACCCTGCCTATTTCAAGTATGGGGAAGAAAGAGTCTAGTAAGCTGTCCTTCTTGTATTTAGAGCGATGTTCACCCTGTCTTTGTACCCGGTAGTAAGTCTTCAGTGCCTACAGAATAGATTGCAGTGCAGAAATTGTTCTGCACTGCTCCTGTTCTCACGAGTCAAAAACCATTGAACAAGCTGATTTGCTTTTGAATGAGTTCTGAAACGGAGAACATTCCTTCATTTATTATTCAAAGATGATCACTTGGAATTCTAAGTGAGCCTTTTGCATTCTCAATTTCAATTTGTGAATGCATCTAGCTGCTTCTCTTTCAGGGTATGCAGACTATTGCATAAGCATGAGTGCTGAAAGCATAAGAAAATCACATTTAGATCTATGTGTTTCAAGGCATATATTCTATATGTTATATAATACTAGAGTGTGAATAATCGTGGGAACACATTTGGCATAATTTATCCAGCACTATATGCTGTGACTTGAATGTTACCATAGCTTTAATTCACAATGTTGGCGAGTGGAACTACAGTCTCTTTGGTAAACCATTGGTGGCACCTATTTCTGGGTAAAATCAAACTACCTGTTCCCTTACATTTTTTTAGATGGGATTTTAAAATTAGGGAATTTGGCTAAAACTCCAGCTTGAGGATAAAACAATTCATTTGGCAATAAGGAAACCGAGCCCTACGGGGATTCAATAGATGTAGGAACCCATTTTCATACCTATTGTGACAATACATGTACTTGTAGTTATCCATGTTCAAATACAGAACAGCATCATGTAAGGAAGCCTAAGAATGTATTTTAGGGGTGGGCAAATATTCTGTTCCACCGGTGAAATTGAAGGAATTTTGCTGACTTCTCATTACTCTTCTAACATGGAGTTCCGGCCAAATTCCGTCAATTGTCACAAACTGGATTTTTGTCACTCACACAGCTCCAGGATGGTACGTTGCCGGGAACGAGCAACATTTGGCATCACCTAGAGCAATTGTTGGTTGCTATGAGGACATCCGGAGACATTATTTTAACGCAGGCGGTCGCAACCGTTCATGGTCAGCAGACTGATGGCTCCAGTAGAAGATCAACTAGAGTGGCATTAAAATCAGCTTGAATAGCTGCGCGCTTGGGCACGTTGGGTGGTACAATTGTGCTGATTTTTCAGCACAGAACGTGCTCCCTGCGGTAAATCACAGCACAAGCAGCGCGACATACCTATTTCCACCTGTTGAGTTTTTATGTAACTCCGTCGAATTCCGTTGAGTCAAATTTCACATGTTCCATCCACCCCTACTGTATATCAGAGAGGAGACTGTTGACCATTTGCTAGCAAAAGAAAAGGTCCCAGTGACATAATGTCGTGATGGTTGAGATGATAGAGGTTGACTGCCTGTGCATTCTTTGTTGGTCCCAGAACTTAATATCCCATTTCCTTCCAATAGACTTGCAGTGGGATTGGCATCAGGTTGACAGCAAACACACTCCATGCAGAACAATGCCACAAGTCTTGTTTTCCCAGCTGTACAGTGATAATACCTGGGTCTTCAAACTCTAGCTAGTAATATACATGCACACTTGAATAATACATGAATGATAATATCCATGTTGCAAATATTCTGATTTCTAGAGCTCAAGTCCCTGGGAGAGCATGCATACTTATTCATCGCTACTTCTAGAAACTGTCCATCTATTTTTCCAATTTAGACTCCAAGTTCAATCTAATTCAAATCAATATGATTGGGACATACACATAGAATCCAGGGGGATGCAGTGGTCTTGTACTTGTTGCGCGAATGGCCTTTGACCGATCGAGTGGCCGTATCTCTTTGCTGTGCTTAAATAAACATATGGGCTTTGGATGTAATCTTTGTCCTGGCTTCAATTCCTATACACTGACCCTTTAGCGCAGGTGGTGGTTAATGGTAAAGTATCCCGAGTATTCCCCTTACAACCAGGGACCAGACAGGGCTGCCCTCTATCGCCCTTCATATTCGCTTTAATACTCGAGCCATTGGCAGCCTGGGTCCGAGGAGATCTGCTGGATGGAGCACTGGAAAGACAGAATATCGCTTTATGCTGATGATATTCTTCTCTATGTGGCAGCTCCTCGGTCCTCTATTCCCAGAATATTGAACATCCTTACTAACTTTGGTAGATACTTCGGATATACACTTAATCGGTCCAGACATGTGGTGTTTGTCCTTCATGGACAAACACCTCAACTACTGGAAAATTTTGGGGCGTGAATAGTGTCAGATGGGTTCCATTATCTCAGAATCTTTGTTACCACCAGTCTGGATCTCGTCCATGTTCATAATTCATAGAGCCCCTTGACCCGACTTAAGAGCGATGTTCAACACTGGTGGTTACTCCATCTCACAAAACACACTATTTAACGGAGGGTCTAAGGGCAGGTTTTACGACTCGAGACTGGACACATGCCCCTACGTAACTTATAACAACAAAGGGTGTCCAGGAGTCGCCATTTAATGTTTTTACTCAAGACCTTTCAACAAGTGACTCTGTAAGTTAGACTGTGTGTGCACTCAGATGTGAAGAGACATTCAACTACTCATATATACGACATGCAACATGGGTAGGAATTTTTCCCATCAGTTGCCGTTCTGTACCACCATTATCACATCATATGGGTTCTCCTTGCCCAGGAGTTAGTACACAAGATCAATCACACTCTAACAGGTGTGAGGACTATGTGAGTGAGGAGACCGATGTCAATTGTGTATGTGATGGTATCAAATATGGTGTTGGAACAAATAGTTGTACACCTGAGGGGAAGCAGTGCAGAGGGTGTGAAGTGAAAAGTGAATAAAATTGGGTGAAGCTGAGTAGAAAAGTGATTTATTAGTTTCTCTCAGACCCCAAGGTTAAAAGCAAGTGAAAAGTAGATTTGACAAAATATCCACCGGCAAGTGGTCAACATGTTTCTGCATACCAACGGAAGATTCTCCTATGCATTCGTCAGGACCTAGATGGTGCTACTGCTTGCATTTAAATAAGTGAAGATAAAAGGGAAAAATTTTACCTGAAAAGCAGGTGTAGAATCTCCACCACAGTCTACAAAAGTCACATAGGAGACAAAGAAAAGAGAAAAACATTACACGTATTAGAGAATGCACTCGGTACATCGTGCTATTCTAGTGGTCACGTATTAACATTTAAACAGACATGATAACACTCACCCAAAACTTGTGGGGATGGCGCCTCACCTCACCTGGCAGCAGCTCAGGTAGAATAGGAGCACCGCTCTGTTTAGCAAAATATAATCACAGGGACACTCAACCGATTCCGTTAAAACAAAGCAAAAGAACAATAATGTGTATCTCTGATAGCGTGAGAGACAAACTATATGCGTTAAAAGTATCACCGGTGCCGTACCGGAAAAGTTTTATGAGTTCGGGCTTCTAACATTATAAGGCTGCGGACTCGTAGCGGACAGGGCTACCTATCTAGATTACGTAACCGCACTCTTACCTCTCCGTCGGTGTCTCCAAGCGTCCCTCTGGGCTGTTCTGGGGAGGCACCGAACAAGAGAAAAGGGCGGGTATATGAGTGAAGCCAGTGTGGTGCATGATGGGAGTCGTAGTTTTTCAGATAACAAGGAAAACATGGAAAAGGTTGAAAAAACTACTCAATGATCTTATAATGACATCCACGGTATAGGTTCATTTAGGCCATCCTTGTCACTGTTTAGTTTGTAGACCCATTTCTGCTCTATTTTAAACAGAAACTTTCCGACATCGGGGCAATGATCTGGTATCGTCGGCTGTTCGAGTATTGTCCACTTAAACTCACTAGGACCGTGGCCTTTTTCCAGAAAGTGAGCTGTTAAGCGAGTTGCTTGATTTCGACAGCGAACTGTGCTCTTGTGCTCGCCAATTCTTATTTTGGTTTTTCGGGTTGTCATCCCCACGTATCTCTTTTCGCACGGACACGTGATCATGTAAATTGTATTCTCGCTATTGCAGTTAGTGAACTTACACTGTTGCCATGGGCGCATAGTTCCAATGTCCACACTGGTGGACTTAGTGGTTTGTGGACATGCCGAGCAGCTACCACACGGGTGATGTCCTTGTACCGGCGGCAGGTCCCACAGTGCTCCCACCTGTCTTGATTGTTTGGTTTTCGGTCGAGTGTGGACTAGGTGGTCTTTTGTGTTGGGTCCTCTTTTGAAGGCAAAAAGTGGCGGTGGCAGAGTTTCTCCACTAGAGTTCAAAATGGACCAGTGTTTGGTTATTATTTTCCGAACCTCATTAGATCTTGTGTGAAAGGTGTTCACAAAGGTCATTCTGTTAGATCTTTCTTTCGGAATAGTCTCCAATAGGGCGTCTCTGTTATTGTTAGAGGCCCTTTTCTTCGATTGGCGGATGATTTTAGCTGGATATTTCTTTTCTCGTAGGTATTCCGAGAGTGTCTCAGAGTGTTTTTCAAATGACTCCTTGGTCGAACAGTTCCTCCTGAGTCTCAGGAATTGCCCGAAGGGCAAATTGTCCCTGAGCGCTCGAGGGTGGCAACTCTCATAGCTGAGAAGAGCGTTGCGTGCCATGGGTTTCCTGTACAACTCTGTTTTCAAGCCGTCTTCTGTGGCCACTATCAAAAGATCTAAGAACGGTAGTTCTTTTCTACTGAACTCTAGGGTGAAGTTCAGAAATTCATTACAGTTGTTCAGCCAATTATGGAATTCTAAGAGACTGGCCTCCGATCCTCTCCATATGACAAAGATATCGTCTATGTATCGCTTCCAAAGGCGAAGCGATACATAGTGTGGGTTGTCTTGGTGCAGTATTTTTGTTTGTTCTAGTACATGAACATAGAGGTTCGCCAGACTAGGCGCAAAAACACTGCCCATACTGGTGCCAGAGGTCTGGAGGTAGATGGTGTCCTCGAATTTGAAGTAATTATCTTTCATTGCCAGTTCAGCTAGTTCCATGATGAAAGAGACTGGAGTTGTTGTCTGTAGGTCCCTTTCTTGAAGGATATTGCCAACCACTTCCAGGGTCTCTGTTTGAGGAATTGACGTATACAGGGACTCTACGTCAAAGGACACAAGTAGATCCATGGAACTGTCAAAGTTTACGTCTGGAAGTAAACGTAACATATCTTTTGTGTCCTTAAGATATGTTGGCATTTCCTTGACAATTGGATTGAGAAAGTAATCCACAAATGTAGAGAGTGGCTCTAGGACTGATCCTATGCCAGAGATGATTGGTCTCCCGGGTGGTGGTCTCTTCTGTTTATGCACCTTTGGTAGGCAGTAGAAATAGGGGATCGACGGGTGAGAGGTACAGAGAAATTGGCCCTCTTGCGGAGTAATCCATCCTTGAGACGTTGCCTCTTCCACTAGATGGCTGATCTTGGTTTTAAGCCTTTCAGTGGGGTCGTCTTTCAGAGGTAGATATGACTTGCGATCTTGTAATTGTCTGAGACATTCTTGTCTGTAAATTTCTTTGTCGAGGATCACGATGCCACCGCCCTTATCTGCAGGCTTTATGATGATCGATTCATTAGTTGACAATGACTGTAGTGCTAGTTTTTCTCTATTTGGTAGGTTTACAAAAGACCTTGGTTTCTTTGTTTTGTACAGGCGTTCGATGTCTGTTTCAACAGCTTCTTCAAAAGTTTGAACCCTACTCGGTAATCCAATCGTTGTGGGATTGAAGGTTGATGGTTTTTTCAAACCAGTGTTGACGACAGAGTCTATGTTCTCTCCAGGGTTCTGTTTAGCAAAAAGGTAGTGGAGTCGTACTTTCCTGAACAGTTTCGAGATCTCTATCTGGGTGTTAAATTGGTCACCTTCGTTGGTTGCCACGAAACCAAGTCCACGGTTCAGGAGTTGTTCCTCATCTTCGGACAGGTCATGGGAGCTCAGGTTGATCACGAGGCTGGCCAGCCTCGTGATCAACCTGAGCTCCCATGACCTGTCCGAAGATGAGGAACAACTCCTGAACCGTGGACTTGGTTTCGTGGCAACCAACGAAGGTGACCAATTTAACACCCAGATAGAGATCTCGAAACTGTTCAGGAAAGTACGACTCCACTACCTTTTTGCTAAACAGAACCCTGGAGAGAACATAGACTCTGTCGTCAACACTGGTTTGAAAAAACCATCAACCTTCAATCCCACAACGATTGGATTACCGAGTAGGGTTCAAACTTTTGAAGAAGCTGTTGAAACAGACATCGAACGCCTGTACAAAACAAAGAAACCAAGGTCTTTTGTAAACCTACCAAATAGAGAAAAACTAGCACTACAGTCATTGTCAACTAATGAATCGATCATCATAAAGCCTGCAGATAAGGGCGGTGGCATCGTGATCCTCGACAAAGAAATTTACAGACAAGAATGTCTCAGACAATTACAAGATCGCAAGTCATATCTACCTCTGAAAGACGACCCCACTGAAAGGCTTAAAACCAAGATCAGCCATCTAGTGGAAGAGGCAACGTCTCAAGGATGGATTACTCCGCAAGAGGGCCAATTTCTCTGTACCTCTCACCCGTCGATCCCCTATTTCTACTGCCTACCAAAGGTGCATAAACAGAAGAGACCACCACCCGGGAGACCAATCATCTCTGGCATAGGATCAGTCCTAGAGCCACTCTCTACATTTGTGGATTACTTTCTCAATCCAATTGTCAAGGAAATGCCAACATATCTTAAGGACACAAAAGATATGTTACGTTTACTTCCAGACGTAAACTTTGACAGTTCCATGGATCTACTTGTGTCCTTTGACGTAGAGTCCCTGTATACGTCAATTCCTCAAACAGAGACCCTGGAAGTGGTGGGCAATATCCTTCAAGAAAGTGACCTACAGACAACAACTCCAGTCTCTTTCATCATGGAACTAGCTGAACTGGCAATGAAAGATAATTACTTCAAATTCGAGGATACCATCTACCTCCAGACCTCTGGCACCAGTATGGGCAGTGTTTTTGCGCCTAGTCTGGCGAATCTCTATGTTCATGTACTAGAACAAACAAAAATACTGCACCAAGACAACCCACACTATGTATCGCTTCGCCTTTGGAAGCGATACATAGACGATATCTTTGTCATATAGAGAGGATCGGAGGCCAGTCTCTTAGAATTCCATAATTGGCTGAACAACTGTAATGAATTTCTGAACTTCACCCTAGAGTTCAGTAGAAAAGAACTACCGTTCTTAGATCTTTTGATAGTGGCCACAGAAGACGGCTTGAAAACAGAGTTGTACAGGAAACCCATGGCACGCAACGCTCTTCTCAGCTATGAGAGTTGCCACCCTCGAGCGCTCAGGGACAATTTGCCCTTCAGGCAATTCCTGAGACTCAGGAGGAACTGTTCGACCAAGGAGTCATTTGAAAAACACTCTGAGACACTCTCGGAATACCTACGAGAAAAGAAATATCCAGCTAAAATCATCCGCCAATCGAAGAAAAGGGCCTCTAACAATAACAGAGACGCCCTATTGGAGACTATTCCGAAAGAAAGATCTAACAGAATGACCTTTGTGAACACCTTTCACACAAGATCTAATGAGGTTCGGAAAATAATAACCAAACACTGGTCCATTTTGAACTCTAGTGGAGAAACTCTGCCACCGCCACTTTTTGCCTTCAAAAGAGGACCCAACACAAAAGACCACCTAGTCCACACTCGACCGAAAACCAAACAATCAAGACAGGTGGGAGCACTGTGGGACCTGCCGCCGGTACAAGGACATCACCCGTGTGGTAGCTGCTCGGCATGTCCACAAACCACTAAGTCCACCAGTGTGGACATTGGAACTATGCGCCCATGGCAACAGCGTAAGTTCACTAACTGCAATAGCGAGAATACAATTTACATGATCACGTGTCCGTGCGAAAAGAGATACGTGGGGATGACAACCCGAAAAACCAAAATAAGAATTGGCGAGCACAAGAGCACAGTTCGCTGTCGAAATCAAGCAACTCGCTTAACAGCTCACTTTCTGGAAAAAGGCCACGGTCCTAGTGAGTTTAAGTGGACAATACTCGAACAGCCGACGATACCAGATCATTGCCCCGATGTCGGAAAGTTTCTGTTTAAAATAGAGCAGAAATGGGTCTACAAACTAAACAGTGACAAGGATGGCCTAAATGAACCTATACCGTGGATGTCATTATAAGATCATTGAGTAGTTTTTTCAACCTTTTCCATGTTTTCCTTGTTATCTGAAAAACTACGACTCCCATCATGCACCACACTGGCTTCACTCATATACCCGCCCTTTTCTCTTGTTCGGTGCCTCCCCAGAACAGCCCAGAGGGACGCTTGGAGACACCGACGGAGAGGTAAGAGTGCGGTTACGTAATCTAGATAGGTAGCCCTGTCCGCTACGAGTCCGCAGCCTTATAATGTTAGAAGCCCGAACTCATAAAACTTTTCCGGTACGGCACCGGTGATACTTTTAACGCATATAGTTTGTCTCTCACGCTATCAGAGATACACATTATTGTTCTTTTGCTTTGTTTTAACGGAATCGGTTGAGTGTCCCTGTGATTATATTTTGCTAAACAGAGCGGTGCTCCTATTCTACCTGAGCTGCTGCCAGGTGAGGTGAGGCGCCATCCCCACAAGTTTTGGGTGAGTGTTATCATGTCTGTTTAAATGTTAATACGTGACCACTAGAATAGCACGATGTACCGAGTGCATTCTCTAATACGTGTAATGTTTTTCTCTTTTCTTTGTCTCCTATGTGACTTTTGTAGACTGTGGTGGAGATTCTACACCTGCTTTTCAGGTAAAATTTTTCCCTTTTATCTTCACTTATTTAAATGCAAGCAGTAGCACCATCTAGGTCCTGACGAATGCATAGGAGAATCTTCCGTTGGTATGCAGAAACATGTTGACCACTTGCCGGTGGATATTTTGTCAAATCTACTTTTCACTTGCTTTTAACCTTGGGGTCTGAGAGAAACTAATAAATCACTTTTCTACTCAGCTTCACCCAATTTTATTCACTTTTCACTTCACACCCTCTGCACTGCTTCCCCTCAGGTGTACAACTATTTGTTCCAACACCATATTTGATACCATCACATACACAATTGACATCGGTCTCCTCACTCACATAGTCCTCACACCTGTTAGAGTGTGATTGATCTTGTGTACTAACTCCTGGGCAAGGAGAACCCATATGATGTGATAATGGTGGTACAGAACGGCAACTGATGGGAAAAATTCCTACCCATGTTGCATGTCGTATATATGAGTAGTTGAATGTCTCTTCACATCTGAGTGCACACACAGTCTAACTTACAGAGTCACTTGTTGAAAGGTCTTGAGTAAAAACATTAAATGGCGACTCCTGGACACCCTTTGTTGTTATAGGTTACTCCATCTCTCCTTGCTGCGAAGAGCGGCATTATTAAAATGCGATATCTCTATATATAACAGAATACGCCATTTCTCGTACATGATACACACTTCAAAACTATAGAGGGTGCGATCAGGACTCTCCGATAGGATGGAGGGCCACCATGAATTGATTTTAGTAAATTGACACGCGGTTGGTAAGAGGGAGCCTTGCCCAATATCCAAACATAATTTAGAGCGGCACAATTGACAACTATTAACCAATGGGCATACCAACCACTAACTGAACCTGCTTACCGAATGGACCGGCTGGTTATTCAACAGAGGGGGTATTTCTGAGTACTGTATGCCAATCTACGCCGCCTCACCCAGGAGTTACCGATAGGAATGATGGTCCAACTTTGGCACTTGACACTCACCAAGCTGGGGTGGAGAAATTAAATTACTCAGGCGACGCCCTTGTGGGACTCCTAGCTTCTGGGTGCAATGGGCCAGTGAAAGGGATTTGGCAAACGGGGCCTGAATGGGCTCTCATGGGTCAGTGATCTCTATTCTGGGATGGAAGGGGTACCTTTGCAGAGTTACAAACAGCCTATGACCTAGTTCCCACAGAGACCTTCCATTATTCTGCAGATTCATCATGCCCTCCAGGCAATGCTGCCCCGGGGGGAGGTCTTACCAGAGATATCACCACTAGATAGTAGACTCCTAGAAGAACAAATAACCCACAGAGCGATTTCACTTACATATCCAAAACATATTAAAAATTCCCCTGATACTCTTTGACATCTATGGGAATGCTGGGTAAGAGACATAGCAGACTTACACAAAGACCACAGCCCAGACGCCCTAGCATCTCCCAAGGAGGTGGCCATCAGGACATGTTTCCGGCTGACCCAGCCAAAATACTACATAGGTCCTACATCTCATGCAACACAATGGTAAAATTGGGCAAGAGGACAGATCCACATGGCCGCAGACATTTTGGGCAGGAGGGAACATTTGACCACATTCTGTGAACCTGCCCAAAAGTTCAATCCTATTGGGAGTCGGTGGCACCCTGTATGATGGGAATCTATGGGAGAACCTATTACTTTCGGCCAAAGGGTGTCTACTCAATGTTTAGAAAACCACTGACCTGGGACGAGCTAATCAGATCTGGGTAACCTTAGGCCTGATGATTGTGAAACATAACATAACTCGCCATTGGTGGGCGGAAGCTACACCAACCGTCCTGGACTGGAAGAGGGACATGGATTGGTGTATGGTAGCAGGGAATACAGTCCATGTGATTAGAGGATGCCCCCAAAAGTGGGAAAGGGTGTGGAATAAATGGAATGTATACATGAGGAGTCCATGTACTGCCCCCACTGTTAGAACGTTGCAGTCCCTGATCTATGAGGAGGAAGAACAGACGGACCCCTTAGGGGATAAACGTGGGATGATCATTTATTGAAGTCAAATATGTCTGAGAACTGTACAGTGCTGTGATGTAATGCCTTATTGCTCTAATGTGCAAGATAGTGGTGTGACGTTATTTTATTCACAAATTAATACAGAGATATTTTTAAATCAATATAATTGGAAACGTTTAGTTTATAGATTACTTGCCCAACCTCTCTTTGTGGCTCTATTAAAAAAACTTGACACTCCAACCGTTCATACTCTGGTGGGTTTAGACTCTGGTGGGTTTCTGGTGCATGGTTCACTAAATTCAATCTCATTCTCATACATGTTACACACAGGTGAGGTAGAAAATATTGAAAGCACTATGTAAGAAATTGAAATATTATTTGAGAGGGTTGAGAGATCCACTATGGTAAAAAACACAATCCTTGTCAGGGTGAACCAGAAAAGTCACTAAACAAACATGTGGTTAAGCCTCTGGTAGCTTGGCACAAAGGCATGCAGGCTTAACTTAGAGAAAAAGTGTAAAATATTTAGGAAGCACTCAAACAGCAATAATTAAAATCCCAAAGCAATATAGTAAGATACAGTACATGTTAATAAATAAAATGACACCAAAACAATAAACATTCAAACAATAAAACTGGAGTTATGAGTTTTTATAGTTTTATGTGGAAATTTCACCAAAAAGCACAGAGCACCAGCTGACGGTACCTAGTTACACTAGACAACAACAAAATTCCAAATTTAGGCTGACTGCGATGGAACATGGGCCAGGTACGGGACCATGTGTATACTCATTTCATCTTTGGTGAGGAAGCTGCCTGGTGGTGCATTACAAAGTTCGGAGTTCTGCTGCATCAGATCTGTCAAACCCCCGCTCCGGAGCTGTGTGAAGCTGCGATAAGAGGCCTGAAAATAGTCGGTGTCACTCTGCATCAGAGATGAAGCTGCAGAACAGGAGCTGAGAGGTGGTGTGTCAGTCTGCGCCTTGCTGTGTCGGATCAGGTGAAGAGGTTGCTTGTGAGATGTGAGGTGCTGCGATACAAGACCCTGCATCAGCCTGCTTTGAGCTGAAGCCGATCTGAAGAAACCTTCAGCTGAGCAAGAAGGAGTACATTCTGACTCCAGCCAAGATCCCAGGACCTGAAGGACAGCACTAGGAGGGTCAGGTCTCACTCCCACAGTTTCCAGCAAAGGGGACCAGGTCAGTTCTAGTTGGGTCTGGTTAGCTGGGAAGCCGGAAAGGCAACTGGAAGATTGTTAGTTCCCTGTAGCTCAAACATGAGGTCCGCCAACTGACCCTTGGAGTCGCTTCTGAAATCCTATGTTAAGGCAGCAGGTTCCATCTTCCTTCTTCAGACAGCAGGGATGTCCTTACTCTGAATAATATTCCACAGTTCCAGGAGTGTTCCGGTGAGAGGTTCTGATGGTGTAACTATTATACCCAGTGCCAGGCAGTGTGTGGGTTTTCCCCTCTTTGTTTACCCCTAAATTAGTTCTGGTTTGTTCTGCCACTTTCCTTGTGTTTGGCTCCAAACTGTCTAGGGCAACAAAGGGCAGGCAGGCCCAGGTGTCAGCTGCATTTGCCAGTGACAGAGAAGGCAGCTTCAGAAATCAGGAAAGGGGCGAGCACCTCCCTAAAGCTACCCTTTGGAGCTCAGGAAGGGCTGAATACAATCACCAGGCCACCCTGTTCAGGAGAGGAACACCATTCCCTGCAGCTGAGTTTTTCACTGACAGGACATGGAAAACTTAAGTGCACATTTCCTACATTCAAATTATCATGCATCCTGCCCTATGAGGCTTTAGGACCTACTTTAGGGTGACATAAGTATTAAAAGTTACGTTTTAGGTCTAGAAAAGGGTTTATTTTTCCAGGTACAATTGTCAGATTAAAACTGCACTGCAGGCTTCATTGGCAGGCCAGAGACGTGTTACAGTGTTACTTTATTAGGTGGCACAATGAGTACTGCAGCCCACTTGCAGCATTTAATTAACTTCCCCTGGGTACATGTAGTACTATATACTAGGGACTTATAAGTAAATTTAATGTGGCAATTAGATGTTTACCAATTTTAACATGTTTAAGGGAGAGAGCACTAGCACTTTACCCCTGAGTAGCAGAGTAAAGTGCACAGAGTCCAACAAATAAACAGGGTAGTGAAGGCAAAACATCTGGGGAATACCACACTGAAGATGTCAGGGCTAACATGCTACAAATGCACAATCTGAAACACAGTATTTAATACTTTCAGAGCTGTGCTTTGACTCATTTGCTGGTCATAGGGAGAGCTTTCTGGCAGCAGCACTAGATAACTGCGATTAATGGGTCATATGGTATTACTTGATTGGGTCGATCAATAAGTGTCTCTTCTTCATGGAAAAAATGCAAGCCAGAGGACTTGCTTGCACTGTGTACTATTCACTGGGTTACAAAGAACCCTATAACTTTGTCAGTGATCTAAGTCAGCCAAATGATACTCAACTATAATCATTAGGTCATTTCATGTAGACTTATATTTTCCATTCATATTGTGACAAAAGTAAATGAAACCCTAAACATTTATTATTCATGACAATTCATATTGTCTGCTATGTTAACAAATAAAACAATGTATTCATCATGAACAAAATGTTTCACAACGCATGATCATTTATGCCATACACAACTTTAGAGTGCCCGATGCATTTTGGGACCTTATAGTTCCTTCCCAGGGGAAACCTATAAAAAAATTATAGTACATGCTACTCAGTGCATGATCAAAAAATACAGACAACAACTCAGCTAAGTTTCATTACCCTGGTCACCACCTAATGAAATTTGTCTAGGATGGTTACTGCCCAATTTCCAAAATGTATCCCCTTTGTGGTTAGTACTATGCAAAGTGTGTGATGCATATGTAGTGGTAGTATAAGAAAAGAAAGATACACTTCCTTTGTGAAGGAAAAATAATAACAAATAAACAAACAGCAGACCAACAAACAATAGAACAGTCTCACGCCTTGTCAATACCTTATTAGAAGATGTGTTCTCTATGCGGAAAAAATATGATGATAAGCTGCTGAAGCTGGTTAAAACAATATGACTCCATAGTGAATCTACGCCAGAATGTTATGTTATGTTAAAATAACTTATGTAGCGCTCAGATGCCCCAGCAAAGGGGCGTCCCGGTGCTTTTAGCAGCTCACAAACCACTGACTACGATGGGATTCAGCAAGACATAGTCCAGGAAAGCTTAATTTTGGGGGGAAAAGGTGGGTTTTAATTGCCTTTCTAAAGTCCAACAGACCTTCCCGTTCCCGTATGTGTGCTGATAATTAATTCCACAGCTTTGCAGCCAAATAGCGGAAGGAACGTCCTCCCACTCTGCAGCCTTTGATCCGGGGTACCCTGACCAAATGTTGACCTGCAGAGCGTAGTACGCGGGTTGGAACATATGGGGTGAAAAGGTTGCAGAGCATTTTGGGAGTTATAAGTTTTAAAAATTTTAAAGAAAGACATAATGTCTTAAACTGAATTCGCTGAGCCATAGGAAGCCAATGGAGCCTCCGGATGGTGTCAGTGATGGAGCAAAATCGGGGAAGGCCTACTAAGGCTCTGGCAGCCGCATTTTGGATGCGCTGCATCCGAGAGATCTCGGCTTGATTTGCTCCCAAAAGCAAGGAACGAGCGTAGTCCAATCGAGAAAGAACAGTGGACTGGACTATCAGCTGCCTAGTAGATGAGTCGAACAACTTTAAAATAGGTTTAAGACCTCGTAAGATGCCAAAGCATGTAACAGCGACTTTTTTTATATGGAAACAGAAACTAAGAGAGGAGTCCAACCACACCCCCAGGTTCTTGACTTCTCTCTTAGGTTCCGGGGCTTTACCCAAAGCATTGGGCCACCAGTGATCACCCCATAAGTCAGCATTTTTGCCAACCACTAACACTTCTGTCTTGTTTGCATTTAATTGCAAAAAATTAGATGTCATCCAGTCTGCCACGGCTGTGAGGCCACTTTTAAACCTGGAGACATTCGGGGTCGATCCTTCAGTTAGGGCAACCACTAGCTGCGTGTCGTCCGCGTATGAGACGATAGTGAGGTCCCATTGTCTGGCGACCGCAGCTAGTGGCTGAACATAAAGATTGAACAATGTGGGGCTCAATGCCGAGCCTTGGGGGACGCCTTGCTCAATAAGGTGCGCCTGGTATAAGAAAGGATGGGTGGGGACACGAAAGGACCTCTCGGTCAGAAAGGATCTAAAACACGCAAGGGCCAGGTCAGTGATCCCTGCCTCCTCAAGACAGTGGAGGAGCACCTTATGAGAGACCGTGTCAAAGGCGGCACTGAGATCCAACAGGATAGTGCCGCCATTTGACCATGGTCAAGGGTGGTCCGGAGGTGTTCCGTCATAGCCAGGAGAGCGGTCTTGGTACTATGACCGGCGCCGAAACCATGTTGCGTTGCATCCAGAATATTATTGGAACGCAGGAAGTTGGTGAGTATAGTGTTAACATGTGCTTCTGCAACCTTCGCTACCCAGGGAAGGAGAGAAATAGGCCTGACATGTTCAGGCTTCATAGGGTCTAAACTAGTTTTTTTAAGGATGGAAGAGACCCACGCCTGTTTCCATTTCACCAGAACAGTGGCAGATGGGAAAGAGGCGTTGATTAGCTGGTGTAGCGGTGTCATGCAGAGCAGGGAGGATTCTCTGAACTGAGCGGGTTTGAGTGGGTCGGCCAGAGAGCCAGATTTAATTTTCACAGTCAGTCTGCTAAGTTCTTCCGAGGAGATCTCCGGGATAACCGTCAAGTTGGAGACTAGGACTGGTCTAGTGGAAAAAGGTGGACAGGAAGTAGTCATGGGAGGAAAGGATCGATAGATTGCCCGTATTTTCTCCACAAAGAAGGAGGCTAATTCTACACATTGGAGTTCTGACGTAGGTATAGGTACCGGAGATTTCTTGGCACTGAGGTCTGAGAATCTTAAAAATGACTTTAGCGGGATTGGGGCTCAATTTATTCTCAGAAGCATAGTACTCCACTCGAGTCCTGCAAACAGCTCTGTGGTATGTTTTAAGTTCAGCTAGGTAGTAGGTTTTTTTTTCAGGAGCAAAATCTTTTCTCCACTCGCGCTCATATCTTTTACATGCCTTCTTTAGTAGAGGCAAAGTGTTGGTATACCAAGGGCTAGATTCCTGCGTGCGACCCTTAATCCAGGTTGCCGGGATAAGAAAGTCGAGTTCTCGGGTAATCCAGGCACAGAATGACTCATAGCCTGTCTCAACATTGCTAAAAGGGCCTAAAGCAGTGTTAATCAAAGTACGGCCCGGGGGCCACTGGCGGGACTCTTGACCTTTGCATGCGGCCCCCCCGGTGAATAGCAGAACAAGCTGCTGTTTAGTTGCTGAGCAATAATATTCATAAAAAAATATTAAATAAACCAGCAAGCATTTATTATCCTGCAAATAAATGTTTGCCCGTTTGTTTAATTTTTTTTAAACCTCCTTACACAAAATCTGACTCACCCAGAACCCCTACTGCCACCCTGCTGGCATCAGTGCGGCCCTTGGTCACACACCAGACTGAACTTTGTGGCCCCTTGGCAAATGTTTCTGAGTACCCAGGGCCTAAAGGGTCAGCTCCTAAAAGTGCGTGGAAATTTTCAAGTTAAGCTTGCACCACGAACATTTAAATACAGAACGTTGAGTGTTATTACGTGATGGTTTTGATGTGGGGATGGTCATTTCGACTAGAAGATGGTCAGACCAGACCATAGGAGTAGGGGTATTCACTGTGGCAGTCTTAATTTTCCTGAATATGGGGTCTAACAAATGACCTCCTCTGTGTGTAGGGCTTTTAACTATTTGATAGAGCTGAAATGCGGCTAAGTCGGCAAGCATAGTGCGAATGGTCTGGTCCTGTTCCAGATCAAAGTGGAGGTTTAAATCACCAAAAATGCTACAATTAGCCGATCCCACGGCCAATGTTCCAACTGTCTCTAAGAGAGCATTATTAAAGCCGGTGATAGGTCCGGGAGGCCTATATATCAATAGACCAGAGAGGGTAAAATGGGTGTTCACATAAATGCTAAAGTGGGCGCATTCACCTCCCTCCATATTAACTTTATTAAGGAGACAGGTATAGCAAGTCCTGGTAATCACAGCAATGCTGCCTCTTCTAGTCGCTCTATTCACCAAAGAAATCGAATATTCAGGGGGTAACGCCCCACACAAGACATATCTCTTCTGTGAGACATAGCTCCCTATTTTACACCCACTAAAGGCACCGAATCAGGCACCATCGGCGAATCAAGCGCGGAGATACCCCTTCGGGGGTCGAGTCCAGCGCTATATAAGTAAATAAAATAAATAAAAATAAAATAAATAAACGCCAAATTAGGTACGGCTGCCAGGTCATCGCTAAGCCATGTCTCGGTCAAAAAGAATACATCAGGAGTTTCATCAATGATAAGGTCATATATTTCAGCGTGGTGTTTAACTAAAGACCTTACATTTAGCTGCAGTATTTTTAGCAGATGTTGAGGGGGCGTGACAGGAGGAACGGAAACAAGCATAGGTTTGGGAAGTACAAACGTGCCACACGAGCAGCTGATAGGACCACTAATGGGGTGAATTGGGGAATTGTTACAATGGTGTAATGGAGGGCGCAGGTTTAATAATGCTGCTCTAGAATAAATACAACTACCTGGTGGATTTCGACCAGCGATTCTGGCGAGAGGCGACGTACTGGCGCGGACGGGCACACACGGGCTTGCCTTTGGCGCACTGCCGGCGCACCCGCTGCGCTTGCGTGCCATGTTGGACTTAAATAGGTGGCAGGGGGCGTGACACAACTAGAGCGCTGACCAAAATGGCGTGCTAACGGAAGTGAGTGATTCTGGTCCTTGCTCTTGTCAGTGCCCTCCACAGCAATCAGCCACAGGGCTGCGGTGGACCGGGGCGCAAGAGTGTGCAATGGATCAGGTAGGTGTTCAGGGTGATTTAAGTCTTTTAAAAACAGTGACAAAATAAAAGCAGAAATTCCCTCCACTCACTGAAAGTAGTGCCTAAATACAGGAAATAGGCGTTGCAATGTTTCCCTGTGTCAGCAAGATCGGAAACTGCCAAAAAACAGTATGCCCACGCAGTCACTTTGCTTTAAATAGAAAATGCGGCGTGAAACAGCTAGAGCGCCGCCCAAAATGGCGTGCTACCGGAAGTGAGTGATTCCGGTCCTTGCTCTTGTCAGTGCCCTCCCTAATCCTAATTTTCAACTTGCGCTCAGCCTTCCCTACATATGCTTTTCCACAAGGGCATTTGATTCAATACTCTACTTTGTTTGAATTACAATCACTGGTGTGTTTTAATGTAATTTTCTTTCCTGATAATAGATGTGTTAAGGTGTTTCCTGTTATAACATTGTTGCAGTGTATGCAATTGTTACATTTCCTTGTGCCTTGTTGTTCAACTTGATTCTCAATTTGTTCAGGAGTGGATAACATAGCACAAAGGTTTTTGCCCCTGGTGTAGGCAAATAAAGGTTTCTTTTGAAATATTCCATTGAAATCTGCTTCATTTTGTGACAGTTCCCATCTAGAGTTTATGATCTTATTTACAGCTTGCGAGACAGTTGGAAATTTTGACACAAATACCAGTCTTTTGTCTTTGTGTCTGCTTTGTGATTGAAATAAATCATGCCCCGCTCTTTCATCTGAGCACAACTTAAACAATCCTGTAGGATATCCTCCGGATTACCCCGTGCTTGATAGCGTAGTTTGTACTCTTGTAGTTTCTGTATGCTTCTGTTAGGATCAGAACAAATTCTTTAAATGTGTATAGACCAGGAGTAAGGCAAATGCTATATCAAGGTTTTGGGTGAAAACTAGTGTACGCCAAAGCGTTTTTCCGATCTGTGGGATTGCTGTATATTGCTGTATCAAAGTTATTGTTCCGTGAAGATTTACTCACTAGTAGATCAAGAATGTGTATGTTCTTGTCTTGTATATTGTAGGTCAGTTTTATTCTTGAGTTGACGTTATTCAATGACTCAATCATGGTCACTAAGGCTTGTTTGGTGTCAGTCCATATCAAAAAAATATCATCAATGTACCGACAATACAGGGTAATCTTTTGCCACCAAGTAGGGTTTGACATGATGTTGTCATGTTCATACTGGGCCATGAATGTATTTGCATATGCTGGGGCCCCTGAAAATCCCATGGAGGTCCCCGTCAGTTGTGCAAAAAACTGTCCTTGCCATTCAAAATAGCTATTGTGCAATCAGAATCTCACCAATTGTAAAATGAAGATCTTTTCCATGTCAATATCGTCCATTCGAAGTAATGCCTATTCAACAGCCTCTAGACCTGCTTCATGAGGTATGGATGTATATAACGCCATTACATCTATGGTGTATAATACTGCATAATACTGCTGATTCAATATTCTCGACTTCAATCATGGCCAATTTCTGCAAAAAATGTGTGGTGTCCTTGAGGTATGACGTCCACCCCTGTACAAATTGTTGTAAATAATGATCCTGAAATGTTCCAATAGGATCGAAAATTGAGCCACATTGTCAAAAAGGTGGGTTCAAGGCATCCTTGTGCATCTTAGGAATCATGTATAGTTTGGGTCTTCGTGGGTTTGTAGTAGTGAGAAATAATTTGGTCTGTTCGTTGATTCAGTCTTGCTCTAAGGCATTCTTCAATAACTTTGCCAGTATATCTTGCAACTGTGTTGTATGGTCATACATCAGCTTCATATGTGTATTATCATTAGCCACATTAGCATTCACTTTGGCTTGATAATATTTTGTGTCCATAATCACTACTGCATGAATATTTCAGGGTCGTTCGCTAAAGTTTTGATCAATGTTTTGTCATAATTTGTGAGGTTATCCCTTTTTTTTAGTTTGGTACTTCAGATTTTTGATGTCTTTTTCTACTAATACTTCAAAAGTATCCAAAATGTTATGATACACTGGTGGGATGTATGTGCTCCTGGGTTTAAATATGTTAATATATGGTTCCGCAGTGATTTGTTCAGAGGGTATTATATTAGTAAAAAAGTGCTGTAAGCTCAATAACCTCATGACTCTATATATTTCTGCTTCAACTTGTAATGGAGTAGTTGTCCTAGTAGGGTCAAATGTCATTCCATGTCCCAAAATGGCTTTCTGTTGTGGACTCAATTGTTTTGTTGGGATGTTAATGACTAGATCACTGTCTTGCCACTGCGAAGTGACTTCCAGCTTTATTCTTTGTCCTCTCCTGGTTTTTCGAGTGACGTATGCGTGCTACGATCTGTTGGTACCGGTGGTCGACCTTGGTAGGAACATGTGACAAAAAAGGTAAAGTTGGTAAAACCTGTGTTGTTTGACCAGATTCAGTAGATGGACCTGCAGTTTGTGACTGAGCAATCACCACGTGTGCTGGTGTTCTGCTGGTTGTGGCTTCTTTGTCTGAAACCATACTTTCATCTGAGGATGTTGTTGTCTTCTTGTGGTCACATCTCCTCCGGGCATAAATCTCGGTCCATGTGTAAACTTCAATAAGTTTATAGTCGATGGTGTCTCTCTTATATTTGCAAAGTTTTCCTTCTTGCAATTCCTTTTAATATTTTTCCACTTTTTGATTAAGTACTTCCAATTGTAATTGCCAAGCATTGTTTTCAATGCGTAGTTCTAGTTCACTTTTAAGAGTATAAATCTCTTCCTCTAACTAAGGAATTGTTTTTGAAAGTTCCTCTATGATGAGTAAAATCAAATCAAGTGAACATTTATGGAACCTCCATGTTTGTCTGTGGTTTTTACTTCTTGTATCAATGCATAGATCTCACTTGCTTCATCAGTCATGTATACCTTGGCTGTTGCTCTATTCTCCGTGATGTTTGTAATTGGATCAAAGAACATTTCGACTATGGGTGCTTCCTCCTGTGACAGTACTATGAAATATGTTAGATGGGTCGGAGGCGCACACCTTTTTTTGTAAGAATTATCCTATGGAACTACTTTTAATTCTATTTGTGAACCTACACTAATGGTGCTACAGTGCTACACTTGCTGCCATGAAAAGTGTCTAGTCAAATAGAAAAAATACAAGCCAGAGGACGTGCTTGCACCTTGCACTATTCACTAGCTTACAAAGAACCATATTACTTTGTCAGTGTTCTAAGTCAGCCAAATGATACTCAACTATAATCAGTAGTTCATTTCATGTAGAATTATTTTCCATTCATATCATTTGCTGGTCATAGGGAGAGCTTGCTGGCAGCAGCACTAGATAACTGCGATGAATGGGTCATATGGGATGACTTGATTGGGTCGATCAACAAGTGTCGCTTCTTCATGGAGACAGACAAAAATGGAAATAATACAGTTCTTGTATCTCCCATAGCTATTACTGGCACAGGATCTCAAAAGAGAGGTCAAAATACCTCCTTTTTTGTCATTCAATATGCTTCCCCCTTCACCGACATTTAATAGCCAGCCAACAGAATCAGAAGTAAAAAGTGCAGAAGCCTACACTTCTGAAAAAAATCTGATTTAGAATTAGGTGAATGTATTACTCTGTCACAAAAGGGTTGGACATCTTGTCTACTGTGTTATAAGTACCATTGGATATAATGAACTTGCAATATGGTGGATGTGACAGCCAACATGTTTGTGATGGAGTAACCTGTTCGCCAAACTCTAAATCAGGCCAAAAGTTTGGTGGGCCTGGTGTAAATCCTGAAACAGATCAAGATGTGATTGATCATGATGATTTTTAGCCACCCAAAAGATTAGGAAGCTACATCTTCATTGCAAATTAATTTTAATAAGGTGCACAGTTCAGCAATACATATCTCAGCAAATGGTGCAATGCTATATGTCCACTATACAGTTAACTAAACAGTATACTAAACGTAAGGCATGGCCAGACATGCTGTTGCTTCTCTATACTACGCCACTCAACGTAGGCTGGAACAGGTTAGAGAAACTGAGGTGTACTCCAACTTTAGTAAGTGCAACCACTAATACCTTGGAAGAGAGCAGGCTCTTCTTATGAGTTAAAATTGCATGTCATCCATTGCAGCAAGCACATTAATCTTTGCAAATGTGTGAGTAATGACGTGGTACTATGGCCACAGATATAGGAAGCAATTACAGGGGTCCTCTGCTACAAGTATCTATTTGAATTCATTTACCAGCTGAAGCTGGCTAATATGATTGACACATATTACTTCAAAAGTTTTACCTGCTTTTGTAAGTGACAATAGTAGGGTCATGATTGTGCAAACAAGTCTCCAAGAACTACTGGTCTTCAAAGTCAGAAAAATCAAGGTGTTAATACTAGGTAGGAAAGGACAATTTTTCTATGATATTGCAACTCATGAAAAATAATTTTAAATCTCTCTTCTCATATGGCTTCAGAGGGTAATTCCAGTTGTGGTTCATCATGCAATGCAAGTGCACGTGGAATTGTTGGCCTTTTGAATATTGATGGAGCCATCTGTAAGCCCAATGTGTGTCATAGCAATTCTTAACCCAGACCTCCTATGATAACTTCTTCCCAAATTGGAGCACTAATTACAACCTTTGGAAGATGATCTACCTCATTACATCAAATGAGTAAGTTAATTTGGAAGGATAATCAAACTTCTCTGTGTTCAGCCCTAGACATTGAGAAAATCTGCTCAATGTCCTCTCAAATTCAAATTTGAGGTTTGTAAGTTAAATCTAGTTTATTTAACTGCCTATCTTGAGTTTTATCTAAATGAAAGCTTTATTCTCCTGCATGTTCAGGGGAGGCTTCAGTATCAGGTTCGCAATTGGGATGTCTGCCACACAGTCTTGGACGGCCACCAACCGCTCCTTGGTTTTTAGTAGGACCCTCTCTTTATGGGACATTGTGTCTCTTAGTAGTGGTGACCTTCTTTGCTTTTATAAGTGCTGCTTTTGTCCTGATTCTTTCCGTTCTCCTATCCCTACTGAAGAGCTTCTCCCATTTCGGGTCCCGGGTTCATTTGGGCAATCTTATGCGTATCATAACTTCTATTACCATGAACAAACAAAGAGTGAGAATAAAGCATAAAATAGGAATCATATCTCTACGGGTTCTAATATCCTTCCTGGTTCTCAAGTCAAAACCTCCTCCTCCCTATCATAATACTAAAACTTTGTTTTTAGTGAATCCACCCTGGTTTTTTAGACATCCCATTCGGGTTTCAGTCTCTTTTTCTTTGAAGTACCTACATTTTGTGATTTCGGTTTATGCCGGGTTTATGTTGTTTAGTTATCTAAGTTTCTCTTCAAATGGAAGCACAAACTTGAAAGATTATTTTTGGCAGTCCCATTTCCTTCTGAATCCAATCCTGTGGTCTAGCACTGTACCACTCTCCATTTTCTGAAAAAAATATTTTTGTGTCAATATTGCCTAGCAATTATATGCCAAGGGCTACAGCTGGAGTAGCATGTTCCTCCTCTTGAATCAAAGAATCTCTGGCAATACTGCTATTGAAGGAGTATATGTGTGGTTATGTTTAGCATTTGAAATATGCTTTAGGCACCACCCCCATAAGAAGCTAATTAATCATTATTCTCTGTTTCTATTGTTATGGACAAAGTAGGTGCAATGCTCCAGACTGGCATATCTGTCTAGCAACCCACCATAAAATATCATTCAATTTAATTTGGCAATCCCGTATTATCGCACTAATGGATGGTGATGGCAGGTGCTTGGTTGAGGATGGGACTTTGAGTTATGCCGGTCACCACGTGCCTTGCTATATTGCCTAAAGTTAACTGTTGATATATCTCCATAACTCCTTGTATCACTTCCCTTGTCACGTCTACATCTTGTTTGTTCTCATGCATGCCCAGCTAATACTGGCCATCACTGTCCGAGCAAATGCAAAGGGTTCCAAACGTACAGCCTGCCTGACAGGTGAAAGGCTTCCCAGAAAAATGTCACATGCTCGACGTATGCTAAGGACACTTTTAAGTATATATATTATATAGATCGAAAGGATCTATTGAAGCATTCGTACACAACAGTCCACTGCAACAGCAGCCAAATTCAAAATAAAACCTCTCTGTGGGTCCGATCCTAGTATGAGTGTGATATTATCCCCTATTAATGGGAATACACTCCCTGTCAGATGCGCAGAAAGGACGTGTGGTGCACACAATCTCGTTAATTTCCACTTCATTAGCCGCTGCTCACTAACGGCGTGATTACAAATCAGGTGGAACGAAATTATCGCTCGCTTGCAGTTTTATGTGACTAAATTACAGTGACTTTTCCTTTCAAATTGTTATTACGTATAATTGAAGCAATGCTCTTCAGAGAAGTACACTCAAGAGATGCATTTGTGAAATAAACATTGCTGGGGTAGTGGCCAATCAGGAATGAGCTTGATATGCGATCAGTTCTCTGATTTATAGCCTCTGTCTTGCACTTCAACCACACTCCACCGTCCATTTTGTACCGTTCGTGAAAAACACACGCACGCACGCGGCACACACGCGCACACCGCCCAGCACGACCTTTCCCCAGAAGTCTGGAGTTAATGCCTCTATCTCTTCCTCTGCACAGCGTGCGGCAGTAATAGGCAAGCTTGCCTCACCTCTTACATACCAAGAAAACGCCCCCAATTCCCAGGGCTCCTACTCCTGCCTTTGAAATGCCTGCCTCGTTAACATGTCATTCTCTATTCCCTTTGAATTCTTCGGGAATAATTAATGTGGGGGTGATTAGAATAATTAGCCACATCTCTTGAATAATGAATTAACCGACTAGTTTACTGTTTTCAAGTCTGTAATTACAGACGTAGGTACCTGGCCTGCCCCGGGAGCCCTCCCAGGAGGCCGAGCGCAGCCCCACGAAGCGAAGCCCCCCGCCCACGCCGACTGGACCACGTGCTTAGAGAGAAGGGAATGAGTTAGTTACCTCCGATCATTTTTAGTATTACCATGTCCCCCTTTATCCCCAATATGAATAATTCAGGGCACGCAGTGCAAGTTAGTCTAGCCATGGATTTAATTTAGGGGTCACCAGGGGTCGAATCTGTCACCCCTGTTTTGCCCCCCCAGCGACCTCAGGCACTGCCCTTGCGACCACTGGCCCCAGAGGTGGTAAGGTCAGTGTCAGAAAGAGAAGTGAAACAAGGCTGCACAAACCCTTGTTTATTTTCGCTGCCCCTCGGCTATATCGTGAATCCTCATGATACAGTAAATAGCATATGATTTTCCCTCCTTAAATTTCATACGTTGACCTACAGAAATGTAAAGCGTTGAGTTATTTAACGCATTCAATAATTATCAGATGTGTCAAATACCTCCAAACTCCTAGTTCCAACACCTGTAAACAGGGGTGTGCTTACACATGGGTCAGAATTTACTGACCCTCTCGTAATCGGGCCCTGGGAGGGGAAAATAACGAAAGGAAGAGCAGGATGACAAAGATAGGTGTGTGTGAGAGGGAGAGAAACAGAGAGAAGGAGTAAGAAGACATCAGAGAAAAACAGGTGTGGGAGATATAGACAGGTGTGAAGAAGGCGAGACAGTTGAGAGTGATAGGCGATAGGCATACTGATAGGTCACATAGAGAGGCAGCGCCAGGTGAGGAGCGTAAGTGGAGATGACGATGTGAGAGGTGTGATACAGATAAAAAGATAGCGAAGATGAACGGAAAGAGAGGAAAGAGACAAGTGTCAGAAAAATGGTTGGTGATAGATAAATGAGAGGCAAAGAGAAGCATAGGGAGAAAGTAGTAATAAAGTATAGAGGTTAGCACAAAAAACAATGACATGCAGGGAGATACGGAGGTGCTATTGAGGCAGAGACGTGTAGAATAGACAGTCAAGGGATTAAGAGGTGACAAATAAATAGACGGAACATGTGAGAAAGTCAGGTAAGAGAGGGAAAGGAGTGTGATAGTATAAGGAGATCAGTGAAAGAGACAGTTTTGAAAGATGAGGAGACAGTAGGGAAGAGTAAGATACACTAACAGGAGAGATATATAACAAGACTGAGAGTTCAGACACTGACAGCTATGTGGAGGACGAATACATGTCAAATGCCATTTCATATCACTTCCTTTGAAGTCACCGGGGTTAAATGACGTGATGCCACCTCCGTTACCCATGGCACTTTGGTGAATCGACGTCCATAAGGATAGCATGTTCAAAAGGACTTGTCTTTCTTCTTCTGTCTTATGTTTGAAATTGAGACTCTGCGGCATGCATGTAAAGGTTTGTAGTGAAAAAACTGAGGGGCAGATTTATGCTGGGAATGCGCCACGTTTGCGTCATGCAACTGCGGCGTAAACGAGGCGCATCCCTACGACCCAATTACAACGTGACGCATCTAGGCAGATGCGTCACGTTGTAAACCCCTGCGCCACTTGTGGGCGTTCCGGCGCAGGGCGGGCGTTCCGGGGCAGGTGCGCCTCGCAAAAGTGGCTGAGTGAAATCTATAAGATTTCACTCAGTCACTTTCAGGTCAATGCTGCGTCAAAACTCTGCGCCTGCTTGAAGCAGGCGTAGGTCTTGACGCAGCATTGTAAAGATGGGGCACCCCCGAGCTTTGCTGGAGCTGCGTCGCGCTTGCGACCCAACTCCAGCAATGCAGAACCTTTACGGCACAGATGCGTCACGCATCTGTCCCGTTTTTGCCCCATGGTGCGCCGCATTGTAAATGCGGCGCACCGTGGGGGGCGGAGCAGCGGCGCAAAATAACTGGCGCATCCCTGGGGATGCGCCAGTTATCATAAATCTGCCCCTGAATGTACACACACACACAGTGTTCCATGAAGATGGATATGTCAAAAGTGGAGGCTGGAAAAAAATTGACATAAAATATTTTTCTGCACAAATGTTGTTGCACTCACTACCATCATTTCAGTTTGATATAAATATTTAATATGTTTATATCATAGTCCATATTTGATTGGAGTAGAATTTACAAAACACAATTTTATTTAGATATGAATTAATGATAAGCAGAATAAGTTTGCAGAATAGTTTTGCTCTCAGTTGCCTATTGATGATGATATTTTGCTGAGATTAATTTTTTTGCTTGGCTTTATAGTATGGATCAAAGCTGACAGTTTCAATGTTTTTGGCTTTGTTGCAAAACAAGCACGGAGAAAGGTGCAGTTAAGATTTTGTATGGTGCCTCGGAGTTCATTTCTAATATCAACAACTATGTGCCAGATATAGGTGGCTGGGTATTTGACTGAGTGCAATGTTGGTGAGTTCATACCTACATGCAAAATAAGGAATCGCAAAATAGCGATTCCTTATATTGCTCTTGCATTTAAGGAATCGGAAATACCGATTCCTTAAATGCAATGTACATAGCACTAAAATAGTGCATTGGGCCTTAAGGAATCTCTAATTATCACCAACTTCAACTTGGTGGTAAGTAGCGATTTCCTTTAAAAAAGCACTTTTTTTGCGTTTTGAAATGTGCCATGTGGCACACATCCATGCCCTTAGGGCATGTATGTGTGGCACATGTGCACACATGCACACTTTAGGGGTGCAACAGGGTGTCCTTTGGACACCCTGGCACCCTTGAAATAGCGCCCGCTTTAGCGATTCGGTAATACCGAATCGCTAATAGTGAATATCTTCCTATTCATTCCTATGGGCCTCCTAGTCCATAGGAATGAATGTCTAGGTATTCCTTAATACCGAATCTCAATTACCGATTCGTTATTAATGAATCTTAAAGAATTGCTAATATTTTAGCGATTCCTACCTACATTCCATTTAGTGAGTCCTTAATAGAGATTCGTTAAAAATCGCTATTAAGGACTCGCTAAATTGAAGTTACCTACATCTGGCCCTATAAGCTTTGTGTTATGGTATGCAGACTTCTTTAGTTGCCGGTTCAGAAGAGATGCACATTTTGGGAATGTTTCAGTCACTTCTAATGCCATTACTGATAATACATATATGTTACAAATGTACAATATCAAACACATATCGGTTTATAAATACTTCTTGTGAACATTTGGAAAGCTTCCCTGGGAATGCATTCCACCTCTTGCTTACCATTGACCTTGTAGTTTGTAACTCACATTTGCTTGCTTTCTATTTACTGGCTTTATATCTTATAGGCTGTCCAGTATGACTTTGTACCCCCCATGGAGCATAGCGTGACTACTGTATTCTTCCACAGTGCGTATTCTCTGCAAACAGGCCTTTACATTTTGTTCTTATCTTGTCACATTTGCTGTGCAGTTATAGAGTTATAGACAGAGGTCAAATGCCAGGCTATGTTTTCCGAGGGAGCTTGGCGTTTTTGTTTCTTACCTTTATTTGCCTGACTTCAAAGTGAGATGATTTATATGATAATGATGCTGGGTACTGAGGGTGTGCTTGAGGAAGGCTGCACAATGTTATTTTATTACTAGCATATAACAACATCTAAATGACTTTGAATGAACTGTGCACATTTCAGAATATATCAGAATTAGGAAAGCACTAATGAAGCACATGTTTTCTATTTCTATAGTGTAGGTGGAACAAATATTTTAATACATTTAAAAAAAATCAGTAATCTGTATAGTGCTATCAGTAACACTGCATGTCTGTGCAAATGTAATTGTCATCTCAATTGAAAATTAGTTGTCTGTAATGAAAGTGTGCTACCATACCCTCTACTCCATGACACACTATGGCACTCTACTACCCTCTAAGCTACAGCACTTTGCTCCACGTCATTTCACCCAATAACACTCTACACCACTCCATGGCACTCTACTCCACTCCACGACACTATACTTCATTCTACGTCAATTTTTCCTACTCCACTCTACCCCACTCTATTCCACTCTATTCCCTTCTATTCCACATCACTCAGCTCCACTCTACGCCACTCTACTCTACACTACTCCACTCTATGCCATTCCACTCTAAGACTGTCTACTCCACTTCACTCAATGCCATTCTACACCACTCTAATTCACAACACTTCACTCTACTCTATGCCACTCAACTCTGTTACACTCCACTCTACAACACTCCACTTCACTTTACTCCACAACGCAACACTCCACTCTGCAACACTCCATTCTATGACACCAACTCCATTTCACTCTACTCCTTTTACAACAGTCTACTCCACGCTATGCCACTCCACTCCATGATACTCTACTCCAATATGCAAACATGCACCACTCTACACCACTGTATAGCACTTCACTCTACTCCACTCTATCCCATGACACTCTATTCAATGCCACTCCATGACACTTCACAACACTCTTCGTCACTCCACAATATGCCTCTCTGTGACACTCTATGAAATCCCACTCTTTGACACACTACCCCCTACCCCCTACCCCACTCCACACTATGCTACTCCACTACATGATACTTTACTCCTATCTTCAGAACTCCACTCCACTCTATGGCACTGCACTAAACTCCATTCTATGACACTCTATGGCACTTTATTCCACTCTATGCTATGCCACTCTGTGCCACTCCACTCCACGCCTCTTCACTCTATCTCACTCCACTCTATGGCACTCTACTCTGCACTATGCCACTTCACTCTATAACACTGTACTCCACTCTCTGCTACTCAACGCCATTCCTCTCTAGGTCCACTCTAAACCATTCTCTGCTACTCTATGCCACTCCTCTCCAATTGATTTTATGGCACTCCACTCCACTCCATGACATACTATGCCCTACCCTTCTATGCCCCTCCTCTCTATGCTGCTCCACAGTAAAACCCCCCACTCTATTCCCCTCCACAGTATTTCGATCCATTGCACAATACTCTACGCCACTCCACTCTATGCCACCCTATTCCACTCTGCTCCACTATACGCCACTCTATGATGTTCTACTCTTTTCAACACCCCTCCATGACACTCTATGACATTCTACTCCACTCTACAACACTTTAATTTGACACTGCACCCTACACCACACCACTCTATGCCAATCCACTCCACTTCACAACATTCTACTCAACGATACTCTATGACACTCTATCCCATTCTACAACAGTTTACTCCACTCTGTGCCACTCTACTCTATGACATTTTACTTCATTCAGTGCCACTCTGTTCCACTTCCCTTTAGGCTACCCTGCTCCATTCCACGCAACTCCATCCCACAACACTCCACTCTACAGCTCACTATGACACTCTACGTCATTTCACTCTTTGAAACTCTACTTTGCAACACTCTCTGCCACGCTACAAAATTATACGCCATTCTCTACATTCCACTCTTCAAAACTCTATGCCACTCCATGCTACACCACTTCACTCTATGACACTGTACTCCACTCTCAATATGCCACTATGCTCTACTCTACAGCACTCAACTCCACTCTAAAACACTTTACTACACTCTATGACAATTTACTCCACTCTATGCTACACCAGTCTATGTCACTACTCTAAGCCCCTCCACTCTACATCACTCCACTCTATGACACTATACACACATCTATGCCTCTACATTCTATGCAACTCTACTCTACTCTTTGCTACTCTACACCACTCCACTCTAAGGCACTCCACTCTGCAACAATCTGCCACACTCTACTACACTCTATAACACAGCACTCTACTCCACTTTGCTCTATGCCACAACACTCTTCGCCCCTCCACTCCACTGTGTGCCACTGTACGCTACTGTACTCCACTCTATGACACTCCACAGTATGCCAGTCACCTCTCTGCCACTCTCCTCCACTCTACTCCACTCTGCTCCACTTGTCATTTCCTTCACAGCACTCCACAACATACCACTCCACTCTACAGCACTTTTCTCTGCAACACTCTACTCTACGCCACACCACTCTATGCCACTCCACTGTACATGACTCAATGCCACTCCACTCTACGCCACTCTACTCCATTCTACTCCACTCTAAGCCACTCTACTCCATTTTCCGCCACTCCACTCCATTCTGTGACCCTACACTCTAAAATCCTTAACACTATGACCCTCCACTCTATTACACTCTATGACACACCACTCTACACCATGTCATTCTACGCCACTTTATAACACTTCACTCTACAACACTCTACTCCACTCTATGCAGTTACAGCTTCACAAGGGCTGATATCAACTGCCTATATTTCTGAGTGAAGATTTAATTATTCAAGAGTAATTCTATAATTTTCCCCCTACCTCTTTTTGAAAAGTTTTGTCTTGAGGGAAGAGGGTGAGGTCTCACCAAACTTGTAAATCCTTGTACCTGGTAATGCAGTTATGAAATTCTTCTTTGGCAGTCCAGGCCATGGACATTCCAAGGATCTATGGATTAAGTTTGATATTTTGTTGGTCCAGAAGAAGGACCAGTCTGAGTACACCTTTCAGGTATGAGGATTTAGGGATCAAATGTATCAAAGCTTTCCCCCATAGACACAGAAGGCAGAAAATCCTTTGATACATCAGGGCATTAGTTCCTGATGTATGACGTAATAAAGGCATCCTGAAGAACCACGAGTAGTTTCTTCAGGAACATGTTCTCCACCAGTTGGAGATAAGTCAAATATGTGTACTCCCAAATATGGGCTTAATAATGGTCTAGTGCTAAGACGCATGCTTAGCCATGGTTAAGCGTGCATCGTTGTGGAGAGTCCTATATCACTCCTATTGCTTGGGACAACTTAACTTGTGATATTCCTAAATTATATATCCATGTTACTGTTTTATTAAAAGTTATCCCCAAGCAAGCAAATGTACTCACCCTGTCAAGACATAATGGGGCCGATTCCGGAAAAACCGCTCGGAATAGCCGTTCGGAACGTTTTTCCCGCGTACCAGGAGCCGTACTCCGTACGAGTCGTACAGAGACCGTACGACTCTAATCTCCGTACGATTCATACTTGAAACCCGCTGTACGCGACATCTGTACGGTTCACAGCTGGTTTTTACGACCCAGCAAGTATGATACGTGTCGGGTACGCACCGTACGACCCTTTTTCTACGGGAGCTGAAAACAGCCGTAAAAGCAGAGTTCACGCCGAAACAGGTACGGAACGGCCCCCCCCTGGGTACGGTGCGTACCCCCCATGATCACAGGGGTACGCACCATACCCCTGCGATCATGGGGTGTATGAGCCGTACCTCATGTACGATGGGTGTACGAGCCGTACTCCATGTACGATGGGTACACCCATCCTACATGGGGTAGGGCTCGTACACCCATCGTACATGGGGTACGGCTCATACACCCATCGTACATGGGGTACAGCTCGTACACCCATCGTACATGGGGTACGGCTCGTACACCCCATGATCGCAGGGGTATGCACCGTACCCCTGTGATCATGGGGTGTACGGACCGTATGGTGTGCATGTGTTTGTGTGCTTTTCCGTACGACTCGCCCTTACCTGACGTGGACCGTACGAATTGCGTCCTCATACCCCGGTCCGGATCGTACTCGTCGGGTCATACGGCATGTGTACGAGTCGTATGGCATGTGTACGAGTCATACGGTTCACCGTTTCAGCCTTGCAATAAGTACGGATCGCAACGATTCAGACAGATTCACGGAATACGGATCGTACTACGCGACTCGGACTGACGGGTACGATTCGTACAGAGAGGGCTCCAGATACAAATCGTACGGACGTTTTTTTTCCCGAATCGGAATCGACCCCAATATGTTGCAGTTTATACAGATGAGTTTTTTTTTTCATTAACCCCCCACCAAAAAAAAACACATTTTACTTGAAACTATTTGTTAAGAGGTCATGGAAGCTCATATCTTGTAGTCATCTTCAAATGGAGACTACATAAAAAGATGTACATGTATTTATATAGCGCAAACCACCCACATCGCAGGCATCTAAGCGCTTGCTTAGGGAACCCGTCCTGGTATTCCCCTGTGAGATAACCCCAGCAGGGTATCCACAAGGTGAAAGCCAGGCATCCCGCCGCGAGGGGCCATTGTGGAGATTAAGCAAGCTATTGCCCAGAGTCGCAGAGTGTGAACCCGTGAGTCGAGTCGAGTAGGCACCTGAGCGAGAATTATCAAGTCTGTGGAATTATTGAGCCCAAACCCCGTCGAGGCGGGGAATTGAACCCTGGTCCAGGGCCGATCTCAGCTTCCGGGTCTGCCGCCTCTAACCCCTGAGCCACACTTCTCCACTCACCACCTTACATACTCATTTACACTCTTAACGCAGCAATACCTGTCCCAAATATTCACCAACCTAGGTGGATCTTGTTCCTTGTGCAGCTCAAATATAACCTCCTTCTTGAACTACATATCTTCAAGAAAAAGAATAGTCAAACAAGCCTTCCCTGGGAGTGCATAGGTTGGCAATTGCCATGTAACCAGCAAATCTCACACTATCAGACCCAATCTCTCTTAAGGTACTTCCAAGGTGCTGAATCCGAATACCTCAGATGGTATGCCATGCCCTTAGCCTTCCGTCTTACCCTGTAGCTGGGTCAATTGGCACTGATCATGTTCGTAAATGTATTGTTCATTTGTTGTCCAGGGGCATAACACAGGCTCCCATAGCAACCGCGGTGCAGGGGGGGAGGGTCCCAAGCTGCAGGGGGCCCCCTCAGGTACAGCTCAAAGTATGGTTATTAAAAGGCAAGCGTAGAGACTTTGAATACGGAAAACATCGCCATTCCCAAATAATGTTTCTAAATTTCAGTTTCCTGCAATTTTCTGTCAAGATAGTTTAAAATAAAAATGCAGAAGTCTTCATTAGGATTATGTGAGGCCACTTCCTGTGATGTCATGAGGGTCAAGGGCAAGTGACGTTTCATCTTCCACTGCTTTCATTTTCAGATTGCTACTGCACCGCTTGCTCATATTAGGACATCTTTTTTTACAGAAGCCACCTACCTAATAGGAACTCATTTAGGTGACTGGAGACAGCAGGCACCACGCCAGAAATAAATCTGCACAATAGCGCCATTGTACAAATATTATCATCCTCAGCAGATGAGCGAGTGCTCCAGTGCACCACACTGAGAAAGGAGCATCACACCGTATGCATATCATGGATCCAGTATCTATGACAATATTGTAGCTTTCCTGCAACAAAAGCTGCCTTGCACAAAACAGGACATGCTGTTGGGGCATATTATCAAGACAGGTGATAAAATTATCGCTGCTTTAGCGGCAGAAAACTGCTGCTAAAACTGCGAGAATGGGCTTGATAATATGCTCTATGGAATTCTAATTGAAGCCCATGTTAGATGTGAAGGACATCTAACATGGGCTTCAATTGGAATTCCATGAAGCATATTATCAAGCCCATTATCGCCGTTTTAGCAGCAGTTGTCAGCCGCTAAAGCGGCGATAATTTGATTGCCTGTCTTGATAATATGCCCCTCTGTTATTTGCCAGACACACATTCATTCACCAAATGTTGGTGGAATATTTCCAAACTGTTGAGCTGGAAACCCCTCATTCTTGTCACAGTGGGAAAAGGAGATTCCTACAAAGTGTTCAAGTTAAGGACACAACAAATCTACTCCACAGATTGCTGCCTGTGCAATGCTATAGAGACATTGCAGAGCCAACCTGTGTTTGGGGCTTACACTGGTTTGATGAGGCAACACACTTCAAAGGGGCCTACTCCTTACTAAGCACCATGTAAACAAGCTCTATTGCCACATTCCTTCCCACCCAACCCATGGTTCTTTTGTTAAAGTGCATTCACTCTGTGTGCTTCGAAGAGAGGAAAGGCACTATTTGAACTCCCATATAATAACATAGCAATACTATCTTCTCTGTTGTTTAAAACTAGCCACCGCAGAGTTAATGGCACCGTAAGACAATCCTGCTAATAACCAACGCAACAGTATTATTTTTACTGATATCAGGAGGAAGAACATACATTGTTGGCAAACCAATCAACCCAGTAAACAAATTATTTCTCACAGGAACATGCCCTACAGAGCCAGCAGGAATACTGTGTATAAGACCATCCAACACCCTCACATGCCTAACAAAGCATGAAAGTAAGCAATGGAAAAATTCCCCGGTAACACCATGTCACTCAACACAGCTATATGGACAATACCCAATTATTCATTGATATTGAGTGAAATAAACAGCAACGTCCTGTTACTGACTCACCCAGATGCAGAAGCACACAGGAGCTTATTTACAACCCCTTTGCGCTACCGGTGCGTCACTTTTTCCTATGTTAAAAGTGACGCAACTGTGGCTCAAGGGGCTTGTAAATAACCCCCACAGTGCTGTGATTCCAAGCAAGCATTGGCACAGTCGGAACACACTGTGTCTTTCCTTAAATCAATAAGAAAGGTCACTAAACACCAAGCAGAACAAAGCTTCTAAGTGCTGTAAAACCTACTGAACAATGATTGGCTACCGCGACTCCAGACAGATGAAAAACTAAGAGCAGCCCCCTCTGAGCTGCAGAGAGGCTTCAGCGGCACACAAATTGTAGACATTTGCTGTAAGAATAGTCATAACAAAATTCAGGAATCAATACAAGTCGGCCACCCTGGACCAGCAGTGTCAGTTTGGCTAGAGTGTCACTAGTAAAACTAAATATCACTGATGCTATTTGTTAGGGCTGTGTACATGGAGCCGACTGGGGCAGTGTGAGTTGTTCATGACATACGGTTTAACATTTGAGTGGCTGATCATGGTCAGTCTAAAATAACATTTTTGCATTTCTCACAGAGCACAAAGACCACACTTACACCACGCAAAGAGTGTAAAACATGTAATTTGCCACTGAGTGGCTGGTCCGAATGTTGGAACAAATGCCAGTATAAAACTGTACCACGCTCAGTGCACTCCCAGAGATCAGGGTGATCTTTCTACATGTGTGGCTCTCTTTAAGTACTACTGTGGCTTGTCTTGCTGGTAACCTCTTCAAATCCTGCCTAACGTTCAATAGAAGGAACCTAGGCTAATACAAACCGTTACTGTATAATGAAGAATTAGAGGGGGGTCCGAGGGAATTTTAACGACCTGCAAGGATTATATCTCCAATTATATACTTATTACCAACAAAGAAATCCTTAGGTCTTTCAAAAGGCATGTAAAGTGATGTGCAAAATCACACAGGAAATCCTGTGGGATGAACCCTTTCAGGACGAAAACGCTCACCCACCATAGGTGGCATGCTTCATCATTTGGGTTTCTCCTCTAGGTGACAAGTACAGGGTGGATGGAGGAGACGGACTAGAGGGAGTGATGAACAGATAGAGGCAGGAATAGAGAAAGAAAATGATGGGGACATAGGTGGACATAAGTGATGGAGAAGAGACCTTTGTGGGGTCGAGAACAGAAGGAAAGAGCGCAAGAGATTAAGATAAAAGGGGAAGGAAAAGACAAAGCAAGAAACAGGGAAGAGAATGAGTGTGTGATAAAAAGGAAGTGATGGAGAGACTCGAAGGAGATGATCTGACAGAGACACACAGGGAGGCGCGTGAGTGATAAAGAGTGAGCGATGAGAGAGACAAAGTGATAATATATGATGGAGACACAGGGAGGAGATTGATAATGAGAGACAACGACAATATTGTCTGATGGAGACACGCACATAGGACAGTGAGTGATAGATAATGATTGACGGAGGGAGACAGCGAGGATATTTTGTGATGGAGACACACAGGAGAGTGAGTGATAGAAAGGAAGTGATGGAGAGAATTGAAGGGCATAATCTACTGGAGACTCATAGACAGGAGAGTGAGTGACAGAGAATGAGTGATGAGAGAGACAAAGAGGATATTATATGATTGAGATACGGGGAGGAGAGTGAGTGATAGAGAGGAATTGATGGAGACAGACACAGAGGAGAATTTCTGATGGTGTCACGCAGGGAGGAGAGTGAGTGATAGAATGGTATACACTCAAAATATCGAGTTTTTAATATCGATTTGCACTAATATCGATTAAAAAATATAGAATGGACACAATATCGACTGGACAGAATATTGACTACAAAAATATTGAATAGGATAGCATTAATATAGAATCAAAAATATAGAATGGACATAATATATAATGGACAGAATATAGACAACAAAAATATAGAATGGATAGAATATAGACTACAAAAATATAGAATGGACAGAATATAGACTACAAAAATATCGAATTTGAGGTAAGTAAGTTAATATCAATTTTTAAAGTGTTTTTATGTTAGTATATGTTTGAAAAGTGTATATTTATTTTACTATTTATAATAATTAATTTTGTTATGGTATTTAATTTTTGCGTAATATAATTCTGTAGCGAGTTGTAGGTTTATAGGGGAATAGGGTGGGAAGTAATTTAATCCTAATTAATTAAATATGTTAATGTATTTATTGGTATTTATTTTGAATTATTTGTTAATTAATTATCAATTGGTAATTAATTAAAATATAATTGGTAATTAATTTTAATTAATTGGTTAATTGATAATTATGTTAATTTTAGTAATTTATTTTCTGTAGTGGGTTGTGGGTTCATAGGGGAATAGGGTGGGAAGTAATTTAATTATAATTAATTAAATATGTTAATTTATTTATTGGTATTTATTTTGAATTAATTGTTAATTAATTATTAATTGGTAATCAATTAAAATATAATTGGTAATTAATTTGAATTAATTGATTAATTGATAAATATGTTAATTTTAGTAATTTATTTTCTGTAGCGGGTTGTGGGTTTATAGGGGAATAGGGTGGGAAGTTATTTAATTATAAATAATTAAATATGTTACTTTATTTATTTGTATTTATTTTGAATTAATTGTTAATTAATTATTAATTGGTCATTTATTAAAATATAATGGGTAATTAATTTTAATTAATTTATTAATTGATAATTATGTTAATTGTTTTAATTTATTTTCTGTAGTGGGTTGTGGGTTTATAGGGGAACAGGGTGGGAAGTAATTTAATTGTAAGTAATTCAATTTTTAAATTCTTTTGTTTTATCTAATTTGTAATTATTTTGTCATTGTTAATTAATTTATTGTTAATTGGTGAATAATTTGTATTAGTAGGTAATTATTTTTAATAATGAATTTCTATTTGTATTTTTAATTGATTAATTAATATATTATAAAAAAGTGTTAATTATTTTAATTATTTTGTAATTGGTATTAATATTTATTTTATTTTTATTCATATATGAAGTATTTACTTTCCCTGCTGTTGCACTCACTGGAGTGGGAATAGTAGTTTTTACCCTCCTGCTATCCAACGCTTTCCCTACTGTTGCACTCACTGGAGTGGGAATAGTAATTTTTACCCCTACGCTATCCTACGCTTTCCCTACTGTTGCACTCTCTGGAGTGGGAATAGTAATTTTTATCTCTGCGCTATCCAATGCATTCCCTACTGTTGCACTCTCTGGAGTGGGAATAGTAATTTTTACCTTCCCGGTATCCAATGCTTTTCCTACTGTTGCACTCACTGGAGTGGGAATAGTAAATGTTATGCAAACACAACAGGTGATGGACCGAATGTGGATCAATGTCACACACTCACCCCAGTCCAAAGATCTGGGCCCAAATCCATCGTTTTTTTGCACTCCACACACCTAGGCTATCCAACCCTTTCCCAACTGTTGAACTCTCTGGAGTTGGAATAGTAATTTTTTCCCTCCCGCTATCCTACTCTTTCCCTACTGTTGCACTCTCTGGAGTGGGAATAGTAATTTTTATCTCTACGTTATCCAACGCATTCCCTACTGTTGCACTCTCTGGAGTGGGAATAGTAATTCTTTCCCTCCCACTATCCAACGCTTTCCCTACTGTTGCACTCATTGGAGTGGGAATAGTAATTTTTACTCCTACGCTATCCAACGCTTTCCCTACTGTTGCACTCACTGGAGTGGGAATAGTAATGTTTACCCCTACGCTATCCAACGCTTTCCCTACTGTTGCACTCACTGGAGTGGGAATAGTAATTTTTAACCTCCCGTTATCCAACGCTTTCCTTACTGTTGCACTCTCTGGAGTGGGAATAGTAATTTTTACCCCTATGCTATTCAACACTTTCCCTACTGTTGCACTCTCTGTAGTGGGAATAGTAATGTTTACCCTTCCGCTATCCAACGCTTTCCCTACTGTTGCACTCACTGGAGTGGGAATAGTAATTTTTACCCCTACGCTATCCAACACTCTACTGTTGCACTCACTGGAGTGTGAATAGTAATTTTTACCCTACCGCTATCCAACGCTTTCCCTACTGTCGCACTTTCTGGAGTGGGAATAGTAATTTTTACCCTCCCACTATCCAACGCTTTCCCTACTGTTGCACTCACTGGAGTGGGAATAATAATGTTTACCCCTACACTATCCAACGCTTTCCCTACTGTTGCACTCAGTGGAGTCGGAATAGTAGTTTTTACCCCTATGCTATCCAATGCTTTCCTTACTGTTGCACTCTCTGGAGTGGGAATAGTAATTTTTACCCCTACGCTATCCAGCGCTTTCCCTACTGTTGCACTCTCTGGAGTGGAAACAGTAATTTTTACCTCTACGCTATCCAACGCTTTCCCTACTGTTGCACTCTTTGGAGTGGGAATAGTAATTTTTACCTTCTCGGTATCCAATGCTTTTCCTACTGTTGCACTCACTGGAGTGGAAATAGTAAATTTTATGCCTACGCTATCCAACGTTTTCCCTACTGTTGCACTCACTGGAGTTGGAATAGTAATTTTTACCCCTGCGCTATCCAACGCTTTCCCTACTGTTGCACTGTCTGGAGTGGGAATAGTAATGTTTACCCTCCCGCTATCCAACGCTTTCCCTAGTGTTGCACTCACTGGAGTGGGAATAGTAATTTTTACCCCTACGCTATCCAACGCTTTCCCTACTGTTGCACTCACTGGAGTTGGAATAGTAATTTTTACCCCTACGCTATCCAACGCTTTCCCTACAGTTGCACTCTCTGGAGTGGGAATAGTATTTTTTACCCCTACGCTATCCAACGATTTTCTTACTGTTGCACTCACTGGAGTGGGAATAGTAATTTTTACCCCTACGCTATCCAACGCTTTCCCTACTGTTGCACTCTCTGGAGTGGGAATAGTAATTTTTACCCTCCCGCTATCCAACGCTTTCCCTACTGTTGCACTCACTGGAGTGGGAATAGTCATTTTTACCGCTACGCTATTGAATGTTTTTTCTACTGTTGCAGTCACTGGAGTGGTAATAGTAAATTTAACCCTCTCGCTATCCTATGGTAAATTTATTGTACATTTTTTATTAATACTGTGTTTATATACATATATACAGAGCTGAATGTGATCAAGGGCTCGTGAAGCCCGAAACGCGTCGTTGCAGGCTGTGGAAAGAACGTAAATAAAATCATACCTTGCCTGAAGTTGCCGTGGTGGTCTGAGTTCCTGCTTCGCCGTGAGTCGGAAGTGGTCCGAATTTTTTGCTTCATATATATATATATATATATATATATATATATATATATATATATATATATATATATATATATATATATATATATATATATATATATATTACCTACTGGCGGTCGCCAGTAGGTATATATAGTTAGGATTTTTTCTCTATGGAACTTTTGAAAATTCTATGTCTAATAACTTTGGCGTTTGCGGACAGAATCGGCTGAAATTTTCAGGAAAATGGCACATTTTGTTTCTGATCAGCCCCTGAAAATTTGGGGGGTTTTCGTCAAGGGGGGCAGAGAAAAAGGGGGTCCCAAAACGCGTTTTTCCCATGTTAATTTCCATAGGGCGTTTGGCCTCACTTTTAGCTCGAACGGCTGAATGGATTTACACGAAACTTGGCAAAATTGTATGGACTGTTAGCCCGATGTGCCTTTGCTGGGTCTCAATATATGTGCTCCAGTGGATTTTGAGAAATTAACGTTTAAAAAAACAGATATATCTGTGACAGCGTCCTAGATAGCGGACTAGTTCGCGTACTTTTCGCGTTTCGGAGCTTTTCGAAGCGAAGCTGATTGGCTCTCCGGTGTCTGTCAACATTCTAAACAGTCTGTAGCGGCTGCCATCTTGTCTCTCGGTAGGATCGAGAGACAAGAGGAGGCCAAAACGAAGGGGGAAATGAAGGAAAGGGGGCAAGGTAGACCCCTTCTGACCCCCTAGGATTGATGAGGGGGATATTAAAGAAAGAAAAAAAAAAAATTAGTTTTTTTCGTGGGGTGCGCCCGGTTCGCGTACTGGAAAGCGGTCTGGGGAGCGTAGTATAAGGAAACAAGAATGATTGACTTTTAACTTATTGTATGTTTATTGATTGTTCGTTTTGTTGTTTTTTTTGTTTATTTTTATTTACATAGCTACATGTAGGTATCAATGTAGAGTGTATAATTTAATGTACACCGTCTCCTTTGTAGATATGTTGCTTGTTGTTAAAGAAGTTATTGTGGTATATGGAATTCATACCATAGTCTGTCTGGAAAGCCGAAACAACATGGAGGCAGGAGATGATAAAGAGATGTTTTTGATGTTGTCACTTGTTGTTTTTGCAAATACACATTGGAGATAAAATAGTGGGAGAAAGGAAGTAACTATGTACAAAGTTAGTATGTAACACCAAAAATTAGCACAGTATATTTAAATTCTGACTTCACGTTATAATCAATTTGCTACTAGTTTTCAATATATATATAAAAATAAATAATGTGTCAAACAATTTTTGAATTAAGAATGTAAAATTTATTTTTCAGATTGTTTTTCAAAATTTAAAAGAAAATCTAAAAAATCGTGATCATTTTTTTCTTCATTTTTCAGTAGAAAATCTACTGCATCTACACATTGCACAAGTTCATTGTTTATTGTGTCGTCGTAGAAATCCATGTCAACTTCTGTCTAATTTTTTTTTTCTGTTTCAGTTTTAAAGTTGTTTACTTCTCCTTCCATTTTGAATTCTGAAAAATGAATTTTTAAAAAATATATCAGTACAGATAGGGCACTGTTGGGTTTCAGTACAGACAGGTAGTTTGGTTATTTATACAGTGTTTTTTTCTTTGGGCAGTGTGTGGTATCAAATTGGAAGTAGAAATATGAAGAAAATTATCAAATAAACTCTTAGTCAATTCTGAATTATACTAGAGAAGTCTAACTCTATCCTTAACTCAGGGCCAGCGCTAGGCATGGGCAGCGTGGGCTGCCGGTCAGGGCCTCGCACTTAGCCCATCAGCATGGGGCCACACACTGGTGATGTGTCCTTTTGTTTTCCTGGAGATCTATCACAAAGAAAGGTGTCGCCTGCAATTAAGGTCCATTGGCGGGGGCCCCTTCTTGGGCCTCTCATGGATGGTGTCAGGAGGTATAGGGGAGGGAGAAGGAGACGTTCCCTCAATTGCAAGGAGAACATTCACAGACACTGTGGGGGGCCCATTGTCCAGCATTTTGGCGCACCCTCAGTTTTAAAAATAATATCTTACCTTTTAAATATAATTTGAAGTTATCAGTTGATTTTTTGTTGTTCTGCACTTCACGAAGTAGTAGTCAAAATGGCTGTGTTTCTTTCTCTTTGTTTATATATATTCAGGTACATAACCAATCAAATGTCATGATATAGTAGTAGAAATTGAAAGTAATATTTTAATTGGTTGTCATTTCCAACACTTTCGATATTTTTTGTGAAGTAATTTACCTCAGGGATTTTAGAGAGTTTTACATGCTAAATGGCTAAATGGTATTCAAACTAAATTTGTGAAAATGGTAGGGATTGGTATGTAGTATGAGCTACTGTTTAATTGGTGAAAGTGTCTCCAGTGGTTTTTCTGTTAATTACTTTCCCACCTTTTTTGTGCGAGTGCTTGTCAGTGTGTTTCCCGGTACGCGAACTTGCAGTGTTACGGGAGTCCTCCATTTTGTGTTTCGGTAGAATTGAGATACAAGATGGAGGGTAAATAATGTTCAGAATGGAAAGATTGGGGTACTTTAGACGTATGCTGTTTCCCTAAGTTGTCTGAGGGTGGCTGAGGAGGCTCATATATGTCGATAAAAAAAAAGTTTTTTTTCGTGTGGTTAGCAGCAGGTACGCGAATTGGGTAGCGTACCGGGAGGCGAATATAGGTGAAATTAAGTGGAAAAAAAATGTTCATTCGAAATTTTAAAAGAGTACACTAAGTTAAGGTAGCTCTGAAAAGAGCTTTTGGGTTCTGTGTATGTTCTAGAAAGTTATAAGTAGGAACCAATACACATTCTTAAATTTAGTATGAAAATTCTGTTCCCCTCATCTGAGAAATGCACGCCATCTCCTCTGTAGATATCTTGCATGTAGTAACGCAAGTTATTGTTGTAGATGCAGCCCATTACATGGTCCCTCATGTAAGCTGAAACAGACTTATTTACATGCTTCCTCGATTTCTCAATTTGTGGACAAAATTGATTGGACCACCTCCATTTTTGTCTTTGGCATATATTGGAATATACCAAGGCAGTTTGAGGAAAAAGTGTCATCAATTGTTCAAAGGTGTCATTTAAAAGCATTTCCAGTCCTACCCCAGTCAAAGTGCCCAAATCGTTTCCTCCACAGTGCACTATTATGAGGTCAGGGGTTGGCAAATTTAAAAAGGTTTTCACCAATGGTATCAATTGGTGACATTTCAATCCTCTTCGACCAATCCATTTGATTTCCACATTTTGTAAATCGAGGTTGTGTAAATTTCTGTTTTCAGCATACCTGTGAGCCCAGTGGATATAGCTATGTCCCAGAATCCAGACTGAAAACATGGCTAGAGGAGTTTATGCTGCAGTCAGATGAAGTGTGGGAATGAAATGGCAGTTGAAATAGTGATGTTTGTAATGTAAAAAACTGTGGAGTTTAAGTGTAAATGATTCATTAGCAGTGATTGGTGTATTTTCATAGCTGAAAACAGAAAGTTAGGGTGCATGGATGTGTTCTTTGAAAGATGTATTTTGAATGGTTATTTAAAAATGTTGTTATGAAAGATTGCAGTGGATTAGCAGGTGTACTGAGAGTTCAGAGTTCATTTGAAACATTGTTGTGTGAACTTGTGGCCATGACAGGTCAGGCAGGCGGTAGTTGCTATGGAAAAGAGGTAGAAAGGGCAGAGGGGGGAAGGGTGTTGATTTGAAAAAAAGTGAGGGAAGAGTTTTTATTGGCTGACATGAGAGATATGTGTGTTGAATATCAGCGTTTCGGTGCCTTTGTTGGTTCCAGCCTCTGGAGTGCATACCTTTAATTCTGGTACAGAATAGTTGGTGTGTTTCTGAGACTGTTTTCAATTTCAAAAAGAATTTGTAAAGGTGAGTTATCGTTTATATATTTTAGTTAAAGAGTAGTATGCTTTTTTGCGTAAATAAGAAAGTCAGCTGTGTATTTAAAATGATGTTTTGCGTTAAGTGTCTGCATTCTGCTTTCAAAGGCGGTTTTGCATTCTTCATTTATAGAATCGGAAAAATTTTTGGTTCGGAAAAATACCGAATCGGTAATTTTACCGATTCTGTAAATTTGCTATATAAGGGGGAGTCTTCTGAGTCTCAAATGACTTAACGAATCGGTATTTTAGCATGAAATCAAACTTCATGGTAAAATACCGATTCCGGTGTGCATGCACATTTGTGCATGCACACGTATGTCATGTGAAAGGCAGACCTGCCCTTACATGAATGTAGGTGTATAATTGTTTTACATAAAAGGTTTTAAAACTTTGTTTGAAATCAAATGCATGCACACTTAGGGCCCGATGTAGGTGGTCGTTTAGGCCATTTACCGACCGGTTACGGCCGATTTCGGTCAATTCCGACCTGTAAATGGCGAAAAGGTATGTAGGCGCCTAAATTCAGGGTCACATGTAGGTAAATTTACATTTACAGAATCGGAGAAATTGTTTTTGATGGTAAAATGATGTGACTCCTGCAATGCGTCGCTTTTGCGGAACAGATATATGATGTAATTGTGTTGTTAATGTTACGGTGTACATGTAAAAAATGATGCATAAGTGTTGCACGGGCATTGTAGATACTCTCTTGATTGATTGATTGATTTTAAAACTTATATAGCGCTTACTGTCACCCCACGGGTATCCTGGCGCTTTCGACTAAAAACTGAGTCACGATTAAATAGGTTACATCAGCCCTTACCTGTATAGAGGATTCCTGCTAGGCTTTGGGGAAAAGCCAGGTTTTCAGGTTCCTGCGAAATTCCAGCAGGGCGCGGATCTGTCTAAGGCTCTGGGGAAGTCCATTCCACAGCCGAGCGCCAGCTACGCTAAATGCTCTACCTCCTAACCTGGCCCGTTTGAACCTGGGCACCGTGAGTAGTGAGGCACTAGATGATCGCAGTTGCCTGGAGGGTTGATACCTAGAGAACCTTTCCTGCAAAGGGACTGGCCCTAACTCATGTATCGCTTTAAAAACCAGACACAGGGACTTGAAGCGAATACGTTCTGTCACCGGTAACCAGTGCAGCTCCCTCAGTGCCATTGTTGTCGAGGAGCGGCGTTGCCAACCAAGAGCAAGTTTAGCTGCCGCCGACTGGATTCTTTGGAGCCCTTGTAGAATATATAACGGGGCCCCTAGATACAGCGAATTGCAGTAATCCAGTCTGCTACCCACTATGCTACTAACTACCAGTGGGCGAGTCTCTTTAGGCAGCAAGGGTAGAATTTTACGCAGCATGCGTAGCAATGCAAAACAGACATTGGCGGTCTTATTGGCCTGTGATTCCAACTGGAGGGCCTTGTCAATCAGCACCCCCAGGTTACGTACTTTGTTCACCGGGATCAATGGTTCCTCCTCTGGGGTCAGCCTAAATTCAGATGGAAATTGTCTAGGTGGCCCACCCGAGGAGCAGTAAACCACCTCGGTCTTTCCTGCGTTAAACTGTAGGGAATTCCTACTAAGCCAATTGGCTGTCTTCCGCATGCATTCCTGGAACCGATCAAGGGATACAGCATTGTCACCCTCCAAGGAGAATGCCAATTGAGTGTCGTCCGCGTAATTAACTGTGCAAACTCCGGCAGACTTTATAATGGGGAGCAGGGGCTGCAAGTAAATATTAAATAAGATGGGACTAATTGCAGACCCCTGCGGTACCCCATGGGTGACCGATGTTTTCCTAGCCATGAAAGGGGCCAGTGTTACCACCTGATGACGTCCTGCCAGGTAGGATTTTAACCATTGCAGTGCCTGCCCCTCCACTCCCAAATTCTGTAGTCTCTCCAACAGAATTAGATGGTTGACGGTGTCGAATGCGGCCGACATATCGAGAAGCACTAACACAGTCGCATTCCCGTTGTCGGCACGCATCCGCAGGTTGTCCAGCATGGTGACCAGAGCCGTCTCCGTTCCGTGACCGGGACGGAAGCCGAACTGGTCTTTATCAAGAAGAGAATTCTCCTCCAGGAAGTGTGACAGTTCCCTACTAACTGTTTTCTCCAGAATCTTCACTGGGTAAGGTAGGAGAGATATAGGTCTAAAGTTGGCCGGTACTGAAGGATCCAGGGAAGGCTTTTTAATCAGTGGAGTCACCGTTGCCAGTTTCCATTCCGCTGGAACCTCTCCTTTCTCCAGGGATTGATTACAAATCTGTCTCAGCCAGGGGAGCGTATCCCGGCCAGATGACTTCCATATTCTGGAGGGGAAAGGGTCGTTTGGAGAGCCTGAGGATACACTCTCTACCAGTCTATCAAAAGCCTCTTTTGGCAGGGTTTGGAATTTATTCAGGGAGACTGGTTGCAATTGAGCTTCCGCTCCCATCTGTACCGAGGTAAGTTCATCCACCATGTTGTTAACAGTGAGACTGTCCACGATCTTACTGATTTTGTCTTGGAAATGTGAAGCAATCGCATCACAGAGTTCTTGTGATGCTGTCACTTTATTGTCCAGACATTTAGGGGCGGACAGCGCTTTAGTAATTTCGAAGAGGACTTTTGTCCCATTAGATGCATGGGTAATAGAGCTAGCGTAAAAGTCAGCCTTAGCCTTAAGGATACTTTCCTTATAGTGCAGCTGTCTCCGTCTTAGTTCCGTTTTATCTTCCTCCCCATACCCATTCCTCCACTTCCTTTCCGCCTTCTTGCGAAGTAGCCGGAGCTGTTTCAGCTCCTCATTGAACCAGGGCGCCGAAGCCTTCCTCTTGTTTTTTATCCTCTTCAGAGGAATTACCTGGTCTAAGATGGCAGAAATGTGGTTTGTATAGTTTAAATAGTTCTCTTCTACCGATATCATGGGATCGAAGTGTATGTCCTCTGGGTCAAACACTGGGAATCTGCAATGGTCCAACTTCGCCCATTCCCTGCCTATTCTATAGGATCTGTGCTGATTTTCCCTATCCTTAATATGCATCGTCCTGATGCTGAACAGGACTAGGTGGTGGTCTGACCAGCTCTGAGGCATTATATCTAAAATCCTTGTTATGTCTGGATTTGAGAATAGTAAATCAAGAACGTGCCCCCCCTCATGCGTCGGTCCTTCCACCATCTGGATGAGATCCAGATTGGTACAGGTATGTCTTAAATCCCGCAAGTAATTGTTAGCCTTCCCATCCTCCCAGAGATTAAAATCTCCAAGAATAATCATTCTGGAGTGAGCCAACGCAAAATTAGTAATGAAATCAAAGAGATTCTGGTAGTCTGTAGAGCCCCCCGGGGGCCTATAGCATAGGAGTCCGGTAAATAAATTCCTGCAAGAGGAGTGTAGTGCAAACCCCATAATTTCTATGCCCTCCACTTCATTAGTTGATAGGAGTCTAAAATCCAGCTCTTCCTTAAAGATTACTCCCACCCCTCCCCCTCTGCCCTTGGTCCTAGGCTTATGTACAATTTTATAGCCACTAGGGCAGGCAAATCCTAAGACAGCAGTGGACTGTGCATGCAGCCATGTCTCTGTTAGAAACAGTATGTCGAGGCGCAGGTCCTCAATCAGATCAGAGACCTCTGCGGCATGTTTTACAATTGATCGACTGTTAATCAGCCCTCCCCTGAGAGTCTTCTCCTCCTCTTTCACCACGAACCCAGTCCTACCTAACTCCAAAAGTCGGTCTCTATCATATTGTATCCGCCTTTGATCGACTCCCAGTCGGGCAGAGAGTCCAGCACCGGGCGCATCCGGGGCGCGGACGGGCGCAGACGGGCTTGCCTCTGGCGCGCCTCCGGCGCGCCATCGGCGCGCCCGCTGCGCACGCGCGCTGCGCGCTTGCATTTCCCCTTTTTTATCTGTTGGGACGTGTACACCGCCGAGCAGCACCGACTAGAGCGCTTCCCAGGTGGCGCCTGCCGATGATCGGCGCCTGCCGATTATGTGTGCTTAGCAATTTCAAGTCACTTCCCCCGTGTTCAAGGGCCTTGTAAATACGTCCCAATGTGTGTCTGGTCATTTGAAGTCATTTTCCTTGTAGTGTAAGGCCCTTGTAAATAGGCCCCCATGTGTGCCTGGCAAATTTTAATTTTGATTGTTTGAGTTACATAGCCATGTTAAAAGTTATTGAAAAAAAGGTGCAAGTTCCTTAAAAAAACGTTTTCATGTGTATTAGGGCATTTTAAGTCTGTTCCCCATGAATGTAGGGGCCAGATGTAGGTGGCTGAAAATAGCCATTTACTGATCGGTAACGGCCGAATTCGGCCGTTACCGACCGGTAAATGGGCATTGACATATAGGGGCCCTTAAATGTTGCGTTTTCGGTAATTTTACCGAATCGGTAAGTTTTCCGATTCGGTAATTTTACCGAATCGGTAATTTTACAGATTCGGTAATTTTACCGAAAATGCAAGATTGAAATGTGGGTAGCCAATTTTCCATTGGCACATGCCTTTCAGAATCGGTATTTTACCATGGAATACAAATCCATGGTAAAATACTGATTCCTGTGTACATGCACATCTGTGCATGTACACATATGCCATGTGACAGACAGACGTGTCCTTAGGGCATGTCTGTGTGCCACATTGCAAACAAAACAGGTGATGGACAGAATGTGGATCAATGTCACGCAATGCTTCAAGGTCCATAGGATTCAATAGCAAATATCGATTCGGTATTTACCGAATCGGTAAATACCGAATTTTTAAGGAATCGGTAATAAATCAGATGTTGGTACCTACATTCCATTTTCCGATTTTGAAATACCGGTAATATTCGGTATTTCAAAATCGGTACATGTGATTTACCTACATCTGGCCCTAGGTGTTTTACATAAAGGGCCCGATGTAGGTACCAAATTGCGGTCGGAAACGGCCGATTTCGGCCGTTTCCGACCGGTATTTGGCCTACTGAGATGTAGGGGACCTTTTTTTGTCCGATTCGGTATTTTACCGATTCGGTAAAATTACCGAATCGCAAAAATACCGAATCGGTAATTTTACCGATTTTTAAATTTGGGATGTAGGTGGGACTACTTTCTGTCCCACCGGCCCTTTAGATTCGGTATTTTAACACCCAATCCAATTAGGTGTTAAAATACCGAATACAGGTGTGCATGCACATGTGTGCATGCACACCTATGCCATGTGACAGACAGACATGCCCTTAGGGCTGGTTTGCTTGCCACATGGCACCTGTGCCTGTTTTGAGGGTGTCAGAGAGTGTCAGAGTGATACCCCCTGCACCCTTGTGCATACTTTTTTTTTTTTATAGCATTGTCGAATCTAGTTCTTACTGTTATTGATTTACTGTTTGGTAATAGTGGTTAATAACATTTTTTATTATATTTCACCACAGATTCAACTGCAGATTATTTGGGAATTAGACAATGCCGTCTAAGGATAGAATTCGAAAGGCTACAAAACGTCAAAGACAGCAGTTACCAAATATTTTGCAGAAGTCCTCTACTTTAATATTATCTCAACGAACGAAGAGAACACCGGGGTAAGAGAACGAAATCATTCCTTAAAAACATTTGTAGAAACAAAAGTATAACTACAGAACAAGTTTTAGTCCAGAAAAAGAGAGCCAATTTAAATGGAAAGGAAAGGCCCGTCAAAAAAGTTTGTGCTAGAGCAGGAGATAACTCTGTGCATGGCAGTAGAAGGGCAAATATTTTCAGGGACATTCGTAAGCGAATGTTCCGTAACAGGGTAATTGTCAATTTGGTAAAACAATTTAAAAAAGGTCAACAGAAAGTGTCATTTTATAAGAAAAAGAAAAATGTAGAGAAAATTATTGATCAGGCTTTCGAAATCAAGCGAAAGTTATTTATTTTGGTAATTAATAGAATTAGGAAACTAAACAAGGTAATCTATGTTTTCAAATCTAATAGTAGATGGAAGAGAGACGTTAATCGGAGTAATTTTTGTGAAGTTTTCTTAGGAGAATGGATGCATAGTTCAAATAGTGAGGCATTTTTTAATGAGGAGAGTTATTTTCAGGACAATGTTTTGGTGCATGCAGTTGACAGCAGTGGTCGAGCATATGAGGTAAGATGGTCATCCGGTTGAAAAAGAAATACTTGTGTCTGCAGATGCAGAAGAGGCGCTAAGTGATAAGGTTTTAGGGAGACGTCCTAAGGGACCAGTGTACACCTGGAAGTGTAGTTCTATTTGCAGTGTGCGACAGGATTCTATCAATTTGCTTTGTGATTTTATACGGACATTTCATAAGAAAAGTGTAAAGCAAAAAATAAAGTTGTTGCAAGAATTAGATCCTTGCAGAGTGAGACAAGTGACAGGTTTGCGTGGTCATTCACTGGCTTGTCTTTCTAGGAGAGTATGCCAGAGTGTATTTCATCATTTCAGGATGCTTGCAGTGCATCATAATAAAGTGAGGAAATTAGTTAGAATGTTGTATTATGCTAAGAGTCCAGCAATTATGCTTAAAAAATTAAGCAAAGCTCTTTTGCATGGTTCTGAAGTAGATGTGAAGAATATTTGTCAAGAAATGGAGTTCTGTTATTTTGCTGGTAAAGAGAATAATGTTGATATTGAACCACTAGAAGATGGTAATGTGGAAGACAGTGAACAGATTTTCAGTACAGATAAGTTTCACAAGGAATTTTCCACGTTTATGGTGAAATCAAGTGAGAGGCCTAATTTCACTTGTGTGTGTTGTCGACAGACTTATTATAAGAATCAGAGTAAGTTAGTGGATATATATGCAAAGAGTGATATGGAAAACAATAGTGAATGGAAGGATTTTGCCACATACTTGATGGTAGAAAATTGTTTTGATTTGGGAGCAGACCAACGTATGTGTACTTATTGCTATAACAAATTAAACCAAAACCAGATGCCTGCTAGAGCGGTTTATAATAATCTGGATTTAGATGACATTCCTTATGAATTGAAGGATTTAAATACTTATGAATCTATTTTGATTCAAAGTATCCATCCCTTCCAGGCTATTGTACGAATGGAGCCAAAGACAGGGAAGTTGCCTCCATCAGATTTACAGAGAGGATTAAAGGGAAGGGTTGTTTATTTGCCTTTGGATTTGAAGAAAAACATTAATACAATTGGAGTAGAGAAAGTGGAAGAGGAACCTCTGGTTATCATAGTTAATGGTGTTCCGACAAAGAGTAAGAAAATCTGGCAAGATTTAGTGGATGTTAGGAAAGTTAAAAAGGCAACATTATATTTGATAAAAAATAATAAGTACTACAAGAATGTATGTGTTGCAGAAGAGGAAGTAAGTGAAGAAGAGGACAGCGATTTGTGTCCTGGTCAAATTGAGAAAATAGAATCCTCTAAAAAGGAAGAAATATATGAAAATTATAGTGTTCATCCTTTGCATTCCAAGGAAGTCATGGGGAATGCTATTGAGTTGTTTCAAATGAAACAAGCCAAAGGGAGTCCTATTAGTGTTTGGGAGGAAAGTTTGGAAGCTCGGTGTTTCCCACAGTTATTTCCCACAGGTCGAGGAGGACGTTATGATGAGCGACCTGTTCAAATTCCTGCTTCAGAATACCGGACTTTAGGATTGTATACAGAAGATCCTAGGTTTCGACAATGCATTCCCTATTTATTTCATCTATTGTTTGAAAGTGATCTCTCTGGATTGTCTTATGCAGTGAACCACATCTTGAAAACTGGTATACAACTGCGAAATATCTCGGCAAGGGACTTTATGGATAAAGTCAATGTGCAAGACAGTATTTTGGATTCTCACCTGATTAATCTCATGGCTTGTCAGCGTGGTACTAATGAGTATTGGTACCGCCATCATGGTGACTTAAAATGTATGCTGAGGAACTTGGGAACTCCCACATGGTTCCTCACTCTCAGCTGTGCTGAGTATGGCTGGGAAGACTTACTTGAATTTCTACGAGAGGTAAATGGAAACATTGAAAATATTGAATTTAAGACACCTGGAGAGCTGTGCTCTTTGGATCCTGTGAATGTTTGCAGGTACTTCAATCATAGATTTGAAGCTATGATGTCTTTCATCACGAACAAGAAAAATCCACCTCTTGGAGAGGTGTTGGATTTCTTCTAGAGAAAGGAGTATCAAGCAAGAGGTGCTCCTCATATACATATGCTACTATGGATCAAAGATGCACCTAAATTTGTGACAGATCCGGATGACTTAGTGATGAGTTTCATAGAACAGTATGCTACATGTGCTGTTCCAAAGACAAATGAAGACAAAAGTCTAAGAGAACAAGTTTTACGGTTTCAAAGTCATCGTTGTGGAAAGTACTGTCGTCGAAAATTCAGAAACAAGGACAAATACTACACCAAATGTCGTTTTTCATTTCCACGGTCGGTGATATCTAAAGGAAGAGTTAACAATTTGATGTCATCGCTGCGACATAATGTGACGAGGAAATCACCCAAAAACACATACAATTTGAAAAGAAACGAAGAGTCCAAGTACATCAACGACTACAACCCAGTGATTTTGTCCATGTGGAATGCTAACATGGATATACAGTTTGTGGCTGACAACTGTATGGCTGTTGCTCGGTATGTGAGGTCTTACATCACTAAAAAAGAAAAGACAGAACTGAAGGATATGTGGGAGGATATTTCCCATGAAAAGAGCCTCAGTAAGAAGTTGTACAGTTTCAGTCTGAAGATGTTGTCGCATCGAGAAATTGGAGCTTATGAATGTTCTGACCGGTTATCTTCAGCAAGTCTCTATGCCAAATCTAGGAGTATCATTTGGGCGAGTCTTGGTCTTGCTGCAACGCGTAATCGAGTTCTGAAACCTGTACGGGAAATTGAGTATTTGGAGGAGAAGGAGCCAAACAGTACAGATATTTTGAAGAGCAACATGTTGGATACATATTATCCAAATAGAAGAGGTCACCTGGAGAATGCTTGTCTGTATGAAGTTCTTCAAAATTACATTTTCAAGAGGAACATCAAAGAAGATATTGATAAAGGTGTGTATGCTGTAATTGGAAGTGAGGGATGTCTGGTGAAGCAAAAAAAATGTCAATTGATAAATCATCGAAAATTGGATTGCGAATCTCCCGAAAGAAAAGAGTTTTTCTATTTAGCTCTTTTGCAACTTTTCAAGCCTTGGCGTGCAGAAGAGGAACTGCTTGGAGATTTCCTCTGTTATGAAGACTCTTTCAATGCAGCCAAGGAGTCCATAGAATGTCCTGTTTTTCCAAAATATCTACAAATGTTGAATGCAGAAATTGAGCAGGAAGCAACAATTGCAGCCGAGATTGCTAGAGACAGTTCTCAGGACAGTCAGAGTTCTGTTTCATTGAGTCAGGATCCACTAGGAGAACCAGTTATTGAAAATGAAGCTGCTACTGCCATGATTGAAGTGGAAAGAGCCATGGCACATGCTCAGAAGGATGCGGTTAACTTAGAAGAATTGGAAAGACAACTTAACGTTGAGCAGAGGAAAATATATGTCGAAGTTACCAACCAAATTGAACATGGATTAAGTCATGAGAAGAAAGAGTGCTCATGTACGTCGTTGAAGCCTGTCCGACTGTACGTGAGTGGAGAAGCAGGAACTGGAAAAAGTTTCCTTATTAAAGCAATTTTATGTTATATGCAGAAAAGGACTGATTCATCACTGTCTTGTGTTGTGACCGCTCCAACTGGACTGGCAGCTCATAACATTAAAGGGATTACTTTGCATCGGTTACTGATGCTGCCAGTGGAGCATGATAACAAATTACAATACCACAAGTTATCTGGAGATGCTTGTTGTGAAGTATCTCGAGTTTTGAAGAAGATGAAACTTCTTATCATTGACGAAGTAAGCATGGTTTCCAATCTCATGCTTGCTTTTGTGCATTTAAGAATGCAGGAAGTTCTTAAAACAGAGTATGATGTGTTATTCGGTGGCAAACACATCATTGTTTTTGGTGATCTTCTGCAGCTGACACCAGTGAAAGGACAACCAGTGTTTAAACTGCTTACACATGAAGATACCAAGAAGTGCCTAGGGAGCATTGGCAACGTTAACATATGGTTAAACTTCAGTTATGCTGAGCTGCGTGAAAATATGCGTCAGGCGAAGGACGAAGATTAGAAGAATATTCTACAAGATATTAGAATCGGGAGAGTGACTGAGCGTGGTAAACAAGCTTTACATGCACGATTACTGTCAAATTTATATCCAGAAGAAGACGTTTTGGCAGAGGATATTTTTCAGAAAATTACTGTGAAGAAATCTGGAATATGTTTGATGCCAACTCTTGCAGAATGTTCCATCTTCAACAACAAAATGTTGAATTTAGAAAAACAAGAGATTGTAAAACTTGAAGCTATTGACAAAATAGAGCATATGGGAGCAACAATTATTTTGTCAGAGAATTTGAAATCTAAATTGGATTCATTAGAGAAGACTATATCTAAAACTGCGGGTTTTGAAAAGACTTTGAATGTGTGTTTAAATTGCCGAATCATTTTGAGAAGGAATTTACATGTTGAAAGAGGTCTGGTAAATGGATCAATGGGTAATGTTGTTGATTTTGAGAAATACAGAAATAGAGATGGAATTGAATTTTTAAAAATTAAATTTGATGGCATTGAGGAAGTACAGCTAATTGGTCGTTGCTCTGCTAGGTTTTTGCTTGTTAAAGACTTATATGTTCGTCGTAAGCAGTTTCCTGTTTGCTTGGCATATGCGGTGACAATTCATAAATCGCAAGGTTTAAGTGTAGACACTGCTTTAGTGAATATTGGCAGTTCTGTATTCAAAGAGGGTATGGCTTATGTAGCATTGTCACGAGTCAAAACTTTATCCGGTTTGTACTTGATTGACTGTGATGTCACAAACATTTGTGCAGATCTAGATTGTGTTAAGGAATACAATAGGTTAAGAAGAGAGTATGTGCCACATTTGCCTCAATATCCTTTGATTGAGAAACGTGTGGTAGGCCGGAAACGAATAAATATCAGTAATAGTAGGGAGGTTGTAGCAAAAAGAGCAAAAGTCGATGAACCCAAAAGTGGAAGCAGGAATAAAATGAATTCTGTTGAAAATGTTGTTGGTTTTAAATTTGAAAATAGTTCTGGTGTCAACTGCTATGCTAATGTAGTTGTTAATGTTCTCTTTTCACTAGAGACTTTCAAGGAACAGATTGTGATCAATTCGTAACAAAGTTTATGCTGTTTGTTGAATTCTGTGTTAGAGAAATGTAGTGCTGATAAAACGAGAGTAGAAAGTGTGTCTGAAATTCGTTTTCTGTTAGACGAATGTTCAGGTCAAACAGAATTCTCTGAAAATATTCAGTAGGATTGTCAGGAGTTTTTAATGTATATGCTTGATGTATTGCAAGATGAGGGTGTAGATGTAGATTATCTATTTGGCCTTTCTTATCAATGGCAGCATGACTGCGAGAACTGTAGGCTATCAAGTACTACTAGTGTAGACTCAGAAAGATTTATATATTTACCTTTGCCTGACAGTAAATCAGTATCCTTCAATAAGGTAGTAAATGCAGCCGATTAAAACATGGAGTGCAGGCAATGTAAGTCTGGAATGCTGTCCACGTTAATTTTACGAAGTTATGGCCAGTATGTCATTTTAATGTTCCAACGATGTAGGCCTGATGGAACTAAATTGACAACTTTATTTAATAATTTTGTGGCTTCGCAGTTGTCAATATCAGGAAGGACTTTTAAAACTACTGCAATTATATATCATAACGGTCCTTCAACTAATTCAGGACATTACACAGCTTATTTGAAATCTGGAAACGGATGGTCATTCTGCAATGATTCTGTTTTAACTTTTAAAAAAAGATTGCCTTTCCACCTTCAAAATTCTTACCTGGAGTTCTTACAACCAAAATTTTAGGAAAGGAAGCTTGGGATTTGTTTAGAGGAATTTACAGAGGTTCTAATGGCTCCTACTATATATGGCCTTGTGGATAATTGTAGTACAGAGCGAAAACTATTTGTTTTTATAAGCAAAGTCAAGCAGCAGATCAAAAAAAGGAGTAGAGGAAATGTAAGTCTGCAATGCTGTCCACATTATTTTTGAAAACTTATGGATGAAACGTCATTTTACAATTTCAACTACATAAACTAGAAGAAAATAAGTTGTCCAGTCTAATTAAAAATGTTTTTGCTACACAGTCATCGATTTCAGGAAGAACATTTGCAACTGCAGTTATTACATAATATGCTGGTACTTTGACAACATCTGAATATTACACAGCTTATTTAAAATTTTAAAAATGGCTATTCTTTCAGAAAACATTACTAATTGAGTATGAAGCAATGTAGCCTTTTAACTTGATTTTTGAAGTCAGAATGTAGGGTAGGTAATTGGACTACAATGATTCTAGGTGTTGCTGTAACTTAGTGTGCTGTTTCAAATTGCTTTGTATGTCTCAGTTTTCTTAAAACAATTGATTTATTTTTCAGAAAGTGGCGGGCAAAAAATAGTAACAGCACAACTGAGTATAAGCTGTTCATAGGATATCCTTTGACGTCATAGAAAGTAAGTTACTTTGGAGAAGTTCCTATTTCTGTTTATTTATATTATTTGGTTTTTTTAAACACAATCATTTTGATTGTGTTTTTTTTCCCTGCTGTTATATGATGAATACCTTCAACTCACTGTTTTCAGTGAAATTTGATTTTTTCTGATAACAGCAAAAATAAACCATTAAATATGTTTAATTAATTTTCTACTTTGAATTGTGATTTTGTAATATGTATATGGATTGGTGTGGCTCACTGATTAGAGGCGGTAGACCCAGAAGCAGAGGTCGGCCTGGGCCTTGGTCAGCGGACTTGATAATTTTTGCTTCGGTGCCTATTCCAACCATGGTTCCCACTCAGCAACTTTGGGTAATAGCTTGCTTAATCTCAACTAACAGCCCCATCAGCGCCGGGGATGCCTGGCATCACATTGGGGATACTCAGGAGGGTTTATCTCACATGGAAAGCCAGGATGGGTTCCCCAGCAAAATACAGCGCCGGGACGCTTCTTTGCTGGGTCAGCTGTACGCTTTACTAGTATACCACATTTAACATTTAACATTCATTTTGTCTTATGCTCACTCTTTTTTTACCATCTTGTATTAATTTAAATGTTTTTGTTCTTTTTTACATAGATAAAAAGTATGAAAATGACAATACAGTACGGTAATGACAATTATAAGGTAAGCGTTTAGTACTTTTTACGTTACATGTCTATCAGATTTAACTTTTATTAGTTCCTCTGCTTCTTTTTTGTAACCCTTAGTTTCCTGTCTTTGCTACTTCCTTTATTTCTTTTTCTATTACTTATTTATACTACTCTTTTCACTTCTTTTATCAGTTCCTCTTTCTACAGTAACTGTGCGTTATTCACTCTATTTTTCTTTGTTTTCACATTACTCTCTGTTTATTAATTCGTCTTTTTTTTAAAAAATATTTTTTTTACTTCGCTCCCAGTTCGCGTACTCGGACGCTAATCGGGAAGCGTATCAATAGAAATAGAGGATGCTAGAGTGCTAAACATTCTTGCAATTTTTTTGGAAAAGGGAAGGTAGTTCTGAAAAGAACTTTTATTTTTTATTTTTGATGTTTTATATTTTTTTTGTTTTTTTTTGAGGAAGGAGAAACAAAAATGATTTACTTCAAAGGGCTCAACAGGAGCAACAAAAAAAAAATTACTTTCTAGGACGTTTTGGACATTGATGATTTTCAAATGATCCATTTATTAAAGTAATACTCATTTCTCCGCATGAAGTTAATTTTCCACACTGTACACAAGTCAATCTCATCTGCCCAAAGTTCTTTTGCAGATTTGGAATCGTTTCCCTTGCCTCTGACTCACTTATTGTAAAGTCATTGGTGGATGTTTTTGCCGGTCGGGGGTTATCCACCAAATCTCGAAGTTGCACTCTAGAATAATTAAGAGGATGCCAAGTCTCCATGTGCCGATGCATGGTATGATTACCAAAGCTATATTCTTTTTCGGTCCCTCTTGAGAGTGTTTTTTTGCAGATGAGGCAGGTAACGTACCTAGCATTAACTTTCTTTTCATGAGAAGGAAAAGAAAAAAATTGCCAGATAAAATTCACTTTCACACGGGACGTTCTTGCCATTTCTTTCAGAAAGCCACTTGTCCCTTGCTCCTGTTCCTCGTCTTCCTCTTCTTCTTCCTGGTCGAAGATGACCTGGCTAGTCGGTCCTGTCTTCTTTGGTGGTGGTGGAGGTGGTGGAGATCCACCAGCTGCAGCTAATAGAAATGCCATGTCTTAGCAAACAAAAACAGGTCTTTCTCTCATAAAAATGAAAGTCGAAGTGAGGAAAAAAGGTGGGACTTTCATCATTTGAGAAAACAAAATGTTCTAAACCAATGAAAAGTGTTTGTTTTACGTCATATGATCAAGCGTTCCATAATTAGGAAACTAAAAGTAAAATCAACCAATGAAAAGTTTTATTAACTAGTCACATGACCTGTTATACTTACGTTCCGCGTTCCGCACCGTGCCTTAGATCGATTCCGGGGCTTTACGTTTCGCGCCTTTGTTCACGTTCCAGAACGCTTCCGGGTGCGCTAACGCAGCACGCCATAAGGGGCATTACGTAGTAACGCGATATGTTGCGTTTATGGGACGCGTCACGATGTGCCTTTCTAACGCGGTATTTACACTAACGGAACGTTTACCGATTCGCGGACCAGCAACGAAATAAGAAAAAATAATTTAAACTATAATATAAATTGAATTAAAAAAATATAATACAAATATATATAAAAAATATTTGTGAATTAGAATAAAAAAATATATGTTACAGCTATAGATATTTGCTATTAAAAAACCATAGAAATTCACAGAAAAAAACATAGGTTTTAGGCCATATATAGTTAGGGATTAGCATTTACAAAACCTTAATATACTCGCACAAAACCATTGAAATTCACATATATAGTTAGATGCAATAACTATATATCGCGCACCCGCAACCCACTGCTGATGATGTCACATATTACATCATTCATGACATGGTCAGTGACATCACTGATGACATCACTGATGACATCTCAAATGACATCACTGATGACATGGTCAGTGACATTACTGATGACATCACTGATGACATCTCAAATGACATCACTGATAACATCTCATTTGTCATTACTGATCACATCACTGATGATATCATTCATGTGATAATACGATCAACCTCTTCAGACTCTAATATAACCTTAGATACAATCAGTGTAAACAGACTCTCACAGACTGTCACTCATCCATGGAGTTACTCACACACCTAGTCAGTCATGCAAAGAATCAATCACACCTCCATTTCCTCAACTATACAGTTATACACACCTTACTTAATCAAACATATACGAACACATATTTACTCTCTTATACAATCCCTGATACAAGTTCAGAATGATCCATACAGCCACTCACACATTCACTGGCTCTTATGCACAGTTATTTATATATGTCAACTCTCACATGTACTGTGTTTTACATATGTACTTACTTTGACATGTAGCACTGAGATATCCATTCACTCCCCAATACACTCATGCACACAGTCAACCACCCATACAGCTGTTTCCACATGCACTTTTGAACCCATACATCTACTGAATCAACTGCTCACACATCTATGCACAGAGTCACACACCTCCCAGCCACCCCCACTCACACACTCACTGGTTGCCCATACAAATATTTGGGCAACCAATAAATAACCCATATAGTTACTCATATAGCTACTGATCAACACATGCAGCAGTTTACAGAACTACAGTAATAATGATGCACAAATTAAGACAGTTTAGTCACTAACCCATGCACTCAGTGAGACACATTTAATCACTCACTCATACAGTCAGTCATGCACCTACTAAATCCTTCATCCAAACACTTATACATCCACTCATTCTTCAATATCTAAGACATATTTTAACTTTACAGAAACATACAGTCACTGGATGTTGTCATTAGAGATATCATCAGTGATGTCATTTGAGATGTCATCAGTGATGTCATCAGTGATGTCACTGACCATGTCATCAGTGATGTCATTTGAGATGTCATCAGTGATGTCATCAGTGATGTCACTGACCATGTCATGAATGATGTAATATGTGACATCATCAGCAGTGGGTTGCGGGTGCGCGATATATAGTTATTGCATCTAACTATATATGCGAATTTCAATGGTTTTGTGCGAGTATATTAAGGTTTTGTAAATGCTAATCCCTAACTATATATGGCCTAAAACCTATGGTTTTTTCTGTGAATATATATATATATATATATATATATATATATAGATATATAGATATATATATATATATATATATACATATATATATATATATATATATATTACCTACTGGCAGTCGCCAGTAGGTATATATAGTTAGGATTTTTTCTCTATGGGATTTTTGAAAATTCTATGTCTAATAACTTTGGCGTTTGTGCACGGAATTGGCTGCAATTTTCAGGAAAATTGAACATTTTGTTTCTGAGCAGCCCCTGACAATTTGGGGGGGTTTCATCAAGGGGGGGCCGAGAAAAAAGGGGGGTCCCAAAACACGTTTTTCCCATGTTAATTTCCATAGGGCGGTTGGCCTCACTTTTAGCTCGAACGGCTGAATGGATTTGCACGAAACTTGGCAAAATTGTAGGGACTGTTAGCCCGATGTGCCTTTGCTAGGTCTCAATATATGTGCTCCAGTGGATTTTGAGTAATTTAGGTTCAAAAAAAGATATATATCTGGGCGGAGCCTAACCACACAGCTGATCTGATTGGCTGTCAGCACTTCATCCAAGAAGTGTTAGCACCTCATTAAAAAGCATTGTAGTTAATAGAGGGTTTTAGGACTTTAGTTACATTAGAAATCATTTGTTGATGGTACCATACTCGTTTTAGGAATTGTGGTGGGTTCTAAGGTGATTTTACCATGTGAAAAAACCTTCTGCTGTGATATCATGAATATTGTTTGAAAGAAAACTAATATCTCATGATTTTCCCACAGTGGTTTGGAAGGGGATCTATAAGCTAAACTGAAAGCATATTTTCTGTAAATTCACATTATCTTTCTCAGTCATGTGAAAATGAAGTCTGACATTCTCAGTAAAACATGTACATCCAACAAGGACAGAGACTGTCAGTTGATTCCTTTGTGTTCTACTGCAGCCTCCTAGAGTGTTCTAAAGAACAACTAGAGCGCTAACAGTCCTACTTATTACAAAGGTATGGCACACCTGAAGCCATCTTGATTGGAATAAAGTGGTAACTCTTAAAACATTTAATTTAAAAAGAAACAACATGAGGGGGTATATTTTGCCATAGAAAGTATGATTAGTGCTGCAGAATGAAAAATTAGGGCACATTTTGAGTGACTTCTCAAATCCTTTTCTATTTCATTAAAACATTCTGACATGCAGTCTCCCAAAATGGCCACCAGAGACAAAAGAGCCCAAATGTAGCCCAAATATCACCCAGATGTAGCCCAAGTATAGCCCAATGACAGAATATCCCAGAGTGTTCTAAAGAACAACTAGAGCGCTAACAGTCCTACTTATTACAAAGGTATGGCACACCTGAAGCCATCTTGATTGGAATAAAGTGGTAACTCTTAAAACATTTAATTTAAAAAGGAACAAAATGAGGGGGTATATTATGCAATAGAAGGTATTATTAGTGCTGCAGAAAGAAAAATTAGGGCACATTTTTAGTGACTTCTCAAACCCTCTTCAATTTCATTAAAAAATTCTGACATACAGTCTCCCAAGATGGCCACCAGAGACAAAAGAGCCTAAATGTAGCCCAAATATCACCCAGATGTACCCCAAGTATAGCCCAATGACAGAATGTCCCAGAGTGTTCTAAAGAACAACTAGAGCGCTAACAGTCTTACTTATGACAAAAGTATGGCACACCAGAAGCCATCTTGATTGGAATGAAGTGGTAAGTCTGAAAACACTCAATTTAAAAAGGAACAACATGAGGGGGTTAATTTTGCCATAGAAAGTATGATTAGTGCTTCAGAAAGAAAAATTAGGGATCATTTTGAGTGACTTCTCAAATCCTCTTCTATTTCATTAAAAAAATTCTGACATGCAGACTGCAACATGCACTTTGAATACCAGCAGCAGACGTCCCTGGTGAGCAGTAGCTTTACTACAGTGATCTAATGTGCAACTAGAGTGCTAACATTCAGAATTTATGGCAAATGTGTGACACATCTGAATGCCTTCTTGATGGAACCAAAGTAAACAAGCATTGAAAATGCAATAGATCTCGCCCTCGTTTAAGTTAAAGCCATTCTGTTTGTAATGAGGTGGCTTTTTAGCTTTGCTTTTATTAGTGTTTTTTCAACTTTCATGTAAATAACATGCATCTGTATGCATATAAGTATATGTATGCATGCATTTATGTTTGTATTTATATAGATATACAGATGATATATGTTTATATATGTATGTATATATATATATTCACTGAAAAAAACATAGGTTATAGACCATATATAGTTAGGAATTAGCATTTACAAAACCTTATTTTACTCACACAAAACCATTGAAATTCCATATATAGTTAGTTGCACTAACTATATATCGCGCACCCGCAATCCACTGCTGATGATGTCACATATTACATCATTCATGACATGGTCAGTGACATCACTGATGACATCACTGATGACATCTCAAATGACATCACTGATGACATCACTGATGACAACATCCAGTGACTGTATGTTTCTGTAAAGTTAAAATATGTCTTACATATTGAAGAATGAGTGGATGTATAAGTGTCTGGATGAAGGATTTAGTAGGTGCATGACTGACTGTATGAGTGAGTGATTAAATGTGTCTCACTGAGTGCATGGGTTAGTGACTAAACTGTCTTAATTTGTGCATCATTATGTCTGTTGTTCTGTAAACTGTTGCATGTGTTGATCAGTAGCTATATGAGTAACTATATGGGTTATTGATTGGTTGCCCAAGTATTTGTATGGGAGACTGAGTGTGTGTGTGGGTGGCTGGGAGGTGTATGACTCTGTGCATAGATGTGTGAGCAGTTGATTCACTAGGTGTATGGTTTCAAAAGTGCATGTGGAAACAGCTGTATGGGCGGTTGACTGTGTGCATGAGTGTATTGGTGAGTGAATGGATATCTCAGTGCTACATGTCAAAGTAAGTACATATGTAAAACACAGTACATGTGAGAGTTGACATATATAAATAACTGTGCATAAGAGCCAGTGAATGTGTGAGTGGCTGTATGGATCATTGTGAACTTGTATCAGGGATTGTATAAGAGAGTAAATATGTGTTAGTATATGTTTGAATAAGTAAAGTTTGTATAACTGTATAGTTGAGGAAATGGAGGTGTGATTGATTCTTTGCATGACTGACTAGGTGTGTGAGTAACTCCATGGATGAGTGACAGTCTGTGAGTGTCTGTTTACACTGATTGTATCTAAAGTTATATTAGAGTCTGAAGAGGTTCATCGTATTATCACATGAATGAAATCATCAGTGATGTGATCAGTAATGTCAAATGAAATGTCATCAGTGATGTCATCAGTGATGTCATTTGAGATGTCATCAGTGATGTCATTTGAGATGTCATCAGTGATGTCATCAGTGATGTCACTGACCATGTCATGAATGATGTAATATGTGACATCATCAGCAGTGGATTGCGGGTGCGCGATATATAGTTAGTGCAACTAACTATATATGGAATTTCAATGGTTTTGTGTGAGTAAAATAAGGTTTTGTAAATGCGAATTCCTAACTATATATGGTCTATAACCTATGGTTTTTTCAGTGAATATATATATATATATATATATATATATATATATAGATATAGATATATATATATATATATATATATATATATATATATATATATATATATATATATATATATATATATATATATATATATATATATAGATATATATATATATATATATATAGATATATAGATATATATATATCAAACACACAAGTTGTCCCTCACTTGAAAGGCCCACAAGCAGGTAGGTGTAAATTTCGTTTTAATGCGCAGATGACATCGCAGACAGAGAAAAACAAAGTCCAGTTTAAATTACTGCAGCCTGACGCGTTTCATGCTCTCCTGAGCATTTCTTCAGAGGCTAGTGAAACTCTGTGTGGAGCACAGTCATTTTAATCAATTGCACCTGCCCCAGTGGGCGTTGGCTCCTTTGAGCCTGCTGGTACATGAAGTTCAAAGTTTTGTGCTTGTGCGCTGCTCCCAGAGTTAAAATAAAAAGTTACTTCAATTGAACCCCAGTGGGCCTGGAAATTATTCCTTCATGTTACACGATGTCAGTGTTCATCTGCACAACGCCCCATCTGCTCACCTCACGCTGTGTGCCTTCTGGCTCCAGCAAGAACCACACGTTCTGTGGCAGGGCTCTTTCCCGACCAGGACCGGCCGGTAAAACATCAAACACACAAGTTGTCCCTCACTTGAAAGGCCCACAAGCAGGTAGGTGTAAATTTCGTTTTAATGCGCAGATGACATCGCAGACAGAGAAAAACAAAGTCCAGTTTAAATTACTGCAGCCTGACGCGTTTCATGCTCTCCTGAGCATTTCTTCAGAGGCTAGTAAAACTCTGTGTGGAGCACAGTCATTTTAATCAATTGCACCTGCCCCAGTGGGCGTTGGCTCCTTTGAGCCTGCTGGTACATGAAGTTCAAAGTTTTGTGCTTGTGCGCTGCTCCCAGAGTTAAAATAAAAAGTTACTTCAATTGAACCCCAGTGGGCCTGGAAATTATTCCTTCATGTTACACGATGTCAGTGTTCATCTGCACAACGCCCCATCTGCTCACCTCACGCTGTGTGCCTTCTGGCTCCAGCAAGAACCACACGTTCTGTGGCAGGGCTCTTTCCCGACCAGGACTGGCCGGTAAAACATCAAACACACAAGTTGTCCCGGCCGGTCCTGGTCGTGGGCCTTTCAAGTGAGGGACAACTTGTGTGTTTGATATATATATCCCCCCGGACGAAACGCGTCATGCTGCCATCCCCATTGATGGAATAAAGCACATTATTTTCATCTGAAATCCTTGGTTTGTGGTCTGTACCTGGCTGTGTCCATTTGCTGTGTTCGGCGCTTCAGGATCGTGGATTCTTATATATATATATATATATATATATATATATATATATATATATATATATATATATATATATATATATATATATATATATATATATATATATGTATTTAATTTTTTTTTATTATTTATAATAATAATTTATTAATTTTAATGTTATTTAAGTATTTTAAGTATGTTTAAGTTAGTTATATGTATTATTTTATTGATTTTAAATTATATTTAACTATTTAAAAAATTCGATATTTTGACTATCTATGTTTTTTACAAGGATATTTTTGATTCAATATTTTTGTACTTACCTGTTTGGAGATAGGAAGTCGATATTTTGGCATTCTATATTTTTTACTCAATATTTTTGTAGTTCTATATTTTTGCCATCAATATTGTTTCAGTGATCCTGATAGAACAACAGAGTGATGGAGGGAGCGAGACAATGTGGATCTTGTATTATGGAGACATACAGGGAGGAGAGTGAGTGATAAAGAATGAGTGATGAGGGAGACAAAGAGGATATTTTATGATGGAGACACAGGGTGCAGACTGAGTGAAGAGAGGGAGTGGTGAATAGAGATATGGGCAATATTATATGATGGAGAAACACACAAAGGAGAGTGAGTGATAAAAAAAATGAGTGATGGAGACAGTAAGCATATTGTGTGATGGAGACACACACAAAGGAGAGTGAGTGATAGAGAATGAGTGATGAGCGAGACAAAGAGGATATTATATGATGGAGACACAGGGAGGAGAGTGAGTGATAGAGAGGTAGTGATGGAGACAGAAACAGAGGAGAATGTCTGGAGACATGCAGGGAGGCGACTGAGTAATGTGAGGGAGTGATGAATAGAGAGACAACAACAATATTGTGTGATGGAGACACACAGAGAGTGAGTGATAGAGAGGAAGAGATGGAGAGAGACTTGAAGAAGATAATCTGATGGAGTCACACAGGGAGGAGAGTGAGTGATAGAGAGGGATGGGGAGAGAGAGACCACTAGGATATTGTATGATGGAGACATACAGAGAGGCAAATAAGTGATAGAGAATGAGTGATGAGGGATAAAAAGTGGATATTATATGATGAAGACACAGGGAGATGAGTGAAGAGAGTGAGTGATAGAGAGGAAGAGTTGGAGATATACACACAGATGAGATTGTCTGATGGAGACATGCAGGGAGGAGAGTGAATGATAGAGCAACATTGAAGGGGGAGAGAGACAGATAATTGTGTGATTGAGACACACAGGGAGGAGAGTGAGTGATAGAGAATGAGTGATGAGGGAGACAATGAGGGCATTATATGTTTGAGACACATGGGGGAGAGGGAGTGATGAATAGAGACAACAACAATAATATATGATCGAGACGCACACAGAGGAGAGTGAGTGATAGAGAATGAGTGATGGAGAGAGACAGGATATTGTGTAATGGAGACACAAACAGACGAGAGTGAGTGATGTGCCAAAGTGAGGGAGATACACACAGAGGAGATTGTCTGATGGAGACACGCAGGGAGGAGAGTGAGTGATAGAGCAACAGAGTCAAGGAGGGAGAGAGACAGGCTATTGTGTGATTAAGACACACAGGGAGGAGAGTGAGTGATAGAGAATGAGTGATGAGGGAGACAAAGAGGATATTATATGATTGAGACGCAGGGGGGAGAGGGAGTGATGAATAGAGACAACAACAATATTATATGATTGAGACGGGCACAGAGGAGAGTGAGTGATAGAGAATGAGTGATGGAGAGAGACAGGATATTGTGTGATGGAATACAACCAAGAGGGGGGAGAGAGAGAGAGCAAGTGGATTCAGTCTCCCTTGGCAATATGATTAAACAAAATGGAATCCACTTAGAAAGTGGTAGTGGTCCCTAAAGTGATGGGGAGCACACAGTGTTGTTTAAATGCCCATCACACACCAACAGGCCCCTTGGTGTTATGCTTCATCATCGGGGCCTTCGCACCCCTAAACACACACCCTCACATAGCTCACTACCAAGTGCTCCTACGCAGTCGTTTGTCGTAGCACGCCGCATCCCGTAGAGGGGTGCGAAGGCCCCGATGATGAAGCATAACACCAAGGGGCCTGTTGGTGTGTGAGGGGCATTTAAACAACACTGTGTGCTCCCCATCACTTTAGGAACCACTACCACTTTCTAAGTGGATTCCATTTTGTTTAATCATATTGTGTGATGGAGACACAAACAGAAGAGAGTGAGTGATAGAGAGGAAGTGATGGAGAGAGACTCGAAGGGCATAATCTGTCACCTGAACCCACAGATCACAACCCTTGAAATTGAAATTGAAAGACATTTATATAGCGCATGGCTACTCGGAGGCATCCCAGCGCTTATAGTAGCAACAGTGCGATGTTCACTCAGTTAGGGAAGAGAAATGTTTTCACGGATCTACGAAAGGATAGGTGGTTAGATTCTGTTTGCAAATGGAGGGAAGGGAGTTCCAGAGTCTGGCAGCGTTAAATGAAAATTGTCGGCCTCCACTTCTGGCCTTCCTAAACCTAGGGATAATGGCCAGGTTCTTAGTTTTGGAACGAAGGGATCTGTTGGGCTTGTAAGGCTGGATAATACTATGAAAAATGGAGGGCCCAGTTTTAAATAAAGATTTATGAACAATACACAGGGATTTGAACTTAACTCTCTCTTGGACTGGTAGCCAGTGGAGTGATTTCAGGGCAGATTTGGCAGAGTGGTATTTAGGGATGCCCAATAAGAGTCTTGCTGCCCAGTTTTGAGTAGTCTGTAATTTGGAGAGAGTGGCAACAGGAGCACCCAAGTAGAGGGCATTAGCATAATCCAGCTGAGATAGAACGAGCCTGGACCATAATTTTCCTGGCATGAAAAGGCAGGAGAGGAAGGACCTTCCGGATCATTTTAAGGATCCCGTAGAATAAGGCAGCCATCTTCCGAGGCTGAGTTTTAAATGTAAGTGTATGATCAATCCATACACCCAAACTCTTTAACTGGGTCTTAGGAGTGGGGAATGGACCCATGGAGGTAGGCCAGATTTCAATCAAATCATGGGGAGGGTGATTACCCAGGATCATCATTTTGCTCTTTCCCCCATTCAATTTTAGGAAAGAGTCGCTCATCTACCTTGCGATTTCTTCCAGGCACAGGCGAAGGCAGGGAGGGGAACTTTCCGCTCTATTGAGCCCAATCACCAGTTGCGTATCATCTGCGTAGGTGACTATGTGAACTCCAAAGGGTAAGACTGCCTCTGCGAGGGTGCAGGTATAAGCATTAAACAAGGTGGGGCTTAGGGAAGATCCCTACGGCACTCCACAGTGGAGGGGTGTCCGTTTGGAGGTGACTTCCTTGTCAAAGACCTGGAAGGATCTGTTGTTCAGAAAAGAGTGTAGCCATGCCAGGGCAGTTCCAGTGATACCTAATTTACTGAGCCTATGGATCAGAATCTGATGGTTCACTTTATCAAAGGCCGCCCTGAGGTCAAGAAGGAGGACCACCGCGCTGTCACCAGAGTCTACATCCTTCTTGACTCTTCCACTACTGAGAGAAGGGCCGTCTCCGTCCCCTGTAGTGGGCGAAAACCTAAAGAAGCCCTGACAGCCTCAGATGCAGACCTGCGGACAGTGGAGTAGGCAGACCTTTTGCCTACCCCCCACCCAAAACATGTACTCTGTGAAAGTCCTACATGAAGAGGTCAACCGGAGTGGCCCCTTCAACGTATCCTGCAGGGGGGGGGGCTCAAGTTTCGTTACGCCACTGTTGTTTTCACCATTCCCCTATGTATCTTTTTAAAGATGCCACATAATGCCAAATAAATACGTACATACGTTAGGAAAAGGCCTATACTTGTATTTCCTCTTTTTGTACATATATTTCATTATTATGCATTTTTTTCTTTTAACAAGTGCAACACCGAAAACAGATAATGCAAAGCATTAACAATTTACATTTTCAAATAAGTTTTATAATATACCAGTTTGAGAAAAATTAGAAATATCCAAGTCTCTCTTGTTAATGATCGTGCTATTTACTTTTCCTCTTTTATAATTACATAGGCTCCAATAATAAGTCTAGCAAGAAGTACCCCAGCTCCATCAAACTATTTTTCCAGCACATGAGAATATTAATTAGTATGTGGATGATCAAATTCAACATTATATCGTGCATATCAAAAGTCAATTCAGTCAAAAGTGGTAGCAAATAAATAAAAGGGGGAATATGTAACTGATCTTGCCGTCATCATTCTCCCATATTATACTCAGAGCACATCATATCGACGGGCTTTCAGGCAAAAAGATAAGATAACTTGCCATTTAGTTTTTAGATGGCTCTTTCATAGTCTTTCCTACTGGGTATTTCTCCATATCACTCACTTTCCCCTGGAGGATAGCGAGTTTCCAGTGATGTAAAACTTACAGACTAGCCACTGAGAGGTAAGGTGGCGTAACAGGTCTGAGGTTCATTAAGCCTTGACTTGTGGACAAGTCATGCATTAAAACCATACGCGCAGAGATATTCATTCTTTGTACATATGCCCGGTCCAGCTCTGACTGTATGCCTTCAAGAGTTGGAATATAGAAAACATGGCTACAGGATGTTTACAATGTCTCCTCCTGCATTCCCCCAGCACTAGTTATGCAGACTCAAATGAAATATGTGCATTTTACATGGTGTCCAGGGCCATACATGTAATATTGTGAAGTGACTGAGTTCTAATCTTGTCTCTCTTAACCCTTCGAATTGATGTCTCTTAAGTTCCCTTTACTCATGCAATTCCTAGTTTAACCAAGCAAGACTGTTGTATGTGCTCTGCTGTGAGGAATGAGTATTGTTGTTCTATTATAGTTCCATATATACCCATTACGAATCTACTGCCTTCCACCCACTTCTAAGAAAAGAGCCTATGCAGGATAATTGGATGTTTAAATGGTAGACATTCCATGTTGCCTGTGTTGTAGGTAGTGCAGGACCTTCCTGCACAAAATTCCTTAGAGAATTATTCCACTCTGATGAAGTAGTGAGGAAAAATAGAAATATTTATCCTTGTTACACCAAGTTTGGTAGGCTCACCATTTTGGTGCAATACCAGGTTTACTGACGTTTGTAAATCTGGTTATGCAGCAAAATACAAGAGTAACTGCATGGGAATGCCCTTGCTCCACCATGTAACGCCTGCAAGGTAACACAAGGCGCTGCGTTATGTTACTTTGTTACTTTCCGAGGGGAAAAGTGACAAATCGGTCTAGCTTTCTTCTCATTTACAATGCCAAATGATTCTCTATCTAATGTGGCCAATACAACAGCCTATAGCCATAGCATTATCAGACTAGAAATCAATAGGTCCAGAGAGCACAGGACAGGCCTTCTCCAGCTGTGCACCGATGTATAACACCAACGATCAAACTCCCTTCTTTTTTCTTCCTCTTCGGGAAGTAGCTGAAAATGCACCTTTACAGGAACATCTTGTAATAAAGCGATGGAAAACTCCAAGCCCTTTAACAGCCATTCACGGTAAACAACGTAAGCTTTGCTTAGGTGAACATTCCTTTGAATTATCCCCCTGTTACATACTGAAGTGGTGTGGCTCACTGGTTAGAGGCGGCAGACCCGGAAGCAGAGGATGGCCCAGGACCAGGGTTCAATTCCCGACGCAGCAGGGTCGTGGACCAGGGTCAGCGGACTCGATAATCCTCGCCTTGGTGCCTACTCTAACCAGGGATCACACTCGGCAACTCTGGGCATTAGCTTGCCTCATCTCTACAACGGCCCCCCACATTCGCCGGGGATGCCTGGTTTCACCTTGGAGATATCCAGTAGGGACCATCTCACAGAGAAAGCCAGGACGGGTTCCCCAGTGGTCTACAGCGTGGAGATACCCCATGTGGGGTGATTCATGCGCTTTACAAGACATCATTACATTACATACTGTAGTCTGTATCTTCCAGGCTAAGCTTCTCTTATATAGGTATTAATATATACAAGCATACATAAAAACATGCATTTCATTTTGGATAGTGTCATGCCAGCCTCATGGTTGAAGTCATATTTTGTTTTTACGTTAAGAGTCAGAGGGAGTACATGACCAATTGAGCAGGTAGTGCAGAAAAACAATTATAGCTCAAAGAACACTAACTTAACCTTATCAGAGTTTGACTGGAGCCATGTGACTTTGGTGAAAACAGCAAATTGTGTACCAAGGATGGGAAGCATGTGAAAGCGGTTAGCACGGTGAAGAGCGCCACAGTCAGTTGCTTGAAAAAACCACTTCTCTTACTTGAAGGTGGGTTTATTGGCCTCCGCTAAGCAATAATGCCTCACCTCCTTCTATGGTTTTTTATTATGTTTCATAATCCATACATTGATAGTATGAACAACATGTTGATTACAATTTAGAAAATTCCATTTTATAAAGTTGGCATTTTCCTGCCTTATCCAATTAGTGTCTGTAACCTGTATCTGGGGCACATGACTGGGTGCAGTTGGCAGTTGGTCTGTGTGTATTCCTCCTATACAGCCCACACAATAGAGAGAAAGCGTAGGAGTGCCTGGATTGGCCATCACTGGCAGGATGGAAGGGCTGAGTTAGGCACTGCCCGCTTACACCTGAAAGGATACCAAAGGGAATGATGGACGGAGCGTTTGAGAAAATCAAACACTCACCCCCAGTCAACTGATCTGGGTTTAATCCATCACCATTCTTTAGCTCACTTCACCACCCCAGTTCAGACATAGCCATATGCAAATCCGTCTGACCCTGTGGCTCATAGGAACAGTCCAGCACGAACTGCCAAGCCATGTCTTCCCTGGACCGCAAACAAGCATCCTGGGACCGGTTTCGGGTTCAAAACCCTCATCAGCCAAGCTATTTTTAATCCAGTGGCAAAGTGAGCAAGGGACCCACGTCTGGGCGTACCCTGCCATCTTAGGGCGAACAAAGCGATACCAAAGGGGATGATGGACAGAACGTTGGAACAAATCAAACACTCACCCCTAGTCAACTGATCTGGGTTTAATCCATCATCATTCTTTATCTCACTCCACCACCCCAGTTCAGACATGGCCATATGCAAATCAGTCTGACCCTGTGCCTCATGGGAGCAGTCCTGCCCGAACTGCCAAGCCATGTCTTCCCTAGACCGGAAACAAGCATCCTGGGACCGGTTTCGGGTTCATAACCCTCATCAGCCAGGCTATCTTGAATCCAGGGGCAAAGTAAGCAAGGGACCGACGTCTGGGCATACCCTGCCAACTTAGGGCGAACAAAGCGATACCAAAGGGGATGATGGACGGAGCGTTTGAGCAAATCAAACACTCACCCCCAGTCAACTGATCTGGGTTTAATCTATCATCATTTTTTTAGCTCACTCCACCACCCCAGTTCAGACATGGCCATATGCAAATCAGTCTGACCCTGTGCCTCATGGGAACAGTCCAGCCCGAACTGCCAAGCCATGTCTTCCCTGGACCGGAAACAAGCATCATGGAACCAGTTTCGGGTACATAACCCTCATCAGCCAGGCTATCTTGAATCCAGTGGCAAAGTGAGCAAGGAACCCACATCTGGGCATACCCTTCCAACTTAGGGCGAACAAAGCGATACCAAAGGGGATGAAGGACGGAGCATTTGAGCAAGTCAAACACTCACCCCCAGTCACCTGATCTGGGTTTAATCCATCATCTTTCTTTAGCTCACTCCACCACCCCAGTTCAGACATGGCCATATGCAAATCAGTCTGACTCTGTGCCTCATGGGAACAGTCCAGCCCGAACTGCCAAGCCATGTCCATCATCCCCTTTGGTATCACTCCACACAAAGGATTGCATCCCCCCTGTAGTAAGGCTTGAGACAGGGAAGGGAAGGCAGGAAACTGTCCACTTGAAAGGGAACCATCTAGAAGCTACTCCCACATCGAAAGAGAAACCTGGTATGAATAGTAGACAGCAGATACCAACTCTTCAGTACACTTCCGGACCTGTGGAAGACACTGCCCAGAAGAAGGACTGTTGTGCTGCTGAAAGCTCTGCCACTCTGCTGGTCTTCTGCCCTGAAGGACTGCTGCCTGCTGTGCTGCACTACCGACCTGCTGCACTTGAGAGAGATGTGGTATATAATAAGGGGCTTTCAGCCAACGCATTGCTTACCATTCGTAGGCTCTATTGTCACTCTTATTTGCTGCCTTCTACTTTGCGACTGTGTACTGGCTTCACTTCCGCTTCTTTTGGCTGGAGCAGGGATCAAATCCCGATTGCTTCAGATTGATTGCTTTCCTTCCAATAACTGGGTTGTAATAGAGGCGCTGCTTTTACTTTTTCTTCTTCCCTGTCATCCCTTGTTGAACCTTTTGTGATATGTAGCTATGTTTTAATGTGCCATACCATTGTGATTGATGATTAACACACTCACACTTCAAATGAGCCCTTTTCATTTGGATGTTTTCTTTTACAACTAATGTGAGCCGCTTTTATTGTGACACTTATCTGCCTCCAAATGTATTTTTATTAACACATTAGCGCGTTTGCTTTCTTTATGAGATGGGATGTTTTGCCAAGTATCAAATTTGTTTTCTTTTGCACGCATGGGGAGATTAACTGATTTGCTCAGAATCACAGGGGTGTTGTGCTGAGACCTAACATGCATTGGCAAAGTCATTAGGTTTCACCATTGAGAATATTGGCTCTCCTTTTGTTCATGGTGTGCAGCAGTAGCATTGCAGACTTTGGCAATGATTTGTAGCCATGCTATATAGGAGCATGACCTCTGTGCAGCATGGCTAAAAATAATAATGAAAAAGGTCTGTCATGCATCCATCCCAAAAAGACCTTTATAAAAAAAGACGTGCATTAGCCATGGCTTCATCATAGCACTTTTTAAATGAGTTTTGGCCACACTGCAAAGCATCCATGCTGCTGTAGAGCATTGCTACAAAACATTGCTAAAGCCAATTGCACTAACAGGTGAGACATATTGGCTTTGCCAATCTTTATTTTATGAGTGGAGTGACTCTGATTTGTTTCTGGTCAAGTAGGACTTCTGGTTTGATCATTGAACCAAGTGTCATTTTATCGACTAAAATAAACACCAGACGAGTATTGTTTTAAGAACCTGCCCCAGCATGGGAAAGCTGCATGTGAGCATAACGTAATCATGTTTTGGAGATTTACTGAGTTCGCATTTTGGGTGTTGATGCTGAAACTTGGAGATGAGAACTAATGGAAGTTTGGAAGCAGGATATTTGTTTAGTATGTTTGTTAAATTGCTGCCAATCTATCCAATAATAAATGGGCAAAAATGTTTTTAACTTAACCATAAGCTCTCTAGACAAAATTATTATGGGGCAGATTTATATGTTGATTGTAAGGATACTTTGTTGCGACTGCGACAGAATATGCTACCTCCAACATAATGGTTCTCCTGATCGATTTAAATCTTGGTAGACCTTTTGGTGTAACCAAAACAGCGACTACTCCATTGCACCCATTGTTAACCTCTTTGCCTGTCCACCTAATTTAGATGGGAAGACATGCAGGTCCATTTCCATTGAAAATCTCCACCAGGAAAACCCTGATGGTAAAGGTGGGGGAAGGCAGTGAAAACTGTCTAATGCCCACTCACCATGGGAGATAATGTCCATTATAATGGGGGGCATTGTTTATTTATTTTCAAAAGCAAAATCCAACTTTGGGGTTTTGTTTTTGAAAATGAATTAAACTTTGTAACTTTATCACACAGCACTGCCAATTATTATGAGCCATACAGTCAAAGTTACAAAGCATTTACAGGAACCGTCTTGACGGCAGTTTCTGTGAATGCTAGAAATGTCTGTCAGGCCGATTAACATTTCGAAATATGGCTGTCGGGACCAAAGCCAGGGTGACTGAGTAAAATAGACTGCTTATATATACTCACAATGCCCCTAATATTCAAAAAGGGGAGGGAACAAGAGGCTACAGGGCAGTCAGGGTAGGTGGCCTCCAAGAAACATGTAACACACAACAAGAAGCTGCCCTGGCTCGGTGTCTGATTCTTACAGAATGTAGAGACACACTATGCTTATTACCTGTGTAGTGTTGGTCTTCTCAAAAAAATGTAAGGACTGTCCTTACACACCACCAGGTGTCATGCTGCATCATCGGCAGTCCTCGCTCTCTAAAAACCGGGTTTGATAGAGAGCAGGCCTTCACCTGGAGACAGGGAGGCACTTCTACAACTAAGTGGGGGCCCGTGCTAGGAAAGTGAGTGAGTGGTTTAAAATCGATGCAAAGGCTAAATGTACATTTTAATTGCACAGTATTTGCTCAATATTAAAACTAATAGAGAGTACTTGGGTTTAGTACCCCATCCGCATCAGTGTCGCCAACATGTTTCTGCCATCGTGGCTAGGAGGGTCCATGTCATTCATCAGGACGTAAGAAAATGGGCTCCGATCTAGTCTAAGAGACTAAGACGAATCCACTTAAGTAGGTTGACCTTTGTCAGACTTCACTGTGAGACATCAAAACCTGTAAAGGTATACCACTGTATCTGAAAAAGCTTTTATTAACACTGGCGAGAAGAGAATCAGACTGAAAATATGCGAATTATGTATTATAAGGCATGTGATTGTGAACGCACAAGTCACTGTCTCCAGGTGAAGGCCTGCTCTCTATCAAATGCTTTGTTTAGAGAGCGAGGACTGCAGATGATGTCACCTGACACCTGGTGGTGTGCGAGGACAGTCCTTACATTTTTTTGAGATGCCAACACCATATAGGTAATAGGCATAGTGTGCCCCTACTTTCTTTAAGAATCAGAAACAGACTCAGGATATCTTCTTGTTGTGTGTTACATATAAAATAGACCGTTGTCATGTCAGAGGACAACCTGACGCAAATCTATGGGTTTTTTGCTCATAAAAAGCATTTGGTAAAATTGGATGCAATTTGCACTCCGACTTTTACCGAATGCATTGATTTTTTGCAAACTAAGATGGTACACAGTCAAAATATCGAGTCTCCGATGTCGACTTGCATTAATATCGAGTCTCAAATATCGAAGGTAAGAAATGTAGATGTTGTAAATATCGAAGTTTAAAATATCGTTTTGATCTATTGTATTTAATATCGATGTAAATAATGTTGAGATGAGAAATATCGATATGTACAAATTTCGAAATGTCAAAATATCGTTGTTTTATGTATTATAATGTAATTTTTTTTAATTATTATGAATTATTTTTTATAGTTATTTTAAAAAGTTTAGTAATGTATTAAAAAAAATTAGGAGCGGCATAATGGGTTTAGAGGGGATAAGGGTGGGGAGTATTTTAAAAATATTTAATTTAAATTACATTTTTAAAAAAAATTATAAAATAGAAATAGGAATTTGAAATTTTAAAATTATAATTTCATTTAAAAGTTTAGGAGCGGGATGTTGGGTTTATAGGGGATAAGGGTGGGGAGTGTTTTAAAAATATGTCATTTAAAATAATTGTATTACTAAATTTATAAAATTGAAATAGGAATTTGAAATTTGAAATTTAAAATTTCATTTAAAATTTTAGGAGTGAAATGTTGGGTTTATAGGGGATAAGGGTGGGGAGTGTTTTAAAAATATGTAATTTAAAATCATTTTTTTATTTCATCTATAAAATTGAAATAGGAATTTGAAATTTGAAATTTAAAATTTCATTTAAAATTTTAGGAGCGGGATGTTGGGTTTATTGGGGAAAAGGGTGGGGAGTGTTTTAAAAATATGTAATTTAAAATAATGTTTTTAATAAATGTATTGAATTGAAAATGGAATTTGAAATTTATAATTTCATTTAACATTTTTGGAGCGGGGCGTTGGGTTTATAGGGGATAAGGGTGGGGAGTGATTTAAAAATATGTCATTTAAAATAATGTATTTATTAAACTTATTAAATTGATATTGTAATTTGAAATTTGAAATTTATTATTTCATTTAACATTTTAGAAGTGGGATGTTGGTTTTATATAATGGATAAGGGTGGGGAGTGTTTTAAAAATATGTAATTTAAAATAATGTTCTTATTAAATTTAATAAATTGAAATTGGAATTTGAAATTTGAAATGTATATTTTCATACAAAATTTTAGGAGCGGGATGTTGGGTTTATAGGGGATAAGGGTGGGGACGGTTTTAAAAAATTCAAAATTTAAATTAATTAAAAAAAATTAAAGAAATAAGAATATTAAATTTGAAATTTTTAATTTTATTTGAAATTGTAGGATTGGAATGTTGGTTTTATAGGGGATGAGGGTGGTGAGTATTTAGAAAAATACTATATGTTTTAAAAAAAAATAAAAAATGAATTATTGAATTTCAAATTCTAATTTTTAATTTGTACTACATTTTTAATATTTGGATGTTGTGTTTATGTGCCATTTATTGTTAAAATATATCAAATTTCATGAAAAAATACTTTAATTTTTTTGAAATTCACTATAAAATAAATTAAGATATTTCAAAATTATTTCTTATTTAGAAAACTAATTTGGATTTATGAATTAAATATGTTCAGTGTCCAGCACCTACCCTAATTAAATGTAGATTGGAGTTGGAATAGTAAATTAAATAGGTTCAGTGTCCAGCACCTACCCTAATTAAATGTTAATTGGAGTTGGAATAGTAAGTTAAATAGGTTCAGTAACCAGCACCTACCCTAATTAAATGTAGATTGGAGTTGGAATAGTAAATTATTTTGTTTCACTGTCCAGCACCTACCCTAATTAAATGTAGATTGGAGTTGGAATAGTAAATTCATTATGTTTAGTGTCCAGCACTTACCTCAATTTAATGTAGATTCAAGTGTGAATAGTAAATGTAAAAAAATATTTTAGTATAGTAATTTAAATTTTTTAATATCTATCTATATATAAAGTTTTAAAATAACATTTTTTTATATATTGGTAGTAATATTTTTGTAATAGGTAGTATACAAAAAATGCACAGTTTTTGGGAAACATGTTTATTTAATTATTCATACAGTGCATAAATCGAATAATAATTTTTTTATAAATAAATGTATACTATTTTAACAAATAAAAATAAGTTATTTTTTTTAATTTTAAACAAAATATTTGGTTTTTGTATAGTTGTTGAGTCAAGTACATTTTAGGTACATATAAACCATATAGTAGATGAAAATATATTTAACATTAGAATATATACAGTACATACAGTTGGGGAAAAAATTGTATATTTCAACATTTTTATTACTGTACATTTTATAACATTTATAACATATAGATTTTGTGTCGAAATTATGTAATACATGTTGATATAGTTTTAAAGAACAAGATTGATATCATATATTGTTTATATTACACAATATACATTTTCATAACATTTTTTAATTATATCTGTTTCATTTTTCAATTGTATTAATATTAATATTTTATTATTAATATTAATAATTTGTACATGTGTGTATAGTTTTTTTTAACAAAATACATAAAACTTATACATTGTTTTTAGCATTTTTAACTGACATTTTTTTAATATAATGTTAAATATTATACTGTAATAATATTTAATTTTATACTTTTACAATATATGAATATAATAATATAATTTTTTTTAAAGCATACATAAATTACATAAATTTGGAAAAATAATTTAATAAAGTTTAACTAAATTTTTCAATGTTAAATACATTTTTTTGTCATTTATCTAACTATTTTTGTGGTGATATTATTATTTAGGTCTTTTATTTTGTAACCGCTCTTAGGGGTCCATTAGGATGGCGGGCGGGACCCTAACGGAGAAGAGGACCGCCCGCTAACAGTGCGGGGGTCCCGACATATGTATTAGGATGCGCCCGCCACACAGGCGGGTGCATCCTGTATGTCTACCATTGCGGCGGGCGGAGCAGGAATCTCCGCCCGCCGCAATGGTAAAAGTGCACGTTTTGCTTGGCAACGCGCAACACGACAGGCACCGCGCGGTGCCTGCCATGTTGCACTCTGACATGCGGGGGGGTACCATAGGTACCCCCCATGTGCACCCCCCAAGCCACGGACTCCCAGGGGGCCCGCAAGGGGCCCCCGCAGGGAGTCTCCGCATGCCTTTCCGTGACGGCATTGCCGCCACGGAAATGCACTGTGTAATGCACATAGTAATATGGCGGGCGGTGTCTACAAGACACCGCCACCACGTTACAGGCTTTCCGCCCCGGCCGCTAGGCGACCGGGGCGGAAAACAGGCGGGCGGTGTTTCCGACCGCTGCGGTCCCCTCCGCCATCGTAATATGGCGGGGGGGAATGCAGGGAAGGATGGCGGGCGGATTGCCTCCGCCAGGGTGGCGGTGGCCACCGCTACCCTGGCGGAGGCAATCCGCCCGCCATCCTAATGGGGCCCTTAGTCTTTTTGGGTCATTTGGGAAGATTCAAGCTCGTGGTTGGAAGCTACTTCGCTTCTGAGAAGGTAAGAGTTCTATTCTTTATATTTTAACTATTTTAAGTATGTTTAGAAGGTAGTAGTTTGTTATTTATGGTTTGTGGACTTGTGTATTAGGATTTAGATTGTTTGTAGTTGTTTATTTACGTTCTTAGTTTTCTTGGAGTTTTCTCGATTTACGGCCTTGTTGGAGTTATTGTGTTTGTGTGTATGTACTTACTTTTTGTGTTAAATATGTATGTAATGGTGAATAATAATGTATGTTTGTAAGTTTTTTGTGGGTGGGAATGTTTATTTTTCTATTCTAGGGTTTTGGATACAGCGTTTTCGTTTTCGGAACATTTCCGTTTTTTTTAAAAAGGAAGTGTGTTTTAGTTGTTTCAATTAATATGTATTTTACACTTCCTTTATTTTTCGGGTTTCCTGGAGCGTTTCTTATTATTTTTTAACTTTTTTGAGTTTTTGATGGATTCTGGATTTTTGAATTATTTGGATGTTCGATGAATTTGGCACAGTTGTATTTTTGCATTTCATTGGGGTATTTTTTTTATTCCTTTGGATTTATTACTACCTAGATTTCTTTGGATCATTTGGATTTGCTATTAATGTTGCTGTTAGAGGTAAGTGATTTTATATTAATGTTTTTGTGGGTTGGAAAATGTTTTATGTTTATACAATTTTTGTTTAGTTAGATATTTATTTTTTCTATATTTTTAGATATTTAAATGTATTAGACAAAATGAATATGCATTCATTTGTAAAGGAAATGTGTTTGTTTATATTTTAGGCACTATTAGGATTATTTTTAGTTTATTAGGTTTGTGTTGTTAGATTAGTGTTTTGGCAATCATTTGTAAGTATTCTAGTCCTCTTGTTGTAGGATAAAGTTGTACTTGTTGTGGTAAATAATGGTACATTTGGGCAGTTTGTCTTGATAGTTTAGGTTTTAATTGCAAGACAGATTGCTCCAGTCTTAATTCTTTAAAACTGTGTTCTTTTTGTATAGCCATTAGGAGTTTGTGTAGTATAGGAGTTGTTCGGCCAGTTGAAGATATGAAGGCATTATGCCAACCCTCCACTGCGTTGTTTGTTTTGGCTTCTTGGTTTAGGGTTGGTAGATACACATTCCACCAAGGTATTTGGAATTTTGGTTGGCGTCTGTGGCCTGACCTGTGTAGTCTCCCCACCCAGGTGTCCTCGAAATATTCCAGAAGTGAAGCTAGTTTTTGTTCATTTTTTGTATAGAAAGGACTTTCTATTAAAAGGTTATAGTGCTCAGCCACATCAGTGATTGGCACGTATGCTAGAGCTATCAGGTGTTTTATTTGGTATGCAAATGTGATATTGGTTGCATATTCAACACTAAGGGGTCCATTAGGTTGACAGGCGGACTTTGCCCGCCCGTCATCCCATCGTAAATCGGGACCGACCGCCATAAGGGCGGGGGCCTGGGGGTGCCATTAGGATGTGCCCGCCACAGTGGCGGGCACATCCTGTATTTTCAGCATTGTGGTGGGTGGTGCTCTCTGCACCGCCCGCCATAATGCTGAAAATGCACTTTGACATTGTCATTTGCAAAGCGGCAGGCACCGCACGGTGCCTGCCGCTTTGCAAATGACAATGAAGGGGGGTACCACAGGTACCCCCCATGTGCACCCCCCACCTGTACTTCACTCTGGGGGCCCGCAGAGTGAAGACTGCATGCCTTTCCGTGGCGGCATCGCCGCCGCGGAAAGGCACTGCACACCACACATCATAATATGTCTGGTGGTGTCTATTAGACACCGCCACCATATTATTCCTTTTCTGCCCCGGCAGCAAGGCGACCAGAGCGGAAAAGTGGCGGGCAGTGTTTCCCTCCATTGCGGTCCACCCGCCATTGTAATGTGGCGGGGGGAAAAGGGTGGGGGGCGGGCATTTCTGTCGGGCGGATCACCACCGCAACCATGGCGGTGGCGATCTGCCCGACATTGTAATGGAGCCCTAAGTGTTGATTTTTGCAAATGTCTCCATAGACATTGGTTAAAGTGGAAGTAATATCCTTGTATGGATGTGTGAGGATATATTTTAAAGATGTAAGTTATCATGGCTTGTTCAAAGCCTATAATTATTTTTAAGGGAAAGAAGTCTGTTGTTTCTTCTTTTATTTTGTTTATTATTTCTGTGTATGTTGAAGTTTGTTTGTTTGGTAACAAACAATAGATAAATGGTATGCAAGTATTATGGTATTACCCATGTATATTATATAATTGATAGAATGGTTTAGGGCATATGGTAAATGTGCCATCCATCATCCATGTTTGGCTATCTTTTAATTTTTTTATGTTGTTTATTGTATAAAACATTATTATCCTTTTATCTTTATTGTTGTTATCGTAGAAGATAAAAGGTTCATTGTTATGACTTATGGTACGGTCAGATGGAATTATTACCTCTTCAAAGGTTTTAGGTGTTGGTATTGTTGGTCTTGTGGATTTTTTTGTTCTAGCTATGGTTCTTTTTATAGAAGCTATTCTTGGTAATTGACCTCTTGCTTCTCTAGGTAATATTTATTTAAGTATTACACTTGTTGGTAGTTCTGAGGTGCTGCTAATTTCCTTAATATTTTCTAAAGTAGATATAACCTCAATTTCTGAGATATTAGGTGGATGGTTGTGTTCAGTTGTATTAATTACACTTGTTTCTCTGGTTGTTGCACGCCCATAACATTTGTTTGAGTAATACTTAGTACATTTCCAGTTTACTTTAAGGAATTTTTGTTTTTCCTGAGTATAAATATACTCCATATAGCATAACAAAAATGTTCCTTTTTGAGATGTAATACATTTTGCATCTTCAGTCATAGTTGTTTTCTTAAATCTAGAAAGGATGTATTAAATATTATTAGAAAATGTATTTATAATATAGGAAACAATAATAATATATGTACTTTTGTTAGGTACTTACCAATTATAATGTAGTTGACTTTCAATGTAGATGTTTTCTATTTTGGTTGATGCTGTTCTGTATTTTAGTGGTCTGTGGAAAGAAAGTTAAGTATATTTTAGTGAATGTTTACATGTGTATTTTAGTTAAACATTTTGTAGGGTACTACATTTTATTATTAAAAAGTTCTATTTATTTTATAAAAATTAAATACAGGTTTAAAAAAAATATATATTTTTTTTAGTTAAGTTAAATATTAACATTCTTGTGTTTTTAAGAGAAATAATAGTACATGTGCATTTCTTATATACTTACCAAGTATTTTTTATTTGTTGTTCATGTTGTTCAATGTTGATTTTTTTCTCGATATATTGCTGCTTTTCTTTTTTAAGTTGTCTGTGGAAAGAAATAAAAGTATGTTTAATATTTTGTTTTTTATTTATATGTGAAGTTGGCTTTTTTTAAAGAACCTTTTTAGATTTTCTTCTTTTAAACATGTGTTTACATTTCCTAACAATTTAGAAAGTAAAATAGGAGTTTTTTAGATTCTTATAACATTTGAGCACTTTATTTAGTTTTTCCTTAGTGTTTGAAAAATAAATGTAGTATACTTACATTTTCAGTTGGTTGTTTTAGTTTCTAGAAAATGTTCTTATTTTTCTTAAGGTTGAATCTGTTGTGAAAATATGATAAGATAGAAATATAATTACGTTTTTAAGTTCTGAATATGAATTGTAGGTTACATTTAATTTTACATTTTATCCAAAACATTTCATTACTTACTTTTTGTTATCTGTAGTTTGTTTGTTATCAGATGATTCTTTAAGGTTGTCGAGAAATTTGCAGTGTTTATTCAAGCTGAATATAATCTGCTGGTGTTAGAGTATTGAGTTTTATTCTTTATATAGTGTGTCTTTAATTAGTCTTTGGATGTCATTGGTCAGATACATTTAAATGTGTTTCTATTGGTTAGTTTGAATTTTTTTAAGTTACTTAATTATGTTAGTTGTATGTGAAATTTTTATTTTGAGATTTTGTTTCTTTTTATGAATTTTATGAATAGTTTTTAGATATTGTATAGCATATAAAAAGTATTATATTTATTTAAAAATGTTTTATATTTTAAATGTGTTTGTTTACATTGTTTTCATTTATGTTGTATTTTTTCATAATTATTTTAAGGAGATATATTTAATTGTTTAAAGGTCTAGTGTGTTTAATAATTATTTTTATTTAGTTTAGAGATGTCGATATTTAGGTTATGTTGATAATATTGATGTCTATATTTTTGGTTTCGATATTTTTGCAATGTGATATATTTATTTATGACTGTCAATATTTTTAATTTCGATATGTGTGTGTACGATTTTTGTTGGTTCGATGTTTTTGTTTTACGATATTGTATAATCTATGTTTTTGTTGTTTTATAAATAAATATAGGGTGTCGATTTATTTGTACTCGATATTTGAGGCACGATATTTGTGTAATTCGATTTTTATTGTTTTCGATAATTTGTCAACGATTCAACTAACATATGTTAAAAAATGTTGGGTCGTAAAATTTCAATTCGTAGGTAGTTGCAATTCAACCTACTTCATTAATATGCATGAGATAGGCCATAAATTGCTTTCCACTTTGAATCCCTCCCCTCACAGGGATGGTGGCCTTCTGGGGTCAGCAGACCGCCATTTCTGTGATTGCAATCTTTTTTTTTTTAAATGCGGCCTGTTTTCCTCAATGGAAAACAGGATGTGTTTTGCAAAAAAAAGAAGAGTTAGCAGTGATCTCATAGAACATTTAGAAAGGTGAAAGAGACCTAAGGGACCCTCTTTCTTTTTGCGAATGTAACAAGTTACTGAATCACAATTTGGGTTTTGAACATACACAAAAGCTTTTTGCGACCGCGAAGGCTCTGATTTTACAAATTAGAGCCTATGAGACTGCAAAATAGCTTTGAAAATAAGGCCCTTGTACCTAAGATCTGCAACACAGATATGTTTCTTGCTTTTTTCTCAAAATGTGCTTTTGGAATTGGAGTAGAGGTACTAAAACTGACGCAAAGACTCCAGTTGCGTTTCTAGGCCTGATTTGGAGTTGGCGGTTTCACACAATAGCCAGATTTGTGGGTAAATTATCACTTTTACACCTGCACAGGGGGTTGTGACCAAAGGTGGAGTAAGTCAGACCCTCAAGGATTTCGCGATTTCGTGGTTTGCCACGAAATCGGCAGTTTTGTAAAAGTGCCCCGATTTTTACAAAGTGCCTGCGAAATCGGCACTTTTGTAAAAATGCAGCGATTTTAACAAAAGGGCCAGCGAAATCCTGACAAAAGTGCTGGATACCCGTTGTTTCCCTCACCCATCCTCCCACTCCTGGAAAGGGGATGAGGTGTCCTATTTTGAGGTTGTCTGCAAAGGTTCCTTGAATGAGGGAGACACTTATCATACCACCGAGGTATGTGAAACCAGCTCCTTAGAAAGTTTTTACAATAAATGAGGGAAGAATGTAATCTACATAGGACATGACTTAAAGGGAGTCGACGAGGTCAGTTTGTGTGAGAAGACTGAAGATCATTCATTTCAGGTTGAATGGAGGAGTGATTAGAGGGAAGATGAATGTTGTGTGGTGAATTTGATGTGTGTTTTGGTCATGTTTATTTTGTCACGAACAAGTGATTGATGGCATTGCTCTTGTCAGTTAAGTGCAAGCTTGGCACATCTAAACTATGTTGACAGAGTATATAGCTGATTTGAAGAATGCTTACCTTCTGTTTTAGACTTAGTGGGTAATTTGTAGAAATTGTTTTTGGCTGAGACAATGAGTGAAGTCAGTTGAGTGAGATCGATATGGCCTTTGATCTATCAAGGCACAGGGTTTGAGTTTGAAAGATCTTGTTTTCTTTGTGGAATTTGAGTCTATGTGACCTTTCAGGATGGTGTTGTATGTGCTGAGCAGTGTTGACTCATGATTGGGACAGATGGTTTCTACTGAGTGTGTTGAGTTCTTCTAGAAGTGAGTATTTGCTGAGGTCCTTGAAAGAATGTTAGGCTTTAATATCTCTTTCTATCTTTAACATGAAAGCCAGAGAGTTGTATATATTTCTTGGCACTCCACACACTTTTACATAAACCAGAGATTGTTGTCACGGCTCGTAGCTCCTCTGAATAGTAACGATGCTCAAATGGGGTCCACCTCCTGACGTCCCTGCGCTCTAACTAGCACTAAGCATACAGAGCACAAAAGCAGTCAAGCGAGGGAAAAGGTAAGGGTAGGAGCAGCAGTGGAAGGGACACCTGTAACAAAAAAAGGCATACGTTATTACAGGCACTATACTTGCTACCCTCCTGTACTTCCTCATAAACACAAATCTGTACCTGGTATAAGTTCAGGAGATGAACCCTTCCCGTACTGAGATACTTCTCTCAGGAAACACGGTTGCTCTAGATATAAAAAAAACAACCGGTTAGTCCGCACTGAATCATGCAAAGGCCACAGTCATATATGTTTCACTCAAATGCATACATACCAATTGCTCCATCCCAATGAACCTTTAGAAACTATAAACCTTATTCCTTTAGAGGAGAATAACGTCTTCCCCCCTATTGGCTCCACAATCAAAGAAATCATAAGCCGTGGCCGAAGCAATACTTTCCCAATGTCTTGTAGCTGAAGAAAGCCAAGCAAAGTACCAAGATCCCAGAACGTAAGAAAACTCTATAACTGTCTTACCGGCAGATCAGGAGTTCACAACATGACTCACAAAGTTGTCCGGCATCGATATTCAAATCCAAGAGTAGAGCTGATAAGCATAGCACAGGAGGGGGCAAATCCAGAGTCTCCTGGTTCGCAATCACTCAAACAAAACAACCCTACCCTGGTTCAAGGCCTGATACGGCTGGGAGGGGCAATCCAGCGGCTCCCAGCCCTTCTTTCGGTTTTCTTGATTTATTTTTGTGTAGACGCTCTGACTAAGCACTCAGCCGAGTGATAGCACTGGTTGATATCTGTTTGGGGGCACGGAGGGTGCAGCTCCAAGCGTCTCACGGCACCCAACAAGAAATACTATAAATCGCAACTGGAATTCCCTCCGTCACTCAAGTTCTCGAGTACTTTCTCCACAGCCGCGGAGTCAGGGCAGACAACAAGGGTAAATCACAGAACCAAGCAGCCCCGCAGGAACAAAGCATCCGCAGCACTGCCAACTCCAAGGACGAAATCACGTGCAATGTTCTCAGCCTCTCACCCTGCTTAATGCTTTTCCTGGACCTCCCTCGTACCGCTAAGCAATATGGGAGATGTAGTCTTCCTCAATAAGGATGTGTGGCAGGAACCTATGTCAGATCCTGACAGTACGCCCCCCTCCCCAGGGCCTCCTAGCACCAGGCTTACCCGGATTACGGGCGTAGAATAAGCAAACCTCTCTCGGGGCATGGACCCCCACACTCGGCTCCCACGAATCATCCTCAGGCTGATACCCCTTCCAGGATATAAGGAACCACAGTTTTCCCTGTCGAAACCTGGAGTCCAGAATGTGGCAAACCTCATACTCCATCTGACCATCCTTCATGATAGGCGGAACAGCTTTGCACCGGGCTCTACAAGCCGGTTTCAGCAGACTGCAGTGAAAAACCAGATGTATTCTCATGTGAACAGGTAGTTTAAGTCGGTACACCACAGGATTAACCTTTCGGAGTATGACATAGGGACCGATGTAGCGGGGATGGAATATACTACAGTATCGGAAACGGATGTTCTTCATTGACAGCCAGACTTTGTCACCCACACTATACCGAGGACCATCCTGTCGATGTCTGTCGGCCCACTTCTTGTAAGAAGACTTAGCTTTGTCCAACATTTTCTGAATCCGCCGATGTGCGATGTGTGGACAGAAGAGTCTTCACATGAGCTGCTACCATGGGATGATTTTGCACCTCACTTGGGATGATCAAAGGCAGTGTATTTGCATGAAAACCGGTATTGGCCTTAAACTGTGTTTCCCCTATGGAGCTATGCCAGGTGTTGTTGTAGGACAGTTCTGCGAGCCATAGCATAGAGACCCAGGATTGGTTCGATTCTTCCGAATAGCACCTCAGGTTTTTCTTGAGAGTTTGGTTAAGTCGCTCGGTCTGTCCATCAGTCTGGGGATGGAAACTGGTGGACAAGGCATCTTATACCAGAGGGCTTTACACCACATGCGCCAAAATCGTGCCACAAACTGCGGGTCTCAATCCGAGACGATTACCCGTGGAATACCATGGATTTTTATCACATGAGTCAATAACAACAGTGCAGTTTGACTGGCAGTAGGTAGATTCTTGCAAGGGATGAAATGTCCCATTTTTGTCAGACTGTCCACCGCTACCATGATGGCGTTGCACCCTTGATCCGTTGGTAGCCCTACAATGAAGTCCATGCTAATCGTGTTTCACGGACGGGAAGGAGTTGGCAACGGCATGAGTTTTCCTCGACTCTTGGACTGATCTCCTTTTGCACGGGCACAAGTGTCGCATTGAGTGATCCAGCGCTCTACGTCTCTTGACATGATTTTCCACCAGAAATGGCGTTTTACTAGACACAACGTCTTCTTGTTTCCTGGATGCCCTGCCAACACGTTGTTATGGCACCAATTGAACGCCTTCAAGCGGCGGGGGTGTGTGGGCAGATATAACTTCCCCTCATGCAGAGGTACTCCGTGTTTAATGACACACCGTTTGTTCGTTTCCGCCCACACTTGCCACTGAGCCGGACTGCGATCACTCTGGACTTGCTCTATAAATTGTTCGGCCGAGACTGAGAATATCACTTTCTCTGGAGCTATGATGGCCCGTTGTATTTCCTGTGGTGGTACTGAGTTTTCTCCTTGCCGAGAGAGGGAATCCGCCTTCCTGTTGTCTGATCCTGGACGGAAGGTAATGATGAAGTTGTACTCAGCAAAAAACAACATCCACCTCATTTGTCGGTGGGACAGGTGTCGTGCGGTCTTCATGAATTGTAAGTTCTTATGATCTGAGTACACCGTTATCGGATATTGTGTTCCCCAGAGATAATGCCTCCACTCCTGGAACGCCTTCTTGATGGCCAACAGCTCTTTTTCGGATATGGTGTTATTGGTTTTAGCGGTGTTTAATTTCTTAGACAGGAAAGCAACAGGATGTAGTTGCCCCGTTTCCTTGTCTCTCTGCGATAAGACGGCCCCCACCGCCGAGTCCGATGCATCAGCCTCCACCACAAAAGGTACATCCAGTTGAGGGTGTCTCAAAATTGGGCAGTAATGTATACTTTTTCAGCAGCTCAAAAGTCTCCATGGCTTCAGGAGTCCATCTGAATGACACTCCCTTCCTCAGCAGTTTCGTAATAGGGGAGGCCAACAGGGAGAACTGAGAAATTAATTTCCTATAATAATTAGAGAAACCAAGAAAGCACTGCACCTCTTTCACACTCTTTGGCATCGGCCATGATCGAACGGCCTCAATCTTTCTGTCAGCCATACGGAAACCCAGAGGAGTCAAAATTACACCCAAAAATTCCACCACTGTGACACTAAACTCGCATTTGCTGAGTTTCCAATAGAGGCTATTCTCCAACAGACGTTTCAGTATTAGAATGACATGGCTGACGTGCTGAGCTCTTGTAGCATAATAGACCAGGATGTCATCGATGTAGACTATGACGAACTGGTCTTTATATTCCTTCAGTACATCATTGAGGAAATACTGGAATGCCGCTGGGGCGTTACACAACCCGAACGGCATCACCAAGTATTCGAACAGGCCGTATCGGGTTTTGAACGCCGCCTTCCACTCATCGCCCTTGCAAATCCTGACCAAGTGATAGGTGTCTCAAAGATCTAACCGGGTATAGATGTTGGCCTCCCTCACTTGGTCCAATAACACTGGGATGAGTCGAAGCGCTCAACGATTACTTACTGTTTGTTTGTTTAGCTGGTGGTAGTCAATGCACGTTCGCAACTCACCATTGGCTTTCGCCGTGAAAAACAGAGGCGAGGCTGCGGGAGACCTGGACGGTCGAATAAACCCGATTGCTCTAAAATGTGTCAAATACTCCTGTAGGTGTTTTGTCTCTGGCTCCGACAGGGCATACACCCTACAGGATGGTACTGTTGCTCCATCGATCAGGTCAATGCGACAGTCGTACTCGCAATGTGGTGGGAGCACCTCTGCCCTGATCTCACTGAACACCTCTCTATATTCTTCATACTCAGGTGGCATTACTGTATCTTTTTCGACTGCCGTGGAAATTTGTAGGATCTGTGCTAGGGCTAGCGTGTGAACCAGTGGTTTCGTCATGCAACTGTTCAGACATTCTTCAGAAAGGAAACTAAAAGTTTTGAGCCGCCAATCAATCGAGGGATTGTGTAACCCTAACCACGGTATCCCTAGAATGATCTCGTACTGAGGGGCTTTGATTATCTTCAACACCATGTTTTCCACATGATCGATAGGACTGCCCTTTAGTATAAGCTCCACTACTTCAGTGCGTTCGGTTATTGGACCGGATTTCAAGGGGGTACCGTCCACTGCCAGCACAGTCTCCGGGGTTGGATTGGGTACTCTCCCCAGTCACAAACGCCGCACCAATCCCTCATCAATAAAGTTTCTGGTAGCACTGGAATCTATCATACTCTAAACAGAATGTTGGTGTTGCCGAGATAGCAATAATGTGGGGAGTATAATGTGAGTAGCTACAGGTTTGACATCAGAAGAGGCCAGGGACGTTAACCTCCATTCTTTCTCCCCTATACCCTTCCTGGTCGTACCGGTCTCTTCGGTTTCTCCCTGGTCTACAGTGATGAGTACTACTTTCTTTCCCGCAAAATAGTTTCTAGGTCTCTTTGGCTTCAGGGTACAATCCTTTACAAAGTGACCTTTCTTGCCACAATACATACAGAGCCCCTGTACCCGACGACTCTCTCTCTCTGCCCTGGATAATGGGGACCTGACAGCGCCTACTTCCATAGGTTCTGGAGTGCTATCTTTCGTTCCTGTGGGCGTATGAGACATCTGCCCCATGCCACCCGAAGTTCGGTCATACCTCCTACGTTCTCCTCCCCTTTCCACCATTCTGTGATCTAGACGCAAAGTGAGGTTTATCAAATCTACACACGTGGTAGGTTGGGGGTCGATCTGAGTCAACACATGTTTTATGTTGTCAGATAATCCCTGGTAATATAGCGCTATTCTCGTCTTCTGGCCAGGCGGTTTCTGCGATCAGACGATTAAAAGTGGTCATATACGTGACCAGGTCTTTTTTCCCTTGGCGGAGCTCTAAGAGCTCCCGATCTGCGCTAAGGGTGGTGGCCCTGCAGTCGAGCACCCGCTCAAATTCCTTTCGGAATGCTGAGCAGTCTGAGAGAATGGGATCATCATTCCTGAAGAAAGGGACCGCCCAGTTGGCCGCATCCCCCGATAGATAAGAGATGGTGAAAGCCACCCGGGATAGGTTTGTGGGGAACGAGGCAGGCCGGCAGGAAAAGTGCAGGGAGATCTGCGTTAGAAAGGCCTGTATTTTCTGAGGATCCCCTGAATATCTCTCAGGACTAGCCAATGGTATGGGAGGAGGGACCGTCACCTGAATTTGACGAGCCCCTACCGATGCATCAAATGGATTACTCTGCTGCCTGTCTAGTCTTTCCTTTAAGGCGTCCGTCTCCGCTTTTGACGTGGCCAATTCCTGCTGTACTAAGACTAAAGCCTGGAGCACGTCATCCAAAGTTGCCATCTTTGAGGGTACTTCCGATCAGGAGGAGTATGTATATCGTGGGCACGTGATTCTGTCACGGCTCATAGCTCCTCCGAATCGGAACGATGCTCAAATGGGGTCCACCTCCTGACGTCCCTGCGCTCTGACTAGCACTAAGCATGCAGAGCACAAAAGCAGTCAAGCGAGGGAAAAGGTAAGGGTAGGAGCAGCAGTGGAAGGGATACCTGTAACAAAAGAAGGCATACGTTATTACATGCACTATACTTGCTACCCTCCTGTATTTCCTCATAAACACAAATCTGTACCTGGTATAAGTTCAGGAGATGAACCCTTCCCGTACTGAGATAGTTCTCTCAGGAAACACGGTTGCTCTAGATATACAAACAACAACCGGTTAGTCCGCACTGAATCATGCAAAGGCCACAGTCATATATGTTTCACTCAAATGCATACATACCAATCGTTCCATCCCAATGAACCTTTAGAAACTATAAATCTTATCACTTTAGAGGAGAATAACGTCTTCCCCCCTATTGGCTTCACAATCAAAGAAATCATAAGCCGTGGCCGAAGCAATACTTTCCCAATGTCTTCTAGCTGAAGTAAGCCACGCAAAGTACCAAGATCCCACAACGTAAGAAAACGCTATAACTGTCTTACCCGCAGATCAGGAGTTCACAACATGACTCACAAAGTTGTCCGGCATCGATAGTCAAATCCAAGAGTAGAGCTGATAAGAATAACACAGGAGGGGGCAAATCCAGCGGCTCCTGGTTCGCAATCCCACAAACAAAACAACCCTACCCTGGTTTAAGGCCTGATACGGCTGGGAGGGGGGAATCCAGCGGCTCCCAGCCCTTCTTTCTGTTTTCCTGATTTCCTTTTGTGTAGACACTCTGACTAAGCACTCAGCCGAGTGATAGCACTGGTTGATCTCTGTTTGGGGGCATGGAGGGTGCAGCTCCAAGCGTCTCACGACACCCAACAAGAAATACTACAAATCGCGGCTGGAATTCCTGCCGTCACTCAAGATCTCGAGTACTTTCTCCACAGCCGCGGAGTCAGGGCAGACAACAAGGGTATATCAAAGATCCAAGCAGCCCCGCGGGAAGATCCTGACAATTGTGGCCATATTACAGCATAGCTTTTGAGGATTATATGCTGCACCTAACTATAGCCAGTGGCTGGTTTATTCTCTCTCTATGCGTTTCACTTGGAGGAAGAGATCTACAGTCCAAGCCAGATTCCTTGTTTGGTGTCTGTGTAACCTCGCAAACTTGGTGCAGCATCCCCATAACATTTCAACTTCACCCCCTTACTGTGCTGAAGTTGTTTTTGTTGGCACATTAGGACTCTGTTCACTTTACCTTTAGCGCATTTCTCAAGTATAGCATTAAAGGGCCTGACTTCATGAGGAGGAGGAAATTGTGACGTATGGTTCTCAAAGCGAGCCCTCAGTGGCGGCTCGCATAGGGCATGCTGCGGGGGGCCAGGCTGGCCAAATAAAATGCAGCAAAATTGCCGCTAAATTTCCATTTTTGTGCCGCTAAATTTCCATTTTTGTGCCGCTAAATTTGCTAATCCATGCCGCTACATCCTGGGGGGTCTTGTAAGTGCCCCTGCATAAATCAGAGAATTTTCTGTTGCCTCTCGACTGTAAGTAGAACCCATAAGAGTTATCAAAGCACAACAGAATATTAAAATCCTCAGACATTCTAAAACAGGACTATAACTATTCACACCTCTGGTGCTGATGATGATGGGCCAACATTTTAAAGCAAGAATGCTCATTTGTAAAAGTGAGAGACAGGCATGTTGAAGACTGACATCAAAAAAGCATATTAAACTAAGAAAATAGAATTAACTGAGGGGTAGGTTTGAACGTTTAAAGCATGAGTTTCTTTCAGTTTGTTCAGAAATACGAACATCACGATCTTTCATAGCTATACATATAAAAAACGAATTCCCACCATGTATTCTTACAGGAACACAAAGCATTGCCTACATTGTAATCAAAATATTGCCGCTAGAAAATGTTTGACTATTTAGCTCTCATATCTAAAATTAAAGAATTTGACAGTACTACACTTAAGTGGTCACTTTTCCTTTGTAATGTCGCAATATTTCACACATTAGGTTTAGCAGCATAATTACACCTTTCATGTTTCCTAATTATCAAAACACCACTGCTTGTTTTGTTTTTTCTGTGTCCAGATTCTAATGAAAAGGGTCTCATTGTTTTCTTCTTTACATTAAATATTTAAGGCAAATTAGAAAGAAGCTGTAGGCTATTTTGAATCCAGTGCAAAAACACACCGTTTATTGTTTTAATTGACAACTAAACAAATTATTCACTCACATGTGTGTATGCATTTTCCCCTCCAGTTCGCTCAATTGTATTTTTAACATTGTTCAATATTGTTCTGATAAATGATGTATACTATCCTTATTTCACTAAAGGTTTAATAAAAATGAGGAGACAATATATTTCACAGATGCAAATCCATACCAGATCACAGTCTGGTATTTTCAGAAAAAATACTCATTGTCTTATGTTACCACTTTGAAAGCTGGTACTCTTTTCGATGTTGAAGGAACACTTGCCTTACTTAGAAAAGGGAACAGGACAGTTAGGGTTTAAGAGGGGACGATTTAAGGTGTCACCTCTGACCCATTCTCGCTGGCTTCCTTTTATTCACAGTCCTCCATGTAAACCTTACCTTTCCCGTATAGAAAAAGTCCACAAATGTCCTCCACACGTAGAGGGAGAAAGGGAATGCCCCGCACAGTTCACACAGTATATCTTTCCAAACACAAACTCCTTCTTTAGGGTCTGTCTTCAAATAAAACTTAAGGGGCATATTAGCAAGAACCTCTTTAAAATTATCGCCGTTTTAGCGGCAGGAAACTGCAGCTAAAACGGCGATAATGTGCTTGTTAATATGCGTTATAGAATTCCAATAGAAACCCAGGTTAGATGTCCTGCACATCTAACCTGGGCTTCTATTGGAATTCTATAACGCATATTAGCAAGCCCATTATCGCTGTTTTAGCAGCAGTTTCCTGCCGCTAAAACAGCGATAATTTTAATGAGGTTCTTGCTAATATGCCCCTTTGTAAATAGCGGTATATCAGGCTGGTAATCCATTGAAGATCTGCTCTCAGTGATTTTATTTTGTATGTTTAGGTCGAGCATTTGAGACCTATTGTATATGCTTTAGTATATACTTATTATGTACTTATATGTGTATGCACGTTGTGGGCTCTGGAGATCATCCCTAAAAATGTTCTGCTTCCGCTTAGGGACTTTTTTTTCTGTTCAACTGCCTCTATTTAACTGTCTTGATAGAAAACGCCCAGCAGAGCTCATCAAAAAAACAGAATTGCTTTCTGCTGAGGGAGTTTCTTTTTTATTTTTCTGGCAACTGCCTCTATTTAACTTTCTTGATAGAAAATGACCAGCAGAGGTCAGTAAAATGCCAGAATCCCTTTAGCATTTTCTATATTCCAGTCCATAGAAATTGGCTTCCACAAGCACCCATAAACAATAATATATTTTTCAAATCTTGTATTTTCAGTGATATAGCTACTGAAGGCCCTGATTTTATATTAAAAATAGACCTTTGGACTATACCATTTCCCACTGAAAAGCAATATTTCTCTCCATGTGTTCCTATACCTGGCATGTCACGCAGTTTGGTGCTTACTTTCCCTCCATATTAAAAAACAGTAGATGTTTCAGCACCCAGGTTAATGTGCTGCATAGCTAAATACATATAAGGTCCAAAATGTGAATGCTTGTATTTTATCGTAAACACTACTGCCATTAAGGTAGGAGACACCTGTGACCTTTTTCTGAAAGGATTAGTGTTGGTTTGTGATACTTTTCTATTGCAAACCCGACGCTAAACCCGTTTTGCAATTTACAAACCAACGCAAATAAATATACGCGCTGGTTTGTACAGAAAAATAGCGCAAAGCAGCGTAACACACACATTGGCGTTCCCATCATCTTTTTCATGCGAAACCGGATTCACTAACATTAGTGAAAAGGGTTTAGTGCCCAAAAATACATTATACTGAAATATTGTCTAAAATATCTTGCTCCCAATTGTAAGGGAGGCGGGCTTTATGTATTAAATCTTTTATTGAGCACAGGCAAACAATATGCACCTCGATGTGTTATGTGGGCCGGCCCCTCTTCGGGGAAGCCAAAAGCGGAGATCCCACTGATACCCATGACATGGCCAGCTGGCCACACTGTTCGTTAACACAGCAAGCCGCCTACAACCCAACCGGGCCGGCCGCGTCTTAAGAGGTGCTACAAAGGTGCAAGCTATGTAGTACTAGTGCAACATGAAAGAACTATAAAACCGTTAACAACCCCCCTACCCTTCCCACCCTAACCCTCCCCTCTCCTTGTCCATGTCCGGGAATAACCGGTTGGCTACTGTCTTCCATTAATGGTCTGGTGGTGCTGCGCTCGCCTGGCTTGTGCGCTTGTGTGAGCGTGTCTTGGGTTCTGGGAGAGGTGTTTCCGCAAGGTGCAGCAGGCGCAGGTAGCGTGGGCAGCTCACCTCACGAAATTCCCCCGTAAGTAGGGTGAGGAATGGTCGCCAGAGCTCTGCAAATTCCGTCCCCCTCCCTGCCGCTGCCAGTGACAGTTTCTCCATTCCCAGGATCGCCCAGAGCCGGTGGAGCCACCCCAGCTGTTGCGGGGCCTGGGCCGCTCTCCAGTGGGCCACAATGTTCTGGACCGCAGCCCCCAGAGCCAGTGCGATCAGCCGCCCCCTCCAGGACTTCAGAGGATACATGAGGGCGTTCGGGAGGCCTAGTATAATGTATGCTGTGAAGCGCGGCAGCTGTGTATCCAGATGTGCATCTATGAGGTCCAGGATAGGGTCCCAGTAGGGGCGAAGCACCTCGCAGCTCCATAGCAAGTGTTCCAGTGTTCCTAGCTCCCCGCACCCCCTCCAGCACCTATCGCTAACTCGGGCATCCCATTGGTGTAATCTCTCAGGGGTGTGGCACCAGTACGTGGCTACTTTAGTTAGTGTCTCGGTGAGCCCGGTGTGGTGTGCTGAATGTCTGGCTCTGTGGTACACCCCCTCCCATTCTTTCCTTGTGAGCTGTCGCCCCAGGTCCCTCTCCCACCTGACCTGTCCCGCATTGTATGTGTGTGCCTGAGTGAGGAGCAACTGCTGATAGAGGTCCGAAATCAATTTTTTATCCGAAGTGCGTGTCAGCAGCCACCTTTCATAAGGCGTGAGGTGTCGTTGGGCACCAGGCTGGATCGAGGGGTGGAGCACCCAGTGCCGCACCTGCAGGTACTGTAGGCGTTCCAATTCGGACACACCGTAGTCCGCCTTGACCTGGTGGAACGGGAGGATCCCATTGAGGTCGAACATATGGCCCGCCGCCCTACAGGGCGTCGACCGCCAGGTCGTAAACGCTCCAACATCCAAGCCTGGTGTGAAGTCAGGATTTTCGAAAATGGGGGTCATAGGCGAGGGAAAGGTGGTCAGTCCCCTGGCCACGGCTACTCTATCCCACACTCTCAGGGCGGTGCTTGTGATTTCAGAGGTGTACAGATTAGGGGGCCGATGTTGGCGAGGCAGGAAAGGCACGCCCTGAAGAGTGCGCCCTGCCACCGCCTGGTCCTGGAAGAGCCAGTGTTTGCCGGACTCCAGTTGAAACCACTCCACGAAGGTGCGTAGTTGCGCCGCCTGGAAGTACAGGGTGAGGTCGGGTATACCGACCCCCCCGTTCGTTGGGGGCAACGTGGCGAGGATATGCTTAAACCGCGGTCGGCGGCCGTTCCAAATGAATCGCGACAGTTCCGATTGGGTCTGTTGAAGCCAGCCGGCCGGGGGATTCAAGGGGAGCGTCTGGAACAGATATAAGATCTGCGGTAGCAGTGTCATTTTGACTGCAGCAATTCTGCCTAGCCACGAAAGTGTAAGCGGCTTCCATCGCCGGAGCTGCTCCCGGAGTTTGACTGTGAGCGCCTCATAGTTGATTCGCGCAGTACCCCGCACAGTAGGAGCCAGACGGACGCCCAGGTACGGGACGGCTGCATCTGACCACAGTATTTTGAATTCGGACTTAATCTCGGCCACTACGTCCGGGCGCAGGGAGATGTTCAGGGCTTCAGACTTAGCTTCATTGATCTTAAAACCCGAGGCCAGGGCAACGGTATGAAGCTCCACAAAGAGAGCACGCAGGGATTGCATCGGGTCGGTGAGTGACAGCAAAATGTCATCAGCGTACAGGCTGATTTTGTGCGTGTCAGCACCAAATTTAATGCCGGAGATGAGCGTATGTTGTCGCACCCTCTGAGCCATCGGTTCCATGTACAGTGCGAATAGGAGCGGCGATAGTGGGCAGCCCTGGCGCGTGCCTCTGCCAATATCGAATCTCGGGGAAGTATGGCCGTTCACCCTCACGGTGGCGTTGGGCCGGCGGTAGCAATTGAAGATGCGGTGGCGGAGTTTCTCCCCAAACCCGAAGTGGCGAAGAACCTGGTCGAGGTAGGGCCAATGCACCCTATCGAATGCTTTCTCCGCATCGATGGTGAGGAGCAAGCAGCCCGGTTTAGTGCGCGACCCGGCCTCAATGAGGTGCAGCACTCGCCTGGTGTTGTCGCTGGTCTGCCGTTGGGGGATAAAGCCTGCCTGGTCAACTGCTGCATGTATGGTGCAATGCGGCCTGCCAGTATTCCGGTGTAGAGTTTCAAGTCTACATTCAGCAGCGAGATGGGCCTGTACGAGCCACAAGCTGTCGGGTCGCGGCCCGGTTTGGGAATTACAGAGATTGACGCCTCTAGCAGGTCTGGGTGTATGGCACCAGGCGTGTCGAAGGTGTTAAACAGGTCGCGCAAGAGGGGGGCAAGCTGCTGACAAAAAGTCTTATAGAAGGCTGCAGTAAAGCCGTCGGGGCCCGGGGATTTCCCCACTTTGAGGCGGGCAATTTCAGAGATGACTTCCTCCAGGCCTATGGGCCGTTCCAGAAAGTCCGTTTGGGCTTGGGTAAGGGTGGGGAGCTCCGCACCCCGCAAATAAGTCGGCCCGGCAGCAGGGTCCAAGTGGTCCGCATCATATAGCGCCGCGTAAAAGTTGCCGAAGGCCGCTGCGATTGCCGCGTCCTCCGTGATCTGGCCGCCACTAGCAGATAGGAGGGAGCGCACCTGCTGTCGTTGGGTTTGCGCCCGCAGTCTGCTCGCCAGAAGCTTCCCGCAGCGGTCGCCTCCGGTGTAATAGGCGTGCTTTAGGCGCATAGCGGCGTATTCCGCTACGTCCTGGTCTAGCGCGGCCAACATTTTCCGCTCGGCGCATAATTGGCGCCATGCCCTTGCCGTTCCTGTGCGCTGGTGCATTTGTTCCAGTTCCGCCACCCGTTGGGTAAGCTCGGCACGCTTTAGAGCCCTTTCTCTGTTGTTGGCGGTGGCAATGGAGATAAGTTCACCGCGTAGGACCGCCTTGAGGGCCGCCCATTGAGTGGCTTTGGTGGTGTCGTCATTGGCGTTGTGTTCCAAAAAGTGGTCAATCGCGGTCGTGAGCCGCGTTTGGGTATCGGGCAGCTGCAAAAGGCCATCACGCAGCCGCCAGTATCGTTGTGGAGCTGGGGTGGTCCCCACTCGAAATGTCGCTACCACCGGGGAGTGATTCGATAGCGCGGCTGGCATTATCTCCACCTCTTTGACCTGCAGCGCCAGTTGAGAGGAGCATAAAAAATTGTCCAGCCTCGCATAAGTCTTGCGCGCCGCCGAATAATATGTGTAAGCCGTCGTCTGGGGATGGGTATGTCGCCATAAGTCTATGAGGCCCAAGTCCGCTATGTGTGCGTGTCCTGCAGCTGTGAGTGCCCCTACTTGCCCGGATCTCTGGCCTGATCGGTCTGCTGTGTTATGAAATACAATGTTGAGGTCTCCACCCAGTAGTAAGTGCGTGTGTGTGGTGGATGTTGAGGCCTCCAACGCTGTGTGTAAAAACCTTTCCTGCCCCTCATTCGGGGCATAGACCAAGCCCACGAGTAGAGTATGGCCTGCAATCTGGAAGCTGTAAAGTAGAAGCCGCCCTTTAATTTCAGCCTCTTTCTGGAGGACCCTCCCCTCGAATGACTTAGCTACTAGAATCGCTACCCCAGCTGCTTTCTTCAGGGATGAGGAGAAGAACTGCCATGGAAAGGCGCGCGATTTGAGTCTGTGCTGGTCGCTACGGACAAGGTGTGTTTCTTGGAGGAGGCAGATGTCCGCCTTGGAACGCTCGAGGAAGGACAGTATTGCTTTGCGCTTGTTCGGACTGTTGAGCCCCCTCACATTAAGCGAGAGCACTGTCATGTGTCGTGTCATGTCCGAGTTAGTAGGGGAGATGCTAGGTCCCACCTGGAGGTGGCGGGCGTGAGCTGATGGACCATGGAAGACACTGTGCCGGAAGTCCTACCGACTCCGTTAGTGGTGGTAGAATCCCTTGGACAAGGAAAGCCCCCCCAACCCTCCCCTTCTTCCCCCAACTCCCCCCCGACCCCAACTGGTGCAACTCCCCCCTCCCCCCAACCCCCGTTGACGCGATGTTCGAACCTTGAGAAGGGTGCAAGCACCGATGCAATTCCCCCCCCCCACCCCCACCCTCTGCCCATGTCAACTCAACCAGAAAGAAGTCTGAACCATCATAGTCCCAGATCCAGGTGAATGTCCGCTGGACCTGTGGTAAAGGAAACACTTGGAGTGTAGGCGATGGCGACGGTGACGGCGGACAGTGCACGTCTCCGTCCAGGTCGGCCATCGAAGGGATGGCGAAGAACGAGTGCGGGCTAGCGAGGCTTCGCCCCCGCCGCCGGAGTGAGCAGTCCCGGCTGAGCCGTAACCCCGTAGGTCTGTGAGTCCCTGGCCAGGGGTCAGTCGTTTTCTTGATTCACAAGGCCTTGCGCGACGGTCTCCACTGCTGCTCGTTGGCCTTCTGCTATCTCTTTGGTGGCGGGACGCCGCGGTCTATGTCGCCGCCGCTGCTGCCGCCATCGTCCCGGCGCTTCCTCGCTGGGGGTGCCCCCCGCCACCGGGTTCTCAGCCTCAGTCGGTTCTTCAATGTTCAGGAGGTTGCACGCCTCCCTGAGGGAGCGGATCTGGTGAAGATTATTGCCCATCTTGAACACAAGTCTAAAGGGGTGTCCCCAGCTGTAGGAGATGTGGCGTTTCCGCAGCTCTGCTGTGACAGGTCGGAAGATGCGCCTCTTCTCCAGGGTCAGCGCTGCAAGATCCTGATAAAGAGCAGGGGAATGTGCGCCATAGGACACCGGCGCCATCTGGCGCGCCTTGTTGAGGATCTCCTCTTTGGTCCGAAAGTCCTGTACGCATACGAGGATGTCCGCTGGGTGGGCCGTTGCCGCTCTAGGTGGGCCCGTCCTGTGCACTCTGTCCAGGCCCAAGGGAGAGTCTGTCGGCCGGGCTAGGATATGATTGAACAGGCCCTGCGTAAATTGAAAGAGGTCTTCCGTGTCTGGGGAGTGCTTCACCCCCCGGATCCTGATGTTATGCCGCCTGGAGCGGTTCTCCAAATCCTCGGCGTGCGTCTGGAGGTCCACTTGCTGGTCGTGTATGCGCACCAGTTCCTGTCTCAGCGCCTCAATTTCTATATCCCGTGCATCGCTCTTCGTCTCTAGCTCCGGCACTCTCTCACCAATGGCGTCGGCGTCCCGGCGCACCTCCTTTATCTCGTCCTGGAGTTCTTTCTTCAGCTCCTGGATGTCTCCGCGCAGCCCCATGAAGAGCGACTCCAGGAAGGAGCGCGTGACTGGGCCCTCCGGGTCTGTCTGTCCCTGGGCTGGCGAGGCCTGGCTCTTCTTCTCGGAGCCCTCGCGGTGGCTGGTCGTTGCGACATCCGCCTTCTTCCCCACGGCGCCGGGGGTGAAGAGCTCAGCGATGGAGCGGTCTTTCCTTGTCCTAGCGTTGGACATGGCCCCTACGGTGTCCCCTGCCCAGCAAGAGGCCGCTACTAGCACCGTTGGCCCAGGCCGCTGATGCCGCTGTGTCTCTTGGCGTCCGGCGCGTGGGTAGCGGAGAGGTGGCGCGCCCTGAGTGTTGGTTATGTGTCCAGCCGGGTGCCGGCGTCGCAATGCGGCTCTCGCAGTGAGGGCCCAGGTGTGAGGGCTCCACTAGGGGTTCTCCACGCAGGTGGGAGCTACGCCGGGGGGTGGGGTCCTCCTCTCGCCGTGGTGCTCAGGAGTGTCCTCAGGCCGGTATCCGGGCTAGTGCTGGATTCACCGCCCAGGCCTACAGCGTGAGTGAGAGGGCAGGGCTGGGCTATTTGTCAAGCTCCCCTCGTGCAGGCAGGCGCTGTGTGCGCCGCGATGGCTCCACTCTCGTTGTGCCCCCCAGACGCAGCCCCCGGGCGGACCCCGCGCAGGCGCGAGGGCCGTCGCGCAGGGCAGCAGTGCGAGAAAGTGGGCAGGAGGGTGGCTGGTCCCAAGTGCAACGCACGGTGCAAGCGGCCGCAGGGCGCGGGCCAGGTCGATGTCGCGGCCTCAGTGCATGGACGCCTAAGATGGCGGGTTGTTGTTCGGGACTGCGCCACTCGCGCTGACTCTTTCCCGGCCAGGCGGGTCGGGACGCGGGCGTTTTGCGAGGGGGGGAGGGGGCCGGTGTCACTGTCTCGCCCCCCCCGGTACCTCTTCTCCACCGTGCTGTGAGTCGGGTCCAGGGGCTCGCGCGGGTCCTCCAGGCGGCTCCGCCAGGTCTGGTGACGGGAGCCGGCGGCAGCCCGGGCAGTGTCCGCTCCGATCACCGATGGGGGCGGCAGGTCCGCAGAAGCTTCCACGTGGGACCGTGAGAAGCCTCGCACGTCTCCGCGCGGGCCGGACCCGCCGCCTCTGCTGATGCCCGCCTCGGGCGATCTCAGGCGGCTCTGAGGCTCCTCCCTCCTCGGCCTCACTCTCGTTCGCGCTCCTGACTCGTGGAGTGCGCTAGGCCCCAACCGCCGCTGTCTCCGCGGCCGAATACCGCAAGGGTCAGGCTGCCTCCGGACTCAGAACCGGGCCAGAAGGTCGCCGCTGCTGTGGCGCTGGTGCCAGGGGTCCCCCGGGGCTGCTCACGGCCGGGCAAGTGCTAAGTTGGTGCTAAATTCAGTGACCGGCGGCGGGAGCTCAGCAAGGCACGTCCGCTCACACCGCCATCTTGGCCACGCCCCCGGGAGGCGGGCTTTAAACAAGTTAAACCGGCACTCCTTTATTTACAGTCTATGAGTACCATTCATATAATATTCTCTATGGGAAGTTTCTTGGTCGCAGCAGTGCGTACCAAAGATAAACATGTATCCATCGACAGTATTCAATGATTTCCTTTTACTGTAGATCATATTGTCTATTTTGCACTGCCTTTTGCGGTTGCAGATATTTCTTATTCAACTGCTTTTTTAAGGACGTATTGTAATGCCTTTGGATATGTATTTTAATCTTTTTTAAACATGATCGTAGCTGAAATAACTTGTAAATGTATTTAGAAGTTTTTTTGCATGAAATGTCTTTTTATGAGTTTTTCTTAAAATCGAATAAAAGTATTTTGACTGACTGAGTCTAAAATATCAAAAAGTATCATCCCATTGGAACTAGAGTTTCCATTATTAACTCGAATAGAGTGATATTTATGAAGATGTTAAATTAAGGTACAAGATTTATGTCAGATTATATTCTGGCATTACTGATTCTTTGCCAGAGCGAATAACATTCATAAATTGTTTGTCTGAATTTTGTTCTGCCAGAGATAATAGAAGAAACCACCACAAGTCCACATAAGCAACACTGTGCAGTTGAAAAAAGTTGGGCACCTGTTTTCCATTGGCCACCATGAAAAAAGTTTGGGAAAGATTGAAATAGGCTAGTAGGCAGGAGTCCACCACATGACCATCTTGGTACTGTGCCAAGAACCGAAGAGTTTAACATATTTTTGAATAGTTTATCTATTACCCACTCTCCTTTCAATAACATGTTTCACCTGGCAAGTATTTTTGTTGCTAATAGCCAGCATTGCTTTGCTCCTTTTAGAATGCCAATGTTTTACACCGCAGTTGTACAAAACTGCAACTTTATGCTTTGAGCCAGGGATGTGCTGTAATTCACACAGGGCCCGATGTCGGAGCCCTAATACCGGTCGGAAACGGCCGATTTCGGTCGTTTCCAACCGGTATTAGGGTTTTCTAATGTAGGAGCATGCTTTACAGAATCGGTATTTTACTGAATCTGTATTTACAGATTCGGTAAAATTACCGAGTCGGTAAATACAGACTCGGTAAAAATACCGATTCTGTAAAAGCACATGTAGGTAGCAAATCTTTGAGTGCCGCAGGCCTTTCAGATTCGGTATTTTACCACCCAATCCAATTGGGTGGTAAAATACCGAATCCAGGTGTGCATGCACATCTGTGCATGCACACCTGTGCAATGGGACACACAGACATGCCCTTAGGGAATTGGGGTGCCAGAGGGTGTCAAAGTGACACCCCCTGCACTCTTGCAAAAATCTGAATTTACTGAATCGGTAAATACCAATTCGGTATTCACCACTGATTCCTATGGGCTTCAAGGCCCATAGGAATCAATGAGAATACCGAATCTTACAGATTCGGTATTTACTGATTCTGAAATACCTACATGTGCCCCCTTCTATTTTACCACTTCTTAAATACCGAATCGGTAAAATTCGGTATTTTAGAAGTGGTAAAATAGAATTACCTACATCTAGCCCACAGTGTTTAGACTGATTGCTTGCACCACAGTACCCCTAAATTAATGTTCAAAACATAAAAAGTGTAAAATGTAGGTGTGCCTGATTGTCCACTGCTGTTTTTCTGAGAGAAGTTGGCCAAACATAATATAGGTACGGGTCTGGAACTTTTCGGCTGCAGTGCTAAATAAACGTTTTATGATCTTTTAGCCAACCTTAACTTGTCTTCCCCTCCCTAGATTATAGATTGGAGCATTTGGCCAAATCTTCCCATAATGTGCAAGCTTTTTTGTTTTCCTCACCAGTGGATGGTGGTCTTGTTGTGCTGAATTTCTATAATGCAACTAACGGTCCATCCTTTTGTGACACGCATTTGACCCTTCAGACACAGTTATTGTATATATTGAATCCAAGGGTGTTGCAAGAGTTGGATTTATTTTAGTGGGACATTTCAATATACATCCATGTTCACATTCATGTACAGTGAATAAACCCTACACCTTGAGCATAGTCAAGTGGGAGCCGGTTTGAATAATATCATAATATCTTGGCAGAGTTTAATGAGAAATGCGTTATGACCAAAGCATTCCATAACCTTGAAGGTTGTTTCTCTCCCCCTTTTGCTGGTTGTGCTATGAATTCTACAATAGATTTCATGGTTGTTTAATTTGAGAAGCCTTTTTGATGTAAGTGTCTGTGGTTTAGGCAACCATTACATGTTTGTATCAGCAACTTGCTTTTTCGAGCCAACATACATTGCACTGTTACCCACTTGGAGGGCAAAGTGACTGATCAGGATAGAAGAATACGGTGGTCCAAAATCAGCATGAGGACTTTGTGCTTGGGGGACTCGCTTGATGATGAAGCTGTTTTGAATGCATATTGTGGAATTGGGGCGAATGTTGAAGCCAGATTGTCTCTTCCTTCCAAAACAGTGTCCAACAATAAACCTAAATGGTTTGATAAAGATTGGTCTGACATCCACAAACTGCTACAGTCTGCGCTCAAAGGTCAAGGCAAAAATCAGTGCCTAATATCCTCTAGACTCATAATTTACAAAAAGGAGCTTGAGAGGAGGAAGAGGGAACTCAAAGATGATGCTTGGTCCAGTCTTCTTTTTTTTTTTTTTTAATTTTTGGAAGACCTTTATTGACACCATTTGTACACAGAGACCAACCAGAATCTCAAAACAAGGTTGACAGTACATACATAAGTAAGCGTTGGTGCACACAGGATTAATTACAGGCTGACTGCAGTCTAGTTTTAGTTTTTGTCAATACGGATAAGTGACGACAGGATAGTCCAAAGCAGTACGTCGATTCCAACATCTAAGGATCAGAAAAATAAGCATACAGTACGATCATATCACCATCCCCTAGAATACCCTCAGAGAAGGAACATCTAAGCAAGCAGGAGTACACATCGCTAAAACTGCAACGAACAAAGGATCTATCCATTATAAAACACAGAGGAAAAAGGAAAAAAGAAAAGTAGGCCCATAGAACAAAAAGGAAAAAATAACCCCTAAACCCCTCCAACCCCCCACCCTGCACCCCTGCAGATGGCTACGGCCTTCCCCCCCTAGCAGTGTGCCTGTCGCCCCAAAAAGAGAGTCCCGAAGTGTAGAAGAGAAGAAAAAGATCTTAAACTAAAACTACAATGGAAGTAGTATAAAACGGAGGGAAGTCCTCACCAGTCCCCCGGCCCCTTCCCCCTGCAGCACCAATACCAGCACGAAATGTAAGGGCAATAAGAAAGGCAGCAACAGCAAGCAAAATATCAATCGCACAGTCAGTATACTACACCCACAGAAATAGCTCGCCTCTCCTCCCTCTCGGTCAGCAACAATGAAACCATCAACCTGTTGTAGGCTGCATTCACCCCTGTCCTGTCCTGTCCCGGCTAACCTCGCTCACCAAAGTGTCCCACAAATGCAGAATCAGTAGTCCAAAAACGCCGACGTTGGTCAACCGGGCATCATTCATGCCCACCGCAGGACACTCCGGGGATTCCGACCAGGACCAAAGGTACACAGTCAAGGTAGCATACGATGAAGTCGGGCCAAAGAAGGAAGTTCCAGAGTCCAACAGTGACTGCAGTGGCGACCCCTGATATGAAGAAAGCAGGGGTCGGAGCGGGTACTTCAGACGCCAGTCCAGTCCAGAGTCCGTACTTTGCCATGTACATATAAGTTCCCTAGTAAGGGACGCAGCGGGGCAGGGAACCTCAGCACTGTCAATGTCACACAGGGCCGCCATCTTATCGTGGAGAGGCAAGGGACGCGATGTGCAGCCATGTTCTGCCAGGTCAACCATTTCCGAACGCCCCATATCAGACACGATCGCTTCCAGCTTGCCGGTCAAAATTCGAGCAGAGGATTCCATGGAACTTCGGAGGTCGGCAATAGCCGACATTAGATCACCGTATCGCCAGTATCTGTCGCATCTCTCCCCGGGCACGTCGCATCGTTCCAGCCGCCCAGCGTCCCATCGGGGTGGAGCATACGCACAGCCGGCGATATCCATGCTCGTCGCGATTAGCAGAACGGCCCCACTGACTCGGGCCAGGTTACGTACACAGAGCCAGAAATAGCAGCAAAAGAGTCAAACACCGGTGGAAGAGCAGTCCATAGAGTATACTGCCCGGCTGGAAGTGAAGGTCAGGTATCGCCCACCGAACTCGGGGCAAATTACAAGTCGACACAGTAACGCAGGGAATCCGTGTCTCCACGATCGAGAAATACGCCTAAAAGCAGCAGGCACTTCACAGGCATCGCCGCCAGTCCAATCATAGGCTCAGCTCGAAAATCAGCCTCTTCCCGGCCAACTCGATCCGGCCGGCACCTAGTCGCTGCAGCCAGCCGTTGTTTATCACTCGGCGGCCGGCCTGGGTTGTAACTAGAGGCCCCGGTCCCAAGTCCACCATAGGCCGCGGGACGTTTCCGGTCGGCGCTGCCGACAGCCACCAGGTACAGGCTTCAGAGTTTCTCCGCCGGCCGCCGGAGGGAGTCAGGTATGCATTCGTGCCACTTTAACACAGGATCACAGGCAGGATGGACGCGCAGGAGGAGATGGTCACGGGAGCCGAGGGACTAGTCGACCGTCCCGGTCGCCATCTTGGCTCCTCCCCCTTGGTCCAGTCTTATGGAAGCCTCAACTGAGGCTGAGAGCAGCCAATTGTGAGAGATAGTTAATCGCCCCTTATTCAGAGAGAATGGTGGCCCATCCACTGATTTTCTCATATACCCCCCGAGAAGTTGATTGAGCACTTTGAGGGTATTTATAGTTCTGTGGATTGTGTTGTCTCACATGAGCCCCTATTATCAATCACACAGCAATGTAGTTTATCATTTGATGTTGAGGAGGTTGAATTTGCAATTGTTTGCATGGCAGGCCACAAGGCTCCAGGCCATGATGGGATCTCTGCTTATTTGTTTAAGATGTCACCTTGTTTTGTGGACCCCAATATTTACTGGACTATATAATCTGGTTGCACGCACTGGTCTATTTTGCTCATGGTTCCAGTCCATAGTCATCCCCGTATACAAAAATGGTTCTAGAGGTTTCCCTTCTTGCTACAGGCCATTTCTTTGCTAGATTCAGTTGTGTAGTTAATGGGCAGGGTGATTTTAGAGAGGGCATGTCGTGAGCAGAGGATAGGTAAATTCTTTCAGATCTGCATTATGGGTTTCGACCAGGCCTGGGTACACATAACCAGTATTTACATTTTTACATGCTGATCAAATATGCTGTGGCTAAACCAGAGGTTTTTTTCTGCATACATAAATCTGTCTTCCGCCTATGATAAGGTAAATAGATCCAAATTGTGGCAGATCTTGTTCAATATAGGCTTGGACAGAGATATTGTTTACTTCCTCAGTGAGTTATGCTAGGGTATGAGAGCGGAGTTCCGTTATATTATGGACGGGTCCTGTTCCAGCTCCTTTCGTTTGAGGAGTGGAGTAAGATAGGAGTGTAAAATGGACTTTGTTCTGTTTACTCTGTTTGTGAATGAGCTGGGGGCTAGGTTACTCGATAGGAAGGTGGACTGCATTCGAACAGGTTCCCTTCGTATTCCTACATTGCTATAGTCAGATGATGCTATTCCTTTGGTAAGAACGTCCCTGGGTCTCCAGGCACAGCTTGATGTTTTTCTACTATATATGAATAGCCTTGATCTTTCTACCAATGATAGCAAATCACAGGTAATGGTGTTGGGACCCAAAAAGACTAAGCTGGGATTTTTTTCATGTTCAGGACAATAGGTTGTCCAGGGTCCAGGTTTAAACCTATATAGGGGTCGTTTTTGATAGCCGGTGTATTTGATAAAATCTAAGAGATTAGCTCTGCCTAAATCTAAAGGTGCTCCTTTCACTTTTTCTGCTAGAATCGTTAGTAAACCACTAGGTGCCCTAATCAATATCTATCAGGCCACATCAGTTCCATTGGCCACCTATGATAGTGATGTATAGGGTATGTGTTAATTTAAGGGAACTCCAAGTGGAGGGAAATGGGTTCCTAAGACATTTGTTGGTGGGTCCTGCTTCTACCTCTGCTGTTATGGTTCATGTGGAGTTAAGGCTGCCTCACCTATTGGATCTCATTGCCTGCCACCCCTGATTAGGAGACTGACTATCTGAGTATGATCAGAAAACCACCTAAGTAGGGAGATGAGTAAGGAATGCCGCGGGAGCACGATGGGTGGAGGTCAGTCAAATGACTGACATATATTCAAGATACTTTTGTCAAGCTAGGTAGGCATACCCTGTTTGAACCACCTTCTACCATTCTGAAAGCTGATATCTCCTGGACTCGGGATAACTTTCTACTATGCACAAAACCTGAGAGGGAGGGTATTGAGCTTGAGAAACCCTTGGTCCGAGGACATGCACTGATTTGTAACAAACCTTGCCATTCCACCGTATTGGTGCAGCACTTTTAATGTCCACCCCTGATTCCTCCTTACAATGTTTAGGTTCAACCAGTTTCACATGTTGGTGGTGGCATTCCCTAAACCTGGTGTGTGGAGCATGAACCTGAGTCCTTTACTTGGGACAACTTTTCTCCCCAGGATCTTTTGAATTTTATTTTTTATTTGTGGATTTACGATATCCCTCGAAGAACGCTTTTATTGCACTTGCTGAAACCGATGCACTTTGTCCAGGTCAAGACTGCCCTAATTTATTTGCGTTACAAAAAATAGGGTCAACCCAATGAAAGTCACTGGGACCTGGGTATGCAGTGATATAGAATAAGGGGTCAGAGAACGGGAGAACAGATAGGAAAAATGAAATCAGCAAAAGATTTTTCACTTTAGAACAGAGTGTTATTTAATCACAAAGTGCTCAAACACATCTTAATGTACATTACATTCACATATCAGTTCACAAAAGTTTTGGTGCGCAATGGTATGGGAGGGGGGATGGGGAAGTGAAGTGATAGGAAGCGTTGTAAAATAAGGAACATGATACAGGTCAAGCATACTTATTAACATGCAAAAGAATACAACATTTCTTCAGCTGGCTTCACAGGGGAGCCAGGCGATGGTACATCAAATGTTTCAATTTTTTCATAACCAGACTAGAAGTTGGTGTAGGGGTAGTAGTCTACGTTTCGACCCAGGAAGGTGTAGGTTCAGTATCCCTTACAGAGCGGTTCTTCATCCACACGGGGGGAGGGGTAGGGCAAGCTTCCTAAAAAGGGGGGTCCATGTAAGCACATAGTTAGACTGGACCCACAAGGGGATCCCATAACCACGGTGGAACAGGGTGGACGATAAATCAAACATGGGCTTAGTGCCGTATATATATATATGCAATATTCCCTGAGCTGTCAAAAAATTAATTAAACACTGTAAGGTATGTCAACATACTGAAACACTGTATGGTTCTGTCATGCATGGAAAATGAGTGGTCACATACTATCACAGCAAACACTATGTGGTAGTCCAGAACAAGAGAGGAGAAAAAACTTACATACAAATCATTGGAGTGCTCTTAAAGAAGCAGTCGGGCTAATCCAAAGGCGCTGATGGCCACTGGACAATCGGAAAAACCTCTGGGGGTGAAAAAGGCCACGTTTTATTGGCATGAAGACGTATTGTGTATAAAAAGATAAGAAAAAAACAATGGGGCAAAGTATTTACCTGATGCTTTCAAAGAAGAATTGGGCTAGACATTGTGGAAGCGGTCAAACGTACCGCGGTAGCCTAAAAGGGTGAGGGAAAGCAGGGATCAGGGTTAGTATGCGGAAGTGCCGCGATCGCTAAGCATTTACGGCTTCATTCAAAATAACCCATGGGTACATGAGAAATCGTCGGTTTACCTGGAGTGGGAAAGTAACCTCCGTCAAGCATCCAATCTGCCGGCAAAAAAGCTGCAGTGAAAGGGATCACGCAAAGTAGGTAACAAATTGCCTTGGAGGCGTCACCCGTCAGATTTCAGTGTGTGATGGAAATAGAGAAAAGACTAGCAGCCAAGGCTGCCGTCACCATGGTAATTATCGGACGCTCTTGCGAACGTGAAAAAAGGGGGCCATTCCACCAAGAATGATGCAGTGAAAGGGTAATTCGTTGTTTAAACAGTATGAGGGGGCTCATTCTTACCGGCAGAGCACTATTCAAGCGGTACATATGGTTTGGTTGCTCACTGCTCTGTGAGTCATGTCTAGTAGATGGTTATTCTCTGGTGTATATAAAAGAGTTAATAGATATTGACACCGAGTCATATATAGTATTGAATACCACATACATTGTGAGCATGAAAAAACGCGCAAATACCGCGCAGGGTGTTAAAAGCACTGGTTGGTTGCACGTGATCAATGGGTAAAATTAATTACTGTACAACATCTCTTCTGAGCATGAATAAACATGTAACAACCGCGCAGTGTGTTAAAGGCGCCGGTGGGTTGCATATGATCATTGAATTAAATGAAAGTTAGTGACAATGAGAGAAAAAAGTGAAACCACTGCGTAGGGTGTGAAAGGTGCTGGTGGATAGCATATGATCCTTAAAATAAATGCAATTGATTTAATAAACTTTACATCATCAATTGACAGTGACTGGGGCGTTTACCTGCCGCACAGGGTGGTAAAAACGCTCCAAAGTTCTAAACGTTGTAAATTAGAAAGATGAAAGAGAGAAATGGAGAACATTCAGATGGACAGTGTGTGGCCGGTTAAACCGACCTAGGTCTGCCAGTAAAAGCGTGCAAATGCAGGAGGCTGTGGTAGAATTAGGATTATCTTTACAGTACTGCAAGTTGGGCAAAACTGCTATCTAATTCATTGAGCCCACTGTTGATAGAATTTAAATATGTTATCCATTTAAGTTCACGGGTATTCAGTAGGAGACCAATGTCACCACCTCTAGGGCCAAGGGAGACTCGTTCTAGGACAATCCATTTAAAACTGTCAGGAGAGTGTCCTATCAATTTGAAGTGTTCAACAAGCGGTGCACCTGTTACTTCACATCTGATATGGCTGCAGTGTTGCAGAATTCTCGTTTTTATTTTTGGTTCGGTTTGACCAACATAGATTAAATCACATGGGCAGATGATGCAGTAAATAACATCCGAAGTGTTACAATTTGAGTAGGTTTTTAGTGGAATTTTGTGTTGGTTGTAACAGAACTCCTTAGTTTGGATGCTACTGGTGCAGGCTTTGCAATTGCCACATCTATGGTGCCCAAGGATAGGTGGTAGATTCCAAAGTAGCGTTATCGTAGTTGCTGCTGGTGGGTCGATGAATGATCGAACAACATGGTCCCTGATATTCTTTGCCTTTTTGAAAGAGTGCATGGGGGGGTGTATCTATGACAAGGTCGTCAGAGATCAAATTCCAATGTTTATTGATGGTTTTCTTTATTTCGTTACTCTTAGTTGAAAAGGTGGTCACACAGATCAGTCATTGTTCCTCGCTATCCTTGCGGTCTCTTGTTTGCAGAAGTGATTCACGGGGGCTAAAACAAGCCCTTTTTCTCACTCGTTTTACAAGTCTTTTAGGGTACCCACGCTCTACAAGGCGCTCCAATAGGTCTTCAGATTCATTCATGTAGTGTTCCATTTTTGGAACAGTTCCTCTGGATCCGAAGGAATTGCCCAAATGGCAAATTATCCCTAAATCATCTGGAGTGATGGCTGGAGTATTGCAGAAGCGAGTTTCGTTCAGCCGGTTTTCTGTACAACATGGTGCATAGGACGTCTCCTTCTGCGTAGATAGATAGATTGAGAAAGTTGATTGTTTTGGGATCGGATTGGATCGTGAATTGGATGTCTCGAGATCTCATATTGAGCCATGTATGAAAAGCTGTCAACTGTGTTTGATTACCTGTCCAAATCATTATGATGTTGTCAATGTAACGCATCCAGAGCCCTATGTTGGGCCGGAAGGGATTGGAATCATTCAAGATGAGATTGTTCTCGAAGGCTGCCATGAAGATAATAGCCAAATCCAGTGCAAAAGCAGCCCTCATGGCTACTCCCTTGGTCTGTAGATAAAAATTATTCTGGAAGAACAAAGAAATTCCGCATCATGGCAATTTTGAGGAGTAAGATGATAAAGTTGGTTGGGACCGGGACTGGTGCCTCACGTTGGTCCAGGGCTGAAGAGAGAACATCCAGTGCTGCCTCCTGGGGAATACTAGTATATAGAGAAATAATGTCACAGGTGACAAGTAGCTGTTTTGTAGGGTCAAAAGGGCTGCCATTGATGATGTTAATGGTATGGGTGGTGTCACGTAGATACATTTCCGTTGCCGCTGTGATAGGTTTAAAAAAGAAATCGATATATCGGCAGAGGGGCTCAAGTAAGGACCCGCACCCTGAACTATTGGGCGTCCAGGAGGGTTAGTCATATCCTTGTGAATTTTTGGCAAGGTATAGATGGTGGGTAGTCGGGGCTCTTCTGGTTGAGGTATTGGTATTCCACTTCAGATAAGAAACCTTGGTCACGCCCATCTTGTGTGACACGCTGTATTTCAGCTGCAAGATCCTTAGAGGAGTCTCCCGGAAGCTTCTTTTAACTAACTCCGTCATTTAATTGTTTCAGGGTTTCATCCTTGTATTTTGAGACATCTTGTATCATGATGGCCCCGCCTTTGTCGGCCGGCTTAATGATCACTTCTTTGTTGTCTTTCAAAGCTATTAATGCCATCCTCTCCGTCTTGCTGATGTTGAATTTGGTATACTTTTTTTCAACCAGGATCTTTTGCACATCCTGAAGCACCACATTCTCATAGTCTAAAAAATGTTGTGTCATTGCATGTGCTGGTGGGACGAAGGTAGATGGGGTTCTGAGCCCTGTGTAGGATTTTTGGGTCTGAACAGTAGAATTTCTGAAAAAATAGCGGAGCCTGATTTTTCAAAAAAATCTATGAAGTTCCATTTTGATGTTAAATTGGTTAGGCAAGGCTGTGGGTACGTGCGTTAGTACTCTGACCTCAGTCTCATTGATGTTGTAGCCAGAGATATTGACCACTGGGGTGGGTGCGGTCCTTACCACCTGTAGTTCTTGCGGCGGGTGGATCGCTCTCTGTGTTCCTCCGGTGTTAAACAAACCTGTTTCTGGGCGCGGCCTCTCCCCCGTCTCATTCCATGTTGTTGCCCTGGTGTCCCCTGGGGGTGCCCCTGGACCAATTGTTCCCTCTGCCACGTGGTGGTCTCCCTGTTACTTGACCTAAAAAAGATTGCTGTGGAGAGTAATTGAATTCTTGGTAACTGTACGCTGAGCTAGGACCTGCTTGTTCAGTGGCGCCCTCAGAACTGAAAGATGAGTCTGAGAAAGTCGTGTAGTTACGCCTACCCCTGAAACCACCACGGCCTCGATTAGTGAAACGACCTTGATTGTCTTGGCGGCAGTAGTCCTCCTGGAGGTAGGGATACGTTCTCTTCTTATCGTAGAAACGGATGTCACAAGCCAGTTTCCCAGGTTTCTTGGTCTGTGTCGTGGTCTCAAAATCGTTAAGAGTAGAGTCCAATTTGGTCAAAGCTTCCTTCGCGTTGGTTAGGGTTGAATTCCACAGCCTCCGGCATTTGCACGCTTTTACCGGCAGACCCAGGTCGGTTTAACCGGCGACACACTGTCCATCTGAATGTTCTCCATTTCTCTCTTTCATCATTCTAATTTACAACGTTTAGAACTTTGGAGCGCTTTTACTACCCTGTGCGGCAGGTAAACGCCCCAGTCACTGTCAATTGATGATGTAAAGTTTATTAAATCCATTGCATTTATTTTAAGGATCATATGCTATCCATCAGCGCCTTTCACACCCTACGTGGTGGTTTCGCTTTTTTGTCTCGCTGTCAATAAATTTGATTTAATGGTCAGATGCAACCCACTGGCGCCTTTAACACCCTGCGCGGTTGTTACATGTTTATTCATGCTCAGAAGAGATGTTGTACAGTAAATAATTTTACCCATTGACCACGTGCAACCAGCCAGCGCTTTTAACACCCTGCGTCATAGTTACGCGTTTTTTCATGCTCACAATGTATGTTATGTTATCCCGGGGTTTTATATAGCGTACGGCTACTCAGAAGAGTGTCCCGACGCTTTGAATTGCACACAATCTCATAACACAACAAGGAGAGTAAATAAAAACAGAGAGAAAGAAACCTAATAGGGCCAGGAACTAAGAGGTAAAAAGCCAAGTTTTGAGCCCCTTCCTAAATGTTAACAGGTTAGGGGAGCTGCGCAGGGACACAGACAGTTTATTCCACAACTGAGGCGCTAGTAGTTTAAAAGAGCGGCCTCCAATGCGGGCTCTCTTGACACGAGGAACCGTAGCAAGAAACAAGGCTCCTGACCTGAGCGGCCTAGCAGGGTGGTAAAATGTTAGCCTTTTCTGAAGGTATTTTGCTCCGGAGGAATGCAAGGCTTTGTATGCCAGAGTAAGAGTCTTAAAAATTATCCGCTTCCGGACAGGAAGCCAGTGAAGAGCCTCCAGGAGACCCGAGGCTCTAGCACGGCGAGAAAGTCCATAAATGGCACGTGCTGCCGAGTTCTGGACAACCTGTAACCGTTGGAGCAGGTATTCTGGCAGGCCGAGATAGAGGACGTTGGAATAGTCAATTCTCGAACCTATAAACGCCTGAACCTTGATCTTCCTGTGTTCCTCCGATAACAGGGGAAGAAACTTGCGTAGCATCCGGAGCAGTCCAAAGCAGGTGCCAGTGAGACCGATTACCTGTGAGCGTAGTGTGAGGCCATTGTCGATCTTGATCCCAAGGTTTTTTGCCACCTGGGACGAACTTGCTGGTGGAAACATGTTCTCAGGCCACCACACTTTCCAGTCCGGATCCGAACTGCGCCCAAAAAAGAGGACCTCGGATTTATCCGAGTTGCACTTGAGGCTGTTATGTTGGAACCACTGAAACACAGCCTCAAGGCAACCCTGGATCCTACCTCCATCGAAGTCCGCACCCTTCTCACAGGTGAAGAGGAGCTGGGTGTCATCGGCATAGGAAACGATCTGAGCCCCGAAAGACTCCGCCAGTGCCGCCAGAGGGGTCATGAAGATGTTAAAAAGAGTTGGGCTCAGTACTGAGCCCTGAGGAACTCCGACACCCAATGGCGACATCTCGGCGGAGCAAGCAGAAGCCCAGACCGTTTGTCGACGGCCTGCCAGAAAAGATCGAAACCACTGGAGCACCGTCCCCCAGAGACCGATCTCTGAGAGTCTTTCAAGAAGACCCTCATGGGGGACGGTGTCAAAGGCCGCCGACAGATCTAACATCACCAGCATCGCTCTCCCACCCGAATCCAGCACCTCCTTTATCGCCTCCGAGACTTCCAGGAGAGCTGTTTCGGTGCTAAGATTGGCGCGGAAACCTGACTGGGTAGGGTGCAGTAGGTCGTGGGACTCCAAGTAATCGGCAAGCACCTTATGCACATGCTTTTCAATAACCTTCGCGAAGGCCGGCAGGAGCGAGATAGGTCTATAATTCGCCAACACCTCCGCATCGAGACCAGGCTTTTTAAGCAGGGGAATAATCATTGCCTGCTTCCAGGCCTGGGGAACCGCGCCCTGTGCAAGAGAACAGTTCAACAGGGGGTTCACAAGTGGATTAATGACAGCTGCCATTTTAGCCAGAAATTTAGCGGGGCAGGCATCCCGAGGGGAACCGGATTTAAGCCCAGCAATCAGGTCAAATGACGCAGCCATCGAGAGAGGCGGGAAGGCTGCCAGGGCCACACCTGCATTAGGCAGGGTAACAGCGGTATTCTCCACCCGATCGGGCATCTCAGGCTCCAGCACAAGGAAGGAGTCCTGGATCCGTTGGATCTTAGATGTGAAAAAGTCCGCAATCGCCCTGACCCACGGCGCAGGAGGGGGGGGCCTGAGTTGGTGCCTCGCGTGAGGTTGTAAACTCCCGCACAATGGCGAAAAGCTCCTTCCAGGAATTGGAGGCAGCTTCAATTTTTCTCGCGAAATAAGCCTTCTTCTCCGAGAGGATGTTCCGATGATAGGCTTTAGCCAAAGACCTGTAGGAGAGTTTCGCCGTTGCGTCATATTTCACGCGCCATGCTCTTTCCGCTACCTTGCATTGCCGACGTGAAGCCGCCAATGCTGCCGTAAACCAAGGGGCGGATGCACCTTTTTCAGGTTTGCGGAGGGGTCTCAGAGGCGCCAGGTCATTAAGTCTCTCTGAAAGCCAGGCCTGCACTCGCTCCACATCCTCCTCTAAGACCCCCGTTAACGCACAGGGATGGTCCACGCAGGACTGAGCCAGCAGTTCCGGAGTAACCCGGTGAAGTGCCCTGAATCCCACGGGAGTCTGCTGGGGGGCAGCAGAAGGCTTCCTAACTTCCGGGAAATAAAATTTCACCAGCCTATGATCAGACCAAAGCACCTGAATCGGAGCCAGCATCTCTATGGGAGTCGTAGAAAAGGTCAGATCTAGGGTATGTCCCTTCTCATGGGTCGGTCCAACATGATAGGGAACCAGGCCCAGAGGGGCTGTGACATCCAGCATTTTAATCGCGTCAGCATCCGTTTCCACATCCATGTGGACATTAAAGTCCCCGGCAACAATACAATGCTCTGACGTGAGTAGCAAGGAGGAGGTCACCGACTGAAACTCTTCAAAGAAAGAGCCCGTGGGCCCTGGCGGCCGATAAACTAGAAGACCCTTCAGCGATTGGTGTGGAGAAAGGATGATGGCAAAGGCAAGGGATTCGCAATCCTTAATCGCGTCCGAGGGGATGATGGTACAGGTGGCCATTTTGTTCACTATTAGTGCAACCCCACCTCCACGCCCCTTTGGCCTATCCTGCCTGAAGATATTATACTCGGGCGGAATAGCAGTGGCAATATCTGGGTTGGACGCCTCGCCGAGCCACGTCTCGGTGAGCATCAGAAATAAAGGTTTTTCTGACTCTAACCGATCGAATATATCCAGAGCATGCCGACCAAGAGATCTAGTACTAAGCAGTAGGCCCAGATGTTTAACGCAGACCGCTGCCTTCTGCGGCGCACCGACCAGATGTTTCTGCGGGCGCCAGCCACACTCAGGGCAGCAATGCTTGCCCTTGTGGCGAGCAGGAAACACCGTACGGCAGGAGCCATTAATATGCTGCCAGGAGCGGAGTTCAGATCCTGAGTAGTGGAGCGTAATGCTCACATACAGAAGAAAAAATACCAAATAGATGGCCCAGTCCTGCCCGTCGCCTCGTACGCCTCCGTGACGCTGACGGGCGCAGACGGGCAGGACTCTGGCACGACTCCGGCTAAGCGACGGCGTCCCGCTGCGCGATCCCGCTGCGCGGGAAAGGACGACTTTAAATAGGCGTCTCCCACATCCACTCGAGCGTCGGGACGCTCCAAGATGGCGCCCGCGCACACACACACTCACCCCAACCAAAGATGGCGCCCGCAAATGAATCAGCCCCGGAACCCGGACCCGCCAAATGGCGGTGTGTTTTCCAAAATTAAATGCGGGTAAGGGGACAGAAGCCCAGTGGAGCGGCGATTAAAAACAAGGGTTAAAGAACCTAAACAACAAAAATAGGCAAAGGGAGTTTCAAAAATAGCAGTTGTCCGAGCTAGGTGTCAGCGCGACCTGCGCTCGTGTAGCAATTCACAGGAAGCCTGAAAAAGTCAAGTCCGCCTTAAGTAGGCGTCTCCCACATCCACTCGAGCGTCGGGACGCTCCAAGATGGCGCCCGCGCACACATACACACTCACCCCAACCAAAGATGGCGCCCGCAAATAATTCAGCCCCGGAACTCGGACCCGCCAAATGGCGGTGTGTTTTCCAAAATTAAATGCGGGTAAGGGGACAGAAGCCCAGTGGAGCGGCGATTAAAAACAAGGGTTAAAGAACCTAAACAACAAAAATAGGCAAAGGGAGTTTTAAAAATAGCAGTTGTCCGAGCTAGGTGTCAGCGCGACCTGCGCTCGTGTAGCAATTCACAGGAAGCCTGAAAAAGTCAAGTCCGCCTTAAGTAGGCGTCTCCCACATCCACTCGAGCGTCGGGACGCTCCAAGATGGCGCCCGCGCACACACACACTCACCCCAACCAAAGATGGCGCCCGCAAATGAATCAGCCCCGGAACCCGGACCCGCCAAATGGCGGTGTGTTTTCCAAAATTAAATGCGGGTAAGGGGACAGAAGCCCAGTGGAGCGGCGATTAAAAACAAGGGTTAAAGAACCTAAACAACAAAAATAGGCAAAGGGAGTTTTAAAAATAGCAGTTGTCCGAGCTAGGTGTCAGCGCGACCTGCGCTCGTGTAGCAATTCACAGGAGGTATGTGGTATTGTATGTGTATGTGGTATTCAATACTATATATGACTCGGTGTCAATACCCATTAACTCTGTTTTATATACACCAGAGAATAACCACCTACTAGACATGACACACAGAGCAGTGAGCAACCAAACCATATGTACCGCTTGAATTGTGCTCTGCCGGTAAGAATGAGCCCCCTCATACTGTTTAAACATCGAATTACCCTTTCACAACATCGATCGTGGTGGAATGGCCCCCTTCTTTCACGTTCGCAAGAGCGTCCGATAGTTACCATGGAGACGGCAGCCTTGGCTGCTAATCTTTTCTCTATTCCCATCATGCACTGAAATCTGACGTGTGACGCCTCCAAGGCAATTTGTTACCTACTTTGCCTGAACCCTTTGACTGCAGCTTTTTTGCCGGCAGATTGGATGCCTGATGGAGGTTCCTTCCCCACTCCAGGTAAACCTACGATTTCTCATGTACCCGTGGGTTAATTTTGAATGAAGCCATAAATGCTTAGCGATCGCGGCACTTCCGCATACTAACTCTGATCCCCGCTTTCACTCACCCTTCTAGGCTACCGCGGTACGTTTGACCGCTTCCACAATGTCTAGCCCATTTCTACTTTGAAAGCATCAGGTAAATACTTTGTCCCATTGTTTTTTTCTTATCTTTTTATACACAATACGTCTTCATGCCAATAAAACGTGGCCTTTTTTACCCCCAGAGGTTTTTTCTGATTGTCCCGTGGCCATCAGTGCCTTTGAATCAGCCTGATTGCTTCTTTAAGTGCACTCCAATGATTTGTATGTAGGTTTTTTCTCCTCTCTTGTTCTGGGATACTACATAGTGTTTGTATGTGACCACTCGTTTTCCATGCATGACAGAACCATACAGTGTTTAAGTATGTTGACATACCTTACAGCGTTTAATTAATTTTTTGACCGCTCAGGGAATATTGCATATATATATACGGCACTAAGCCCATGTTTGATTTATCTTCCACCCTGTTCCACCGTGGTTATGGGATCCCCTTTTGGGACCAGTCTAACTATGTGCTTATATGCCCCCCCTTTTTAGGAAACTTGCCCATACCCTCCCCCGTCCTGATGAAGACCTGCTCTGTAAGGGATACTGACCCTACACCTTCCTGGGTCGAAAGGTAGACTACTACCCCTACACCAACTTCTACCCCTAGTGTGAATTACACTGCTGTCTACAGAAGTCTGCTTATGAAAAAATTTAAACATTTGATGTTCCGTCGCCTGGCTCCCCTGTGAAGCCAGCTGAAGACATTTTGTATTCTTTTGCATGTTAATAAGTATGCTTGACCTGCATCACGTTCCTTATTTTACAACACTTCCTATCACTTCACTTCCCCATCCCCCCTCCCATACCATTGGTCACTAAAGCTTTTTGTGAACAAATATGTGAATGTAATGTACATTAAGATGTGTTTGAGCACTTTGTGATTAAATAACACTGTGTTCTAAAGTGAAAAATCTTTTGCTGATTTCATTTTTCCTATTTAATTTATTTGCAGCTATTTTCCGAAGTACCACACAAGTTATTCTTTTGCTTGCTTTCTCGCCTCATCGTTGAGGATTAGAAAGACGCATAATGCATTTTATTATGTTTCAATGATTTTGATTATTTCATCATGTTTTAAATGATCTCATATGTTTATTTATTTGTCCAACTGTGCACAATTTGCTTGTTTGATGATCTATGAGCTGAGCTTAAATACTTTGGGGCATACTATCAAGGAACAGCTTTAAATTTATCGCCGCTTTAGCGGCAGGAAACTGCTGCTAAAGCGGCGATAATGGGCTTGATAATATGCTCTTGAGAATTCCAATAGAAGACCATGTTCTGGTGCGAACCTGGGCTTCTATCGGAACTCTCAACGTCATAATATCAAGCCAATTATCGCTGTTTTAGCGGCAGTTTCCTGCCGCTAAAGCGGCAATAATTTTAGCGCCGTTCCTTGATAATATGTCCCTTTGTGTTTTACATAAGGACTGCTGTTCGGATAGTCTTATTGCGGTCAATGGTGGCTTGGTTTTTAGGTGTTACTGATCTTAGTGATTAACATATCTCTCTAACATGTACACTATGCTTTTAATGGTGTAAAATGATCATTGTTAAGACAATTTAATCCACCTTTTGTATCTGGATGCAATGTGTTTTATTGACTGAAGGATGTATTTATGTTTTATGTACTTTTATGGTCTTTTTAGACCAAATAAAGTTATTTTCGACTTCAGTTAACTCACTAGTTTTGAAATCAGAGTACTTGAATTTCTCATCCTAGTTGACCTGGTAGGCATCCTGCAAAACTGTAGTATTAATTGCTTTTTTACCTTAGCCTTAAAAACCAGCAGCAAAATGGTAGTGTTTATAATTGAGGGCCCAGATTGTGAACATATTTAAGCGGGTTCTCTCTGTCATGCCACAAAATGGAAGTGCTTAGAATTGAGGGCCCAGATTGAGAACATATTTAAGCGGGTTTTCTCTGTCATGCCACAAAATGGAAGTGCTTAGAATTGAGGGCCCAGATTGAGAACATATTTAAGCGGGTTCTCTCTGTCATGACACAAAATGGAAGTGCTTAGAATTGAGGGCCCAGATTGAGAACATATTTAAGCGGGTTCTCTCTGTCATGCCACAAAATGGAAGTGCTTAGAATTAAGGGCCCAGATTGAGAACATATTTAAGCGGGTTCTCTCTGTCATGCCACAAAATGGAAGTGCTTAGAATTGAGGGCCCAGATTGAGAACATATTTAAGCGGGTTCTCTCTGTCATGCCGCAAAGCGGTGTAAATGCATCCACCGATCCGTCTTGTTGTACAAACGTTAGTTGGACCTAAACGTTGGTTGGGGTGGTTGTTGTGCTGAAAACATCCTGCACTAACCTGGCATGTTTTTCATGAGCACAACCGGTGGTTAATCTGTAAAAGAATGTGTGTCTGTGCCCAAAGCTCTGCTCTGAAGCCTGCAGCTTTTGCAACTAAATGTCAGGATACCGAATACCAATTCTGCGTAGTCTTAAATCAATTTATGCCTCTTTACTCCACTATCAGACACTCCCTGCCTCTTTACATCACTCTAGCAGGTTTCTGTTCTCTTCATTTGTATCGATTTTCCCTCTTTCTCTTCCTCTGTCTTTACCACTTGTGTGTTTTTCTCTCTCTTGCTCTGGGCTAAAGTCTAATGCTGAAAAATAAGTACTGCTCTCCTAAAATGAGTGCTGGTGGCCCTGAGCACGACCAATTACATTGATAGCACGTGATTCTATGGAGATCTGGTGCTGCACAATATTCCTCATTAGTGTAACGAAGCGTTGCAATTTTACATGGATTACAACATCACATGTGAACGATAGTAAATCTGGGCTGCCGAGTAATAAATGCATTCATCTGACGAGTTTATAAGGTAACTGCAGGATGAAGCTGCCAAGATGGAAAGGATACCCAATTGAAACAATACATATATAAATGTAAGCTAATAGTAAACACAAAATATCCTAATCACTTGACAAGAATGGAACCCAGCTGGTAATAAATAGTTTGAGTGCTGCTGAATTCAGCGTCCGGGCAGATAATGTGAACATGTGACCACACATTCCAGGCAGCGAGCTAGAACACAGTCAGAATTTGGTTCCCAAAAGACAATAATAGCTTCAAATATCATCACAGTTTCAAAGGAAGGCAATGAAATATCACTTCTTTTAGGGCACTAGATATTCTTGCATCCACCCAGTTCAGCAAGGACTAAAGGGGACATGCAGGCTTCATAGGTCAACAATAATTGGATTTTCATCCTCAGATCTTTATAGTGTATGATGAAGAAACCACAGGGCATATTTATGAGCCCCCTGCTCCAACAGAACATCAGTGTTTTGTGAAGTTCGGGTGGCACAAACTACAAAATCATATCTATGAGATTATGCAGATCCACTTTGCGTGGCTTTAAATGCCCTCATGGATATGGAGTAAGGCAAGGCATTGCAAATCGTTGCATTGCCTTACTCTGCGCTCGGGAGGAGTTCCATGTGCTTTGCAGTGGATTTTTTCATGCAACACAAGTGGATTTTGATACTCCCCAGATTTACAACCATGTAAACCTGAAGAAGCCCCAAAACATTACCCTCCTGAGGTGAGGCGTAACAAGGAGAAATTACATTATTTCTCCTAATTTATTCCTCTTTCCACATGTGCTGCATGCAGCACACATTGAAGAGGAAAATGCCTCTCAGGATTGTATTTTTGCAGGAAGGTTCCCCTCCCTGCACAAAAATAATCCTGCTGACAACACATGCTCTCTTGTACCATGGCGCGAGTCTCTGTGTTGGCGCTAGGCTACTGAATCGCCGCCAGCACTGTGGGAAAGGACAGGAATGCTCCATAGTAGATAAACACTGTGCATTCCTGCCCTTTTACCATGACGTAGGTCAGCACAGCATGGTGACTTGGTGCGCTGCTCTAAATCAAATCTCTGTAAATGAGGTCTCACAGGTTTAGCATCTTGGCCTAGCACTCAAGAAATATTAAATAGAGTATTAACATAACCACTTACAGACAAGAAAAATACTGTAAAATCTGAAGAGGACATTAGTGATGTGATACAATAGAACATCACTTATTACTTACTTGCACAACCAACATTGTTTAACTATTTAAACCGTTAAAACCTTTAAACTGGTAGCACTAGAATCGACTTATGAGGCCATCAGAGCTTGCAATCAGGTTCTCCCCTAGATGCATGTCCTCTTATGATCCTTCATAAAATTATTGATATAATCAACCCCGTCGTAAATTCAATAGTTAATTCTTCACCAAGTACGGGACACTGTACCAGATGAGTGGAAACTGGTGTTGGCAAAACCTCTTAAAAAGAAACAGAATATTGACCCCTCTGTGCTTTGTAATCTCCGGCCCATCTCATTGCTTACAGTGTTGGGTAAAATAACAGAGAAATTTGTACATAAGGAACTCACGAGATTCATTGAAGTAGCTAATATTCTCCATCCACAACAATTGGGCTTTCGTACGAAGCATTCAACTGAATCAACCCTTTTGGAAGTTACTGAGGCGGAAAAAATCTTAGCAGACAAGGGTAAGAAAGCACTTGATCCTACTCGATTTGTCGGCTGCGTTCGACTCTATCTCGCATGACATCCTTTTAAAGAGACTGGAACGCAGCGGCATCTCAGGTACTGTTCTAGAATGAATCAAATCATTCCTTTCCAATTGGAGACAAGCTGTGACCTTAGGTACCTTCCTCTCGACAGAGAAAACTATAACAACAGGAGTTCCACAAGGCTCCTCTTTGAGCCCTTTGTTGTTCAATATTTATATGGCCCCATTCATCTCTCTTATAAGCTCCTTCAAAATCGAAGTAACATCTTATGCAGACGATACTCAAATGATTGTATCCCTTGATACTGACACTACAGATACCGAAGTGAACTTTAAATGCTGTCTATCACAATTCATACAGTGGATGAGGGATAATCATTTGAAATGTAATACCGATAAAACTGAAATTTTGCCCATAGTGTGGGATGTAACTTTCCTTCCGGATGTGTGGTGGCCAGAGGGAACTACGCCCCCACCAGACATGGTTAAAGTAGCTAAAAATCTAGGGGTACAGTTTGATACCGCGTTGTCCTTTCTGCAGCACGCGTCAGCCACAGCAGGGACCTGCTTTAGCCTAATAAGATCATTAAAGAAATTCTTTGATTTAATTTCGCTGTCTGCAAGGAAATCTGTAGCAGTGGCCCTAATTCTCTCGTGTTTGGACTACTGCAACAGTCTCCTTGCAGGAGCAAATAAATCCATGATAAAAAAAACAATAAGTGGTCCAAAACGCTGCAGCATGCCTTGTTCTGAGGTTTCCACGTAGAGCGTCTGCATCAGCGGCGCTTAAAGTTCTGCATTGGCTTCCGATTCATAAAATAATTATTTTTCAAATTCTTTTAATCACTTATAGAGCCATACTTAAACTGGGACCTAAGTATCTATCAGCACGGTTCTCCCCATATACCACCACTAAGAATCTTAGGTCATCCACAGCCAACCTCCAGAAACCTCCCTCTTTCAGACGGATTACTAAAGGAGGGAAAACTGTTGCGGTCCTGGGGTCTAAAGCATGGAATGCCCTTCCAACCAACTTAAGACTACAGAAAACAGAATCTCAAATGAGGAAGGCATTGAAGACATGGATTTACAACATTTCTGATGTTCGCTGCCTTGCACTTATCTAGTCGGAACATAAGCTGGTATGCTATGGGACCCGCGCTCACCGTTTATTCCTCAGCGCCAAGATACTCCTTGTGGAGTGACAGCTTGTTCTTAAGAAATGCTAATTTACATTACATTAAAATTAATTTCATTGATGGTTTTCCCTTGCTAGTATGAGCAAAAGGGCTGTGAATATGGAGGGGTGTGTCCAGCATGCCAACATGGTGGACATGCGCTGAAGAGACTCCGGCCAGCAGCCCCTTTCCTTCCACAATCATCTTACCCTGCAGGTGCAGATCCCACTGCCTTAGTCTTGTAAGTGGTGTGTCCAGTGTACCGCAGCCAGACAAAGAGCAAATTCACTTCTACATCCTGGGTCAACATGTTTGAGCCCTACTGCATGGCACCAGGCATATCCCGCAGGAGGGAATGAGCTGCCAGGGCCATGGAGCTGAGAACAACAGGGCTGCAACTCCATTGAGATTATGATCAGGTACGCTGGCCATAGAGAGGTATAGGTCTGTGCAGTGCCTGAGCCAGTCAGCAGGGTATTCCCTTCTCCTTTCTCTATTCAGCAGCAGGAACAAAGCCAAGTGATTGGAGGGAGGTGATGCAGAGCATGACCCACTGGAAGTGACCCTGTGTGGCAGCATTGGGACATGAGAACAATAGCTAGTGAGGCCGACAGAGGCTGCCCTATATCAGGTGGGGATCCGTGGCTCAGGAGCTTGAAACCCGCTTCATGGAGTGACATGAAGGCGGCTCGAGCATACCTGTCAAACTGCCCTGGAACAAGATGGAATGTGTAAGGGCACTGGAAGGTCTGGACTAGAGTGCAATCGAATGCAGCAGATGCACATTTCTGATTTGCAGCCTGAGCCCTGGACCAAGGGTCCTGTGGAGATGTCCGAGAGGGGCTGTGTGGGCCCCCATGCCTGACGGGAAGCCAATGGTTTGTTATTCAGAAGGTAAACATCCCCTTTCAAGACCCTGGCTGCTGGAATCCAACCAGTGGAAGTAAAACTTGTTCCCCTGCAGGGTGGCTGAATGTTTTATACATGGCAGGAGTTGTTGTTCGGCTCCACAACAACTAGCTGGAGAATGGGCGGGGGCAGACATCAAGTACTGTTTTGAAGCAGTTTAGGGCACCTGCATGCAACTAAACCATACTGACATCTTCGAATGATGGGTGCCGGTCTCTGCCCACGATGGGTTGGATTCACACTTAGGGTACCGCTTCCTGGATCAGCAGGTAAAGAGACATGGGCAAAGTCAAGGCAAATGCCCTACTACTCAAACTAATATGAAAAAGTATGCCAAGATTTCTGCAAGTGGACAGTCAAAACACTCTGGAGTTGAAAAACCCGATGGGCCAGACTCTAATGTGGCAACATTGGAAACTATCCTCCAGGCAGTCATACACACACAAACACTGCTCCCTGCAGAATAGGATTGAGGAAGTGCAGCTGGACATTTCTCTGATCTGGTCAGTTCTGAGGAATTCTATGGATCACATTACGAAGGTGGAAGGGTGAGTTAAAACAATGGAAGATGCACTCTAATGTATAAAAGATATTGTGGCTGACCTCACGAAGGCGACTTAGCACCTGGCCAAGAAAGTAGAAGATGCTTAGAGCTTAGAGTGTATGAATAGTGTTAGATTGGTAGGGCTACCAGAGGGAGTTAAGGTCTCCAAACCCATCCAGTTCCTCATGGACGGGTTCAAGACATGGATTTCCAGGGGATGTTTTGTGATTGAAGGAGATCACTGGGCAGCAGTGTCCTCACATGCTCCAGTTATTGCATGGTGACCTTTTTTGCAAGGAATGATTTTAGTTGTACATGGTTTGGAAATATCCTTCTGTTGAAAAATGAGGGCGAAGACATTTAAAGGTTCAAAAAATATATATGTTAGTTTGTCAGTAATGTAATTGTAGTGTGTTGTATATATATATCTTTGTCTGTATTCAGTATATTGGTTTTGCATATATATATATATATATATGTATTAATTGTGTATATATATATATGTTTAGAAAAAAAGAAGAAAAAACTACATATAATCATTTTTTGAAGAAGACAGTGAAATAAACAAAACAAAACTTGTTTTTTTGTAAACTCCTTCTGGGTTGCCATTGTTTGAAGAAGATTAAAAGATACAGCATTTTTATAAGTGAGTAAACCTAAGTAGGAAGAGATAATTTGCTGTACCTCTACCTTTTGATTTTTTTGATTATTATTTCCTAGGCATTATTTTTGTTATTTTTTGTACTGGTCACTTCTTATGGCCCTTTTATCTGATGTTCTGTTGCCTTCTCAACTATGAGCACTGGTATGCAATACTCAGGGCAGCCTGAATGACTGGAGAGGTCTTAAAGGAATAAATCAAAGTCATGATTTTGCAGTCCTGTAAATTGACAATGCAGGAGCAATGGCAGTTCATCACTGCAGTAAAACAGAAAATGAAGGCAATTAAGCTGTACTATGCCCTGATGTTCCCCGCAAAGTTGAGAGTCTCCTTCCTGGCAAGCTCGATTCTTTAAAACCCAAGTGGATGGAATGGGATTGTGTTGAAGAGACGGGCGCAATTCAAGGCAGTTTGATCATGCAGCTGAATGCGGTGGACAGCCTGACAAAGTCACTACTGAGAGCCTCGCAAGAGAAGGAGTAGACAGCATGGACTGAACCAAACAGTCATCCCAAGTCAAAGCATGGAAGGAGCCATGAAGCTGGGGTTGCGTTCAAAGTGGATCAGGGAGACAATGGATCTACCACAGACCTCAAGATTGTGCATCAGAATGGCGACGACCAACTGGCCACATGAATAATGTGAGACTGTATGATGAATATGACTGCAAAGTATATCATGCATGAAAGGGGGGGGGTCGGAAATCACTTGGGGCAAGTTTTAGGTATGTTTTATTTACAAGGAGTAGGGGTAGAGGGGAGGCAGGGATGGAGGCAGAGGGGTTTTGATGATGCTATCAACATCTTCACAGATACTAACGTTTAGCAGGTGTAAAATATTGTATCTAAGGGTCACAGATACTTCTAGGTTTTAAATTTGGTGTGGTTGGCAGTTGGGATAGTTGTCATTAGTTTGCATTTGTTTTGACTAACATACATCACATGCATTCACCCAAATTTCCAATGTTCAGTTATAGCTTATCAGTCACAAATGACATCACCCACCAACCTTCGAATTTTGGCATAGAGTGTCAATGGAATAAAGAATCAAATTAAATAATGAATAGCATCCCAATAATTAAAACAATACTTACCTCACATAAGGTTCCTACAAGAAACAATCCTAGGCCCAAACTTCAGGTTCATTGGTAGGCAGGGATGAACGAGGGTTTACTTACTCAGAAGTTACCCACCCGTGGCTCCAGATGAGTAGCAGTCTTGCACATCATTTTTTGTCACTTTGAGGTACACCGGACTGAATATACAATCTGGAGCATTACATAGTACTTATGAACAATATAGGGGATAAGTTAAGAACCTTTTAACTGTACTGCCTGTGATCCATCACAAGACACTGTAACCTCTTACAAACTGAGTCCTGGCAACACCCACTTTAATGACATCAAGGATGAGGGAGATGGAGCCTGATGGATCTGGCTAAGCTGAAATGTGGAGGTTTGTTGCCTTAACAGAGTGGATCCCATTGCATTGGGCCTCACCATTATGTGGGGCATGTGGCACCCATGGGTGAGAGCCTACATATTCTGATCTGCTTGCAATCGTTCCTTCTCCCACTTGAAGTATTTCTTCCTGCCGGCCGGAGAGCTAAGCTACCTGGCTGAAGTTCAGAACCTACCGCATAGTGTCTCTGACCATTGCCATACAGAGATCGAAATGAACAGGGTAAAACGGGTCCGAGTGGTATATGGCTCCTAAGCTCCTCATGTCTCCTTGATTGTGTCTTTTCAGATCATGTCAGGGAAGAAACAGAGGTCTAATTTCAGCTGAATCCAGGCTTCACGCAGAAGGCTGCTGTGCTTTGGGAAGACTATAAGACCAATATATGTGGCAAAGCAAAATTCAGTCATGCTAAAGCTCGAGGAGAAACAACTCTGCCTTGAAACGGTGAGGATTACATTTCAATTGGTGCCTACAGAAACTGTGAGACCAGCATGAATGGCTCACAGCATAGGGTCTATGAGATAGGATTAAAAAGATGTTGGTTAGCAACTAAAGACCTAAGGCCTCATTTATGAGAAATGACGCATCGCTATGTGAAAGCAGCGATGCGTCACTTCTCAGTGCGCACTCCTTGCGACATTCCTGATGCGTCATATTTAATGTATGACGCATCATGCCGCAAGGAGTTACAGATACGTCAGTATTTCTGACGTATCTGTAAGCGCAAAAGTGACGCATTGCTGGAGTGTGTCACAAAAGTGACGCAACTCCAGCAATGCGTCCTTTCACATGGGGCAAGCCCCATGTGAAAGGGCCTGCGTCAGTCTTACGCCTGCTGTGAGGCAGGCGCAAGATTTTGACGCAACAGCGTCCTAAAAGTGACGCAGTGAAATCTCATAGATTTCACTGCATCACTTCTATGACCCTTCCTTGCGTCAATACGCCCCCCTTTCATACATTATACCTGGCGCAGGTATAATGTGGCGCAGGGGTTTACAAAGTGACGCATCTACCTAGATGCGTCACTTTGTAAATGTGGCACAACAAGGCACATTTTTTACGTCACTGGTGCGTCACAAAAAGTGACGCACCGGCGGCGTAAAAGTGACGCACAGCCTCATAAATGAGGCCCCAGGCACTTGGAATTATACCAGTTATCTGACCCCTTGACAGTTTGGAGATAATGGATTCCCCCACAATTGCCGAAAGGTTTTCAGAATGTAACAAGCTGCTCTTCTCAGACAGGCAGACCCAAATCTGAGAATGGAATGTTCCATTAGTAGAAATGTGTGTGTGTGGATCTTGGATAAGCTGGACACAGAGGCACTGGATCTTCCCCTCAATGAGGAAGACATTTTGGAGGTAATTAGAGGTTTGCCATCAGGGAAGGCCCTCGAGCTTAACAGATTTCTGGCTGAGTTCTATGAGATGTTTAATTCAATGATGTCCCCCTCTAGGCTGGCTGCCTTTGAAGATGCTGCAGAACAGGGCTGCCTACAGCCAGATCTTTGACGAACACACATGTGGGTAATCGCAAAGCTAGAAAGAATTCCAGACAACTGTACTTCCTATTGTATCATATCTGTAACTAATATTGAGGTTAAGGTACTGGCCAAGCCGAAAACTGTACTGAGTGGTGCACACATTCATTTGCAGAGACCGGAACAGATTTTTGCCTGGGTGTTGGATGAACCATTGCCTTCAATGCCAGCACTTTTCATGGCCAGAGCGCTTGAGCTGGTGGGTCCAAGTGATATCTTCATTGTTGACATCGAGAAGGGCTTTGATTTAGGAAGCTGGTCTTTCATGCGCCAAGCTTTGGAGTGGATAACATTTGGTGCCACTTTCTCTTATATGTCAAACATTATAGACAACTACTTGGACTCTGATATGGGTCAATGGCACCCTCTCTTCTCCCAGCCCAGTCATTAAGGGTCTGCAGCAGGGATGACCCCCGTCCTCACTGCCTTTGTCATTGAGTCATTGTCTAACTGAATTCAATATGTGCAGCTATGTGGCTTGCAATGGAACTAGAGCATGAAGGACAGAGTGTCCCTGTATGTGGATGGCCTGCTTCAGTTTATACAGTGCCTAATTTATAAGCTCAAGATATATGTGGAGGCCTCTGTGCTCCTAGTTAACTGGGACAAATTAGCTTTTGTCCCACTGACAGTAGATGCAGGAATCGAGGGATGTGGTCAGGTTTAGATACCTTGGCATTGTCAACTCCAGTGATGCACAGAGGTGCTGGCGCCTTATTAGAGCACTGCTGATAGAAGAGGTGAGATGAGATATGCAGGCCCTGAATAGGCTTCTATCCACAATAGCAGGCTGAGCGTTGTTATGTTGTATGTTTCTTTAAGTCCACGAGTATCAGAATGTAGAATAGTATGATGTGTGGATTCTATGTGAGAGATTCATTCTATGCTGAGCTGTTGAGATGGAAGACATCGCTTCCCTGGCTCCCACCTGTTTATTTACCTGACTTTCTATAAATAAATATATACCTTGACTACACCTACGGTCTGGAGTACTTCACTACAAATTGGCGACGAGGGAAACTGGAGTTCTACACATATTTCAACGGATGAATGTGCTTTACGAAGAATTTTTTTTTTTTTAAAAAAGGAAACAGACCGGCAAGGAATTGACGCGGTGAGTTGTAATTCATTTATATATACCGCTGTTGCCACCGCTGTTGTTCCGACTACGCTATATTACTGTCTAGTTCTGCCTGTGCCTAGTACCACTCGAGACTTTTAACCGTTGAGTAACTGGGTTACCTGCATCTTTTAACCCGTCTTCACCATTCGGTCTGCATGCGCCAGCAAGCTCGAGAAAGACTACGCGCGTCACTTTGCATGCGCGACTGTAATTGATAGCGCATCCACAGGAATTGACGTCGGACGCAGGTCAGGCAGCGTGACCCCGACTTGGCGGCCATTTTGGAAATCATTGTTTACATTTTTACGAAGGATTTCGACAGTGAGACAGAAAGACTTCAACAGCGTGTAAAACTTCACAGCGCATAAGAAATGAACAATTACATTATAGAATAAATATATTCCGGTCAAGAATTTAAGGTGAAGTAGATAAAAAGTAGTTAGTTTTGGTTCTGACTATTACAACAGGTGAGGAGGTCGGGAGAAGGTTGTTTTTATTGATTTTATATATCATATGTGCTTCATAGTGCATGGAAGAAGGTGACTGCATTGTAAGCACTGTTGATAAGGACAGAGACATGGCACAACAGAATTTTTCAATTAGTCCTCCTGAACCATTTTGGGTTAAAGGTACGCAACCCAGTATTAAATGGATAGAATGGAAAGAATATTTTGTTAATTATTTAGAAGCTGTTGATGAAACAAAGAAAATGAAACCTGAACAGAAAAAGAGAATTTTACTACATTCATTAGGACCTATTGGATTAAAAACCTTTTCTAGGATGAGTAAGTCTGATGATCCCAATTTAGATGAGTTTGAGAATACTATCAAAAATATGGATAAATATTTTGCACCCAAAGTGTGTATTGGGGTCATAAGACACAAATTCTTTCAAAGGAAGCAAACTAAAGAAGAAACTGTAGATGAGTGGATGGATGACCGTAAAAAACTTGCCATTGACTGTAAATTTGACAATTTACATGATGACCTAATACGTGATCAACTAGTGATGCACAATAACAACTCTGCCCTACAAGATCGTCTTTGGGTTAATGGAGATGCACCTCTTGATGATGTGGTAGCCATCATGAGGAAATCTGAAATGTCGGGGAGGTGCGCTACGGTCGTCAAGGAAACTGAAAAAGATTTGTTCAAGACTTCTGGTACTATTTGTAAAATTCAAGGTCCTAATAGGAATTTTCGCCAACAGCAACAGCAAGGAAAATGGACTAACCAACCTACAAGGGTTCAGAATAAGAGCATAGAGGAGAGAAGATGTTACAGATGTGATAGCAAAGAGCATCTGGCTTCTGGCTTTTAGTAGACTCTGTCTAGCGTTAAAATAAAATGTGGTAAATGTGGACTTTTAGGTCACTTTAGTAAAGTGTATGAGGAAGATGTAGAGAGTATGGATGAAGTAGAAACTGAGGATGAATGTTGCGTTAAGAATGTTCGAGGGAACTATGTAATTAACATTTCTGAGGATTCCTTAAAAGGTAAACCTATTTGTGAGATATCTCTTGGTGGGGTGATTGTAAGTGTGTATGCAGACCCCGGTTCCCCATACACGATCATAAACGAGGAGGTTTGGAGAAAGAAATTTGTAAACAAGATTGGTGAGCAATTGAATCCACCTGATCTTTGCCCAATCAGTTATACAGGAAATAGAATCGGCATGATTGGTTTTAGATGGCTTACCTTTTTGTTTAAAGGCAGGCCCACTAGAGGAAAGTTGTATGTGGCAAAGGTAGGACCATCAGTTTTAGGGTGGTTCGACCAGAAAAAACTGCACATTATTTTGGACCCAAATTCAAAAGATAAAGTACTGATTTTGGATGACTGCAGCAAGATAGGGGAAGCACTGTCTGAATGCTTTCCTAAGGTGTTTAGCAAAGAACTGGGTGTTCTAAAGGGGTTCGAACATAGGATTATTTTAAAAGCTGATGCACAACCTAAGGTTCACAAGGTGAGACCCATACCTATATTGATAAGGGAGGAAGTTAAGAAGGAAATTCAGGGATTGCTTGCTAAAGGCATTATAGAGGAAATTGAGACGTCTGAATGGATTTCTCCGATTGTGGTTGCCCGGAAACCCAATGGAAAAATCCGTTTGTGCATTGATTTGCGCCACTTGAACAATAACATTGTGGTTGAGAAATTTCCCCTTCCCAAAATCAACGAAATGGTATCTTCCCTTAAGGGTGCAACATGGTTCTCCACGGTTGATCTCTCCGCTGCTTACCACCAGGTTATGTTAGATCCCGACTCCAAGAACCTTACGGCATTTATAACGCCATTTGGTTGTTACCAATTCAGGCGTATGCCTTTTGGGTTGGCCTCAGCCGCTGCTGTTTTTCAGCGGCTGATGCATAAACTGTTTGGAGACATGGACAATATCTCATTTTTTCAGGATGATATCCTGGTTGCGGCAAAAGACAAAGAGGGTCATGATTTTAAATTAAAACAAGTGTTGGAAACCCTACAGTCAGCAGGCCTGACTGTAGAGTTATCCAAGTGCAAATTCAGCCAAAGGAGTGTTTCATATTTGGGACACATTATAAGCGAAGAAGGTATTGAACCCAAACCCGCATTGGTAGAGAATATAATAAAATTCCCTGCACCGGTTTCAAAAGATGAAGTAAGAGCATTTCTCGGCATGGCCGAGTATTGTGCCAAGTTTTTGTAAAATTTTGCTGCAAAGGTTTTCAACATACGTGCACTTTTGAAGAAGAACACTAAGTTTGTTTGGAATTAATTGTGTGAGGAAGAGTTTAAATTGGTCAAGCTCGAGTTACAAAATGTGAATGCACTTGCCAGTTTTGACCCCAATATTGACTGCCTGTTAACCACTGATGCAAGTGACAAAGGCCTGGGTGCCGTGTTATCACAATGTGATGGGGATGGTAAAGAAAAGATAATCTTGTTTGCATCTAGGGCTCTTTTCCCTGCTGAGAGTAGGTACCCTATCATCGAGAGGGAAGCCCTTGCATGTGCGTGGGCTTTAGAACATTTTCGAGCATTTGTTTGGGGCAAGCCTGTGATCATGCGTACTGATCATAAACCATTGATCCGTATCTTGTCATGTGAGGGTATGTCTGGTGCGTCAGCAAGATTAGCCAGACTATCTATGCGGATGAAGGAGTACATTTATAAAATGGTATACCTACCTGGAAGAGATAATCGTGTTGCTGATTGCTTATCAAGACTTCCACCTCCTCTAGTGGAATGCGAGGATGATCCTTGGAGTGAATACTGTGTGGCATTAGTGCATGATTGTGGTGAACCTGCCATAAATAAGACTGAATGGTTGGCTGAACAGGAAAAAGATGTTGTTATGAAAAATGTATTAGAGTACATTTGCAAGGGTTGGCCCAAGGAGAGAGGTATTCCTGGGTTGGATGCCTTTTGGCAAATCTGCATGGAGTTGTCCTCTGAAAATGGTATGCTCTTTAGGGGTGATAGAATCGTTCCACCTGCGTCATTGAGAAGGAAAATGTTACAACTTTGTCATGAGGGGCATTTTGGAATTATGAGAACCAAGTCTATTGTTAAAGGGATGTTTTGGTGGCCAGGTGTTGACGGCGAAATAGAGGAGTTTGAAAGGAAATGTGTGGTTTGCATGTCCGCTGACAAGACACTTAGAACCTTTAAGCCTAAAATGAGTGATGGTTTAATACCCAATTTTCCTTGGGACACCATTACTGTTGATATTATTGGACCCATTGGAGACTCCAAAGAATATGGGTTGGTTGCTATTGACCTTTTCTCCAAGTGGCCAGTTGTCAAGTTTGTTGAGAAAATTGACACTCAGACTGTGCTTAAATTCTTAGATAAAATGTTCATCGTGGAAGGTTTGCCTGTTTGTGTGCTGTCTGACAATGGTGTCCAAATTACGTCCAAGCAGGCTAAGGAGTATTTCGACAGATGTGGTATTAAACATAAGACCACAGCATTGTACAACCCTAGTGGGAATGGCACTGTTGAAAGGTTCAACAGAGTGATCAAAGGCGTTATTCAGGCCTCTGTGCATAGTAAACTTGATTGGAAGGTGCAAGTACAGAAGGCGGTTTGGTCATATAGAATTACTGTGCAAAACAGCACTAGCATATCCCCGTTCACCATGATGAGAGGCAGAACAGCGAGGTGTAAATTTAACCCTGGATGGCTTTTTGATGGGAAAATAGCATGTTGGTCTCCGGTTGATGTTAAGGATAAATTGCTGTCTACTCATGACAGAAGCAAGGAGTTTTATGATAGTCATCATAACACTAAAGATGTTTCTGTCAAGGTTGGAGATTGGGTGAGAGTTAAGAAACCTTTTAAGGTACCTAAGGGCGTGAGTCGCTTTGAACCACCATGTAAGGTTGCTGAAGTTTTAAGAAATTCAGTAAGATTAGACGATGGAAGGGTGTGGAATCTTAAAAACATTGCCATGAACCCCGATCAAGATTGTGTAGAGGTGTTTTCTAATCCTAATGTCAATAGTTTTGATTGGGTAGAAGATCATTTTGAGAATAGTCATGTACAGTCTCAATTTGCTAATGATTCTGTGTCTGCTTCTGAACCCAGGCAATCCAATTCGCCTTTGTGTAATGAGGGGGGAGTGGGCGAAGGTTGCAGTTCTGATGTTCAGACAACTACTCATTCGGATACAAAAAGGGGGTGGGGTCGCACACTACTCACACACCGGCGGAAGTTGGCTGCCAATATCTGCCAGGTATAGTACCACTCCGGCGCGTAGGTGCGGGATCCCAGGCTCGTCAGCCCGCTGCTCAAGGGAGCTTTAAGTTACAAAAAGGGGGTGGGGTCGCACACTACTCACACACCGGCGGAAGTTGCCACTAAGGACTCCGGTCATTGTAGTAGAGTGTTCGCGATGCATCATCTTTCGATCTTGCTATCTTCGCTGTCTTCGCCATCCCTGGACACGTGTTTCGGGTTTTCAACCCTCGTCAGCAGGGATAGGCAGTGTTCTGGGGTCGCCGATGGCTGCCAATATCTGCCAGGTATAGTACCACTCCGGCGTGTAGGTGCGGGATCCCAGGCTCGTCAGCCCGCTGCTCAAGGGAGCTTTAAGTTACAAAAAGGGGGTGGGGTCGCACACTACTCACACACCGGCGGAAGTTGCCACTAAGGACTCCGGTCATTGTAGTAGAGTGTTCGCGATGCATCATCTTTCGATCTTGCTATCTTCGCTGTCTTCGCCATCCCTGGACACGTGTTTCGGGTTTTCAACCCTCGTCAGCAGGGATAGGCAGTGTTCTGGGGTCGCTGAAGGCTGCCAATATCTGCCAGGTATAGTACCACTCCGGCGCGTAGGTGCGGGATCCCAGGCTCGTCAGCCCGCTGCTCAAGGGAGCTTTAAGTTACAAAAAGGGGGTGGGGTCGCACACTACTCACACACCGGCGGAAGTTGCCCCTAAGGATTCCGGTCATTGTAGTAGAGTGTTCGCGATGCATCATCTTTCGATCTTGCTATCTTCGCTGTCTTCGCCATCCCTGGACACGTGTTTCGGGTTTTCAACCCTCGTCAGCAGGGATAGGCAGTGTTCTGGGGTCGCCGATGGCTGCCAATATCTGCCAGGTATAGTACCACTCCGGCGCGTAGGTTCGGGATCCCAGGCTCGTCAGCCCGCTGCTCAAGGGAGCTTTAAGTTACAAAAAGGGGGTGGGGTCGCACACTACTCACACACTGGCGGAAGTTGCCCCTAAGGACTCCGGTCATTGTAGTAGAGTGTTCGCGATGCATCATCTTTCGATCTTGCTATCTTCGCTGTCTTCGCCATCCCTGGACACGTGTTTCGGGTTTTCAACCCTCGTCAGCAGGGATAGGCAGTGTTCTGGGGTCGCCGATGGCTGCCAATATCTGCCAGGTATAGTACCACTCCGGCGCGTAGGTGCGGGATCCCAGGCTCGTCAGCCCGCTGCTCAAGGGAGCTTTAAGTTACAAAAAGGGGGTGGGGTCGCACACTACTCACACACCGGCGGAAGTTGCCCCTAAGGACTCCGGTCATTGTAGTAGAGTGTTCGCGATGCATCATCTTTCGATCTTGCTATCTTCGCTGTCTTCGCCATCCCTGGACACGTGTTTCGGGTTTTCAACCCTCGTCAGCAGGGATAGGCAGTGTTCTGGGGTCGCCGATGGCTGCCAATATCTGCCAGGTATAGTACCACTCCGGCGCGTAGGTGCGGGATCCCAGGCTCGTCAGCCCGCTGCTCAAGGGAGCTTTAAGTTACAAAAAAGGGGGTGGGGTCGCACACTACTCACACACCGGCGGAAGTTGCCCCTAAGGACTCCGGTCATTGTAGTAGAGTGTTCGCGATGCATCATCTTTCGATCTTGCTATCTTCGCTGTCTTCGCCATCCCTGGACACGTGTTTCGGGTTTTCAACCCTCGTCAGCAGGGATAGGCAGTGTTCTGGGGTCGCCGATGGCTGCCAATATCTGCCAGGTATAGTACCACTCCGGCGCGTAGGTGCGGGATCCCAGGCTCGTCAGCCCGCTGCTCAAGGGAGCTTTAAGTTACAAAAAGGGGGTGGGGTCGCACACTACTCACACACCGGCGGAAGTTGCCCCTAAGGACTCCGGTCATTGTAGTAGAGTGTTCGCGATGCATCATCTTTCGATCTTGCTATCTTCGCTGTCTTCGCCATCCCTGGACACGTGTTTCGGGTTTTCAACCCTCGTCAGCAGGGATAGGCAGTGTTCTGGGATCGCCGATGGCTGCCAATATCTGCCAGGTATAGTACCACTCCGGCGCGTAGGTGCGTGATCCCAGGCTCGTCAGCCCGCTGCTCAAGGGAGCTTTAAGTTACAAAAAGGGGGTGGGGTCGCACACTACTCACACACCGGCGGAAGTTGCCCCTAAGGACTCCGGTCATTGTAGTAGAGTGTTCGCGATGCATCATCTTTCGATCTTGCTATCTTCGCTGTCTTCGCCATCCCTGGACACGTGTTTCGGGTTTTCAACCCTCGTCAGCAGGGATAGGCAGTGTTCTGGGGTCGCCGATGGCTGCCAATATCTGCCAGGTATAGTACCACTCCGGCGCGTAGGTGCGGGATCCCAGGCTCGTCAGCCCGCTGCTCAAGGGAGCTTTAAGTTACAAAAAGGGGGTGGGGTCGCACACTACTCACACACCGGCGGAAGTTGCCCCTAAGGACTCCGGTCATTGTAGTAGAGTGTTCGCGATGCATCATCTTTCGATCTTGCTATCTTCGCTGTCTTCGCCATCCCTGGACACGTGTTTCGGGTTTTCAACCCTCGTCAGCAGGGATAGGCAGTGTTCTGGGGTCGCCGATGGCTGCCAATATCTGCCAGGTATAGTACCACTCCGGCGCGTAGGTGCGGGATCCCAGGCTCGTCAGCCCGCTGCTCAAGGGAGCTTTAAGTTACAAAAAAGGGGGTGGGGTCGCACACTACTCACACACCGGCGGAAGTTGCCCCTAAGGACTCCGGTCATTGTAGTAGAGTGTTCGCGATGCATCATCTTTCGATCTTGCTATCTTCGCTGTCTTCGCCATCCCTGGACACGTGTTTCGGGTTTTCAACCCTCGTCAGCAGGGATAGGCAGTGTTCTGGGGTCGCCGATGGCTGCCAATATCTGCCAGGTATAGTACCACTCCGGCGCGTAGGTGCGGGATCCCAGGCTCGTCAGCCCGCTGCTCAAGGGAGCTTTAAGTTACAAAAAGGGGGTGGGGTCGCACACTACTCACACACCGGCGGAAGTTGCCCCTAAGGACTCCGGTCATTGTAGTAGAGTGTTCGCGATGCATCATCTTTCGATCTTGCTATCTTCGCTGTCTTCGCCATCCCTGGACACGTGTTTCGGGTTTTCAACCCTCGTCAGCAGGGATAGGCAGTGTTCTGGGATCGCCGATGGCTGCCAATATCTGCCAGGTATAGTACCACTCCGGCGCGTAGGTGCGTGATCCCAGGCTCGTCAGCCCGCTGCTCAAGGGAGCTTTAAGTTACAAAAAGGGGGTGGGGTCGCACACTACTCACACACCGGCGGAAGTTGCCCCTAAGGACTCCGGTCATTGTAGTAGAGTGTTCGCGATGCATCATCTTTCGATCTTGCTATCTTCGCTGTCTTCGCCATCCCTGGACACGTGTTTCGGGTTTTCAACCCTCGTCAGCAGGGATAGGCAGTGTTCTGGGGTCGCCGATGGCTGCCAATATCTGCCAGGTATAGTACCACTCCGGCGCGTAGGTGCGGGATCCCAGGCTCGTCAGCCCGCTGCTCAAGGGAGCTTTAAGTTACAAAAAGGGGGTGGGGTCGCACACTACTCACACACCGGCGGAAGTTGCCCCTAAGGACTCCGGTCATTGTAGTAGAGTGTTCGCGATGCATCATCTTTCGATCTTGCTATCTTCGCTGTCTTCGCCATCCCTGGACACGTGTTTCGGGTTTTCAACCCTCGTCAGCAGGGATAGGCAGTGTTCTGGGGTCGCCGATGGCTGCCAATATCTGCCAGGTATAGTACCACTCCGGCGCGTAGGTGCGGGATCCCAGGCTCGTCAGCCCGCTGCTCAAGGGAGCTTTAAGTTACAAAAAGGGGGTGGGGTCGCACACTACTCACACACCGGCTGAAGTTGCCCCTAAGGACTCCGGTCATTGTAGTAGAGTGTTCGCGATGCATCATCTTTCGATCTTGCTATTTTCGCTGTCTTCGCCATCCCTGGACACGTGTTTCGGGTTTTCAACCCTCGTCAGCAGGGATAGGCAGTGTTCTGGGGTCGCCGATGGCTGCCAATATCTGCCAGGTATAGTACCACTCCGGCGCGTAGGTGCGGGATCCCAGGCTCGTCAGCCCGCTGCTCAAGGGAGCTTTAAGTTACAAAAAGGGGGTGGGGTCGCACACTACTCACACACCGGCGGAAGTTGCCCCTAAGGACTCCGGTCATTGTAGTAGAGTGTTCGCGATGCATCATCTTTCGATCTTGCTATCTTCGCTGTCTTCGCCATCCCTGGACACGTGTTTCGGGTTTTCAACCCTCGTCAGCAGGGATAGGCAGTGTTGTGGGGTCGCCGATGGCTGCCAATATGTGCCAGGTATAGCACCACTCTGGCGCGTAGGTGCGGGATCCCAGGCTCGTCAGCCCGCTGCTCAAGGGAGCTTTAAGTTACAAAAAGGGGGTGGGGTCGCACACTACTCACAAACCGGCGGAAGTTGCCCCTAAGGACTCCGGTCATTGTAGTAGAGTGTTCGCGATGCATCATCTTTCGATCTTGCTATCTTCGCTGTCTTCGCCATCCCTGGACACGTGTTTCGGGTTTTCAACCCTCGTCAGCAGGGATAGGCAGTGTTCTGGGGTCGCCGATGGCTGCCAATATCTGCCAGGTATAGTACCACTCCGGCGCGTAGGTGCGGGATCCCAGGCTCGTCAGCCCGCTGCTCAAGGGAGCTTTAAGTTACAAAAAGGGGGTGGGGTCGCACACTACTCACACACCGGCGGAAGTTGCCCCTAAGGACTCCGGTCATTGTAGTAGAGTGTTCGCGATGCATCATCTTTCGATCTTGCTATCTTCGCTGTCTTCGCCATCCCTGGACACGTGTTTCGGGTTTTCAACCCTCGTCAGCAGGGATAGGCAGTGTTCTGGGGTCGCCGATGGCTGCCAATATCTGCCAGATATAGTACCACTCTGGCGCGTAGGTGCGGGATCCCAGGCTCGTCAGCCCGCTGCTCAAGGGAGCTTTAAGTTACAAAAAGGGGGTGGGGTCGCACACTACTCACACACCGGCGGAATTTGCCCCTAAGGACTCCGGTCATTGTAGTAGAGTGTTCGCGATGCATCATCTTTCGATCTTGCTATCTTCGCTGTCTTCGCCATCCCTGGACACGTGTTTCGGATGCATGTGATGCTCAGAGCAAGGTCGTGGACGTGTTACCTGACAAAAGAACTAGAGCTTTGCCTGGTTGGCTTAAAGACTTTGCTATGTAATTTATTGACTCATTCTTGTTGCTTTATTTTTTTTCCTTTTTTTTGTTGTGTTCCATTTCTTCTGTTTTTGTTTCCTTTCATTGTATAGGGGGGGATGTGTTATGTTGTATGTTTCTTTAAGTCCACGAGTGTCAGAATGTAGAATAGTATGATGTGTGGATTCTATGTGAGAGATTCATTCTATGCTGAGCTGTTGAGATGGAAGACATCGCTTCCCTGGCTCCCACCTGTTTATTTACCTGACTTTCTACAAATAAATATATACCTTGACTACACCTACGGTCTGGAGTACTTCACTACAAGCGTCTCTCTTCAAAATGAACGTTGTTTGCAAACTAATATACATTATTCGTACCTTTATATTCCGGCACATGTGGTGTTTTTTGAAAATCTGAGAGCTAAGATGTTTGTTTTCTGTGGTCAGGGAAGACACACGTTTCGTTTAAGAAGTGCATCAAATCCATTTTCGATAGGAAGTTCAGTTTAGCAGATATTCACATGTATTATTTGACATCACAAGTCCTCCTGATAGACGACTGGTTCTATGGCAACTAGCATGATCTAGCCTAAAGAGTCGAGATAAGCCTGATGAATGAAGCAGAGCTTTTAAACATTCTGTGCGGTTCTTACATCTCTTCATCCTTCCCCTCACCAACCAGACTCGCCATTGCAAGCTGTTGAGAAGAATCAGGTGGAATGGCAATAATATGGTGGAAACTTAATTGTGTCTGAAGCGGGATGGGGCAGGTGGGTGGGCTCTGTGGATTCAGCACACGGGACCTTATTTGAATCTCAAAAATTGGTGTTATCTGGTAATGGGGCCCACACAAAAACGTTATGTGCTATGATGTGATGTGATGTTATGTTATCACTCTCAAGGGTATCCTGGTGCCTACAACTGGAAAGTGAAGCTATTCTTGGAGCCACATCCTCAGCTTTTTGTATAATTCAAGAATTGAGGAGGTGGCTAAAATGTGTAATGGCAGGTCATTCCAGTCATTAGGAGCAATGTAGGAGAAGGCCGACCACCGGCTCTAGTTCTGCACAGGCATGGAGTCCCTGCAAGAAAAAGTCAGAATGAATAGAGGTGTCTAGTGGGTTTGTGAAAAAAAAATGTGGTTGTTGAGGTAAGCCAAGCCCATTATATGTAGGACTTTGAACATGTCTGTGAGGAGTTTCAACTGGGCTTGTTTGTGTCTGGGAGCTAGTAGACCTCCCTGTGGTGCAGTGTGGTACAGTGTGCGTGAAACATGGTAGGGTGAGTGTGATTCTGGCTGCTGAATTCTGTATGGTTAATAGTAGTCTAGTGAGTCGCTTGCTGAATCCAACATAGATGGTGTTTTCATAATTCAGTTTTCTTGTGATTAGGGCATTTGTGCTGGTTTTTGTGGGTGCTGGTGGGGAGTCATTTGCGGATATTCCTTAGTATCTTCAGGGTGCTGAAGAAGTAGGCTGTGACAGCATTGACTTGGGTAGTAATATTGAGGTAGCTGTTGATGAAAATCCTGAGATTCTCGACTTGGGTAGTGGGGGTGGGAGTAGGATTGAGTTCAGCGAGCCACCAGGCCAAGGAGAAGAGTTCTTTCCAAAAATCACAACTTTTGTCTTGCCAGTTTTGAGTTTGAGACACTTTGTCTTTATCCAGTTTCTAAGATGGAGAGTATCAGCTGAGTGTAGGCAGTGTAGGATTGGATGTTGATTGCCATGGAGTATATGATGCAGGTGAGCGGAGTCATGTATGCATTGAAAAGGGTCAGGCTGAGTGACGATCCTTGCAGCACACCGCAGATGAGATTGCGGGCGTCTGAACAGTAGGTGGCCAGATTAACTTTCTGGTTTCTACCAATCTGTAAGGAGTAAATCTATAGACGTGTGGAACCTTGGATGCTAGTTTCATGCAGTCATTTGATGAGAATGAGGCAGGATACTGTATAGAAGGTTACGGAGAGGTTCGGGGGGATGAGTGCTGGCATATCCCCTTGTTCCAAATTCATTTGCTGTCATCTGTTGCGGTGATGAGGGCTGTTTACCTGCTATGGTTTTGTTTGCATTGAGATTAGGGGCCTTGAGAAGTTAATTTTGGTTGAGATGGTTGATTAGGGGTTTGTTATCTTGGTAAGATAGCAGGTAGGTGGGTCTGTATTTGACTAGACTAGTTTTTAAAAAAGGGGACCGAAACTGCACATCCTGCTACAGGTCAATATCTTTAATTGATTCGGTCGTAAAAGTAGTAGGCGGTGTAATCCTGAATAGGCTAACAACCTGGGCTGGCGAAAATAATATAATTTTTCCAATTCAATACAGTTTTAGACCAGCCACTCCACCATCTCCCAGTGTCTCAACTTATACATGGTGTTAGGTAAATATACGTGGGCACGCCAGGGCACAGTCTATATGGCTTTTATGGACCTCTCTTCAGCCTTCGACTGTGTCAACAGGGGCAAATGATGGGAGGCAATGAGAAATATGGGGGTGGAGAAGACCCTGGTCAATTTCAAGTAAAATTCAAAAATGGATGGAGACAGGCTTTGGGGATTTGGGGGTCTTCTTTGTTTCAGGGAGGCTCATTACTTGGCAGGAGGTTTTGGCCAGGTCCGATAATAAACTAAAAACGGGGTTTTGGGAATTTTTTCAAATCATAAATTTTATACATAAATATAATGTGCCGGCAGGGGAAATGCCACTGGCTATTGCCCTATACAGAGTAAAATTAACAGGATTAGGGAATTGGTATAAATTCCTTAGGAAGGGGGAAGCTTCTCCTTTAGTCGACGAAATCCTGGCCAAAATATCCCTGGAAACCAACTGTTCCTTCTCGTGGCAGGAGTGGGAAAGAATCTCAGAAGTGGGTTGTAAGTCTCTCAGAGCGGCCAATTTTAAAAGAATGTCGTTCCTATCCTGTTTGGCTGGCGTACCTCACTCCTAAAGCATTAAGCAAACGCTTTTTGGGAGTAGAAAACAAATGCTTTAGATGTCAGCTTCATGAGGGGGGTGATTGGTTGCACATTTTTTACACATGCCCAAAGCTGTTCGATTTTTGGTGTAAGATCTTTTCTTCAATCAGCAGGGCCATAAATAAAGTAATTGAACCCGAAGCCGAAATAGCCTTGTTTGGCATTTCAACAAAGAGAAGGGATTTGCTTAGTGCAGAAGTAACTTTCACTGCAATCTGCACTTTAGTCGCCCGTTCTCTAATCCTTCAAAACTGGAGGTCAGAGGAGGTACCATCTTATTTTAAATGGGTAAATAAAATGCGACGGACGAAAAGATTTGAAGAGGCGTATGCTAAAAGAGTAGGGTCCACGAGAAAATTTATGAATATTTGGAAAAAATTTCCTATTCGTGCATCTACCACCACCTCATAGCATTTCACACGAGAATATACTAAGAACAGACAGGGTCTGAGGTATAGAAACGAATACTATTTACCCCAAAAAAAAAAATATAGCACTTTAATAAAAATTATACGGCACGATTGCACTTTAAAGATTTTTAGCACTTATGCACTTTAGCACTTGAGCACTTTAGCACTTTAGGTTAAAGGTTCAATTGGAGGAGAGTATTCAGTTTTTTGCACTAGCCGTGTGTCAATTATTGAGGCTGCTAAACTGTTTAAGTGTAACTGAAATTGAATGTTCTTGGTTCTTTGGTTTTAGCTGTGTTTCTTCTCATGTGCTTGATTTTATTCTGATTTTATTCTGATGATGTGTATAATAATCCCTGCTGAAGTATGTTTGTTAAATAGGTACTTTTTTGTATTTCTTGCACTGACCTCTGCTCTGCTCAATAAAAAAATAAAAAAAGAGAAATATGGGGGTGGAGAAGACCCTGGTCAATTTCCTGGCGGATCTACACCAGGACACTCGAGCTAACGTGCGATACACCCAGGACCTGAAGGTGACCAGGGCATTCGGAGTACACCGGGGTGTAAGACAGGGTTGCATCCTGGCCCGTTTCTTTTTAATCTATATATCAACAATCTGGAAAATACCCTCTTAAAAACATGTGCTGACTATCCCTTTGTTGGACGTAAAGGGCTACCTGTTTTACTTTATGCAGACGACGCCGTTTTGTTGGCAAGGACCGCAAATGGGCTTCAACTGCTGCTTAACACCTTCTTTACATTTATGAAATCCCGGGATCTCTCCATTAATAACTCAAAATCTTTTGTTGTGAATGTAGGTACAACACATAACAAGGAGTTTTCATTTCATGTAAACGGGGAGAAGATTCCTATGACTAAAACTTTCTCCTACTTTGGAGTCCTGTTTGATAACCAACTGAAATGGGGCCCCGCTGTACAGAAGAAAAAAGAGGAGATAAAACGGGCAAATGCAGCAATTTTTAATTTTGCAAGGAAAATGGGGAAACGCCCACTTGCCGCTTTGCAAAAAGTATATCAGGCCAAGAGCCTGGCTATAGGCTGCTACGGAAGCGAGTTATGGGGGCACACGAATGTTAAGGACTTGGTGGTAGCAGAAAATAATTTCTTGAAACAGCTTTTGGGGGTTCCAAGAGGAACCGCCAATTTTATAGTGCATGAGGAATTAGATTCCCCCTATTTAGGTGATACCATTGCACTTCGGCCTTTAACATTCTGGCTGAAATGCTGGCTAAATAAAGACCTCCTGCTAAACCACCAGCTCTTGAGAGAAGCACTGACATGGGATAACATGTTAAAAATCCAGTGGCTAAAATACTTAAAAAAATGTTTCACTGCATTGGGGCGCTCAGAACTTTTCTCAAATCCCGACTTAATTACAGTAACCGATGTAAAGTTTGTGAAAAACACTTTCCTTCTTTCGCAGCTATTCCAGCGGGAGGAGGTGGATCTAAAGAAAAGCAGCAATAGAAACTATGTTGTCATACAAACCATTTTAAGCATGGAACCATACCTGACCTGGCTAATGTTGAGTTTTGACCGTTTCTTGTTAATTAGGTTTTGGCTGAACCTCTTTCACTTATTGTTAGCCGTTCCAAGAGGCAGCCACCAAGGACAAGTGTTACCTACCTGCGGCTGCTACTGTCTGTCTCCGCAGGACTTGGTGCACTTTTTATTCTTTTGCCCTTTTTATGATATTCCCCGGAGGGCTTATCTTATGCCTCTCCTTAAAAGACTGAATTTTACTCAGATTAAACCTGCACTTTGTCACCTACAGCTGCTAAATAACGAATGCACTTCATTTGTAATCAGTTTTTTAAAATTAGCCCTCAAATTTAGAATCAGCATGGAGGGATAATGCTTGATATTGTTGTACATATTGTTGTATATACTCACCTACAGACTAATTGTGTTTTATTTCTGTGGATATTGTGGTCTCTTTTATCAATTTGTTTTTATAATGTATATTAAATTGTGCTTTTATGGTTGTTTTTTGCAAATAACCGAATAAAGTTTGAAATTGAAATTGACTAGACTACTGTCACTGGGCTCACAGTGGCCTCTTGAGTAGGGTGGGGACGATTGTGTGTTTCAAGGCATCAGGGAATATGGCTCTAGTGATGGAGGCATTCAGGAAAGGGGTAAGGGCTGAGATGTGATAGCCCTTTAGTGAAGATGTGGCGAGGGCAAGGATCTAATGGGGCCTCAATGGTAGAGTCTGAGAACAGATTTAAAGGTGTTGCTGTTTTTCTGGCTTGTTCTCGATCTGCTCTCCAGATGTTTGTAGTGGTGCTTAGTCATTCTGAGCTCCTCTGGACACCAGCTAGCTATTGATCTGGATAAAGTGAATCATTGATCTTGAAGGGAGCCAAGGAGCGAGTTGTGGTTTTGTGTTGGGGCTGGACGAGGATTGTGAATTAATGAGGGCTTGGTCAGTCCAGGTGATCGGATTAGGCTTGTTGACCAAAATGCTGCTAGAGCAGGAAAAAATCATTTCAAGAAGGACCATGGTGGCCAAGAGGCATCAAAAAGAGCAAGAAAACCTAAACGTTAGAGAAGAGTGAAATGGCAGAGATGGTACAAAGAAAAGATGAATCTGAGAGTTTCGAAAGAGCTGATAGAAAAAGTGAAAAACAAGGGTCAAAGAACAAGAGTCAAAAGTGAGGAAGCATAAAAGGGCTAGAGAATGAGTTACAAAGTGTGAAGGGCATGGAGAGTGAAGAAAATGAGAGAGAGTAAAAATAAGCAAACAGGGCAGAGAAGCAGAGAGAAAGGTAAAGGAAACAGCAGAAGTAAAGAGATAACTGGAGCAAAAACATGGCAAAGCAGAGAAACAACGGCAAAACCAAATCTACCAACCTCAAGAGAGAAGCAAGTTAGCGAGAGAATGAGAGAGAGAGAGAGAGAGAGAGAGAGAGAGAGAAAGAGAGAGAGAGAGCGAGGGTAGAGAAGGGGCCGACATGCCTCACTTGCAAACAAGAGTGTTATAAAAGGGCCTTGCCAGGTCAGAGGATCAGGCGCAGAAACTCACCTAATCAGCCGTGTTGCGTCCATTGGGGCGTAGGGGCGTAGCCCCACAAGGCCCGGACGCACTGTGACAAGAGCAGCCAGCACCTCAATAAAATAGAAATAATTACAAATAATAAAGCTTCAGTCCGGGACCGGGAAAAAAAACAGATGGAATGCGGAGTTCTTAAGGGGTGGGGGTGGCCGGCTTGAGTGACAGTCTGAGTCTGCTGCAGGCCAGCAGCAGTACTGTCTCTGCGCATGACGATTTTAGGGCTGCACCTAGCCCAAGCATGTGCGTTACAAGGCTGACACTGAAGTTCCACTGAGAGGGACCGAAGGGGCCGGGGGTGCTGCTTTAGCCGGGCCCCGGGGTTTCAAAAGCACCAGAGGGCGAGTAGGCAGTGTGCCCCCCTATCCAATCCTGGCGCTGCATGCAGCGCCAGGATTGGCTGGTCCACCGCACATAAGGGCAGGCAATCCATTATTGGATGCCGAGCGTGGGTGGTGGTGGGTGGCACACTGCCTCAGCACTGACTGCATATCCTGGCCAATCACAGCATGTGAAGCCATGCAGTGATTGGCCATTCGGGAATGGATGTGTGGGCGGCGTGACGTCGTTTTCACTTTTTCAGTAGTTTCTGTTGTTTCTAATCTACTGTACTTTTAGTCCCAGGCATCCGGCCACCTGTCCTGCCCCCCTGGGCTCTGGACCGGATTAGACATTTGGTCACCGAGGGCCTCTTAAAACCATTTTTGGAGCCTTCCTCGGGGAGCTGATGCTGCGGGGGGATGGCTGAGAGCGCAGTGAGGATGCTGCAGCCTGCAACCCTTCACAATTGGCACCCGGCTCTCTCTGCCCAAATCAAATGCACCGATGGAGACTCCGGCATGGCCGCCCTGGACAACGGCAGCCTGCACCAGTGCACCCCAACCTTAACGACCACGTGTCCCTCTACCTGGCACGGGCCCAGGCGGGTTCCGGCCAGCCCTGCTCCCCCACAGCCGGGGCCCCAAGGGGGGCTCGGCCCCACAGACTCCATCACCGAGAAGGACCAGATAAACAGGAATGCGCTGGCCACCCCCGCCATCAGGAAGATCACTCTGTCCAACTGGAGAGGAGGCCCGACTGGGGTCTCCAAGGGGACCCCCAGGGGCTCCCCACCGGGCTCTGAGCGGAACCTCAACAACAGCAACAGTCGGATGAGCCGGGATGCACCGTGAGAACCGAGCCCAGGTCAAGGTAAGTCACTGACTGAGCATGCTGCCAACTGAGCGCAGGCTTGTGCTATATATTTTTAAGACACTATAGAATCTTTCAAAAAGAAGATAATGGACAGGGAGGGTCATGGTGTACTTTTAAATTGTTTTGAGGAAGGGATGTAATGAAAAAAAGGCTAGAGGATGGTGGCGCTCGTGGGAAGCTTCCTCAAAAAACACAGGCGAGTTGTTTGTGAAAAAACACATAAATGGAGCAAGAGCATAAAACAGTTCCCCTGTAGACTGGTTTTATTAATTCTACCTGTAGAAGGCCATTGTGCAGGCCAATAACTATGTTTTTTCATTTACTATACAATGAATTGTAGCTACTTTGCAGGTTTGAGACCACACTTCACACAAAGATGAACAGTAGAGAGTGTGCATGCATAACACAGGATGTCCTTCTTATACCGTAGACGCTGGTCAGTATGCAGGTCAAGGTTGTGAGAAGTTGGCCTGATATATGATGTCTCCAATTCTGGGGGCACCTTGTATCAGTCCAAACAACCCTTATGGTGTCAGGTTGTAAGTCAACCTTATAGACAAGCTATCCTAATGGTAGCATGGACTAAGCAGCCTTAAAGGCTTAACTTAAGAGGTCGTGTTAAGCGAGCTGTTTTACCAATCAAAATCCTGTAATATCAAATGAAAGTACACCACACAAGTTATATATTATAAAAATATATGTATTTATTACTAGAATAATCCTCTGTACTCTGTATGAGTGCAGAGGCACAAGCGTTTAAACAAAAGCACAGTTAAACATATGAAAGTTGCACAATTATGGATGAGGGTGGGTGGCCACTCAAACCATATGTTAAGAAAGCGGTGTAAGAGATACCAATTGAACAGTGGTTAGGCCTAGGGCCTAGGGAACCGCTGGGAGCAGTCAGGACTAGCAATGCTGAAGTCGGGAAAAGCCCGCGGGATTCGGGTGCAGCGCTTAAAGCACAGGCATGCACCAATGCAAAGCCAATGGTGCGTAAAAGGTATAAAGTTACAGTTTAAGAATACTTCCGCTCAACCTAGAAGGACAAACTTAAGACACATACACTAGAGGTGTGTACCAGTGTGGGATCACCGGCGTTGCTGAGTTACCTCACCCACAGGAAGCGGGTGCACAGGTGCGAAGTAGTGTCAGATTTTGTCACGCAGGTTGCTGGTGCTTGGAGCTGAAGATGCTGCAGGCGTCGAGACGAGAAGTGTCCGGTGTGATCAAGGGGTGGATCGAAGTTAGAGATGATCTGAAAGCAGAGGGAACAGAGTCTGGGTCACTCAGCAGTGACCAGGGTGGAACCAGGAAGGAATCAGGCAATATCGGGCGCTTTCAGGTCGCTGTTGGGAAGCTTCTCTCCGCTGCCACGTGGACTCTGGGGCACCGAGGATGTCCAGGGGTGGATCACGAGCTGTCCTACAAAGGCTCTCGCTGTCCGTGGTGTCGGCTTCCGGATTGGAGCAAACAACCCTTGGCAAGCGCAACCCACGCAGGACTCGAAGATGGCCTAATACTCGGACCAGGAGGGTCAGATCAGGTGCTCCTTTTCAGAGGAGCGAGTGCAAGTCTGGAGCAACCAGATTAACAAGTTAGTTTTCAAGGTTCGTCGGCACAGGGGCCACGAGCCAACGGGCAAGTGACCGGGCCAACGCGTTGAGCCAAAAGATGCAGAAGGGCCCCACGCAGCACTTGTTGAGTGTGGAGGGGTGAGCTTCAGTGCAAAAGAGGCTCAGGGCTGGGGCTTCTCAAACCCCAATGCACAGCTTCGAGGGTCACTCGTGGGCTGCACAGTCAGCATCTCGTGGTCTTTCCAAGATGGCGGGCCCCACGCTTCAGGTCGCCTCCACGGGTCTCAGCTCTGCATGGACTGTGAATCGGGCTGTTAGAAGGCAGGCACGCTTGGTCTTGTTGAACTCTGTTGCTCGAGTTCCGACGGGAACTGCAACAAAGCAAACATTGAGGTGCTGGATGGTGCCTGTTTGCACAGGGTGGTCACTCCTTGACCACAAGGTAGATTCATCAGTCTTCTACGTCGAGTAAGATGTCGAAGGGACCATAGTTTCATTTCATTACTTTCAGTCAGGATAATCGGAGTGCTTTGGCACTGCTCCCATTCTTATACCAATCTAGGGGGCTGGATTACCTGCTAGGTCCCTCCTATGGGTGGGACCCAGGAAGGGGGTGGTTACCCACCTTTCCCTTTGTCCAGGGTCACACTGGGACTGGGGCTGGTGTGCCCCAGAACCGGTTTGACCGGATTATGCAAGGGGAAGCCTTGTGCTCCCCAGGCACTGTCTTGTTTCTTTCAAACCTCCCTGCTACAATCCACTATCTCCTGTCTGGGGTGGTGTGACACCTCCCTGTGACAGGAAACCCTTTGTCCAGGCCTCCTCTGCTAAGTTTCGGTCAGCAGCAGGAGGTCAGACTTGTGTCTGTGGCAGAAGTGTCCATTTTGTGATGCTGAGGCTCTTTTAAAATCAACCGCGTTTTAGCAAAGTAACATGTCTTCTCCCTCTAGAGGGGTGGAATGCTATCCCCGTTGACAGGACTGTCGAGGGGATAGTATTCCAAATCGTATGACACCTTACACGACATGTTTTGATAAAGCCAAACCAAAGTTAACATATAACCGCGATGGATTATAATGCACTTAATAGTATATGGTATGGCAGGTAAACAGTCATAATATCGATTCCAAAATATAGAATGGACATAATATCGAAGTTAAAATATAGAATGGACAAAATATCGAATGGACACAATATAGTGGTTAAAAATATCGAATTTAAGGTAAGTAATATCGATTTTCAAAATATAGAAGTCAAAATAACGAAGTATACAATATAGGCATTAAATATATCGATTTTTTAATAATATCAATTTTTTTAAAGTGTTTTGTATGTTAGTATATGTGTGAAAAGTGTATATTATTTTCGTAATGTACGTTTAATGTATTTTAAGTAATGAATTTTATGTTATTTAATTTTTGCGTAATTTAATTCTGTAGCGGGTTGTGGGTTTATAGGGGAATAGGGTGGGAAGTAATTTAATTGTAATTAATTAAATATTTTTATTTATTTATTGGTATTCATTTTGAATTTATTGTTATTTTTTAATTGGTAATTATTTTTATGAATTGCCAATTAATTTGTATTAATTGATTAATTGTGAATTATGTTAATTTTCTAAATTTATTTTCTGTAGCGGGTTGTAGGTTTATAGGGGAATAGGGTGGGAAGTAATTTAATTGTAATTAAGTAAATAATTTTTTTCATTTATTGGTATTGATTTTAAATTTATTGTTAATTAATTTTTAATTGGTAATTAATTTCTAATAATTGGCAATTAATTTTTATTAATTGGTAATTATTTTGTATTAATTAAATATTTGATAATTATGATAATTGTATTAATGTATTTTCTGTAGTGGGATGTGGGTTTATAGGGGAATAGGGTGGGAAGTAATGTAATTGTAATTAATTACATATTAAAAATACTTTTTGTGTATTGATAATTAATTTACTGTTAATTTTTAATTGGTATTAATTTTTATTATTAATTAGTTTTTGTTATTGAAAATTAATTATTTGTTAAATAATTATGAATAGGTTATTAATGTTTAATAACTAATATGTAGTTGTATTTCTAATTAATTATTACATAATATTACATTGGTTATTAATTTCAATTAATGTTTTATTGGTATTGATATTTAATTTATTTTTAAAAATATATTAAATCATTACTTTCCCTACTGTTAAACTCACTGGAGTGGGAATAGTAATTTTCACCCTCCCGCTATTCAACGCTTTCCCTACTGTTGCACTCTCTGGAGTGGGAATAGTATTTTTTACCCCTACACTATCCAACGCTTTCCCTACTGTTGAACTCTCTGGAGTGGGAATAGTAATTTTTACCCCTACGCTATCCAAAGCTTTCCCTACTGTTGCACTATCTGGAGTGGGAATAGTAATTTTCACACTCCCGCTATCCAACGCTTTCCCTACTGTTGCACTCTCTGGAGTGGGAATAGTATTTTTTTACCCCTACGCTATCCAACGCTTTCCCTACTGTTGCACTCTCTGGAGTGGGAATAGTAATTTTTACCCCTACGCTATCCAATGCTTTCCCTACTGTTGTACTCTCTGGAGTGGAAATAGTAATTTTTAACCTTCCAATATCCAACGCTTTCCCTACTATTGCACTCTCTGGAGTGGGAATAGTAATTCTTACCCCTACGCTATCCAACGCTTTCCCTACTGTTGCACGCTCTGGAGTTGGAATAGTAATTTTTACCCTCCCGCTATCCAACGCTTTCCCTACTGTTGCATTCTCTGGAGTGGGAATAGTAATTTTTACCCTTATGCTATCCAACGCTTTCCCTACTGTTGCACTCTCTGGAGTGGGAATAGTAATTTTTACCCCTACGCTATCCAACGCTTTCCCTACTGTTGCACTCTCTGGAGTGGGAATAGTATTTTTTACCCCTACGCTATCCAACGCTTTCCCTACTGTTGCACTCACTGGAGTGGGAATAGTATTTTTTACCCTCCCGCTATCCAACGCTTTCCCTACTGTTGCACTCTCTGGAGTGGGAATAGTAATTTTTACCCTTACGCTATCCAACGCTTTCCCTACTGTTGCACTCACTGGAGTAGGAATAGTATTTTTTACCCCTACGCTATCCAACGCTTTCCCTACTGTTGCACTCTCTGGAGTGGGAATAGTAATTTTTACCCCTACGCTATCCAACGCTTTCCCTACTGTTGCACTCTGGAGTGGGAATAGTATTTTTTACCCCTACGCTATCCAACGCTTTCCCTACTGTTGTACTCACTGGAGTGGGAATAGTATTTTTTACCCCTACGCTATCCAACGCTTTCCCTACTGTTGCACTCACTGGAGTTGTAATATTAAATGTTACCCTCCTGCTATCCTACGGTAAAATATTGCAATTTTTTTTATTAATAACTTAAATTAATTATATCTTAATTTTAAGGTTGAGTATTTTTAAGTACGTTTTAGTTAATTATATTTATTATTTCATTAATTTTAAATTACTTTTAAGACATTTAAAAAAATTCGATATTTTGACTGACTGTATTTTTTACAGACTATATTTTGGATTCGATATTTTTGTACTTACCTGTTTGTAGATAGGAATTCGATATTTTGGCATTCTATATTTTGGTGACTATATTTTGGTAAGTCTATATTTTGTCATTCTATATTATGTCAGTGATCCGGTATGGCATTATCCCGGGACAGCTAAGGAAGTTGGTCCCGACAGCTGCAGACAGGCTCAGCTCATGCTAGAGCACCATCTCACATAAAACCAAGCACTCTGCCTCCAGGATTGTTAAGACCTGCCATAGGAGTGACTTATAGGCACATATGTGTCCAGATATAGGTTTAGATATAGGTATACTATATCTAAGCAAGAGGTGATTACACCAACTTGCCCCAGCTGAGTGATCAGCCAGTTGTCAATTTAAGAACCAGCCAGGGGTGGCAAAAGCTATGCTGCAGCCCCTGGTAGGCCTTGGATGCACCTATGCCCTTGGCACCTTTAGTGTACTATGTAGGGGCTGACAAGGTGTCCAGTACCAATTTGGATATGCACCTAGGGTGCATGGAGTCCATTTTAAGGAGTGAGCAGAGAGCCTGGGGCCCTGATTAGCAGGGAACCAGGCCAACTAAGTCGAAAACCAGCTGAACACAAGGCAAAAAAATCTGGGGTAACAATAGTCAGGAGTCCACCTTCCTACATAACCCCCCCCCCACCAAATGAAAAGAGATAAGGCTACCCTTGACCAGGTAAGCCTATATTGCCTGAGTGGCCATATAAGGATGTACCTGCACTAGTATGGTTACCCCCTGTCTCATGGTCCACTAAGCAATCCCTCACCCTTGGGGTATTAGAGGGTCTCCACCATAGGGAATCACTACCTTGGGTGTGTTTTTGCAAAGTAAAAGGCTGGTGTTGATATGGAGTATTGAAGTGAGGCTTCACTAATTTAGGGCTCAGCTTCCTCCAATTATCTTCCACCATGTGTGCCTTCCTTTCTTCAACTGAGTTGCACTGTGCTCTCAGGGTCAGCCTCTGGCTACCTAAAGCTGGAGGCTGGGTCCCTTATGTTGACTTACTAGAGGGACAGTTCAGGTTTGGGCCCTTTGGGTCCCAGGTTTGGCTGTGCCCAACAGAATCCATCTGTGGGAGGTCCCTAACTAATTTTAAGGGGGTTCCCTCAGGAGTTTTTAAAGTTTTCACCTTACTAGGGCTACTAGTTTCGGTGCCCCTAATCTGCTGATGGGGGTGCTTTACTTGACAGTGGGCCCTTTGGGTCTCACCGTCCTTCTTGTCCTCTGCAGCCCTGGGCTGACTAAGGCAAGGCAGAGAGGGGCAGGTTACCTGCTCCAGACTGGGTCCCACCTGAGAAGGGTCCACTGCCATCAGAGGCTCTGTCAGGCCAGGCCCAACAACCTCTGGGACGGTTCCTTCATCAGGGGTAAGATCAGTTCCCTGAGGAGGCTGATCCTTTCCTAATGTCTGGTGAGGGGGAGATTTCTCTTCCTCCTCCATGCTCTCTGTTTGGGTGGAGTGATCCATCATTTCAGGCTTCACAACACAGAAATCAGTTTGAGTTTGGGCTGTGGCCATCACAGCCCCACCAACCTTTTCAGGAGGAGACTCAGTTTGGGTATGGGCTGTTATCATGACAACCCTGCTAATCTTTTCAGGAATGGAGTCAGCTAAAGATGGGGCTGAGAGTTGCTCAGCCCTACCAACTTTTTCAGGAAGGACATCTTGGATTGGGGCTGTAGCCATCACAGCCCCACTAACCTTTCCAGTGACATTTACCATTTTAGAATGGAGTTCCTGTTCAACCTCAGCCCAGGCTGAGATTTCTAAATAATTTCCTAGTAGACAGTCTACCGGCAAAGTGGGTGACACTGCCACTCTCTTTGGGGCAATGACACCTCCCCAGCTGAGACTTACCACTGCCATAGGATGATTGGTTTCTATGCCATCAATGTTTGTCACCTGGTATGTGGCACCAGGTAAAAGTTGCCTTGAGGGGACTAGACATTCAGCCAGCATGGTGATGCTAGCCCCTGTGTCTCTAAATGCCTCAACTTTCAAACCATTGATGAGGGGCGCCTGTCTGTACTTGCTCAAGGTATTTGGGCAAGCAGTGAAATTGGCAAACCCCATGCCATTCTCATAGACAAGAGTATCTGGGGTAGGGGACCTGGATAGGCCAAAGTCCACCTGTGCTCCAAAAGTAAACCCACCTAAATTCCGGGGGTTGCTCCCACCACCTGGGGGGCGACTGCTAACAGTGACAGGAGGTGTTGGAGCTGTTTTTGGAGGAATATTTTCTTTATTGCCATTCTTTGGACAACAGCTGTCTGATTTCCAATGGCCAGTCTGTTTACAGACATGGCAGTATGGCTTTTTCTGGGTAGATGAAGTGTCTTAGGACCCACCCCCATCCTTGGAGTTTTGGGGCCCTGGGGAAGTCTTTTCTTTAGATGTATCCCCACCCTTATCTTGAGGTTTGGTAGACTCCTTCTTCTGGTCATTGCCCTGATTCTTAGGCCTAATCCTGGTTCTGACCCATTTATCTGCCCTCTTTCCCAATTCTTGGGGAGAGGTCAAATCTGAGTCCACCAGGTGCTGGTGTAAAAGCTGGTTCTGACAATTACTTAGGATCTGCTCCCTCATAATCAAATTATACAATCCTGTAAAGTCATGTACTTTGCTGCTATGTAGCCAACCTTCCAGAGCCTTAGTAGCACAATCTACAAAATCAGTCCAGTCCTGTGTCTGTGTCTTCTGGGTATCTCTGATCTTTAACCTGTATTGTTCCGTGGTTAGGCCAAACCCATCTATCAGAGCACTCTTCAGGACATTGTAACTTTTAGCATCCTCATGCCTAACCGTGAGGAGCTTATCTCTCCTTTTCTCAGAAAAGGAGTACCATAAAATTGCAGCCCACTGTTCTTGGGGAACCTGCTGTACCATGCATGCTCTCTCCAGAGCAGTTATCCACTTCTGGATGTCATCCCCTCTCTTGTAGGAGTAGGAGGGCACAATCTTTGTCAGGTTTCTAGTATCATAGGACCTGTCTTTCTCTCTAGGAATTATGTTGCTGCCACCAGTGGCATCTAAGCCACTCAATTTCTGTCCCTTTGCTAAAGCAAGTTTAGCTTGGGCCAAGGCTACCTCTTCCCTCTCTATCTGGAGTTGGACAGCCCTCATCCTGGCCTTATGCTCTCTTCTCCGGGGGGAAGTAATTCCCCTTTGAGACTCTCTTGAGGCACTAGAAATGTGCGAATCCCTTGAGGGAGTTCTCACCCTTCTATTGCCTGGAACAGTTCTATTTTGTACTCTGGGGAGGTGCTGGCCCTCTCCATTTCCAAATAGGTCCATGTTGGCTTGGCTAAGCCTCCCCACATGAACCTGGTTACCCCTCTGATCCTGATCAGCCTCTTCCTCTTCTGATTCAGGCTCCTCCTCTAAGTCTGGAGAGTTCTCAATCTCAGGGGGGGGTGGGGGGGGGGGGGGGTTCACTCCATCTCCTGAATCTAAGGGAACCTCATTCTCCTTATATAAATCATCCTTCTCCAGGATTGCTATCAGGATGGGAATGGTAGGGTTGTGACCCTTTTTCAGCCCCCTTGAAGTGCACAAGGCACTCAAGTCTCTGAGGCTGAGGTTGTCATAGCTGGAGGTTGCCTTGGTAAGGTCAACCTTCACAGGTGAAGAGCTAGAAGCTCCATCTGTGCCAGCTATGACTGCTAGTGAGGTGCAAGTGGTGCACTTACCTACACTAAGTGTTTTCCTACTGTACCTTGCTAGTGAGTTGTAGGCAGGGTGTGCTAAGCCCTTTGATCTACAACTACTAAGTTCAGTAGAACTTAAATATGCTAAGCTTTTGTTTATATGTACCTAAGGTACTTGATGTGATCTTTCAATTTGATAAAAAGATTGCAATGGTAAAACAACAGCAAGCTCTAATCCGCACCGCTGCTCACCAATGTGAGAAGTTGGCCTGATATATGATGTCTCCAATTCTGGGGGCACCTTGTATCAGTCCAAACAAACCTTATGGTGTCTGGTTGTAAGTCAACCTTATAGACAAGCTATCCTAATGGTAGCATGGACTAAGCAGCCTTAAAGGCTTAACTTAAGAGGTCGTGTTAAGCGAGCTGTTTTACCAATCACAATCCTGTAATATCAAATGAAAGGACACCACACAAGTTATATATTATAAAAATGTATGTATTTATAACTAGAATAATCCTCTGTACTCTTTATGAGTGCAGAGGCACAAGCGTTTAAACAAAAGCACAGTTAAACATATGAAAGTTGCACAATTCTGGATGAGGGCGGGTGGCCACTCAAACCATATATTAAGAAAGTGGTATAAGAGATACCAATCGAACAGTGGTTAGGCCTAGGGTCTAGGGAATCGCTGGGAGCAGTCGGGACTAGCAATGCTGAAGTCGGGAAAAGCCCGCGGGATTCGGGTGCATCGCTTAAAGCACAGGCATGCACCAATGCAAATTCAATGGTGCGTAAAAGGTATAAAGTTACAGTTTAAGAATACTTCCACTCAACCTAGAAGGACAAAACTTAAAACACATACACTACAGGTGTGTACCAGTCTGGGAACACCGGCGTTGCTGAGTTACCTCATCCACAGGAAGCGAGTGCACAGGTGCAAAGTAGTGTCGGGTTTTGTCACGCAGGTTGCTGGTGCTTGGAGCTGAAGATGCTGCAGGCGTCGAGACGAGAAGTGTCCGGTGTGATCCAAGGGTGGATCGAAGTTAGAGATGATCTGAAAGCAGAGGGGACAGAGTCTGGGTCACTCAGCAGTGACCAGGGTGAAACCAGGAAGGAACCAGGCAATGTCGGGCGCTTTCAGGTCGCTGTCAGGAGTTTCTCTCCGCTGCCACGTGGACTCTGGGGCACTGAGGATGTCCAGGAGTGGATCACGAGCTGTCCCGCAAAGGCTCTCGCTGTCGGCGGTGTCGGCTTCCGGATTGGAGCAAACAACCCTTGGCAAGCGCAACCCACGCAGGACTCAAAGATGGCGTAATACTTGGACCAGGAGGGTCAGAGCGGGTGCTCCTTTTCAGAGGAGCGAGTGCAAGTCTGGAGCAACCAGATTCACCAGTTAGTTTTCAAGGTTCATTGGCACAGGGGCCACAAGCCAACTGGCAAGTGACCGGGCCAACGCGTTGAACCAAAAGATGCAGAAGGGCCCCACGCAGCACTCGTTGAGTGTGGAGAGGTGAGCTTCGGTGCAAGAGAGGCTCAGGGCTGGGGCTTCTCAAACCCAAATGCACAGCTTCGAGGGTCACTCGTGGGCTGCACAGTCAGCGTCTCGTGGTCTTTTCAAGATGGCGGGCCCCACGCTTCAGGTCGCCTCCATGGGTCTCAGCTCTGCAGGGACTGTGGATCGGGCTGTTAGAAGGCAGGCACGCTTGGTCTTGTCGAACTCTGTTGCTCGAGTTCCGACGGGAACTGCAACAAAGCAAACATTGAGGTGATGGATGGTGCCTGTTTGCACATGGTGGTCACTCCTTGACCACAAGGGAGATTCTTCAGTCTTCTACGTTGAGTAGGATGTCGAAGGGTCCAGAGTTTTGTTTCATAAGTTTCAGTTAGGATAATCTGAGTGCTTTGGCACTGCTCCCATTCTTATACCAATCTAGGGGGCTGGATTACCTGCTAGGTCCGTTCTATGGGTGGGACCCAGGAAGGGGGTGGTTACCCCCCTTTCCCTTTGTCCAGGGTCACGCTGGGACTGGGGCTGGTGTGCCCCAGAACCGGTTTGACCGGATTAAAGAAATACCTGATAAAGAAATGTACCCCATATATTTCCACTCGCTCTCTCAGATCCAGCGACCAACGTCTTCTGGTGGTACCCCGTGCCAGGAAGGCAAGACATGGTGGTAAAGCTTTATCCATTACGGGACCGTTACTATGGAACAAACTCCCCTTGTCCCTCAGACAATGCTCAGAGCATTTAAAATTCAGAAAACAACTTAAAACCCTGCTGTTCTGTAATCAGTTCTAGATCTCATCGCTAATCACTCTGTTCTCTCATGTCCTTGGCTCCTAAGTGCAAAGATACTCCTCATGGAGTCGATTCAAGCGCTATACAAACCCGCAAATAAATAAATAAATAAATTATGCAAGGGGAAGCCTTGTGATCCCCAGGCACTGTCTGGTTTCTTTCAAACCTCCCTGCTACAATCCACTATCTCCTGTCTGGGGTGGTGTGGCACCTCCCCGTGACAGGAAACCCTTTGTACAGGCCTCCTCTGCTGAGTTTCGGTCGGCAGCAGGAGTTTAGACTTGTGTCTGTGGCAGAAGCGTCCATTTTGTGATGCTGAGGCTCTTTTAAAATCAACCGCGTTTTAGCAAAGTAACATGTCTTCTCCCTCTAGAGGGGTGGAATGCTATCCCCGTCGACAGGACTGTCGAGGGGATAGTATTCCAAATCGTATGACACCTTACACGACAAGTTTTGATAAAGCCAAACCAAAGTTAACATATAACCGCGATGGATTATAATGCACTTAATAGTATATGGTATGGCATTATCCCGGGACAGCTAAGGGAGTTGGTCCCGACAGCTACAGACAGGCTCAGCTCATGCTAGAGCACCATCTCACATAAAACCAAGCACTCTTCCTCCAGGATTGTTAATGCCTGCCATAGGAGTGACTTATAGGTACATATGTGTCCAGATATAGGTTTAGATATAGGTATACTATATCTAAGCAAGAGGTGATTACACCAACTTGCCCCAGCTGAGTGATCAGCCAGTTGTGTCAATTTAAGAACCAGCCAGGGGTGGCAAAAGCTATGCTGCAGCCCCTGGTAGGCCTTGGATGCACCTATGCCCTTGGCACCTCTAGTGTACTATATAGGGGCTGACAAGGTGTCCAGTACCAATTTGGATATGCACCTAGGATGCATGGAGTCCATTTTATGAAGTGAGCAGAGAGCATTGGGGCCCTGATTAGCAGGGAACCAGGCCAACTAAGTCGAAAACCAGCTAAACACAAGGCAAACAATCTGGGGTAACCGTAGTCAGGAGTCCACTTTCCTACAAAGGTTTAAACCTTTTTATATGTGTGACCTGTGACCAGTTCACAGTCAAGCAATGTACATTTCCATAAATATGTCTTGTGGTCAGGGTACTGTTCTAGGACTGGATGTTTTGATAGATGTAATGTGTTGCAAATGTGCAGATCAGTTACTGGAAAAGCTCATACATGTGGCCTGTGGTCAGTGCCAGTAAAGGAGTAAAACCTTTTTATTTGTGTGACTTATGCTCAATGTGTGGGTCTCAGATTGGATCTTTTCATATCTGTCACTTGTAGTCAGTCTGCAGGTCTCAGACTGGACCTATCATACATGTGACTTCAGGACCATGTGCAGTCCAAAGACTTGATCATTCCACATATGTGGCTTATAGTTTGCATGTAGGACAAACAATGGACGGTTTGATATACATGATTTATGGTCTGTGTGCCGGCCTAAGACTAGACCCTTCATATACAGTTAACTATGACTCTAATGCAGGGTAATGTAGGATGGCTTTAATTCAGGGCCATGCACCATGACTCTAACCCAAGGCAATGAACCATGATATTAATCCAGGTTCTGACAATAAATTATGTCGGTGAATGGAACTCAGACCTGCACACTTACCATGACCACAAGTCACATTTATAAAGTTGCCTTGTCCTAGTCCTGGACAGTGACCACAGGTTTTATATATCTGTATATATGTATACCAATTAATCATGAGCGGAAAATCCATTCCGCTCGCGGATTTCACGGATTTTCGGTAAATCCGCGATCCGCGAACTCCTGCGAATTTACTGAAAATCCGCGTGATCCGGGAGCGGCGGATTTCAGGGGCAAAAGTTCAAGCCTGTTAAACTTTTAACTATTTTAGGATGGCGCCGGCAAGCTGCCAGCGCCATCCTAAAATAGTTACTAAGTTAGCTTCAACAGGGAGCACTAATAGATAAAATAAAGCAGGTGCTCGAGCACCTGCTTTATTTTATCTATTAGTGCTTCCTGATGAAGCTAATTTAGTACCTATTTTAGGATGGCGCTGGCAGCTTGCCGGTGCCATCCTAAAATAGTTAGTTAGGATGATGTGTGTTTTGTCGAGGCTGGGTAGGTGTGGGTTCTCCTCATATGATGCTTGATGGAGGCCTTTGCATAATTGACTTTCACTAGCTCAATCCCTGTGCAGTTCCTGTGACCACGAGCTTCTCTGATCCGTGCCTATCCTTTTATACACACAAGAGGCATGTGAACTCGCATATAAGCCCCGTCCGTTTGGCCCCTCCCCACACACTAGTGGTGTGTGCACCGTCTTCGCGCCCTTTACCCACTTGATGGACAGCTCACTCGAGGGACCCCGGTGCTCTTTGGTGTGATGGCAAAGTTAATCAGCCCCCCCAAAAATGTGTGTTTTGTCGAGGCTGGGCAGGTGTGCGTTCTCCCCATATCTATAGTCGAAAAATAGCTATGATGCTTGATGGAGGCCTTTGCATTATTGACTTTCACGAGCTCAATCCCTGTGCAGTTCCTGTGACCACGAGCTTCTCTGATCCGTGCCTGTCCTTTTATACACACAAGAGGCATGTGAACTCGCATATAAATCCCGTCCGTTTGGCCCCTCCCCACACACTAGTGGTGTGTGCACCGTCTTCGCGCCCTTTACCCACTTGATGGACAGCTCACTCGAGGGACCCCGGCGCTCTTTGGTGTGATGGCAAAGTTAATCAGCCCCCCCCCAAAAATGTGAGTTTTGTCGAGGCTGGGCAGGTGTGCGTTCTCCCCATATCTATCGTCGAAAAATAGCTATGATGCTTGATGGAGGCCTTTGCATTATTGACTTCTCACGAGCTCAATCCCTGTGCAGTTCCTGTGACCACGAGCTTCTCTGATCCGTACCTGTCCTTTTATGCAGGTAAGAGGCATGTGAATTCGCATATAAGCCTCGCCCGTTTGGCCCTGCCCCTCACACTAGCAATGTGCACCGTTTTCCCGCCCGGCCATTCCCAATCCCCACACAATCCGCAAAATCCGCAAATCCGCAAATTCGCGGATTTTGCGGATTGCGAATTCGCAAAATTCACGAATTGCGAATTCGCAAAATTCACCCATGTACACCTATATATATAAAACCTGTGGTCAGTGTCCAGGACTAGTATATGCAGTTCGCCAAGTTCTGTTTCAGTGGAGTGCGCTCTCTCTCTCTCTGGAGCAGGAACTTTATAAACATTGCGCATAATCAATGCACTTTACTCTTACATTGACATTGGGCAAGCCCACCAGGTCAGGCCTTCTAGCAATGGCCCACACCGCGGTCATGTTAAATTGTGTTAAGTGCTCTTGAATGGCACATTCCCACTATAACTATGGCCTCAGCGCCTCTTGTGAATGCTGCCGTCTTCGCTGTTCTCTGTTGATTTGGAATTTAGTGGAGTTTCTTGTTCTCTTGAGGAGAGTAGTCTTACTGGATAGTGGTTGGCATGGCATGATGGACCCGATTAACGTATTGCCCAGTGATTGACTATGTAGGAGGAGGTGGTGGCTAAATCCTCCTACCTGTGTCTGTGTTCACCACCCTCCCTGTCCGGCTTTGCTATTCCTTTCTCCATGCCGTCGTTTCTGAATTTGTAAAGGCTGTTTCCCAACTGCTGTGCAACTTCTGCTACTCTTGGAGCTGAGATTTTCATGAAAGTCTTATAGTCTGAATTCAGCAGCGTAATAGGACGGAATGTATGAAGCTCTGTGGTTATACTGAATAAGCACCTACCTATGTTATGACATCTATTAATGTAATAACTGCACTTTCACAATTGCTTTATTAACCTTCCTGCTTTCTCAAATTTTCTGGAAAGAGCATGATTTTTCTTCTTTTTTTCAAAATTTTCTTCGGGGGGGTAACACCCCCCAAACCCCCCTTTTGGGGTTCCGGCTCGCTCGCTCCCTACGCTCTCTCGCTACGGTGCTGTATGCAAATCACTTTGCGCCCCACCACTTTCAAATGTCACCCACCGCCCCTGCACCTAATTAATACCTGGTCTGCACTTCGGGCGCCATTAAGTGGGTCTGGGATGTGGCGAGAGAGCAGGGGGTGGTGGGCAGAAGAAGGCATAGCAGACAGAAAACGTGAGAGAACACAGGTAGGAAAGATGTAATAAGCGCATGGGGAAGCTACGTGTCGAAAAAGTTCAAAGGGGAGAGAAGAGCGAAATGGCACAGATGGCTCAAATAAAAGGACAAAATGAGAAAAGAAGAAAACTGAGCAAGAAGGTCAAAAAGTGAGAGCAAAAGAGAAGGAGCTCAAAAGTAAAAATGAGCTAAGAGATCAAGCAAAATAAAGGATAAAGTAGAGAAGCAACAGCAATAACATACAAACCAGTCTGAAGAGAGGAGCATACGAGAGAGAGAGAGAGAGAGACAGAGAGAGACAGAGAGAGAGAGAGAGAGAGAGAGAGATGGACCCGTCTCTGGCAGCTTCCATTCATATACCTCCTCCATTGGGTATACAATACATCTGAGAGAGTACATGCAATGCAGATTGCACAAGATATGAGATGCGCCAGGGGCAGAGCGGAGAAAGGTGCATTGCTCCACGTGATCTCGGAGTCCGATACTATTAAAGCCTACTGGGTCATTATCCATAACATGTAAAGTGATGTAGTCAAGCGGCCTGTCAATATGGATCACAAATTCACATTCTTTGGACTGATGGATGAATGGGTGTCGGGGCTCCAGGACAGTGGTGGGACATGGTCTGCTGCTAACAAAACATAACATTGCTCACCACTGGAGATCTCCCACTGCCTATCCCCATAGCCGAGTGGCTCAGGGTGATGACCATTTGTGCTCATATTTGATAAAAATTCTAATGTTGTAACTAATGAAAAGATTGGTAAAAAAAAGCGGTGTCAGCACAAATACTCAGACTGCAGCAAAACTAAATGAGTAAAGGAACAGACTAGGGCATCTCCAGACATTGCGGGCCAGAGGTCTCCGGGTCGGCCAGGAAAAGCAGAACATCATCTGCATATAGGGCACATTTGTAGTCTGCTGGGGGTCCCAGGATCACCCTTGGATTTGAGGGTCGCTGTGTATGAGGCACGCCAGCGGTTCCATTGCCAGCGCGAATAAGAGCGGTGCGAGGGGGAACACTGACAGGTGCCTCTGAAGATGGGGAATGCTTTAGAGAGGGTACCGTTGGTCAAAATCCTTTCCCTAGGACTCAAGTACAGGACTCTAATAAGACATCGGAAGTTAGGGGCCGAAGCCCATCGTGACCAGTACCCTCCAAGTAGCTCATTCCACCGTATCAAAAGCCTTCTCAAAGTCTATGAGCAACATGGCCAAATATGGGGTGAGCAGGTGGAGATGGGCCAGGGCAAGAGGGAGGCGCTGTATACAGTGCCGAGTGCCACGAGCGGACATGAAACAACACTGGTCTGGGTGGATCAGCTCATGTAATAGGGGTGGAGACGTTGCACCAACGCAGTAGCAAAGATTTTCATCTCTGTGTTACTGAGAGATTTTGTGCAATACTCTGCGCAGGAAAGGGGGTTGGGTTTTCGGAATGACCACTATGGTGGCCATGTTGGTCTTAGGAGGAAAAGTGCCTGACTCTGCCACATATTTAAAAAGGTCAACCAGACGAGGGACCAGTACGTCGCGATAAGTCGCGTAGTATTCCTGCAGAAAACCATCGGGTCCCGGCGTCCTCCTAAAGTTGAGGAGGGAGATAGCGCCCTGGATCTCTTCAGGAGTAAGGGGAAGGTCGAGGTCCGCCGAAGCGGTCTGGGTTACACAAGGGAGGTGTGCTCTGGTTCCATTCAACAGGTCAGCCAAGGAGGCCCCGGGGGGCCGAGCAGAATAGAGCTGTGAATAATAGCCCACGAAGGCTTGGGCAATAGCCACCGGGGTACAATGGGAGGTATCGGGGTGTCCCAGATCCCAGGAATAATTCTATTCGTGCTGGGGTAGGAGACCAGATTATGAAGTAGCTTACCATTTTAGTCACCCCATCTGTAGACACGTGCAACGGAGGAGAGCCAGAGCATCTTGTACGAGTCCAGGGAGATCTGGCGGATTTCATCGCGGAGCTTTACCAGTTGTCTAGCTAAGTGGACATCTTCTGTATAACCCAAGGTCACCTCCAGCCGTGCAGCTTGCGTCTCGAGTTGGATCAGGCGTGCGTTTTGCTTCTCCCGCTTCACATGGACCAGGCCTCTAGCCACTTTCAGGGTGGCCTTGCCGGCCTCCCATAGCGTGTCCACAGAAGAAACTGAGCCCATGTTGGTCAAAAAATAGTGTTTCAGTTCCACCGCAAGCGTGTCCCTGAGGTTCGTGTCTTGCCATGCATTAAACCTCCATACAGAGTGCAGACTCACTGAGATGTGTCCCAGGCAGAGAGAGATAGCGGAGTGGTCAGATATTCAGAATAGAGACACCAGAGATCAGCTGGCAGTCGGTGGCGGGGAGGAGGAGAAGGTCAATATGGGAATGGGTATGGTGGGCTGCTGAGGTGTGAGTGTACTGCTTTAGGCGGGGAGCTAGATCCTCCACCCGTCACACAGACCGAGGGTGGACGACCAGTCCGATAGTCGTTCCGAACAGGCAAGTCATGATGAGGAGGGAACACCTGTGGCGGCGAGGGTTGGTTGAATTACCTATTATGGTGTGGCCTTGCGGCAGGGCAGAGATTACCTCCGTAAGATGGTGGAGAGTAGAAGGAAGCGTGGCCGGAGGTATGTATGTGGAAAGAAAGTTGAAGACCTGTCCCTCAATCCGACCGGAGAGGACCACATAACGGCCCTCTGTATCAGTCCTCACTTGCATAGGGGTAAAGGAAAGCCCACGTCGAGTCAGTATGGCCACCCCGAGATCCCTGAGCAAAGCCAAAATGCCAGATCCCCTCAAAACCATATCGGGCAATTGGGTTCCCAGATGATCCATCTCCTGAAGGAGAAGTATATCAGGAGATTGACGTTGGGTGCTTTTGAGGTTAGCAGTGTGTTTGAAGCGATCTAATAACCCATTGACGTTCCACAACAAGATATGGAGGGGCCTACCTTGGACAGGCATCTAGAAAATGGGTGACCAGGGGAGAAAAGAGCTGGAAGAGGCCTCGGTGGGATGGCATGTAACGGCTGTGAGAAAGAAATGGGGCAGTTGCTGGATGGATATATCAATGCAAATAATATATAAATTAACAAATATAAAGCTGCATACGTTGGCTCAAATGGAGCCAAAGGAAACAAATAATGGAGGGCAGCGCCCCCCGCGAAACCCTCCTAACACCCCCCACCCTATACTTCAAAACCCGAAGCATCTGTTGCCCCAAACTAAAACTAAACCAAGAAGCTATCCTAAAATGGCTGCAGGGCAAGTTGTGGCGACGGCGGTGGACCCCTCCATATAATCGGATGTTTTACTGTCAACGTTTAAATAATCATTACCACAAGCCCCATAAGTTTACAAACCAATGTCAGTACCCTAAGGCCCCAAATCAGAGTCTAGCATCATCTCCGGATTCCCAGAGCGCCGGGCTTCGAGACAGATCTGAGTCAGAGAGAGCTGGGCACAGCGTCGGAGTGGGATTCTGGTCGTGGGTTAGGCTCAAAAGGGAGCTGGCCCGACTGCGATTGCCCAGGGCCAAAGGGACCTCAGTGGTGTTTAGCTGCTGCGTGTCATTCTCAGGTGATCTAGTGTGTTCTCCGCGCCGTTCTCCCCCTTCTACGTGAACGGTGGTGTCTTTGCTGCTGCTTGGGTGGAGAAGGAGGAGGCCGGGAATGGCCTGACTTGGGAAGGGTGGAGGCAGGATGGGCTCTCAAAGGCTGTTCTTCCATGAGCCATGTCCAGGCCGCTTGGGGGGTATCAAAGAAGAGTGTCTTGTCCTGGAAGATTACTCGAAGGCGGGCCGGGATGAGGAGCCCATAGCGCAGGCCCAGATTACAGAGTTTTTGCTTAACCTCTATATAAGTACAACGTTGGGCCCGAACATCTCTGTTGTAGTCTTGGAAGATCATTACGGTATTGTTTTGAAATTTCAACGGACCCTGGAGTCGGGCCTCTCTCAGGACAGCTTCTCTACCACGATAATTGAGGATACGGATAATAATAGGACGTGGAGGTGCACCGGTGGGGGGTTTGGTGAGCAGAGATCATGCGGGCGTTCAATGGCAAACCACAGTGATAGGCCTCAGCTGGTATACAGGATTTAATCCAATTCTCAATTAAGGCATCCACGTGACCCTGCTCAACATTTTCAGTAAAACCAATGAGACATAGGTTATTCCGCCTGGAGCGATTCTATGCGTCATCTGCTCAGTGGTGCAGCTCCGAGGTCTGGGTCTGGGAACGGGCCACCTGCGTTTTCAACTGGTTCAAATCATCCTCTGTGGTGGAGATGCGCGTCTCTGCCTCTGACAACCGTGCCGTTGTGGAGATCCTGGTGGATAAGGGCAACATCAACCCTCACCTCACCGATCTTCTTCTCCACAGAGGCCTAGGAGGTGCTAATTGCCTGTAGGATAGCTGAGAGGTCACTCCCCACCAGGGGGGCCCCCGGACGCCCCGCTTTCTGGGCTGCCGTCGGCAGTGGTATACTGGTCTATCTTGGTCAAGGGTTTGTGGCACTGGGATCTTCGGTGCATGGTCCCTACCCATCTTCGTTGTGAACACCGGGCCCAGATAGCCCTCAGAACTGATAGAAGGAGCAGAGGTAACCGAGTTGGACCTCCGGGAGGGGGCCGACAGGCGCCCGAGCCGTCAATACTCAGGCCCAGGCGTGAAACCCACCCCGGTTGGGGTCAGTGAAGAGGTCACAAGCTCCCAGGGTCTTCTGCGCTGCCCGAGCCACGTGGCTGAGGCCTGGCAGGGTCCTCTTCTAGATGTATACTCGTGCCAGGATGTGGGGCGAAGGTCCCCGGCACAGCCAAATGTGTCCAGTGGGCCTTGTGGGTGAGAAGCAGGAGCCCACGGTGGCCTTGCCCGCCCAGGGTTATGCCATTGCGCCTGCCCGAGCCATGGTGATGTAGGCACGAATGAGCCAGCTGAGGAAGAGAGGTGACACAGCAACCGGAGGGGAACAGGGGGCTACTCGACACAGCAGCCGATCACCAAGCTCAGTCCCAACCAACAGGGAACCTACAAATGGAGGCCCCAGACCCTCTCTCGTCGGGGGCTCTTGTAGGTTTTGTTAATGCCCTTAGGGGTCTCAGCCCAAGGGAGGCTCACTTGTTGAGTCCAGCAAGCGGTCCTGTCGTTCCCTTGTGGGGTGGACCAGGAGGTGGAGGCCACAGAAGTCCCAAGGTCGCCAGACATGTGCCTCCAGGCCAGCCCTCTGTGCAACAGAAATGTGGGCGAGTAATGTGGCCTTAGGGGCAGCCGGAGGAGTGGAGCCAGGCTTTGCAATGTCACCAGGGGAGCACAGTGACAGCAGGCCTCCCAGGGCAAAGGCACCTCATCCGACTGTAGGCCACGACAGAGGCCCCTACCCGAGGCACAGCACTTCAGAAAGGCATCTCAGGCAGGGATAAGGAATCAGTCCTCCTGCTCCCTCGAACCCAGAAGGAGAATAGCACGGAGAGTGAGGGCAGCAGTGCAAAAAGCCAGAGCAAGTCAGCAGAAGGAAGGGAGGGAGGTCAGGAGCAACGACGTTGGTTCTCCCCACGCCGCTGCCCAATGAGACAGCCAAGCGGCAGGCAGTTCTAAATCACCAGGCTGGTGCCACGTCATGCAGAGATGATGGGGCCCCTAAGGAGGGTCAGCGGGCTCTCACAAGTCGGTGCGCCCCAGGCTCTGAAGGCGCACCTTCTCCGCTGGCTCCTTCTCCGCTGGCTCTCGAGTTCGCCGGGCTGGCCTCTAGAGCCTCTCAGCTCCGGTCTATGACATTGGTGCCACAAGCGCTTGAAGCGTGGGGTAGGGCCGCACAGCAGAGCCGCGCCGGTTGGGCAAGCAGCGAACAGGAGAAAGGCATTCACTGGGAAAGGGGGCTGGCTGAAAGAAGCACCGCGTCGGAGTCCCCAGGTGTCGAAGACACCACCCTCAGCGCTGGATCGTAGTGGAGGCCACCATCTTACGGCCCCAGGGCGGCGGGAGAGCAAAGGCCAAAACTGGGCGCCGGAGGCTTGGAAACGCCAGGCAAATAGACCAGAGCAGTCCCTTTAGCACAGGAAGCCCTCACAAGCAGGTAGGGAGATCGGATGACTGCTGATAACCAGAGGCTTATCCCAGGTAAACCGATTAGCAAAGAAACATAGATTTGGTCGTCCATCTGGGGAATAATGACTCTGGTGTCAACAAAAATAGCGAAGAAGGTGACAGAAATAACCGTAAAGTGTAAATGGCTGCTTGCTTGCAGAATAATGTTATCTGGTTTTGCAAAAATGAACATGATAATGCTTATAAATGTATATATGCAATGGGATACCACAGAGGAATATACAGCAGAAATTGGTTATTTTAAAGAAGACATGGATACAATTTGTGAAATGTATGGCATGGATTTCATTATGTTAATGGGCGAATTTAATCATAAATTACACCCCAAGAAAGTAGACTGCTGGTTTCAAGACATATTAGAGGCCTATGAGGTAACACAAGCCACTTTCCCAGAATGTATAACAACTGCTAGGGACACCCAGTTGGGAAAAGTTTTGGGAACCAAAAACCTCTTTTGCCTAAATGGAAGATCCTTCTTAGATTGCCCCACAAAGAAAATGTTTAAGCTAGGTTCCCAAAACTGTCCAATTGATTATGTTTTTACGACTCCCTGGAGTTTCCAACTAATTACAGGGTTTAGGATTTTAAATAGAGACGGGAGTGACCATAACATTTTACTTCTGGAGCTGTCTGATGTACATTTAAACCCCGTACCCAAGTCATTGAACAACAGGTGGAATACCCCAGGCGACGTACTACTAGGTTAACGGAAGAATATGTGGCCAGGTTAGTAAAGTTACAACAGAATCTAGAACTAGGCTCAGTAAGTGGCCAGGGTTTAGATTGGTACGTGGGAAAAATTGAGGAAGTGGTCCAAACCCTTAGTGATGGACTGAGAAATGGTAAAAAAATATTAAAGTGAACCTCTCAAGGTCAGAGTCACAAGGTCGAGGGTTCACAAAGGAATGCCTGGAAAAGAAGAGAGAAGTGAGGAGAATGGTGCGTCGCAAATTCATAAAGGGTGGGCAGGGTAGTAGAAATGCCCCTGTGACTCTAAAAAGAGAATATAATATGTTAATTAGGAGGGCAAAAAGAGAATACAAAGAAGGATGTTGGTTAAAATGACTTGAGGCCTTTACCAGACTCGTTGGAAGCTTTTGACGCGGTCACATTCGAGATTTGAAAAATATACAAGTATTTGGAAATCGATCGAACTTGGACTTCCTGTCGGAAATTATAGACAGCACTCCTATGTAGAATACGAGTGAAATTTCGGCACAAAAGATTCATTCCTTGCCTCACAACAACGCCACGATTGAAAGTGCTGCTGTCGTCTTAAATCTAAATAGACGTACATTTAAAGAAGTAAAAAGGGTCATCAATTGTATATAGAACTTTACTGTCCTGATGATGGTCTTGTGAAAACCTTCAAAAAGACCGAAACGTCGACTATTTTAGTCCATCTCTGCATTCTTTGATTCCTTGTCACACTTTGATTTTCTTCTGATTTTTGAGTTGAAATCAATGTTCTTTTTGTTTAAGCAGTCTGGACTTAATGTTTAGATATGTCAAAGGAAGATACAACTATTACCTTGAATATCTAAATAATATCCATGTATGTACCCTATTCTTTGTATATAAATGTACTTTTTGATTTGAATACAAATAACAATTTTCAGATAATACAAAATCCTGGTTTTTCGCATCTTATTTATCATTCATTGTATATATCGTGTTAGTGTGGTAACACTGTTTGTCCTGATTCTATTGGACTTCTTTCTCTAAAAATTAATAATTTAAGACAGCCACTGATCAATCTCAGACTTAGGTACCTTGATGATTCAATACAGGTCCTAACGGTGCTGAAAAATAGACAACCAAACAAAACCCCTTGCTGGCCATTTCTCTTATAATTGAGGCAATTGAGGCAAGGAACCTACGCCAGTTCTGGAAATTAGTTCATTCGGCAGTAAATCGTCAGATGGCCGCAATGAACTGTGTAGTGTAAGAAGCAGCCTGGTAGGAATATTTGCAGGACTTGTATAACCTTGGGGGGGATACCGAGAAGAGAATCAGCACCCAGATTGGAGCGGTCTGGTAGCAGATATAAAACATGACTTCTCGGCCCCTGAAGTGAAATGCATGATAAGGAGCCTGAATTTAACAAGAGCAGCAGGCCCAGATAACCTCCCAGCTCTGATAATTAAAACCCAGATAGACTGGTGGGCTGAATTTTTTGCCAAAATGTTTCGTGTTATTTTAGACACTGGGAGGTTCCCCAACAACTGGAAAGGGGCAATAATAAGGCCCATACACAAGAAAGGTGATATGCACACGCCAAAAAACTACAGGTTAATCAATCTGTTAGATATTGGGGAGAAGATATTTGCAAAAATAGTGTTGGGCAAACTAAAAAATTGGGTAGAAGAGAATTCAATGGTCCCAGTAGAACAGGGGTTATTTAAAGAAGGGCACTCCACAGTGGACCATTGCTATGCCCTTTGGGCACTTGCCCGGAAATCGATAGAACAAAACTAGAAAATGTACTGTTGTTTTGTCGACTTCCGGGCGGCTTTTGTTTTGGTGGACCGCAGGAGTTTATGGGAGTGCTTGACTAAATATGATATCCCAGTAGGACTACTGGCAATCCTAAAAGAATTGCACAGATGAAACTGGGCCCAAGAAATTAAAGACACTCAAGGGGCACTGACAAAGAAAATAGCCATAGGAAATGGGCTAAGACAGGGCTGTGTCGTGGCCCCTCTCCTCTTTTCAATTTTTTTAGCAGACCTACCAGCAGCACTTGAAGTTGAAAGAAGTGCGAGCCCCAGAATGAGCGGTAGAAAAGTAGCAAGCCTGCTATATGCGGACGACTTAGTGATAATAGAGCAGACGGAGCTAGGGCTACAGAGAAAATGAAATGCTTTTAGGGACTACTGTGAGGCCAAACTTTTAGCGGTAAATATGGACAAAATGAAGATTCTGTGCTTTGGTAAAAGGTCTAAAAGTTTTAGCTGGTATCTAGGTCAAACAAAACTGGAAATTTTCAAGGAATATAAATACCTAGCCATATGGTTTGAAAGCTCCTTAAAATGGGGTTTACATTGGAAGCCCAAAGAGCAAAAGCATCGTCCTCCATCTGTGGACTGAAAAAATGTAATAAAGACTATGGGGACATGTCACATAAATCAATGTTAAAAGCTTATGAAGCGATGATCCTGCCCCAAGTATTGAATGGGGCAGAAGTTCTCCTACTCAGTGGCAAGGGAGAGTGGGATCGGAAGGAAGGTAAGGCCCTAAAAATGCTATTGTCCCTACCTAATTCAGCTATGATTCAGGCAATTAGACTAGAGATAGGAACAATAGCATGGAATTGTCAGGCCCAAATGGCCCTGGCAAGATTTTGGAAGCGTCAATCCCAAGGGGGCGCACCGAAGGTTTCACATTGCAGCAGTGAGGAAATCCGGTATAGCAGCCTAAAAAGGGCAAAGGAAGCAAGAAGGAAATTAAAGGCGATTACTGGGAATCTAAAGGTGAGAACAAACCAGAATCCTTTAGACGTAGCTTTTACTAAGAGTTTACTTAGGGCCCAAGGTATGGAGCGATCAAGGAATCAGGACCTACAATACCTGAGAAAGAAAAAATCGGTCCAATGTATGATAAAAGCGTGGGAAAATGATGCATGATACCCGTATCTAGAAACTTTGCCAAATTATGGATTAAGAGGCACGGAGGAGTGTTTCCTTTCGCCCCTCGGGAGTGAGGTGACCTGTTGATTTGCTGAAGTCTTTCTCTCAGGGGATCAGCTACCATCAGAAGCGGGTATAGACTATCGGGGCAAAAGACAGTTTTGGCAGTTGGGTTCTAATCGCAGGATGATTAAAAAAAAAAAAACAGCTTCCCAACGCCAAGGAAATGTTCTTGCAAAACCAAACCTCTTGACTCAAGTCTCACCCAGAAACTTAAGGAGTTCAAGGAACACAGTTTCTGACCCAAAGTCATTTTTAAAGTTGCCAAAAGCAGGGCTTATCACTCAATTTTTTCATAAACGTAATCTCAGTGACAAGAATTCCCCCTACCCTTTGACTTTCCAGCAAGGACTAATTCCAGCAATGATACAAACTCTCCCCCCTCGAGAGATTTTATAGCACTCAGACCTCTGTGATACCAGGTGAAGGAACTCAAACCGGGAGATGCCGGAGCCAATCCTGCACCTAGCCAGGAAAGGAAACCAATCAAGTAACCAACGCATCTGACCGACCTGGGGCCACCTCTGCTCCAACTTTCGGAAAACAGGTGGAGGTTGTCCCAGTTCAAATACACTCCTACCAGCAAGCAACTCTGCAGTCCCCTTCCTCAATGCCTTCCTTAGAGCCATCAGGGTTTGGCTCAACTAAGAACAAAACACTAATACAACAAGGAATCTGTGGCTTCCTATTACCAATATTCTTACAGAATCTGGAAACAAAGATACAAAGAACCTTGGAGCTTACCCAAAAACTCCTCAGACCTGCAAACGATACTCGTCTCTCTTCTTCACCAACTCAGAGTTTTCAAAGTCAAAGTCCACATAGTCGCAGCTTCATAAATGACCATGATCCAACCTTACCTGGCGTAACGAATGAATCAGCGACCATGGCACTACTTTGGCAGTTCAATAAAATGGAGCTGCAAATTGATTTGCTATCAAAAATTGCACAACGCTTGGTAGAGCTAAACAACAAGGTGGACTTCAAAGGAAATAAGCTCAGTGACACGCAGGCCATTCAACACTGTACTTGCATGTGCGCCGAGCTCATTGATAAATGAGCAACTTTCCCTAAAATCCTAACAGCCATGGTAGCCGCACTGAAGGAACAAACAGAAGGAACCACTTGCCAATCAAAAAACAGTGGCATGGTGTGAGAAGTTGGCCTGATATATGATGTTTCCAATACGGGAACCACCTTGTATCAGTCCAAACAATCCCTTATGGTGTCTGGTTGTAAGTCAACCTTATAGATAAGCTATCCTAATGGTAGCATGGACTAAGCAGCCTTAAAGGCTTAACTCTAGAGGTCGTGTTAAGCAAGCTGTTTTACCAATCACAATCCTGTAATATCAAATGAAAGGACACCACACAAGTATATATTATAAAAATATATGTATTTATTACTAGAATAATCCTCTGTACTATTTATGAGTGCTGAGGCACAAGCGTTTAAACAAAAGCACAGTTAAACATATGAAAGTTGCACAATTATGGATGAGGCCGGGGGGGCCACGCAAACCATATATTAAAAAAGTGGTATAAGAGATACCAATCGAACAGTGGTTAGGCCTAGGGCCTAGGGAATCACTGGGAGCAGTCGGGACTAGTAATGCTGAAGTCGGGTGCAGCGCTTAAAGCACAAGCATTCACCAATGCAAAGTCAATGGTGCATAAAAGTTATAAAGTTGTAGTTTAAGGAGACTTCCGCTTAACCTAGCAAGATGAAACTTTAGACACATACACTAGAGGTGTGTACCAGTGTGGGAACACCGGCGTTGATGAGTTACCTCACCCACAGGAAGCGGGTGCACAGGTGCAAAGTAGTGTCGGGTTTTGTCACGCTGGTTGATGGTGCTTGAAGCTGAAGATGATGCAGGCGTCATGAAGGAGAAGTGTCCGGTGTGATCCAAGGGTGGATCAGAGTTGTAGAGTACCTGAAAGCAGAGGGGACAGAGACTGGGTCACTCAGCAGTGACCAGGGTGGAACCAGGACGGAACCAGGCAATGTCGGGCGCAATCAGGTGGTTGTCGAGGAGCTTCTCTCCGCTGCCACGTGGACTCTAGGGCATCTGCAACGTCCAGGAGTGGATCACAAACTGCCCCACAAAGGCTCTCGCTGTCAGCAATGTCGGCTTCAGGATTGGAGCAAACAACACTTGGCAAGAGCAATCCACGCAGGACTGGAAGATTGCTTTTCACTCGGAACAGGTGGGTCAGAGCGGGTGCTCCTTTTCAGAGGAGCGAGTGCAAGTCTAGTGCAACCAGAATCACAAGTTAGTTTTTGTAGTTCGTTGGCACAGGGGCCATAAGCCAACGGGCAAGTGACCGGGCCAATGCGTTTAGCCAAAAGAAGCAGAAGGGCCCCACGCAGCACTCGGTGAGTGTAGAGGGGTGAGCTTAAGTGCAAAAGAGGCTCAGGACTGGGGCTTCTCAAACCCTGATGTACAGCTTTGAGGGTCACTCGTGGGCTGCACGGTCAGCGTCTCGTGGTCTTTCCAAGATGGCAGGCCCCACGCTTCCGGTCGCCTCCACGGGTCTCAGCTCTGCAGGGACTGTGGATCGGGCTGTTAGAAGGCAGGCACGCTTGGTCTTGTTGAACTCTGTTGCTTGAGTTCCGGCGGGAACTGCCACAAAGCAAACATCGAGGTGCTGGATGGTGCCTGTTTGCACAGGGTGGTCACTCCTTGACCACAAGGGAGATTCTTCAGTCTTCTACGTCGAGTAGGATGTCGAAGGATCCAGAGTTTTGTTTCATAAGTTTCAGTCAGGATAATCTGAGTGCTTTGGCACTGCTCCCATTCTTATACCAATCTAGGGGGCTGGATTACCTGCTAGGTACCCTCCTATGGGTGGTACCCAGGAAGGGGGTGGTTACACCCCTTTCCCTTTGTCCAGGTCGTGCTGGGACTGGGGCTGGTGTGCCCCAGAACTGGTTTGACCGGATTATGCAAGGGGAAGCCTTGTGCTCCCCAGGCACTGTCTGGTTTCTTTCAAACCTCCCTGCTAAAATCCACTATCTCCTGTCTGGGGTGGTGTGACTCCTCCCTGTGACAGGAAACCCTTTGTCCAGGCCTCCTTGGCTGAGTTTCGGTCAGCAGCAGGAGGTCAGACCCGTGTCTGTGGCAGAAGCATCCATTTTGTGGTGCTGAGGCTCCTTTTAAAATCAACCGCGTTTTAGCAAAGTAACATGTCGTCTCCCTCTAGAGGGGTGGAATGCTATCCCCGTCGACAGGACTGTCGAGGGGATAGTATTCCAAATTGTATGACACCTTACACGACATGTTTTGATAAAGCCAAACCAAAGTTAACATATAACCGTGAGGATTATAATGCACTTGATAATATATGGTATGGCATTATCCCGGAACAGCTTAGGGAATTGGTCCCGACAGCTGCAGACAGACTCAGCTCATGCTAGAGCACCATCTCACATAAAACCAAGCGCTCTGCCTCCAGGATTGTTAAGGCCTGCCATAGGAGTGACCTATAGGTTTATATGTGTCCAGATAGGTTTAGATATAGGCATACTATATCTAAGCAAGGGGTGATTACACCACCTTGCCCCAGCTGAGTGATCAGCCAGTTGTGTCAATTTTCGATAGCCAGCCAGGGGTGGCAAAAGATATGCTGCAGCCCCTGGTAGGCCTTGGATGCACCTATGCCCTGGGCACCTATAGTGCACTGTACAGGGGCTGATAAGGTGACCCAAGCCAATTTAGTTATGCACCTAGGGTACATGGAATACATTTTACAGAGAGAACAGATAGCCTGGGGCCCTGATTAGCAGGGAGCCAGGCCAACTAAGTCGAAAACCAGCTAAACACAAGGCAAAAAATCTGGGGTAACCATAGTCAGGTAGCCACCTTCCTACACATGGCATCCACAATAAACAGTGAAGACCATCAAGCCAACTTGGCTATAAATTCCCAGAGCAATTCCATAATAAAACCTGACAATCAAGTTTTACCCATATTCACCAAAGTTTACACCAACTCACCAGGCTTCTACTCCAGCCCTAGACCTACACACCCAGCCAAAGTGCTTGAGAGCAATGATCCCATCAAGGGAAGAATGGATGCTCCCCTCTCTAGGAGGGCCAAAAAAAAGCTAAATAAATAAGAGAAAAAAACAAAGGCTATTAAAAAGGTTGCCTGCTCCGTGTCAACCTGTAACCAAATATCACAAGTTGACAATGGGAAAATACAGTATTTTCCAATCTTCACTACAAAACACGCTCTGAGCGAGGAAATATCCACATAATCAAACCCACCACAAGCAAAACAAGTGACTGACAGTCCATTACAGTCAATACCCCGATCGGGGGTCTCGCTTAACCTATCTGGTCCGGCAATAAATACTCAATCAGTCCTCTCACCAACCATTAACAACAAGAAATCAGAGCACAAAGATCAACCAAGTCCGCCTAATGAACAAGGATCTGATTTTGGTGTCTGTGCCCCTCAGGGCCTTCTCCCATTGGTTGCTTTGAAGACCAGCCCACTGACACACAACCCAGGACTAGCAAAGATACTATTAAGAGCAACATAGGTCTAAGCATTAATCAAAATATGTTATACACTGGTCCGAACATCGATCCTAAAGTTGAGCAAATTGGTAATCCAAGTAAAGTTTGCAAAAAAAAACATGAGGTAATCCTCACGCCTGGATATCTCATCAAAGGTCAACATGACATCATAAATAGGGGCAATATACTTTGTCTATTCAAACACATTCTGACGTTGTCAGGAACACTCTCGGATGAATTAGTCTGGGTTAAGTTCCTTCACCTCACTAGTGATACCCATGGGGATTCAACCTCGATAGGGCTGAATCGCCATTCCAGTACGGCGCTAACTCCAGAGGAAACATCGCAAATGGCAGACTGGGGCATTGATATTGCCTATCCTGTCCCAGAGAAATATCTGCACGTGTTAGCGGCACCACCACCTCTTAAGGAAGTCTACTCAGTCCTAAAGGGGACAGAGTGTATTCCACAAGTGAGAAAATTAGCCACTGAGCAGAGTATGTATCAAACATTTAGGATCACCAGTACCTCTGAATACAGGACGGTGTACGCAAGTAGGCCAAGCCATTCCCCTGTGATGGGCACCAGGTCCCGTCCAGCAGACCAGCAACTACGACAGCACTTCTAACAACAAAAATGCTGCACGCCAACTGCTCAACACCAGAATCACAGGAAATAACATCCAGCTGTCCATGATCTCCTGGAATGTAGCTGGCTTAAAAAGACTTCTTGACGACAATTCAGTGAGTAATTAATTCCGTGGAAATGACATCCTGTGCCTACAAGAGACCTAGGCCACTGAACCAACAATTCTTCACGGTTTCTATGAATTACACACCACAGCTATAAAACGCAACATTTTCGGGAGAGCTTCTGGCGGGCTGTCAATTTACATTAACCAAGCACGCAGACTAGAGACTACTCCTATTGCAACTAACATCTCTGACAAGCAAGCGGTATTAGTGAGCGGACTGAAAACCAACAACAATTCAATTTGTCTCTTGGTAATCAATTGCTATGTAAACCCTGCCTCCCAGCAAAAAAAACATGTTGTAAAAATAATGACAACAAAAATGGACCAGCTCATAAACAAATATGCTTCACACCTTCCCGTTATCGCTGGTGATTTGAATACTCGAGAGTTAGGGAAGTCGAAAGCACATATTCCATCACACATCGATTGCGCCTCACTGCAGAAGCTCTTTTTAAATCACAGTTTGGTCTCAGCTTATACTATCCAAACAGCTGTGGATCCTCTCTGGCTCCCTCTACCCACCTTTAGGGACAAGTCCACAATAGACTACATTTTCATCTCGGACTATCTAGCACCATTCTTTAACAACTTTGTAGTGGACAATAGGGATGAGAGTGACCACAGGCCACTGAGGATGACCCTGCAGCTAAGTGGGGAACCTGCAACACAATTGAAAGCACTAGGGTTTTCAACTGGGGAGGAACGCTATGAAATTCTGAGGAGAATAAAATGGACACACAATCTTGGTCCTCAAATCCTGGAATGGGTAACTCACAAAGAATCACATTCCACAGTCACAAGTCCAGTCTTGCCCCAGGCCCACTGGGAAGCACTCTTAGCAGAATTGAAACTAGCCCTAGGGGTACAAATTGGAGGTACCCAAGTGCAGGATACCCTTTCCCAGGGACCTCCGATAACCATCAAATCAAGAGACCTAATCCACACAAAACGTAGTCTTACAAGAGCCTTGAAGGCAAGAAGGAAAGGCTGGGAAATACGCTCCAATAAAACGGAGTCAGAATGGGTGAACATTTTTACCTTCCTCAAAGAAAGGGGACACATACAAATTTCGAGATATATAAAGCAACACTCCAACACTGGCCAGATAAAAGAAAATGGAGTGGCCGCCCTGGAGTGGGTTAAACATGCAACTCAGCTGTATTCAACCCAACAGGACATTACCCAAACTTACTCCCATCTACAATCTCCAACAAAAGATAAAGTCATTAAAACTTCTAACATCACAGTGGCCGAGGTAATCACCCTGATCAAAAACATTAGGTCAGATGGACCTCCAGGGCCCAACGGAGTTCCGGCATCTGTGTTTAAAGCCTCGCAGGGATTTTGGGCAGAGCAGTTGACAACACTCTTTAAGCACACCTTTGCCACCTCTACTGTTCCAATATCATGGAAAGGTTCAATACTTTCCCCAATTTACAAAAAAGGGGACAGCACAAAACCTGAAAACTACCGGCTCATTGCTTTATTGGACGTTGAAGCCAAAGCATACGCCAAAATACTTCTGAAAGAACTGGAAGCCTGGGTAACAGATAATAACATTCTTCCCCTATTTCAAACAGGATTCAGGGCCCAAAGCTCTACCAGAGACAACATCTTAGTACTGGGCCATCTGTCTAATCGCGCTACCCAGACATCTCATTTACCACTCTTTTGTTGCTTTGTTGATTATAGTGCAGCTTTTGATAGGGTTGATCGCGGAAAGCTGTGGGAAAAACTGCACACTTGGGGAATCCCCCAACAGCTGCTAAAATCCATAATATCCCTTTAACAGGGGACCTGGGTCCGCATTAAAATCAGCCAAACATTAGTCACTGCTAAGGTACCAACCAATAACGGCTTACAACATGGGTGCGTACTTGCCCCTACACTTTTCAATCTGTATACAGCTGATTTGGGGAAAGCACTGGGGGGCCAAGTTTATTGCCCCCCAGACTGGGAAAAACGCGGCTTGAAATACTCCAGTATGCGGATGACATTGTGATTATGGACCATACAAGAACTGGCTTACAGAAGGCTCTAAAAGCCTTGCATGGATATAACCAACATAACAAACTCCTGGTGAACCAGCAAAAGACCAGGGTACTTATATTCGGGAAGTACCCGCGTAAGAAGACCATGCATTGGCAACTTGGGGCCCTGTAAATTTAAACAAGTATGAGCTACAACTATTTGGGCTTTTGGCTATCGGAAGGGGCAACACCTACAGCCCACCTAAAACATCTGAGAAGGAAAGCGGCTGGCATCATTTTCTCTTTAAAAAGCCTTAATCAGCGACTTCATAGTCCAACTGCTGAACCGATTTGGAAAGTTCTTAAGGCAAAGCTAGTGCCCTCTCTTAACTATGACCACTTAGTTTTCCCCGGTGTCTTCAATAAGTTCCTCGCGAGCCATCAAATTTTGGCTTACAAAAAGGTCCTAGCTCTCCCTAGACAGGCCAGGAGAGCAAGAGTAAGGCTGGAGTTGGGTCTCACCTGTCCGGACATTACTTGCTCAGGTGATTTAATAAAATATTATATCAGGACCTCGCGAGCCCCAGTATTGTCATTAAAAAGACAAATTAAAATGCTCTTTGAAGAGGAGGGTTCCCCATGGCAGGTGCATCTGGCAGGAGCATTAGATTATTGGATATCAACATCCAAAATCTGCATAACCCTGACATCCCGCTAACAGCTTGGAGGAAAACAGTGAATACACAAGTCAAGAAAATATCCTTTGAAAGGGACTTGGAAAGCCTGCTTCACCAACTGAATCTCTCCTCGCTAGACTCCTCATATTCCATGGGAAAACCGCAGCCCTACCTGGAGCAAGCTTTGACAGTCCTGGCCCGGGGTAGAATCTCTTACATGAGACTGCTCGCTTTGCCCATTACGGATTTCAATTCAACCTGGGCCAGGCAGGATAACTCAGTGGCTTGTCGACTCTGTAATTACCATTGTGAATCCTGGCTCCATTTGCTGTGCTGTTGCCCAAAGTTAGTCAGTGAGAGGCAGCGCTTGGTTCGCCCTATTTGTAGGTTGTTTGGCCTACAAAGTTGCAGTGAAGTGTCCGACCTGTGCTTCTTTACTAAAACACCTAAAATTGTGGCCCGACTAGGGAAATTCACAGATGCCATCCGAGCCAAACTGAATCTGAAAACTGAACTATAACAGGACTTAGTTGGCCATTGAGAAAGAGAGACTATGATAAAAACCTTTTCTTAAATTCTATGTATAATATTTTACTGCCAGTTAAGAAAATAATCATAACAGTCATTTTTATTATTTTGAATCTTTTTTAAACGATTACTTTATTCTTAAATAATTGTGTGAGTTCCTAACCAAGCTTTTGTTTTATTGATAGAATATTGTAACAATTTTAATTAATTGAACAATAAAGATATCTTCTTCTTCTTGTATATAATATTGAAAAAGCTTCCACTTAAAGCCCTGGTGACACCACAACAATGTTGCTGCTTCTGAGTGTCAAAAAGAGAAAGGAAATCCAGAGAGAAAATTACTTTCTTTGAAGGATTTCCTTTCCCCTAAAACATTCCATAGTATTACACTCCATAACACACAATTACACTCTACATAATTCCAGTACTCAATAACCCATAACTAGTATACACTATTTCCACTACACACCATGCCACATAATTCCACTACACATATCCACGCCACACAATTCCACAACTAACACTTCCATCCAACCCACACAATATCACTACACACCACATACATATACCCTATAACACATAGAAAAAAGACATTGTCATTCACAATGCCAATAGCTCTAAGTCAACCAAATGTGAAACTTGTTGCATTTTCAATGCTTGTTTTCTAATGTAGCCCATTTTCCTTTAAGGAGAATGAGATGTGTCTGGAAAAAAAATGAAAACTGTTCTTTTTATTTTTTTAAAATAGGCAGAAGTCAGCGGGATGAATATATGACGTTACAACACGATCATTTACCTTGCGGTACATTATATTGCGGTTATTACAACTCAAGTCATTACAACGACTTGCGCTAGAGATGCTGGACTTAGGAATAGTATGATTTACTATTCCAACTCCAGTGTGTGTAACAGAAGGGAAGGTGTTGGAATAGTAAATCTTACTATTCCTTAATTTAGAGCGCCATCCAGCGCAAGTCATTGTAATGACTTGCGCTGCAATGACCGCGATGTAAATGTATTGCGGTTTGTGAAGGTCGTTCACCCCCTGGGACTACTGCCTGCTTTTCAAAATGTTTTTACATACTTTCACGAAGAGGAAGGTTTCCTTGTGGACCCCTTCCCCTTTGTGAATAAGGTTACCACCTACTTCAAGAAGGCTGTAAAATGCTAATGTTTATCGACCACATTTCGGTTGCTAAACATTCGCACATACCACTTCGATTCAGTATCAGGAAGGGACTCCCTAAACACGCACTTTCCTAATACCGAATCGCAAACCCAATTTGTGAATTGGTAATAGGTTACCGAATTGCAAATACAGCTTTGTACATTTTAAAAAGCCTTTTTGCATTTGAAAATATGCTGTTTCTGAAATCGGCTCTTTATGAACATAAAATACCCGATGGGCTCCCGTAAAGGGGCTCTTTATTGGAGATCTTTTGTTTCGGCCGTCAAGGTGCTGTGGGGGTAAGGGGCCAAGTATGTGTAGATGTATGTGAAAAAATTAAAACAGATGAGGGAATCCTGGAAAAGGACTTTATTCTAGTAGGATCCCAGTCTGATTAAAAGAAAAACAAGGGTAGGCGACTATCAAGCTACAAAGAGTCTGGAGGCGCTCTACTCCCAGGGGGTCAACATGTTTCGCGCCTTTTTAGTCAAAGTGATCTAGTGCCGATTCATCAGGACCTATGGTAATAACTATCTACACTCGTGGTATGGTGTAACCTGCCTACCACTGTATGATGGTGCGGAAATGGTACCCGTGTACTTGATGGTGCAACCTGCATAGCAAAAAGAACAATGGAACACAAAGTTTGTTTAAGAACAAGAGGGATCCCCCACAAGTTCACTCCACATTCTGTAATATTGACACTGCAACACAATTCATGCCTACTCCATGCTGGAGAGATAGTGCTCACTATTGCACGTGAAGAGTAGTGGTTACAAATTAAGTGAACAACAACATATCCAAGCGACTCCATATAAAAAACCTATTAGTGAAGAACAGGCTGGTGAAATAGTACGTTGAGGTGATCTAATTGTCATGATGGAGAAAGCAATCACATTATGTGACTCACCTAACTACTTTGAGGATTGCGCTTCACCAACGGCAGCGGAATCTAGACATCAGAACTGGGATGTCTTTATAGGGTTAAAAGACACAAAAGGGGATTGTCATGGTCAGAGAGCGGAGAATAGATTCAAAATGCTCTTTCAGAGTCCCGTCATTCCTGGGCTGCGCCAAGGATTAGGGTAGGAAGGATCATTATGTCAGGTTTGTATGCCTGTCTTTCCCCTTGGTATCAGTGCCCCCTTATATACAGCATACTCCTAGGAATGTCAAGCTCCTCACCGGCTGCATAGCGGGACCCCCATGAGGAGAAAAGCCACTGTACACCCAGGCAAGGAGAAACACCAACAGAGAATGTGAAAAGGAGGTCCTAATCAAAGTGAAAAGAGTTGTGGAGTTCAGACCCCGACAAGGCAGCAATTTTTTACAGCCTGCTTTCCTCCTTCATCGCCGTAGACTGGAGTTCTTATCAGAAGCGCTCAAAATACTCACTAGCTCCTCGTAGAAGCGTTGTGCTGCACCTACCCCATTCCGCTGAAGCCGGGATGGTAATCGGTCGAGGTGCAGGGGCACTACAAGTACTCAACCAAGCTTGGTGGAAGGGGAGGGGCCGAGAAGCTAATTAAGTTTAGCTCTGTATCGTCAGTTCTCTCAGAGATTGAGACTGAAAAGGCTTGGACCCATTCTGTGGTCAAGAGGAACATCTGCTAAAGAAAAAGCAAGTGAAGAGACTGCTGTGGAAAGACCAATGCTTGCTTTGTTATCTGGGGCTGGTCTGCAGTTTGCTGTTCAAACCAAGGGAGAGGCTGTTGGGACTGTGCTTGGAGGGGTTGGGTACCCCTGCTTGAAGAAAACTGTGCTTTGTGCTGTGTGTTCTAACCCCAAGGGCTGAGGTGGGCTGGCTCCCTGTTTGGAGCTTGAGACCCTCAGAAGTTGTGCCTTGTGATCGTGGACATGCAGGAGTAAGCTGAGTCTCGGACACGCTGGGTGCGTGTTGTGGTGCAGGCCAAGGTGATGGTGAGGAGCGCCTGGTCGTGATGTGCACGGGTAGACGAAAAAAGGCTCAGACGCGCAGAGTGAGTGTTGTGCTGCAGGCCAGGGCGTTGGTGATTAGCGCCTGATCGTTGAGTTTACTAAGCCTGGGCGTTAATTCTGTTCCACTCAGGGAATTTGCAGAATTTGGGTAATTTCGTGTTCCTCACAGAACACGAAATTGCCCAAAATGTTGCTTGTTCGTGTTCTCAAAATGCGTGTTCGCGAGATATTTCCCCCCAAGCACGCAAACAGCGATTGCAAACAGGAAAAAAACATTGCGAACAAGCAATTCCGCGTGTTCCCGGAATTTCTGCGTGTTCGCAAATAATTTTTACCGTTTCGTGAAGATTTGCGTAAAGCGATTACGCAAACTCCTCCCACCCCTACTGTCTACCAAAGGAAGAAGTGTGTCTCAGACGTGCAGCGTGCGTGTCGTGGCGCATCCAGGGCACTGGTGAGGAGCACCTGGTCATTGTGTGCACTGGGAGAAGAGGTGAGACTCGGACGCGTGGATTGGGTGTCGTGGTGCAGGAGGGCATTGGTGAGGAGCGCCTGGACATCGTGTGCACCGGAGAAGAGGAGAGACTCGGACTCGCAGGGTATGTATTGAGGTGCAAGCAGAGGTGCTGGTGAAGATTGCTGGATCATCGTGAGCGCCAGAGAAGAGGAGAGTCTTGGACATGAAGTGTGCAACCTGAGGCGCTGGTGAGGAGTGCCTGGGTAGGGTGTGCACCGCATTTGAAGTAAAGTCTCCAGAGTGCTGAGGGCAGGTCTCGGTGTTAAATGAGACCACCGGAAGGAGGGCCAAGTCATTGAGCCTTCAGAGGAAAACAGCAGTGGCCCAGACCGGCAGCCCCAGAGGAGCAGAGCCGCTGGCCCAGGCTCACCCCACCCCGTGACGGAATTCTGGATCAAGGCCCAAGTCGCTGACGTCGGAGAGGAGAGTGGGGTCATGCCCCCCAGGTAACGTGGATCACCACCTGGGGTGAGGTGCAAGCCTGGAGGGACACTCTCTCAGCTTCTCGCTTCTGTCAGCTGCGCGAGCCTGTTGCTTAGGCTCGGATCTCAGCCTGTGCTGACCCAAGGAGGGCCAGTATTGGGGCCGGAGTGGGAAGCAGTACTTTTGTGTCATCATTGATCCATATTGGGGGCATTGCAATGGAGCACCTAAGCTGTTGTATTACACTTTGCATTATTGCTGCTAACGAACTATCGAACTGTCGTATGACGCCTGACCTCATTTGTGCCTGACGAACTACATGCATGGTGCACTACGCACTGCATTATTTTTCCCTTGCAGATTACCTGATTGTAACGGGCGCATTGCATTAATTCTTCATCGCACAGTATCTGATTATAACGTGGCGCAGTGCATTATTACTTCATTGCACAGTACAGGATTGTAGTATGACACATTGCTTTGTTTCTTCCTGGTACAGGGCATGCTGGTAGCGATATGCATTGCATTATTCCTTCTATTGCAAAGTACATGACTGTGGCGCTATGTATGGCATTGTTTCTCTGTTGCACAGTACAAGAGAATATCGGTGCACATTCCAGTACTTGTTTTCTTTTGCAACATATGTGATTCTAGCAATACGACTGGCCTAACCTTTTGGAAACAGTTAGAAGTGAGCTTAACTGTTGGTTAGAAGCGGTGGTTGGGAATAGAACCTACCAACCCATCGGAAAGAATACTACGCATTCTTGTATGTTGATTTTTTAATGTGTGGTCATATTGTATAACCTCTTATATAAAGTTTATACTCATTTTATAAAAAACTCATGTGTAGTCTATTTGTGGTGACATCATTGAGTTACTGTGAGAGTGGTTGCACATACTATACACTCGTGCCTTGGAGATAAGCCTGGCTGCTCGTGCCAAGCTACTAAGGGGGTGAGCAGGGCTTGACATTGCTGGTAAGTCGCTCCCCCACCACACAGCTCTTCCTGTGTGTCCTGACCCTGCCCCAGCTGCCGCTGCTGTAGAAGTTGAGGCCCTCCTCCACCCGCAGGCTACAACCTGCGCCTCATCCCTGGTGGCCAGTGGTTGGCCTTAGGTTTTTATCACTGTTTCTGTCTGTCTGTCTTCCCTGTACTGCCCATACTGTCTTCTGGTGCGTCTGTGACCACTGTTGCCTGTCTCCCTCCTGTGCCTGCATTCTTATCTGTGCTCGTTCTCTTGCCTTCTGCTCCCCTGATTGCACTAGTTTTTCTTGCCTTCTGCTCCCCTGATTGTACCCGTTTTTCGTGCCTTCTGCTCCCCTGATTGTACCCGTTTTTCTTGCCTTCTGCTCCCCTGATTGTGCTCGTTTTCCTGCCTTCTGCTCCCCTGATTGTACCCGTTTTTCTTGCCTTCTGCTCCCCTGATTGTGTTCGTTTTCTTGCCTTCTGCTCCCCTGATTGTACCCGTTTTTCTTGCCTTCTGCTCCCCTGATTGTGTTCGTTTTCTTGCCTTCTGCTCCCCTGATTGTACTAGTCTTTCTTGCCTTCTGCTCCCCTGATTGCGCTCATTTTTCTTGCCTTCTGCTCCCCTGATTGCACTCGTTTTTCTTGCCTTCTTCTCCCCTGATTGCACTCGTTTTTCTTGCCTCTGCTCCCCTCATTGTACCCGTTTTTCGTGCCTTCTGCTTCCCTGATTGCACTCGTTTTTCTTGCGTTCTGCTCCCCTGATTGTACTTTTTTCTTCCCTCTACTCCCCTTTGTGCCTCTATGCCACTCGTTTTCCCGTGTTTTTTGTGACCTTTCTGTCCTTTCTTGGGACCTTTGTGCCTCTGTGCCACTTGTTTCCCCCCGTTTTTTTTACCTTTTCTGCCCCTTCTTGTCACCTTTCTGTTCTCTGTGCCACTCGTTTCCCCCCGTTTTTTGTGACCTTTTTTGCCCTTTCTTGTTGACCTTTCTGCCTCTGTGCCACTTGTTTTCCCCGTTTTCTGTGACCTTTTCTGCCCTTTCTTGTGACCTTTGTGCCACTTGTTTTCCCCTGTTTTTTGTGACCTTTCTGCGGTTTTTTGTGTACTTTGACCCTGCTTGCAGGCAGGCCACCCCCAAGCAGCTGCTCGTCACCTGACTGCCTGGTTCCTGCCTCCTTGCTGCCTCTTTGTTTCCTGGATTTTTCTCTCCCTTCTGCCCTGTGCACCATTTCTCCCAGCCCCCCGCCGCTCCCGATTCAACCCTTTCCCGCCACTGCATCCCTGTGGCCCGCACCCCTGCACACCCATTCACCTCCTCGCTCCCTCCTCCCAGCTGCTTGTCCCTCACAAGCCACCTCATATGCAGGCCGAGAAGCAGCCGCACAGCGGAAGCGCGCAGCGGGCGCGCCCTTCCGGCCTTGACCAAGCCCAGCGCCAGAACCCCTGGACCCCGTGAATGCCACAACACCAGAATCCACAACGATGCCAGCACCCTCCACGCACTCAACGCCGGCCGAAACCACATCTGCTTCCAGGACTCTCCGAAACGGACCCACGGACCCTTCTCCTGCCAGACCTGCAGCTTCACCTGCGACGGAACCACCAAACCTCCAAGGACTGGACCCAACCACCTCTGCTGCATACTCTTTAACACCCGCTCTTCACGCAAACACGCCGTCGAGCTCTGGGATCTGCTCGACACCTCCGCCCCAGACGTGGCCTTCCTGACCGAGACCTGGTGGAATGACTCCTCTTTGCCCGACATCGCCATAGCCATCCCGGACGGCAATAAGATCACCCGCAGGGATCGCTCCAACTGAATCGTATGAGGAATAGCCATCATCCACCCTCAAGGTCGCCACCCACGCATACCTCATCCTTAACACCGCCGAACACCTGCACTTCCGAATCCACACCGACCCCAACACCACCCTCAGAGGAACATTCATCTACAGACCCCCCAGGCCCCGGGCTCAGTTCAGCGACTCCATTGCCGACCTCGCCAGCAACCACGCACTCGCCTCCATGGACTATATCCTCCTCAGGGACCTGAACTTCGACTTCGAGTACAACAACGACACCAACTCCGCCACCCTGATTGACAACCTGGCCAACCTGGGCCTCAGACAACTCATCACCGCACCCACCCACGCTGCCGGCCACACGCTGGATCCCGTCTTCTCCACAGGCTCCCACGTCACCTTCGATCACACCACCGAACTCCACTGGACCGACTACTTCTGCATCCATTTCACCTTCAAGAAACCAACCACACACCACTGCACCCAACAGCTGCCCCACCGCTGCTGGAGAAAAGTCACTGAAGACCAGCTGATCACCTCCCTGGCCAAGAACCCACCCACCAACCCACCAAACCAGACCCCGCAGCCCGAAACCTCAGACAGTGGATCGACGACTGCCCCAACACCTTCGCCCTACTCAAGAAATCCTCCAACAGCCACGCCAACAAGAGAGCCACCTGGTTCACCGACGAGCTTCAGACCTCTAAACGCGCATGCCGGAAACTGGAGACATGGCTCCACGAACGCACACCGGATAACCGCGCAGCCCACAAGGAAGCCACCTGCAGACACCACCACCTCATCAGATTAGCCAAGAGATCCTCCTTCAAAGACCGCTTGGATAACAACGCATACAACAGCAAAGAGCTCTTCAGGATTGTAAAGGAACTCTCCAACCCCAGCGCCAACGACATCCTGCCCTCACAAGAACTGTGCGACTCACTAGCCATCTTCTTCCACCGCAAGATCACTGACATCCACGACAGCTTCAACACCACGACTGCCCGGACTACCCCAGACTCCACCTCCCCTGGGAACAACACCAACCGTCTGACCTCCTGGTCCAACGTCAACGACGACGAGACACGCAAGGTCATGAACTCCATTCACTCCGGATCTCCATCTGACCCGCGCCCACACCACGTATTCAACAAAGCAGATGCAGCCATTGCACCCCAACTGCGGAGGTCATCAACATCCCCTACGAAACAGCGACATTCCCGGAAAGCTGGAAGCACGCCGAAATCAACGCCCTCTTAAAGAAGCCCAAAGCGGACCCCAAGGACTTTAAGAACTTCCGGCCCATCTCCCTGTTCCCGTTCCCGGCAAAGGTCATCAAGAAAATCGTCAACGTGCAACTGGCCCGCCACCTCGAAGAGAACAACATCGTGGACCTGTCCCAGCCTGAATTTAGACAAAACCACAGCACCGAGACAGCCCACATCGCCGCCACAGACGACATCAGGCGCCAACTAGACAACGGCGAAACATCAGCCCTCATCCTCCTGGACCTGTCAGCCACCTTCGACACGGTCTGCAATCGCCCTCTAAAGACACGCCTCCTAGAAGGAGGAATCCAAGAGAAGGCTCTTGACTGGACCACGTCCTTCCTCTCCGGCAGAACCCAGAGCGTCCGCCTCCCACCCTTCCGATACGAAGCCACCGACATCATCTGCGGCGTCCCCCAGGGCTCATCCCTCAGCCCAACGCTGGTCAATGTCTACATGGCCCCCCTCGCACAAGTGGCCCGCCATCACAACCTCAACATCATCTCCTACGCTGACGACACCCAGCTCATCCTCTCCCTCACCAAGGACCCACACACCACCAAAACCAACATCCATGAGGGAATGAAGGCGGTCGCCGATTGGATGAGGAGCAGCCGTCTGAAGCTGAACTCGGACAAGACTGAGGTCCTCATCCTTGGACCCACCCCCTCAGCCTGTGATGACTCCTGGTGGCAAACCACACTGGTAACAGCACCAACACCCACCGACCATGCACGCAATCTAGATTTTATCCTTGACTCCTCCCTCTCCATGTCTAAGCAGGTCAACGCTGTCTCCTCCTCCTGCTACAACACCCTCCGCATGCTCCGCAGGATCTACAAGTGGATCCCGACTGAAACAAGAAGAACGGTAACACAGGCCCTCGTCAGCAGCAGACTGGACTAGGGCAACACACTCTACGCAGGAATCCCAGCCAAACACCTACGACGACTACAACGCATCCAAAATGTCTCCGCCCGACTGATTGTCAACGTCCCCCGCCGCAGTCACATCACCCCCCACCTGAGAGACCTACACTGGCTCCCCGTTGACAAGAGGATCACTTTCAAGCTCCTCAACCACGCACACAAAGCACTCCACAACGCCGGACCAGCCTACCTGAACAGCAGACTCAGCTTCCACACCCCCACCCGCCAGCTCCGCCAGCCTCGCCCATTGCCACTGTCCCCCACATCCAAAGAACGCCCTCCGGCGTCAGATCCTTCTCCTACCTCGCCCCCAAGACCTGGAACACCCTCCCTACCCACATACAGCATACCCAAGACCTACTTGCCTTCAGAAGACACCTCAAGACCTGGCTCTTCAAGCAGTAGCAGCACCCCCCCTCCCCTCAGCGCCATGGGACCCTCACAGGTAAGTAACGCGCTTTACAAGTACTCTGATTGATTGATCTCACACGGTGTCCTTACTTAGCCTAATGTTGAAGCGAGGGGTTGGGGACTCCTGCCTCCAGCATTTGGTGGCGGCGGTAAGCGATAAGGACCCCCACTTCCAACAAGAAGTATGTACAAAAGTATATAAAAGAGGTCTTGAATGCTCAACCTAATTATTTTAGTGGCCTATGGGTGGCAAAGTAGGCTGGCTACGAGGGTTACCTTGGGCAATAATTCTTTCACAGTGAAATGTTCGGAGATTTTCTTGTGTGAATGTCAGTAGTGAATACATTTCCATGGTGGAGATGGGAAGGAAAATTCTCAAAAAATGATGAGTGTCTCAGAAAACAACTTTCTCCATGTGGAATGCCACGTAAAGAAAATAAATTGTGTCACGCTTAAGAGAGGGACTTTTCGCCTACCATCGTACTCTAAGTATAATTATACAAGCAGAAGCTATTGGCATGTAAAAATAGGAATTCAGAAAAAATTTCCAGGAGTAGTCGTGCAAAGATGTGACCATTGCAGGTTTCCAGATGTGTTCTTGGAAATCTTTGGTAATTCTTAAAATTCAAGCATTCTCATCCATGCGTAAAAAAAAAAACATACAGTAAGAGAGAGAGTGTGTGATTTGGGTTGGCCCCATAGAGCAACTGGCTTTTGTGTGCTTTCCATGGTTTGCCATTTTTTGGATGGTCTGTACATCATGGCCATTACTTTTTCCATTTTCATTAGGTTTTGGTGATGGGGGTTCAAGCAGTCATTTTGTCAATCAACATATTAACATGACTTATAACTGACACTATGGGCCCTATTATGATGTTGGCCGGAAAGCCTCCGACCAGGAACCCATTCTCCATGCGGACTCCGGTTGGTGGTTCAAAGGGTCACCCACGGTGCCCCCTTGTTCCCTGCCCCATGTGTCATGGGGTGCAGGGATTACCAGAAACTCCCATTTCTCTATGGGAGCTTGTGCTGCTGTCAGTTTACGGCTGTGGCACAAGCTCCCATAGAGAATTGGAGTATGCGTCTGCACCATGTGCGATCGCATTGCAATAGTGGTGTCGGGACCAGCGACCAGAGGTCGGTCGGTCTAGAGGCCAGAACGGTGTCAGACAGACGTGGGTCCACGCGACATCGTAATGAGGCTCCTTGTGTGTATAATTTTGTGTATTTCCCTTTCTGACATGGAAACATATTAATTGCTGATTTCTGTATTTTTTGGTTCTGAAAGTTTGTACAGTTTGAATGCTTTATCCTGTTGTAAAGAAACTGAGTTATACTTTGATTACACCCTTACATGTTCGCTTATTTCCTCGAGCTGTCCTGATAAAGTGTTGAACCTGTTCACAAAGTATAGCAAGCATTTGCAATGCAATCGGACTCGCATTACTGATAGTTTGAGTTATAGGCATTGCAAATAACAATGCAATGCTAATAGCTCATAATTTCAGTAATGCAAGACCTAGTTCATTGCAAATGCTTGCATAGTGAGCCAGGAACCAGCATCGTATGTCACAGTGAAGTACCGCAAGCTGCTCCTAGAGGTCCTTAGTGAGCAAGGCACCAGCAATGCATGTCTCAGTGCAGAACAGCAAGCTGCTCCTAGAAGTGCCTAGTGAGCAAGGCCCCAGCACTGCTTGTCTCGGTCCAGTACCGCAAGCTGCCCCTAGAGGTCCCTAGTGAGCAAGGAACCAGCATTGCATGTCTACAAAGTGGGAGTTATTGGCATTATAAATGGCAATGTTGTTTTACCTATCCATGTTGCAGGGTGCAGTACCATGTGGCCACATGTACCAGGGGGTATCCTCATTGGAGGTTACAAGAATAGACAAGGCGGTATTAACAAGGAACAACTAAGCCATGTTAACCAATGAAAAGCCACCATTTACAAAGGACAGGCACAGAGGCCGAAAAAAAAGATGGGCGGAAAGTGGGCGGAGTTCAATGTCCATTTCCTGAATACAGCATGTCTCGAAGAGACCTAAAAGCGTCCCTACATGGGTTTTTTAAAATGATGCATTGAAAATACTGTTTTTTTTGTCTAAATTGTCTATTAAGCAATACTTCTCTATTAATTCCTTTGACAGTTACTAGTTACAATGAAAACAATATAATCTGTCTCCTTTTTAAAGCACTCTACTTTGAGGTTTAAGCAATGAGACATTACTCCCAGCTTCTATGTTGTTGTGGCCGGAGATGTTAGAGAAAATCTGCGAGACACAGCATAATTTCCTTTCCGTAAAAAAAGTCACAAACCCCATCCATGCAATGAATTATCCAGGTGCTTGTAAAAATATTTATCAATTGCAGCTTAGGCAAGAATGAAAACTTGTGAGAAATTGCAAAACCCAAACCTCCTAAATGTGTGCTATTTAGGTCCTTCGAAAAATGTCATGTCTTCTTACTATTAGCCACCGCTGTTTTTTCATCTTCTTTAAACTAAGGATTATGGAAGATGCCACATCACCTGTACAATTGCAAGCCATATTTCTATAATCTAATTTTGTCGAAAAATACTCCTTCAGGCACTGAATGTACCCTCCTCTTCCAACAAGAAAGTTGTACAGCAAACTGTCACTAAACTGCAGAAATAAGGCTGAGACGAGCTTGAAGATCACCTGCTATTTTGCTCGAAAAAGTTGATGTTTCAATGATACCTCTTGAAACATCAAGTCTGAGCTACAGCGGTTAGCACGGAGCGAGGGATAGCCATGCATCACACATGTTATCTTACCCTGATGGCGCCACTTGGGTTGAAATTGACAAGGAATTCAATGAAACCAGCAAATGGAACTGCTCGAGCCCAGAGTCAATTTCAACTGCTGTTTCATCTGAAATTGACTCGAGCTTCAGTGGTTCTATTTGTCAGTTGTGAAATGAAATTGACGTCAATTTCACTGTAGGTGATGGCAGCTGACAGTACTGGAAACCTTCTCTTTACCACCAGACCTGATATAGCGTGGGTAGCAAAACTGCGAGAGATAGAGGTACCCTGCCCGAGTGTGCACGCGCATGGACCTTGCAAGGCAGCATCGCTCAGCTATGTTGCAGACAGGCTGCCTTCCTCATACCCACACACTCACAGATATCTCTAAAGACCAGTGGTCGCAGTGGGAAAAAAAAGTAGGGGAAATGTGGGTGGAGAATCAGGGGGCGGGAATAACCGAAGATTGAATCAGTGGGTGGAGTCAGGGGTATGGCTAGAAATAGCAAAACATACCAATTTTTAGTACGTTTAGCATTTCACTGACCAGTTACAGCTTATAACGTTATTTAATTAAAACAATGGATAAACATGTTTATTTGAGATTTAATTCAGGAAAAAGCAAACACTCATAGGGAATACAGGTTTATGTAAAGCATGTGAAATGTAAGCAGGAACAACATGTTACCTTAATGCATTTAATCTCATTTTTCAGAAATCCATGATTATTTTTTGTCTTGAAGGGACTCTTCAGGAGAATCTAGACTCACGGAAACCCACAAAGGCTCTTTCTTATTCATGTCAGCCAGCTAGCTGCTCAATCATAATATAGCAAAAAGAACTGGTAGACAGAATGCAGAACAATGTCATACATTCACCCCAGTACAGAGATCTGGGCCTAAATCTATTGTTTCGTTGCTCACCATGCCATTCCAGTTTGGAGCCAGCCATATGCAAATCAGTCTTGATCCTGCACCCAATGAGAACAGTCCAGCCTGAACTGCCAGGCCTGGTCCTCCCTGGAATGGAAACAAGCATCCTAGACCGGTTTCGGGCTTTCAGTCCTCAGCAGCCAGGATAGCTTGATTCCAGTGGCATGGAGAGCAGGGGACTCATGTCTAAGCATACCTGTCACACTCGGGGTGACAAATGCAAAAAGAATAATTGATGGACAGAATGGAGAACAATGTCATACATTCACACCAGTACAGAGATCTAGGCCTAAATCCATTGTTTTTTTGCTCACCATGCCATTCCAGTTTGGACCCAGCCATATGCAAATCAGTCTTGATCCTGCGCCCAATGTGAACAGTCCAGCCCAAACTGCCAGGCCATATGTATTCAAGTGTCCTTTCATTCAGGAAGTGAACACAAAGCAGTACCCACAGAACTATGCACATAACACATTGCTCTTTGATATGCATGGTACATTTTCTTTGCAGCAGGCATATTACCCCTCTGCGCTACCTTAGATGAGTAAAACAGCCACTAGACAAAACATGCTCCCATCTCTCTTCAGCAGGTACATTGATCACCAATGTTATCTTGGCACTTGTATTGTTAACCGAAACTTGCTGAATATACAAAGAACTTTGCAGTATTTTTAAAACTCCTGCACTTGTACAAAACCGGTCCCCCCAAACTAAACTGGCCCCCTACCCTTCCAGTCGCACAGGGAAACGCCTGCTCCTGCCCTTTCCCTGCTCCTGTCCAATCAGTACTCCTGCTCATGCTCGATCAACACTCCTGCTTCGTCAATTCCCCTGTCCCCTCCCTTCTTCTGGCCAGTCACTTCTCCTGGCCCGTCACTTCTCCTGCCCTGTTCACTGCTCCTGTCCCATTCACTGCTCCTGCCCCATTCACTGCTCCTGCCCCATTCACTGCTCCTGCCCTATTCACTAGTCCTGCTCCATTCACTGCTCCTGCCCAGTTCACTGCTCCTGTCCGTTCACTGCTCCTGCCAGGTTACCACTCCTGCTCATGCCTAATCACCGCTCCTGCCCCATTACTTCTACTGCTTCGTCACTTCTCCTGCCCGTCACCCCTCCTGCCCCGTCACCTCTCCTGTCCATCACGTCTCTTGCCCATCACATCACCTGCCTGTCATGTCACCTGCCCGTCACTTCTTGTGCCCTGTTGCCTCTCCATCCACGTCACCTCTCCTGCCCTGTCGCCTCTCCTGCCCCATAACTTCTCCTGCCCGTCACTGCTCCTGCCCCGTTCACTGCTCCTGACTCGTTCACTTTTCCTGCCCCATTCACTGCTTCTGCCCTGTTCACTGCTCCTGCCCCGTTCACCGCTCCTGTCCTTTCACTGCTCCCGCCCTGTTACCGCTCTAGCTCATGCCCTGTCACCTCTCCTGCCTCATCACCTTTCCTGCCTGTCACCTCCCCTGCTCCTTCACCTCTCCTGCCTCATCACCTCTCCTGCCCCGTCACTTCTCCTGCCCCGTCACTTCCCCTGCCCATCACTTCTCCTGCCCGGTCACCTCTCCTGCCCAGTTACCTCTCCTGCCCGGTCACCTCTCCTTTCATGTTGCCTCTGCTGCCCCGTCACTGCTCCTGGCCCGTCACTTTCCCTGCCTAGTCACATTTCCTACCCCATCACTTTTCCTGCCCCGTCACCGCTCCTGCCCGTTCACTGCTCCTGTCCGGTCAGCACTCCTGCCTGATCACTGCTACAGCCACATCACTTCTCCTGTCCCATCACTTCGGCTGCCCCGTTCACTGCTCTTATCCGTTCACTGCCCCTATCCATTCACTGCTCCTGCCGGTTACCGCTCCTGCCCATGCCTAATCACCGCAACTGCCGGTTCACTTCTCCTGCCCCATCACTTCTCCTGTCCCGTCACCTCTTCTTTCCTGTCACCTCTCCTGTCCCGTCACTGCTCCTGACATGTCAACTCTCCTGCCCCGTCACTTCTCCTATCTGTTACTCAGTGCCTTGAGACCCTCTCGGGTGAGTAGCGCACTATAAAAATGTTATGATTGATTCTCCTGCCCGTCACTTCTCCTGCCTGTCACTTCTACATCCCTGTCACTTCTCCTGCTTGTTACTTCTGCCTGATCACCTCTCATGCCCTAGTACCTCTCTTTTCTTGTCGTCTCTTCTGTCCAGTCACTGCTCCTGCCCAGTTCACTCTGTGTACAACATTGACAAATTACACAAGGTGTCAGAATTCCCCACAGTACTCTTTTTGGGGAAAGTTCCTCTGTAATCACCAACTCCGATCTCACTTGCACTCGATATGCTAAAGGCACAGGTTGGGCCTTTGTTATTCAAAAGGAGATAATCTACCTCAATTGGAATGACAATGGGCCTGCCCTCCGTCTGTGCAAGCTCAGGGAGGGGCTGCTTCAGCCTCTGGAGTTCAACAGAGAACTGCGAGCAGCCCCTGGAAGCTGAATGAAAAAGTTATCGCTTGCCGTCCCGGGACGATATTTTGAAAGAAAGAAGTAGGGGAACGGACCGAAATAATTTTTGGAAGTAGGGGCACACCCAGCCCTTCTGTCCCCGCCCACTTCTACCACTGCTAAAGACGGATAAGAAGAAAGTTCTCGATTTGAGCCCATTCCATTTTTCCTCTCTAACAGCAACATCAAATCCCAGAAAGTTAAAGTAAATTTAGTCGCACCGCTAGGTTAATGGCTTTTTCAGTGGTGAATCGGATTTAGTTTAGTGCTTTTCAATAAAACATTACATGCATTTACTCCAACTTCTATGTGGCAGTTTACATTATAGGTGTGATCTTTAATGGGAGAATGTGTTTGAATTTATTAAAATAATTGTCTGTATTAACTGATAAACTACAGGCTATTAGTTATTCTCAAGTTGCAGGGATATTACTTTGAATGGACATCTTGCAATTCTTTAAATGAGGTAGGACAATGGTAAGGGTTAAGACAAACGTGTGTGAATTAGAGTTGGCGGTGCTCAAAGGTAGGAACCGTCGGGCATATTATCGCCGTTTTAACGGCAGGAAACTGCTACTAAAACTGCGATAATGGGCTTGCTAATATGCGTTATAGAATTCCAATAGAAGCCCAGGTTAAACGTGCAGGACATCTAACCTGGGCTTCTATTGGAATTCTATAACGCATATCAGCAAGCCCATTATCGCCGTTTTAAACAGTGATAATTATAACAAGGTTCTTGTCTTGCTAATATGCCCCCATGTGTGTGTCAATAGTGCACTGCCTATGTATATTTCCCACAAGGGTGGGAGAGGAATGTTATGAATGTAAACATTGCTTCTTTAAAGTCCAGCCCTCTCGAACTATCACATCTGAGTGCTCGCCATTATTCAGGCGTCATGGCCATTCAAGGTGACATTTTCTAAGAGCACACTGAATACAGGAAGCAATGTTCCTCCTTGTTTTCGTTTTCTGCGTTGTTGTGCATTTGAGGGAATATGGCATACATGTCAGGATCATCAGACTGAAAACCAAGATTGGGTCACTAATAGGGATTAAACTTTGTGAGTGCACAATGCATTTGCGAGATACTGTAGTCTAAATTAGGGGGTTGAATACTACATAGAAAATTATAGTCCATGATGTCGCCATTGTTGTCAGTAGTTGTGACCCACTAAAATGTGCTGCCATTACAGGTATGGTGGCCTACTGTGCTCTGCAGACCACCATGTCAGTGATTGCTTTTAAATAAAGCAGTTTTTTTTTTAAATGCAGATCGTTTCCTTAATGGAAAATGGGATGGGTTTTAAAAGAAAAAAAAGGAAACTTTAAAGTTTCCTTTTTTAAGGGTAGACAGTGATCCCTTTCACTATAGATTACAGAGGAAATAGTTTTGAGTTACTGCCCTGTTAAGAAATTTGACTAGAAGAGCTGTTCGAGATCAGTTATGGAAGCATGCATATGAAAAGAGTCTTGAGTTATGACCAACCATGCCATGCAACACTCTCTATGGGTTGTTTGGCTCTCTCTTGATGAGAGTATGTGCCCCTTAGATTTTGCATTTCATGCATATTTCTTGTTTTCCCACTCTTTTCTGCCCTTCAAGTTTCCAGTTAGTTTCCTTCAGTAGTGTTCCTTACTTTCTTCTGTATTGGTCCTTGTTTTGAGATGGTTTCCATCTAGTTGATGAGTTTACCAGTATATCTTGGATTGCAGGAGGGGTTCAGGTACTCACAACACTATTTTATAGGCTCTCCCCTCGCGAACACTGGCAAACAGTCTTTTGTTATGGTTCATGTTCTCTGACTTTACCATATCAGACTACCCAACGTTATTATCTTGTAATAAGCTCCCTGAAGCCCTGGATGGAACCCATTACCTGAGACTCACAGAGACAAGAAAGTCCGCTACCATTGCCATACCATAACTGTCACCGGAAGGAGTGTGCTTTCTTCTTTCTTCCCTGAAAATCTGTTAGGCAATAGTGAGCATCCATAAACTCTGCCAAGCCTCCTACATGTGCAGCTGCTAAACTGTCTTTTTTCAAACTCACTTGCAACAGCAATGATGTGTAGCTAGCAACCAAGTTCAAAGCATCCAACCTGACTGGACTGAGCATAGCATCACAAATGGAACTTGTGAGAGTATCACAATTACTTCTTAGAGATTGAAGGAGGTTACAGGACTTGGGGCTAAAGCACATGTTGCTGTTTCCAGCGAAAATGAAAATACTGGGTGGTGGGATATCTCACTTCTTCACTGACGCTAATGCATCAAATCATTGGATGGACTAACACGCCACCACACTGGGTGACCGGAGAGAACATTACAGAGTGTAACAGTGGGCATTGTGCAGGAGAAAGAATCACTGCAAGAACTTAGGAAACCCTCAATGGCTCAGATGAAAGCTACTTGGGCAACAGCATTGGGGAGTATAAGGAAAATGAACCAAGAAACATTGAATGGTGCAAAGATTGATACAGTGGTCACCACAGATGGTAACAACTCCGGGAAGAAGTTATCATAATACAGCATTTAATGACGGGGCAAAGGTGGCTTAGATGATGGTAAAAGACATGGCTTTGCATTAGGGTTTGGGGGGATTATTATTGGATCTATATGAAACTTATATGAATTTAGAAGTCCACTAAGGGGTCTCACTAAGCCAGCCCCTGGGGAAAAGGACAAAGTGTCTTACCACCCATTATCTATTTGCAACACCAGTAAGAAAAAGTTGAGTAGGATACTGGCGACACCAGTACTTAAGCTCTTACGGATCTTAGTGCACCCTGAACAATCACGATTAGTGCCCAAAAGAAACGTGTCTGAGACAGTGGTACCGTATTCTGAAAGGACTTTGGAAGTCGACTGTGACAAGAAGCACTCACAAACTTGTAAAGTCCAATGGGCATATTATCAGGAATGGCGTTAAAATTATCGCCGGTTAAGTGGCAGAAAACTGCAGCTAAAGCGGCGATAATGGGCTTGATAATATGCCCTTTGAGAATTCCAATAGAAGTCCATGTTCTGGTGTGAACATGGGCTTTTTTTTTTAAATCTCCAGGGCATATTATCCAGTCCATTATCGCTGCTTTAGCAGCGGTTTTCTGCAGCCAAACCGGTGATAATTTTAACGCTGTCCTTGATAATATGCTCCTAAGTGTTTACGCACATCCATCTCCAGCCAGTACCTACACTACCTCCAATTACAAATCTCTTATTCAACTGTCCCCAGGTGGAATCCTAGGTACCTCAGGTACCACCAGATTATATCACAAGATTAGAGAGGCACTATGCTGACAAAATACAGGCCATAACACATCTTCCCTCATAAACATAGCAACATATAAAGCTTATATAATATGTACGTAGCTACTCAAAGAATTAATAAAGGATAATGGGTAAGTGAGGAGAAAGAATAAAGGGGTCAGGATACATAGGGCTGAATGTAAACTCAGTAACATTATTAATAGTATCAACAATTAAGCAAGGAAAGGGAAAAACATGGAATAATTTTAAAACACGAAGTAAAAAAACCATAGCCAGTAAATGATGGCGATCTCAAGGATTGCAAAGGCCATAACATACATTCAAAATAACAATGTAGGAACTCATTTGTTGCCTTGTCCCTGAAATTCACTGGGCATCTCCTGATCCTCACACTTCTCCTGAATCCTTTGTCTTCCCCACACATACTCCCCAGCTCCTGCCGTGTTAACAAGACCTGGTCTGGAGAATTCGGGTTTAAAGTAATCCCTTAATCCCTCTGATGCCGCCAGCCTAAAAGATTATCTCCACATTTGGCTACATAAACCTTTCACACTGTTTCACAACCCTTGAATCTTATTGAAAATAGAGTAACCAAACAAATCAATTTTCTACCCACCATATCATACAGGATTAATATCTGGTGGCAAAAGTTTGATGTTATTCGTGCCACAGATTTCTTCCCAATTCTTATCCCAAATCAACCTGAAAGGAGACCCTGAATTAGCACGGACTGGAATAATTTTCCAACTAATCTCAACATCACACTTAGGCATGGTCAGGCCCCCCTCATCAATTGCTCCGACTTGTTGAACACCTTCACCAGAGCAACTGATATGCAGTACTGATTTACCAATGGTTCATCTACAGAGTTCACTTTTGGACTTCTACAAACCCTTGCAAAATTGCCCCACCTGCCACAATTTCAGCAGGTGGCATTGTGAGCAAAACACTTAGGATTATTGGCCAAATGGCTTAAACTGCCACATTTATAGCATTTAACCTTAGAGACTTTTGTGTATCTTCAATTATTTTTAGATGTCCATCCACCTTTCGTACCATTTCCAACTCTTCATTTGTGTCCGACATAGAGATTCTGGCCAAACTGGAATTCGATCATGTATCCCTCATTTCCTTAACCCAGGATGCTGCATGTTATATGCTCTCAACAATGGTTACTACATCCTGTAAAGTTGGGTTTCTTGACAGTAATTTTTCCTGCACTCTTGGATTATTAGTGCAGCACAGCAATTGGCCTCTTATAAGGGACTCAGTTAGTTCAGCAAACTCACATGTTTGTGCAAGAGTCCTAGGAGAATCAATACAATTCCCAACTTTCTCATCCTTAACTTGGGTTCTCATAAAGAATTTGTGCCTCTCCATAACAACAATTATACGGGCTCCGAAATGCTTCTTAAGCATCATCACCAACATCTCATGTATATCTCTTTGTTCTCCCTCAGCATTACCAATCGTAATTAGGTCAAGACTGTCATAAATGTTCCTAGAAGTAGAATGTCCTGCTTCGTGGCAGGGGAGAACCTATAGCAACTAGATAGGACTTAAACAGACATATCCATTTTTATCAAGGTGATAGAGGTTCCCCAAGCTCAAAGAGGAACTGTTGCAGCTGCGACATGCCGAGAGGTGAAACAATCCTGTAGAGCAATGTAAAATAACAATCTACCAAAATAAGTTAACACATTAAATTAATATAAAAAGATACCACAAAAAACTACATTAAAAACATTGTCCTTCTGTGCTTGAAACATGTTGGCTGTGACACTGGCTGAATAAAGGATAAAAACGAAATAGAAACACACAAAGCAACTACTTGTATGCAGTAGGCAGTTTTCTCCATAATGCAAAAGAAATGGCGACTACACCATCAACTTGGTCTACTTGCTCTTTAAAAACAAATCTTTCATTTGAGCATTTCCCACTTCAGATTAACTGTATATTGACTAGAGTAGGGTTATCATTTAATGTTAATGATTTAAATGTATCCATTGCCATTGTACCTCTGATATTGTGTTTTGCAGTGTGTTTTGTGTTGAGAAGAAACTAACAAATAAGTAACAGCCTAACCCTTTCATTGCTGGGCCTCCCCCCCACTGCTTAGCATTTTTTGGGCTATTTGGGATAGTTTGCGCTTAAGCTTCCATAACTGTTTTCCACATAGGCTATCCATGCCAAAATGGTGTCCTTTTTTCGAACATCTTGGGGATTCTAGAGCTACCCATAGTTTGTGGATTCCCCTGGAGGGGACTGAGATATTGGCTATAATATAGCTAAAGTTTGGATTTTTGGGGAAAATGGGAAAAAGTACGGCAGAAGAAAGTGGCATCAATAAAAAGTTTGTGGCGCTAAAATCATCATCATCCCAGTTTTCAGGAACAGTCAGACTTGAGTCAATTTAAAAACAATTTTTATACCACAGTTTTGGCATTTTACTGGGAGATAGCCTATTTTCCTATCTTATGTGCTTTCAACCTCCTTCCAGTATGTGGTGAAAGCAGGTGTATCCCACAACTATACATTTCTTAAAACTAGACAAAATTCTGAATTCAGCATGGGGTCATTTGTATAGATTCTTCAAGGGATTCCAAAAGAAGCCAAGGGCCTGATTATGAGTTTGGCAGCCTCGCAGTGGGCCGCCTCGCCAGTTCCCCGAGCAAAGACCACCAAACATTTAGGCAGACCTCCTGCCTGATTAGGTTTTTATTCCAGATGGGCGGTCCTGCGGCAGCAATGCCTTTTCAAAGGCTCATACTCATATGTGAGCCTTAGAAAGACAGTGCAGTGCGACCGCCACAGCACCTTCCAGCATGGCATGTACTGTGAAGTCCATGCCGCACTGGAACAGGGGGTGGAGACAGACAGGGAGCACACCATGTGCCTCCCTGCATGCACCACCATGCACAGAGGCAACAGGAGGTCCTATAGAGCTCCTTTGTTTCCCCACCACCACACTTTTTATGGCAGTGAAGAAATGCGTAACATGCTTGGTAATGCCGCAGCGGCACCGCCAGCATATTGCAGGCCTGGGTCCTTTGCAAGACCGCCAGGTATCACGGATCCCTGATGGTGGCAGCAGTACTATGGCATTACAACTCTCCAACTGATTATACGGCAGTTGGACCGCCAGTGCGGTGACTGCCGCAGTGCCTCTGTGGCCTGCCAAACTCATAATGAAATAGAACAGAGGGCAACCCAATATTCCCCTTGGGACCGGGTATAATCAATCGACAGAATACAAATGCCCCACTCTTATTTCATGATTTAAATACTGTCACATTGGTGAACACAATTTGTAAGGATCTGGGAATTTCTCACAACATGATTTTATACGAAACCTTTTTTTAATCCAAAATCTTTGAAATAAATAACTAATTAGCAAGTACGGCAATTTAAACAATACTGATAATGTCTATCTGTTCAACAGTAGTGATCCAACACCTTTTGTATTTCTATACATATGGAAGATCAACCCCATACGTCAGAATTAAACAAATAACCTTTCACAATATATTTTTTATGTCTTTACAGAACATAAATATGTAACAAAAAGGTGTGAGAGCATCAACCTTCCGGTCTCTTGACAGACTAGAAGATCTACGAGACATTCTTCAGGACAATGTAGTTGCACAAACAATCTTCCCGTTGTAATCGGGATAACACAAGCCGTAAGATTCAATCTTTAAACCAGCTGTGTGTAGCACCTGGCGCTGCTTAGTGCCCTCAACCCGACATGATCATAATTAGGCTCTAAATATTTAAATGAAAAAATATTGAAAATTAATAGGAAAAACTGTCCATTTGTGACAATTATTTCATTTGTAACTTTTCTTCACGACTAGACCATTGTGGTTGTGGGTTTTCTGAGAACTCAAGGTACCCAGAGGCAATAACTGAGTAGCACCTTGCAATTATTTTTATTTGTATACTGGGTATAGAGCAACTCATATGGTACAATATAAAGAGTGACATTGGCACAAGATAGGGAGTTCAGAAGCAGCAGTTATTAGCACATCTCTGAACTTGTGGGTAACCACACTAGCATGTGAATTAGAGGACATTTCTCAAACTTCTTCTTTCTTACACACTGCATTACATTTGGAAGGCAAATATATAGAGAAAAACAATTGGTAATAACACTTGTTCTATGATTCTCTGTTCCTCTAAGTCTCCCAATAAAAATGGCAACTTACTTGTGTGAGTAGGGCTAATGGCAGCGACAGGAAAGGTGCCAAAGCGCAACATGGACACATCACATTTTTCCAATTAAAACTGACCCCTCTTGAGCAATGTGCCTAGCTGTAGGTTTTGGGCCCACGCTCAGTCGGCACCTATGGAAACCTAGCAAACCTGTACATTTTTCAAAACATAACACCTGGGGAAATCCATGGTGGGGTAACTCACCAGATTTTCTTACCCAGAAGCCCTTGTAAACCTCAAACTGTGACTAAATAAGCACATTTTCTTCACAGTTCTATTATGGAAAGTTATGGGACCCACAGGGCGCAGCTTATTTCCTACCACGTATCATCCCCCAAGTCTCCTAATTAAAAATGGTACCTCACTTGTGTGGGTAGGGCTAGAGTCTGCAACAGGAATGCTGCCAAAACACAACATGGACTCATCACATTTTTCCACTGAAACCTGCAACATGGCTAGAGTAGATTTTGGGCCCTAGCTCAGCTAGGGAATCCCAGCAAGCCTTCACATTTTTGAAAGCTTGGCAACTGGGGGAATACAGAGTGGGTGACTTGCATGGCTCTCAACAGATATTCTCACCCAGAAGCCCTTGCAAACCTCAAAACTTGACTAAAAAACATTTTGGTCATATTTCTGGGATGGAACGTACCTGTGTGGGTAGGGATAGTGGACGCGACACGAAAGGTGCCAAAACACAACATGGACACATAAAATGTTTCTTTTGAAAACTGGCCATTTTTTTGCAATGTGTGTAGCTGTAGATTTTGGGCCCTAGCTGAGTCGCCACCTAGGAAAACATAGCAAACCTGAAATTTGTTTTTAAACTAGACACCTGGGGAAATACAGAATTATGTGACTTGTGTGGCTTCCACAGGGTTTCATGCCCAGAAGCTCTAGCAAAACTCAATCTTTGACTAAAAAAACACATTTCCCTCACAATTCTGTGATGGAAAGTTCTGGAATCAGCAGGAATCAACAGAATTCCTTCCCTGCAGCATTCTCCCACTTATCCCAATGAAAATGCTTCCACACTTGTTTGACTGAGCCTAGTGTCTGTGACAGGAACAGATCAGACAAAAGTCAATAAGCATCTCTTTACGAGGACTCCTATTGATGTTAGTTTGAGCTGTTCCAGTCGTGGGCACTAGGCACAGCCATACAAGTGGAGCTGCATTGCTATTGGGACAAGTGGGAAAATGCTGGGTGGTAGGGCTTTTGTAGATTCCTTCTGATTCAGGGGGATTATGTCACAGAAATGCAAGACAAATTTGCAACTTTTATCATATTATGAGTTTGCAGGGCATTGTGTGTAAGACAACTTTATAGGATCCTCATGAAGTACACCACCCTGTACTCCCCAGGATAGTTTTCAGAAAGGCCTGGGTTTGGTAGGTTTTTCTGTGTGGCTGACGAACTCAGGCCAAAAAACTGCAGCTACTCCTTTTGTTGTTGTTGCCACATTCTGTCCTGGACCCTTCACTTTTGCAGGCACTAGGCCAGCCCACACAGGTAAGGCATCTTTTTTATGAGAAGATATGTGGGGACTCTGAGAGGCAGGAAGATTTAGGCTCCCAGCAGACTGCAGTACTTTGAGGGATCCCGGCGAGCCACACTTGAGTGCCCCCTTGTGCCTAGTGTACTAAATAATCGAGAGTTGGTACATTTTCCATAGAGACAATGTATACCGTGGCAGAGAAAGACAGAAAAAGCCAATATTATTGCACAGCCATCTACACCTCAAGTGTACACACATACTGGTTGGATTTGGCACGAGGGTGAGTGAAAAGATTTCACAAAAAAGAAATTCAGTGGTAATAATTAAAAGTTCAGAATGCTGATTCAATGTCTCAAAGCTTGTTAACTGTAAAGCCATGGCAATGCACCAACAACTTTACAGGCCATTCACACACCTTTCAGCCCAAACTGCCAAACCAAGTCCTCCCTGGACGAGAAACAAGCATCCTGGGACTAGTTTCGGGGCATCACCCCTCATCAGCCAGGCTAGCTTGAATCCAGTGGCAAAGTAAGCATTGGGCCCACGTCTAGGCATACCCTTCCCACTTAAGGCGACAAAAGCAAAAGGATGCTTGCTTTCCAGTTCATGGAGAACCTGGCCTGGCAGTTCGGGCTGGACTGTTACCATGAATAACAGGGTCAAGACTGATCTGCCTCTGGCTTGGTTTAAACTGGCATGGCATGAGGAGCAATAAACGATGGATTTGGGCCCAGATCTCTGTAGTGGGGTGAATGTTTGACATTGTTCAACATTCTGTCCATTAATTGTTCTTTTTGTATTTGTCATCATGGGTGGGGTGGGTGTGGGTCTTGTGCTTTCCATGCTGCTGGTTTCAAACTAGGCTGCTGATGAGAGGTGACACCCTAAAACCGGTCCTAGGTTGCTTGTTTTCCAGTTCAGGGAGAACCTGGCCTAGCAGTGTGGGCTGGACTGTTCCCATGGGGAACAGGGTCAAGACGATTTGCATATGGCTGGGTTTAAACTGGAATGGCATGGGGAGCAAAAAAACAATGGATTTAGGCCCAGATCTCTGTACTGGGGTGAATGTTTGGTATTGTTCAACATTCTGTCCATCAATTGTTATTTTTGCATTTGTCACCCCGAGTGGGACAGGTATGCCCACACGTGGGTCCTGTGCTCCCCATGCCGCTGGAGTCAAGCTAGCCTGGTTGATGAAGGGCGAAACCCCGAAACTAGTTCTAGGATGCTTTTTTCCAGTTTAGGGAGAACCTGGCCTGGCATTTCAGGCAGGACTGTTCCCATGGGGTACAGGGTCAAGACTGATTTGCAAATGGCTGGGTTTAAACTGGAAAGTCTGGGGGGGCGAAAAAAAGAAATGGATTTAGGCCCAGATCTCTGTACTGGGATGAATGTTTGGCATTGTTCAACATTCTGTCCATCAATTGTTCTTTTTGCTGGAGTGGCCAGCGGCAAAAGCTATGTTTTTTTTTAATATGGTATTCTCACCCACCACGTCTGCGCAACCTCACCTTCCCCACCATCCTTCAATAATGGCAGCTACCGCTGGCCTTCAGTTCTTTACTCTCATTGCTAGCAATAGCGAGCAGTCACAGACTTCTCTAAGGAGGTAGTGTGGGAGTGCACAATCACCCAGCAGCCCAATAACTTGTGTCCAACACAGTACTTTATCATAGAAAGGAAAAGTACTTTATTACTTGAAAATTGAATACTACACAGGAAATACTAATAGGAACAGCTAAAAGCCCTCTATTTAGAGTGATGCTCCTCAAAGCAACATAGTCTCGAGCCAGGTAGTACCAACACCAGACGAACAAAGAGGTGTGAGCTTTCTGCCTCTGCCTATTATCAGCCACTCTGAGCAATGATTAGAGGAAAGACAAAAGGTTGGCTTCATGAAAGGAGTCCTGTTCCCCCTGAACAAGGTGACTGCAGTTCTAACCTTCATCCCTACCATCTACCAAATGGCAATCCTATTGGAATACTAACTGGCAGTTCCACTTAGCAAAAAGCATAATCAAATTTCTAAAGGAGCCTTACATCTCTACTCCCCGTTTTAGTGTCTATAACCTCACCGTCATGGTATGCACAGGAACAGGTAGAGGGCAGTGGTGGCTGCCTCGGAAGAGATATGGTAGATGGATAAGAAAAATGTACTTCCCTTGTCTGCTGCACCACCTCTCCTCCATCCTTTTAGATGAAGAGCAGCAGATGGCTGGTAGCACTGGCAACACTCTGTCTCCAGTTCTCTCCCAGCCAATCACGACCCTGCATGTGCAGCATCGTGATTGGTCTGAGTGGCCAGTTTGGCTGCTCAGGCAGCACATGGAGCCTAAACATGTACTCCACTGGGCTGTGCAACAAAGCCCCGTGGAGAACATGCTAAGTGCGATTGACGATTTGGCCGTCCTAAGAGGGCTGACCAAATCGTCATGCGCACATGAAGGATTGCAAACCACTCCTCACGCTGCACTGGGGTTACAGAACCCAGCCCTGCCCGACCTGTCTCTGAGTCCTGCATAGAAAAATAAAATGATTATAACATCCGATTATTATCATCTTATATTTCATCCTCCTGTCCTGAACTGAGCATCTGGATGGGGGTGGGGCCACTGCTGAGTGACGGCAGCAGGGAGGATGGTGGGCTGTTTGTGCACTTTTCAAAGTGCACATGTCCCTTGGGCCGGCTGTCTTATGACAGTCAGACACGTGCAATTTGATAACTCTAACCCATCTGAGTTGGAGTAAGTGCAGGCCTGCAGGGCGCTGGGGAGTGCCGAGTGAAGCCGCTCCCTCCAATCAGGGCACTGCTCTCACAGCATGAGAGCAGTGCCAGGATTGGTGCCCACACTGCAGCTTCCAGTTTCTTCGAAGAGGTCCAGAGAGGAGGACGTCGACGTTGGTTCAGGTAAATTTTGTAGGTAAAGTTGTATTTTAGCATCCATCCAGATGTCAGGAGACCTTTCAGCCTTGCTTGCATGTGGGCCCATTGCACCCATGCCACACTATCAGCTGTACAAGTACTTTGGGGTGGGCGATTTCTTTGTTTTGTCTTATGAAGTGTGCCACAATGTACTTGGTTCGCAGTTTTTCACAGTTGCAAACGTTGCACAGAATTTTGCTAGTTGTGGTTATGAAAGTTGCAGGAGCATTATGAAATTCAGTCAAATTTTGCCCCACGGCTCAAAATCTGGAAACAGTGGCAAAGTTGTTCTGCAAGCGAAATTGCTTCTTTTGCATTTCTGCAAAGTGTTTCCACTGGCTGTAAAAGTGCCATGCTTTCCCCTCAAGCTCTTACCCCAGGGACTGGCAAGGGGATGCAAAGAGTATCGAACGACCTCTCATTGCAAGCACGCTACACATACCTGTTATTTGAGAGAATGGCCCAATAATGAGTTATGTATGTTTTAATCCCTTATTTCAAGAACAAAGAACTTTCTACCATTAACCCTTCTATTGTTTAAGGAACTGCAAATGTGAAGTTAGGTACTTTGGAGGTAGATAAAGAACACCATCAATAAACAGGCATACTTTAACAGCAAGTTTAATGTTAAAAATATACCTAGTACATTTTGATTACTCCCTAGTAGCAGTTTAAGAAAGAAATGTACATGCTTCACATGGCTGCTTTAAATATATTGTCACTTTCAGTCACATCGGAGATCAGTAACACCTTTGATATGTGGAAAATACATGTACCTTAAAAAAAAGGGAAAATCAAAAATGTGCTATTTTCGAGTCTCTTTGCTCATGTTACCTTGCGGTTTCTGGAAAATAGACCCTTGACCTATCAAGTAAGGATTGTTAAAAAAGGTAAGGCATCACTTCTTGTGGCCTCACTTCCTGTGTCGTCATTTGTGGTTTGCATATAATAATGAGTCCCTCCACTATTTGCTCAGCCTGAGGGCCGTCTTCAACAGAGTTTTCACGAGCTTGTCTTCACCATCCTTCAAACATGTTCAACACATAAGGGCACTTGGACGTATGAGGCTGTGACAGAGTGCACCTCACACCGCTCAAGTCACCCCATCTCGTGCTGCCAGAGCGCGCGGCTGTAAATAATGGTTAGTATGCAAACTGTTTAGTAGGCATTGAGAAAAGGCATCCATTAGTGTGAATGAAGTTCCTAAGTGGGTACTTTAGCCGCGAACGACCGGCATAGCAATGAGAACAACGCCACCGCCGAGGTCACTGTTATTAACTTACAAGACTAGGAAAGGAATGGGCCCGTAATGAAAATGTATGGCGTAGAACAGAGTGGCGGTGTCGGCCGGGCAACGCTGTGGACGTTTGCATGTAGCCGTGTTTGTTTTCCCTCTGAGCGCCGGGTTGGGGTCGGGATTGGAGGGAGGGGGGGGGGGTAATCTCATGAGCGAGGCAACTGGAAGGAGGGGTCCCCTGAGAAAGGAGCGAAACTTCTTTCATGGACATTACAAAGGAAGGCAAACCGAGCTAAAACTGCATTCTAGCTCAGGTGGAAAATATTCGAATTTAACTGATTCTTACTGTCTGGATATTTGCTCTCAGTCATTGCTGGGGCAGATTTATGTGCACAAATGGAAATAATTTAGCATGCATGGCCGCCATACCTCAGCGGTGCAGATGAAACTGCTTGACACGATGTCATCTTTTCCTAAACGCTGGTTGGTTCACTGTAAATACTACCAATGCTTACAACGTAAAGAAAAATGTGCAGGTTTGTTTTTTAAAATGTATTAGAACACTGTGCATACTAAAATGTAACATTTATAGGTTTCTAGATGTTCAATAATGATGCAAGGTGTGCGGGAAGACCTGGCACTTGTCTAGAAATCGAAACCAGTCTTAATAGAAAAAGCCACAAAGCGAATAGAGTGAAAGTGGCTAGTCTATCATGACTTTATGTCATGGCTTTAAGTGGAATGAAAAAACTAGGGGGTCTCTCAAAGGGGCGTAACTTGTGCAATTAAGGGTGTGGCTTAAAATATTCAAGGTAAAAACTGTGCTTGGCATAGTGCGCCCACCACTGGTATATTGCGGCTTTTGTCATTCCATACAGATATATAATACAGAAAGTAACATTGCACCTTCAACAAGCCAGGACTATTTGCTTTGCCAATGGTTGTTAGTTGCATAAGATAAGCAACAACTATGGCTTGGGTGCATATAATAGTGAAAATGCTTTGGTTATAAAATTATGCGACTGTGAAAGAACTATAGCGAGTCTCTTTGAAGTTACCTCAAAGACAGTGAAGGGTGGTACTGCTGCAGAGTTAAGATTTTGTTTTACCCTCAGCGCAAAAGTGGAGAGCCCAATAGAGACCCGTTTCGGCATCTGCTTTTTAGAATCGTCAGGACACGGCCCACTTAAAGTCCTGACCGGGATAACATATAACCAAGCATTAGCAAAACCAATAGGCCTTCTGTTAACTGTCATCCTTATTGCTTTGTCAATGGGGAAGCAGCCACTACCTCGTAAAGCTATTTGGCTAAAAGAAAAGCATATTTATTTGGTCTCAAAAGGACACACTGCATTAGTGACTATTGGCAGTGAAGAGAACTATGGGCCATATGTATCAAGGCTTTTGTGAATGGCAAAGGCCGAAATTCTCAGAATTTCGGCATTAGCGAATCGCAAAAGGCCTTTTTAGCATTTTTGCAATGTATCAAAAAATAGCATCATAAGGAATCGCAAAAATGTGCGATTCCTTATTTTGCTATAGCATTTAAGGAATCGCAATTTTGCGATTCCTTAACTGCTATGTAAGAAGCATTTTAAAAATGCAAAATCAGGTTTAGGAATCGCAAATTACCACCAACCTGTAGTTGGTGGTAATTTGCGATTTCTTGTAAATATGCACAATTGTGCATTTGTGAGGGTGGCATATGACGCACATACATGCCCTTAGGGCATGTATGTGCGCCATATGCGCACACATGTCATTTTCAGGGGTGCAGCAGGGTGTTCTTGAGACACCCCCTGCACCCTTGAAAATTCGCACAATTTGCGATTATCAAATTGCGATTAGCAAATTTCCCCTTCATTTCTATGGGCCTCCTGGACCATAGAAATGAATGGGAAGTATTCATTATTTGCGAATTCGCAATTTGCGAATTCGCAAATAAAGAATATTAAGGAATCGCTAAAATTCCTAGATTACCTACATACATACCGTTTTGCGAATTCTAAATAGCGATTCCTTAAGATTCGCTATTTTAAATTCGCAAAACGGAAGTATGAAACATATGGCCCTATGTTTCCTAGGCAAAAAAGTGTTACTGTGGTCCAATGGCCCTGCACTCACCGAAACATATAGAGCAATGTAAGTAACGTATATGCTCACATTATACATGAAACCAAAATAGAGAAGAAATTCTCTAAAAATACTTTACTACATGATATCACATTTTAAATATCCACATTTTATTTTGATTACTCTTAATACAGTATCTAAGAACAACACTATAAAAAGCAATCATATTTAAAAAACACTCATGGAGCGACCTTTCACTACATCAAAGATTAGTCCATCATAGATCAATTCAATATCCGCTCAAGGTTGAACGTTCGCCTTAATAGTACACTTGGCTTGTTTGATCGCTTTTTGGTGTTTTGATGGTTTTCCTACTAAATTAATAGTGAACTCCAAGGGTTTTCAAAAAATTATCACAGTATTAATTGAGAATCCAATATAAAGAAGATATCTTTCTTTGGCATACCAGTTTCAAATTTATCATCAGATAATCTGACATGGGACCATGACAATTACACAATTACCAGCAAGAATCCAAAAACAGTTATCTGACATGGAGCCGATAGGTGTTTCGCGGCTTTTTGCTGTTTCCTCAGGGCTCTCTTATGACCTAAAGTGTCAGAAAATATCCTGTTACAACCAAATCTCACTTCATTATTCAACATATTTACACCATACACCCACCAACCGTCTATTACATTATGGTGAAGCATAGATAATTCCTCATCAGATCTACAGCACATTTTAGATATATATTCCCAGACAACCCCACTGATGAGTACAGGCCTCAGCAAGGCCTGCAAGAGCAAAAGTGTTCGCCCTTCTGTGCACGAAGTCTTCAGACTACAAAAGAAATTGGCACGGAAACTGGAAATACAAAGACATAGTTTAATAAACCTTTAAAGGTGGTACTACAGCCTACACAACACTCTACAGTATTGTACAAGGTAGCACAAAGAACTCAGACATGCGGTCCCCTTTTATACACAAAGAAGGGGCTCATAAGTAGGCGGTTACAGCTCAAAGCATGATTTACAACCATATATGGACATTTCTCGAACATGATCGATACACGGGTGGAGTTATCGGTTCTTGAGACCCGCCGAGTACACATTCCAATCTTCGCTAATCAGAAACAGATGTGACTCCTACTGGGCATGCACTAGAAGCACAAGGAACTGTTTATAGCCTGTTGCTGGGCAAACTTCGGGGGTGACGATCAGTGAGGTAGGACTCGCCTCGTGGCGAGCACATGGCAATGTATAGCATACAAGATGGATGACAGAAAACAAAATGGAGTCTGGCCGTATTTCAAGTACGGGCGGGAAAACTAGAACAAAGACATGATAGTATGTCTTCAGCGAATGCTTAATACTATCGCTGTTTTATTTACAAAAGACGACCCTTTCAGCATTTGCTGAAGACATTCGGTTTCCTTGGATAATCTAAATACTCATCGTTTATGTTGATGCTCATCATATCAGCTATCTCTCTGGTTATAGTTTTCCTATGGGTAGCTTCTGCGACAGATTGTTTATTAGGCACACAAAAGGAAACACATAGAGAACATATCATTGGACTACATTGAATACATACACAACACGTGAATAATATGGCAACAATTATACATAGTCCAGTGAGAACCTTCCAACCCCATGTAGAAATCAAAGTCCAAAATCACCCAGAGAAGGTCCAAGATCCATTTTCAACATGTATATCAGCTGCAATTTTATGTAATTTGTTAATGGCTTTATACACAGAAGGAGTATGGTCAGGGATAAAGACGCAGTAGCTGCTTCCGATAATCCTACAAGCTCCGCCTCTATCCGCTAACATGACATCTAGAACCATTCCGTTCTGTAATGCAACAATCCTAGTAATTTTCAACTCTTCAGTAAGATTCCCAAGGGCTGCAGCAGTTTGATTGGTAACAGCTTCCACTACTCTCGTTAATCGTCGTATCTTTCTGCTGTTCAGAGCAGCTCCCACAAAGAAAAATAATCCTAGGTTGAAATCTATATATTGCTGCAGACTAGTATCAGTCTGGTCAACGTCATCTACAGATAAAGTTTGTTTGAATCTATTCACAGTCATTTTATTCAATAATTTCAAGTCTTTGTGATATGATGCAGGTGCCAGGAATACAGGTGGCAATAAAAACGATACATAACATACTCCAGACCATCCGGCTGGTAATCAATAATAGCCTTTGTTCCCACATACAAAATAAGTATTATGAGAGGCAAGGAAAGTACTATTATTAAGGCCATCAATGTTCAATACAACAATACAATCACTAACACCTACAGGAATATGGCCTACACTCTGTACACACAAATCTGCTTGTGCCTGGGCCACTGAGATCACAAACTTCTCTTGTCCAACAGTGTCTCTAGTGTTCGTGAAAATATAAGGCGTTGATTCATTGTCTGGTCGATACTCTTCCCACTCCCATATAGTTCCGTTGGCTTGTGGATAGCCTTCTTTATCTTGTTGACATTCTTTATTCAGTCTAAAAAGCAATCTTCCTACTGTAGGCTTTCTCGTAGCAAAAAGCAAAGTGTACCATGCTCTACAAGAGCCATTATGAGAGAAAGGAAGAGGTATGAACGGTGTTCCCCCTTTCTTTTGATGCGCGGGCATCATCCCACATATCCATCAATCTGTAGCATTTGTAGCAACGTGGGTATGATGCAACATCTGGATGAAAGTGTTATTCAAATATGACTGTCGATGTTTCAACTCTTGATATGGGAGTGTATAGAAAAAGTGCTCATCAGGGACTGGAGTGGAAACAACATATAGCTCACGAGCAGGAGCTTTATCCTCCACAAACCACGTGACTGTAGCGATAACTGCTATGATGATAATGAACCCTACAGAACCAAAAATCTTCTTCTTATCCATTCGAGCAAATGTACACAGTATCTTCCTGAAACTAAAGTGTTGTCAGAACTCTTACCCCTAGGTAGCCGTTGTTTTCTTCACCAGTGGGCCAAGACGGGTGTCACTACACTAATGCATGGCTGATCCCCCCCCTTGCCTCATCAGCTCTCCGTTTCACTGACCTAGGGACCGTTCTGACAACTTCTCAAACAATTGCAGATTCTTTTCTTGGTCGCAGGTTATATCTTCTTGATCCAGGGATTGTCTGGTCCGGGAAGAACTCCTCAGATTCGTCTGGTGCCACAGCACAGCCTTTTTCCTTAGTCAGGATATCTCGATGGTCGGTCAATACAGCAGGCTCCACCAGGTCAGGTTGTACTTTCCGGCAATGAATGGAATGAATCCAATTTTTCCGATTGGTCACCCGCACTGCCGTTCTTGTCGCGAGAAGGACCTGTTCAGGACCGCACCATCTCGGCTCCAGACTACTCGACCTCTCGAAAGACTTCACCAGAACGAAGTCACCAGGCTGGAGGTGATGGCCTTCTCCTGTGGACCGGTCAGGGAGTGCTTCTCGAACCTGTTGATGAATGGAAACCAAGCTATCAGTTAATTGTGCCAAATAGTCATTCATTCATTAAAACACAAGGTACATCATACACTGAGCTTGGTTTGCGCACCCCCCATATGTTCATGGGGCGCCCGAAAACAATCTCATAGGGCGTTAGGCCCGTCCGAGAATGCGGTACTGATCTGATAGACAATAATGCCAAAGGCAAAGCATCTGGCCAAGTCAGAGAAGTAGAAGCCTGTATTTTCGCTATCTTTAACTTCAGCGTGCCATTGTACTTTTCCACCAAACCTGCTGATTGTGGGTGGAACACTGCATGAAATTTTTGCACAATGCCTAGTCCCTTCAGGACATACTTAATAACGTCCGCCACAAAATGGGGCCCGTTGTCACTCCACAATAATTTACAAACACCGAAACGAGGAAATAATTCCTTCAACAGCACGTTAGCAGTAGTCATTGCAGTATTGTCCTTCATAGGGTATGCTTCAATCCATTTGCTGAATGCACAAACCACAACCAGGACATACTTCAGATTATTGCAGCGTTCCAGCTGAATATAATCCATTTGCAATACTTCAAAAGGTGCAGTGGGTGTTGCAAATCCTCCTGCTGGAGTTCGTGTCCCTTTTCCTGGATTGCATTTAAGGCAAATAATGCAGGTCTGTACTACTCTCTTAGCCGTGCTAGCAATTTCTGGATGCTCCCAAACTTGCGTAAGCAATTTCACAATTGCCGAAGCTCCAACATGTGCTAGTCCATGTGCCATCTGAACCATAGGTTGTACGAAGGCTGTAGGTAACTTCCACCTATCCATCTGCTTATTCCTCCAGCAGCCTTCATCGTCCAATTCTCCATCTTTGGACCATTTCTCACGTTCTTTCTCAGTAGCAGTCTTTTGCATCTCTAACACCTTTTCCCTAGCATCATGCCACGGCTCAGCTTGTGACTTCACAACATACATTGCAGTGGAGCCAGGCTGCATCGCAGTTTCACGTGCAACTCGATCTACAAAAGCATTTCCTTGTCCCACTTTATCTGTCACTTTCTTGTGTGCGCTACATTTCACTATATCTATCCTTTTAGGATAGGTCAGTGCAGTCACGAGATTTTGTACTAATTCTCCATATATTATCTGCGCTCCATGTGATATCCTTTCTTCCAGAGCTGGCCAAAATCGTGCGCTACTCCGAAAGAATAGCGGCTGTCCGTATAGACGTTCACACATAATTCTGCACTAAGCTCAAATGCTCATGTCAACGCTATCAGTTCTGCTGCTTGAGCTGATTTCTGCGGTATGCGTGCTGTCTCCACTATTGTGTGTACCGTAGTAATTGCATATGCTCCGGAGGTAGTCCCGTCTGGTAACTTTGCTTAATTAAATCTTCAAACAAGACCCATCCACCCACAGCTCTCCATCCACATCTGTAAAGGGCGTATCTTGCAAGTCAATATGACCCTTTGTCTGTTTCTCAGTCACAAAGACACAGTCATGTGTCTCTTGCGCCTCAGGCTGAGTCGCTGGGAAAGGCAACAACGTGGCTAGATCCAGTGTTGCACATCTCTTCAAAGTAATATGAGGAGCCAACAACGTTAGCTCGTATCCTGTCAGACGAGCACTAGTTAAATGCTGCGTCTGATTCAAAAGGGCATCAAGAGCATGGGGGGGCAACACTAACAACTTATGAGATAACACAATTCCTTCACTCCGGCGTATTGATATAGCTGTTGCTGCAACTGAGCGAAGACAACCAGGCAACGCTCGAGCAACAGGATCAAGCATTGCCGAGAAGTATGCACAAGGGCGCTGCTTATCGCCGTGCATCTGCACTAACACTGATAACACGCATCCATCTCTCTCATGCACATACAATGTAAAGGGCTTCGTGTAATCAGGGGTGCCTAACACTGGTGCTGAACAAAGGGCCTGACGTAATTGTTGAAAAGCATTCTCACATTCATCTGTCCAGGGAAGGGGAACTGGAGTATCTTTTGTCAAAAGGGCTATCAGTGGTTTAACTATGTATGAAAACCCTAATATCCACTGTCTACAAAAGGAGGTGAGACCCAGAAAAGCTCGAACATCTTTCTGCGTGGAGGGTGCTGGTGTGTCTAAAATGGCTTGAATACGATCTGGTGTAAGTGCACACCCCTCCTTAGACAAAAGGTGACCTAAGTAGGTTACCTTTGGTATACAATATTGCAGTTTCTTTTTCGATACTTTGTGATTGTGCAATGCCAAAAAGGTAAGCAAAGACAACGTACACTCCTCACATTGTGCAGGGGTGTCGGCTGCCAACAAGATGTCATCGACATATTGTATAAGCGCCACACCTTCGGGTAAAACAAAAGAATCCAATTGTCTTTTTAACTCTTGACTATAAATGCTGGGACTCTCAGTATAGCCTTGGGGAACTCTACACAATCTGTACGATCTATTATTCAAAGTGAATCCGAAAAGATATCGGCTGTCAGGATGAATAGGGATCGAAAAGAAAGCGTTCTTCAAGTCTATAACTGAGAACGTTGTTGCAGTTGGCGGGACCAGAGTAAGAAGTGTCGTAATATCAGAAACCACTGGGTATTGAGGTATCACTATCTTGTTAACCTCCCTCAAATCGATAATAAATCGATAGATCCTAGTGTCAGTGTCTTTCTTCAAAATCTGTAGTATAGGACTGTTGCACACATTGTATGGAACTTCTTCAACAACCCCTACTTCAATCAGATCCTGCACTATCTGTATAAGCACCTCTTCCCCCTCCTGTGAGATTCGATACTGAGGCAGGCGTGGTAACACAGCTCCCTCCTTTACACTAATGTGCACCGGAGTAATAATCATCTGTTCCAGATCAGTATCCAAAGTGGCCCACAAAGTATTAGGCAAAGAGGCCAGTGCAGCATCTTCCTTAATCATACACACCCTCTCCATTGTCGGATAGTTGTCATTCAAAATAACACGTACTCCCTCAGGGGAGCATCGTATCGTAGCCCGAAAATGCTTGAGCATATCCAGGCCCACAATGTTATCAGGCGTGTTTGGGGAAAGCAAAAATGAACATGGTGCAGCAAACTGATCTACATAAAGTGCAAGAGGTTGTGATAGTGGGCTAACAGAAGGCGTTCCATCGAACCCTATTGACGTAATTGTTAAGCCATAATCAAAAACAAAAGAGGGACCCTGAACCGGAACCGAGGGAAAGGATACGGGAGGGGAACAACCCACCAGGGAAGTCAAAGTTAAGTAACAACATGAAAGGGAGGTGCCCAACAGTCAGGCGGACCAATAGGTTCTAATGTTACCAATTGCCCACAGAGAAGCTGATAATCTTTTAGATTATTTTATTGACATTTTTACTTATAAACATTTTTTTCTTTAAATATATAAACATTATTTAATTGAATCACATAGTATACATAATTCTTGTAGCGTAAGCCCAGAACTCAAAAGGACATTAAAAACAATTCTGTAGATTCATTCATCCAGACAGGCAATCGCATTCATACTCCTCCAACAAAACATACATCTAATTACAAACCACTTAAGCAAAAAACACACAGACTCTCATCAGTCCGACAGAAAAAAGCGCCGACGCGCGTTTCGGAAATGCCACAGTAGGGAACTCCTTCATCAGGGTGCCAGTCATTTATTATACAGTGGCCGTCCAGGTCCTTTAAGAATTTAAGAGTGCATAGAAGTATCCCAATTTCAAAGCTTTCTGGGCAAACAGCATCCTAGTTCAGCATATCGATACCAGGGGACTCAGCCGAGTCCAATCAGAAGCTCACAGTGAGAAAGGTCATTAGCAAACAACGGCAAAACTCTGCAGTTAGATGGACAGAATCGAAGGAAGACAGAAAAGCCACGCGATCCCAGTCCAGGTGGATCGAATTCTTTAATTTCACGGATTTCGATTAAGGGTGTCGCATGCGGGTAAATGCTTCAATTCTTTAACATAGCGCACCAACGCGTAGGCTTATTTAAAAGAAATTCCTAAAATGTCCAGATGGTTTGAGGTATGTATGGCGTGAATAGAGCTGCTTCAAAGCCTTTTTCTAGTAAATGCGACGTGCAGTCATCTTTTTAAACTATCTTGCTGTGCAATAATGCGAGGATCGAACACTCAGCCATACATCAAAGGGTTCTGCAGCGGAATAGTAATTGTTAAGCCAGACAGGGGAGCCCTCGGAACCAATTTTTTAGACAAAGCGCTACGAGTAGCTCCTGTATAAACCAGGAACCGATCAGTAGAACCCAAAACATGTGCTGTAACATAAGGACCCCTCTTATCTACTGGCACTTCAACTGATTCCTTACCCCATCCTACGCAATCCTATGCATACTGTGAATCGTGCTGCTCAGGAGGTACATAATCAGACATTTGGTATGGATTTCGTCGATCAAAAACATTGGACCCATCTCGTGGTCTTATATTAGATTCAAACCTAGCTCGATCACTCGTGTTGCACCTAGGGCCTGAAAAACTTCCTCTACCCCTCATGGATCCCTGCCCACGCTCTTGTCGCTGTGCGCGCAACAATGGACACTCATTTGCCCAATGGCCTTTCTGCCTGCAATATGTACATTGATCCCGGGCCAAATTAGTACGGCCCGAAAAAGAACCAGGGAAATTCCAACCGCCCCTTTCATTACCTCTACGAGGCGGCCCATACACCTGTGCCAACATAACCTTCGTTTTCAAATCTTTAGATTTCTTTTCCTCACTACCCTTTGCTTCTAATTCCTGACGCTCATAATACTGAGCCATCGTCCGGAGGGATGCTGGCGTCTAAGTCGTCCAAGAGCTTTCGCTCGCTTTTAATCGAGCTGCTACTCCCGGTAATAAATTTGAAACATATTTATCAACAAAAAGATGTCGACCCGTGTCGTCCATAATCGACTGCCGCTAAAATCATGGAAAGTTTCCGCAAATCGTGTAAAGAAATCTGAAACTGATTCATCTATTCTCTGTTTACATGACGCTAACATAGTCCAATCAATCTTTTTAGGGGGGATAAGCGTTTTTAATTTAGTCAAAATAGCAGCGGGCAGATCTAAAATCGACTGGGGCGGTTTCTGTGCAGGTTTCCTCTCTCTATCCTCATCCTCAAGATCCGCCCATCTAACTTTAAATGTCTGAAGGTCATCTACCTCTCGTATAGTCCTCCACATATCTGGGGTTAATATAAGCCCGAAAAACAAGTCAATATCGGCCAGGGTCATAGTACAAGAATTCAAAGCCCCCTCTACTTCCTCATAAAAGGCTGTAGGATTCTTTTGTGGATCAGGTAATGCCGCTTGTAATGCCATAACATCTGCTCTATTCCAAGGAGTATAAACCCAGTTATAAATGAAGTACCCTTGAGCATCCGCTGACCCTCTATCCGAACTAGTACTCGCTCCTTTAGGAGGAACGCACAAAGGCGCCGCCTCCCGCATTGGTTTAACTTGCACTGCATCGATCTTATCTGAATAAAAGATAGATAACTGCTTCCCGCAGCCACTCCGATTCGGTTGCTCCTCGCCAGCTTTCCTTTTCCGCGCTTCATCCCGCAGCCGAAACATCTCATCCCGCAACGCAAATATCCGTTGAATCGCATCAGGCACCTGAGAAGAAAGAAAAAGACCTTTACGCATTTCTTTAGAATCGGCTATCACATCATCTGGCTCAAGAACATCAGAAAATCTCCGAAAAGCTGTTGCTATTTCATTAGAAACAAATTCAGTAAAGTATAGTTTCTCCCTATCCTCCCATGCTTCAAGCTCTTCCAATAAATCTGTCAGGGAGACAGCATCTTTGTTGACCCGGTAAGCAATCTTCCGGAGTTCAGCCATACGCTCGGTCGACAACATAGACCGCGTATCCACTTTCTACCCAGGCGGTCCAAAATCCTGATCTCCTCCTCTCGGGGCAGACGGGCCAGCGTACGGGGGCGGAGAGTGATCTAATAACGAAAAATCATCATCCGATTTATTAAGGACAGGATAAAGAGGCTGTCAAACAGGATACTGGCCAGATATTTGCAACCGACGTTCTTTCTCCTGCTTCTCTTCTAATTCCTTTGCTTCGCGCTTTTTCACCTCGTGCGCTCTCTCACGCTCACTCTTACGTTGCTCCTTCTCAATCAGTGCCTGCTCACGCTTCTCACGCTCTCGCACTTCTTTCACCCACATACATATACACTCAAAAACATATCTTGTCTCACTCGCTGCTTACACATACACTGCTCCACATACTCCGCAAATCAAATGATCCATACATAGGCCATCGTAACTCAGGATCCTTTTTGGTATATTTCCTCCATAATGTGCTGTACATTATGGGGGAAAGACCAAATTTTACATACATATCCCTATTCGGAGTCCCTTCCGGGGAGCCGGTTGTGATTCTTCAAGTATCAACCGGTCATGTCCAAAACAGCAGCACCACTTACGAAGTGCGCTGAAAACAGGCATGTCGAAAAAATAGTGCAAACTATGCAATATTATAATTAAAATAGTGCTTAAAACGTTGAGCCGCTCAAATCCAAAGATCAGGAGAAATATCTCCACATTGCCTGCCTATATGAGTTGCAACGCATATATGAATAGCACCAAACCAAACAATATGACTAGTCACCTCAAACAAACAAACAAATTAGTCGGGGCAAGCGTATCCTAAAACTGCCTTTCCAATCAAGACTACCAAAGGCTCGCAGCAAGTATTGTACAACGATTCTTACCAATCAAGAGCGTCCACATTCCAACTGCCAGAAGAGGTCTCAGTCCATGACCGGTGCCACCCAGATGGTCAGATCGGAAGGGAAGGAAGAATACCTCGGCATGCAAGGACTAAAGGCGCCGCTGGCAGTGATCACGTCCCCGGCAAGGTTCCAATCCTTCGTCACGACCAGTCCTTGGAGCATCCGAGTCGTCGATGAGCCCCACGTGACGGGCACCAATTGATGAGTACAGGCCTCAGCAAGGCCTGCAAGAGCAAAAGGGTTCGCCCTTCTGTGCACAAAGTCTTCAGACTACAGAAGAAATTGGCACGGAAACTGGAAATACAAAGACGTAGTTTAATAAACCTTTAAAGGTGGTACTACAGCCTACACAACACTCTACAGTATTGTACAAGGTAGCACAAAGAACTCAGACATGCGGTCCCCTTTTATACACAAAGAAGGGGCTCATAAGTAGGCGGTTACAGCTCAAAGCATGATTTACAACCATATATGGACATTTCTCGAACATGATCGATACATGGGTGGAGTTATCGGTTCTTGAGACCCGCCGAATACACATTCCAATCTTCGCTAATCAGAAACAGATGTGACTCCTACTGGGCATGCGCTAGAAGCACAAGGAACTATTTATAGGCTGTTGCTGGGCAAACTTCAGGGGTGACGATCAGTGAGGTAGGACTCTCCTCGTGGCGAGCACATGGCAACGTATAGCATACAAGATGGACGACAGAAAACAAAATGTAGTCTGGCCGTATTTCAAGTACGGGCGGGAAAACTAGAACAAAGACATGATAGCATGTCTTCAGCGAATGCTTAATACTATCACTGTTTTATTTACAACACTACATCTGTCATATTTAATGCAGTCTGACACAATACCCTATATAATTACATTTTAAGTATTCGCTCCCCACCAAATATCATAGATACACATATTCCCATAAACATCAAATATAGTTTAATCAAATTGTTTGAGACAGACTGATATAATAAGATAACAGACTTATAATTCTATGCCATAAGACCATCCTAAATTATATTGACACATTGACCACAATTAGGGTGTGAGCAAAAACACAGTTGTCATCAGTCAGTTCCATGTCCTTTTGTAAGCTGGCCCAGTATGAGTTTAGTGATGTCAGTGTTCCCCCAGTTCCTAAGTCAATGTCACAGGAATTGGTGGCATCATGTCCTGCCTCTAAGCCCAACAGCTATGAAACTCAGATCCAAAATAAAAATGTTATCAAGAGGCAAAATCACAATTTCTTATATTGATTGAAATCTACTAAAGTGTCCAATAGGAATTCTTATCTAAGTAACCACATTCCTTTTCCCAAATCCTACCGTATGTACCATGTTTATTCCCAGTTCCAAGCACAAACTGAGTTCCGAAGTTGAGCTGCTTTATTTAAATTCACTTAGATGCTAACACAAGCGATGGTACAGACCAACATAAATAACATATACTAAACATTCCATTTTTTTCCTATTGTTGCATAGTATTGATTAACATACATACCTATTCACTTTAAGATTACCACCTAAGAGGATTCACCCCCTACACAGTTGTTATAATCTATTTTATTTCTGTCACATTCATATAGGTAATTGCCTTAAGCAAAAGACACAAAGATAATTCTATAATAGATCTCAATATGCTTACACCAAACATTTCACTTTGCAAACTTGTCCAACTCACCTTTCACATCACGGACGATGCTTGATCATTCTATCAAACTACATTCTGTCAAACCACACGCCGAATATCCCATAATTTAAAATTTGAAACACCTTGAGTACTCATTGGTCCAACATCTCCAACATTGATGATCACTGACCACTGTAAACAAAACACAAATTCCCTATCACAAACATCTCAAAACAAAATAAGTTCCTACATTTTAACGTTGACCTACAGAAGATCATTTGCAAAAGACCATTTAGGGCATTATTATCACATTCAAATTTTGAGATTTAAATTGACACATAGTTAAACATCACAGAACAGAATATTACATTAAGAAAACAAATATTCTATATGCTTAGAGCGAATATCTGCGGGGGAAAGAGGCAACCCTTCCTTGTACTACGATACATATATATAGCCTTCGGAGAGGCCTACCAAACAAACAAACCTAGCAGTGAGCAAAGAATAAAGCACCTTGGTCCATGTTATAAAACATGACCAAACCCCTTTGTTACCATTACAGACCATACATACTGGCAGGAGATACTCTTAAATGCCTTTTCGGGACTCTCAAGAGGGTTTTCCCAGAGGCCCTTTTCTGCTGACATGCAACTACAAGAACGAGTATAGCTAAATTATTGCGAGAAGTGGTGTCTCTTAAAGGGGTTTATTCATTCTGCATTGGATCAACAAATGAGGTAATAATCGTAGCTAGTCGGTTAGATATTGTTCGAGTTTAGGGAAATGGGCCTGTATGAACCACAGTTGAGGGGGTCTTTATTGTTTTTAAATACCTCAATTTAATTTCCCCCAAAAGAGAGGTACTAACTTCAAGAAAATAGGGGAATTAACAACTTCCAGTGACAGTGGAACAATTGTTTTTGAAAATCTTGTTTACAATTCATTGGGAATTGAATCAAGACCTGCAGCTTTTCCAGCAGCTAATTGAGGAATATTATTTTCTATCTTGCTCTTTGTGACTGGTAGATTTAGCTATTCCTACTGCTGTGCTGTCAATAGGTTAGGAAAAACTGCCCAAAGATAGCTGCCAACCATATCTTGAGAAACCTTACAATCAGACGCAAAAGAGTAGAACAGAAATGAGGGAAAGCAGATAGGATGTCAGAGCACCCTGTTACAGTCTTACCTGTTGCATCTTTAATGCCCGATATCGAGCTCTATTTGTTCATACCCCTTATCTGAAAGGCTAATAGACTACACATCTTTGAAACAGGATAATCCTTTCATCGGGAACTTTAAACTAGCTCTGTCACAGATCTTTTTGTTTGGTTGCATTCACAGTGAGGTCACTGTCTGGATATTTCAGATACCTTGTCCGGAGGGAATATTCAACTTCAAGTGGAAGAAGTTTGTCCTGCGACTGAGCCACTCGGTCTACCGGTCTACTTTTCCCTTTTGAACAGTATAGCTCAAAGTTTGACAGGGAAACAAAGCTCTTAGTGCATTCCACCCAATTGTTAGCTTTGCAGAACCTCTATTAATACTAATAAGTTCACTTCTGCATGGGCTCAAAAAGCTAATGTAAGCAGAGTATCTCAATAGTATGCAACTAAAGGTCCATCGAAGTAGAGTCACGGCCTGACAAAAAATACTTGTCTTAACATATGGTAACAATGGATTGTTGTTAGACACAATCATGGGATTTGCTTTAAGATCTAGGGCTGATATAATACTGTGAATTGCAAAAAACATATCAATATGAGAAGATGTCCTGTGAGGAAAAGAGTAAAAAGTGAACCCATGTTCCCACTGCCGGCACACTCACCAAATATAAAAGTTATGTTTTGTGTATTTGTTAATTGCACTCTCTCCAACGAGGGTATCATGACACTGAGCAGGTGTGTGTGTCTAGTCCTGCCTACTGTAGGTTGGTTAATTGAAAAGCCAGGTCTTCAGCTTCTTGCAGAATTCAAGAAGGGGTGGTAATAAAGTGGAGTGGGAAGCAGTTCCCTACTTTAGAAGCGATGTAAGAGAAAGCCCGTCTTCCGGATCCGGTTCTGTGTATGTGTGGGTTATGTGTGAATCAGGGCCGGACTGGGAACCAAAACAGGCCCCAGCAAAGTGCGCGGCCAGCCCCCGTGGGAAGGTCTGAGCTCTTTGCCGGGGTCGGTTTTCGGCCGATTTTGTTGCATGGCCGATTTTGCAGCTATGCTTCATAAACGGCCCTGTAACAAAAACGGTCCCCAGGGGCCCAAAACCGGCCCCCACCCTCGCGGCGCACCGTGGGATTGCCCGGTGCCCGCAACCGCCATTCCGGGCCTGGTGTGAATAGAAGACATGCAGAGTGGAGGTGTTTGGGTGGCTGGTGGAACGAGATGCAACTGTTCAGGTAGGTGGGGCTTAAGCTTGTGTAGAGTCTTGAATGTGTGTGTGTGTGTGTGTCAGGACTTTGAACTGAGTGCGTTTATGTATCGGAAGCCAGTGGAGCTCCCTTAGGTGTGATATGATCAGGGTATGTGTCTCATGAATGTGTTTGAAGGTTGTCCTTGATTTTCTCACACTATACTGATTAGATAAGTAAGGAGTTGGTGAATCCAGGTCTGGCTGCATGGACATATTAAAATTGCTCAGATTAGAATTGGATTCTGCCACAAGCTTACCTGAACAAGAACCACATTTATTTTTGTTGCGCCATCAGTGTTTGGTGTGTAAATGACCCGAAATGTCAGTTGTAAGTCACAGTTTTCATTATGGACAATCAGCCATCTCCCAGATTTATCAAAATTGAAAATAAAGAGGGAGGAATCTATACTCCAGACTCTGATACCGTTCCACCTGAATATAACGCCTCAACTTATCAGGAAAATGGGGATCTGAAGATCTAAAAACCAGCCCAGATGAGAATTGTTACTGCGAGTAGCTAAGGCTTTAAGGCTGACTGAGAAACATGAGACCAACCTTCAGGCTGAAGTTCAGTAATCAGGGTCAACTCTCTTCCCTAAGTATTCCAGACTAACTCATCCTTCTTGACACCACCAATGGCACCACTGTTTTGAGGCCCATCTGAGAGACCTATTTCCACTCCGCTGTCATCCATTTTTATTGGGCTTTTGAGGGGGCTGACCCACTAACTGGTGCTAGCTGTGCACTCAATATAACAGTTTTGTCCTCCGGCTCTGAGTCATGCTCACAGTTTGAACTTGAAGTAGCGAGGCTGCCAAATTCAGAGGAATCCAATTATGAGAAAACAATCTTACAATGCTTCCATAGTCTCATGAGACTAGTTGTCTCCTGTACCATGAGTCACAGTGACAAAATGTACAGGTGCAGCCTCAGTTTTGGACTCAGTCAAAGTCAACCGTACTGAATTCTTTTTTGGACTATCCCCCTTGTTACCAAGGGCAGGAATAGGCAGAAGGGTGTTATTCCCCATGTTTGCTGTGTTTGGGTTAGATCCAAAGTCAGCCCTAGGAATAAGTGTAACCGGACCAACCAGTGGGGTCATAGTAACTAGAGACACTGCACCCTTGGGGCTAAACATATCCACCATTGTCTGTTGAAGACAAGTCGAAATGGGATTATTTTTAAAGAGGCCAGAGACATGTTTGCTTGAGCACCTATTTGTAGTGTTCTTGATGCTGGGGGCTAACAAGCCAGCCTGATCCCTTCTATGGGATCCTTGTCAGTAAATGAGCGCTCCATGCCATCAATATCCTCTTCCACTACGTGAGCTCCATTGGCTCCCTTGGAATTGGATGATTCAGGGTGCTTAATAGGCTTTGAACACACTTTCCCGGAATACCCTAGACTCTCGTGTCGCGCAGCGGCTTGCTAAGGGCTTATCATAGTTCCAACTGCTCGAGTTAAAGACTTGTTACTGAAACTGCCCAGGGGCTTATTAGAATTTACCTCATTTTGCCGAAGGATACATATACTGAGACATTACACTCAGCATTGTACTGCCACACTCATAATTAGGACCGATTGGAATTTTAACATTGAAGATACTTACTGTTTATGCCGTCGCCTTCTCAGGTCTACCTAATGATCCTTTTGTCTATACACTTTCTGGTTGTGGACAAATAAAATTCCACACAAATAAGTGAAACCTTTGGGAAAGAGACCCATCCTTCTGACGTTGGGGGGTACAGTGAGTTTACTAATTAGAGGAAGAAATTTGCCTCTTAAATTAAGGTTCTACAACCTATCGGTTACTGATGGGGGAAACATTTTTAATTTGTGCTTGATGTTCCCCGACTACGAGAAATCTTAGCCTTGAAAAAGCTACGTGCCAGTAACGAAACACTTGTCGGCTGCCTGTTTTATTTCCTTGGGATCCAAGTACGGAAGAACCTTCAACAATAATTGGTGCATCATAGACTATTAGAAAACACTGTACAGATAATAATTGTGTAAAATAAGACATTAAAATATCAAAGGAATTCTTTGCTGTAAATGTTCTCTTTATATGGTTAAACATTGATGCTGTTTTCATGAGCAATTGGCAGTCGTGGCTCCTTAAACAGGTCAGAACAGGGAACAAACTCCCTTAGAAGCACTTTCTTCTGGGATAATTAAGCATTCGAGTGCCGAGGTATGATAAATCTTTTGATAGTTGCTTAGTAGGCTTATTGAGCTCCTAGTGCACCATCAGTACTTTCAGTGCCCTGTTGGGCTTCTTTCTTGTAGTGAAGAATCTATCCTGCATCTGATTCTTCTCAGCAGCTCCTGCAATTGTCACACCCTGGATGGGGCGTGGGTGCAGATGGACAACCTTGTCAGCAGAAGGGTCACCACTGAGACCCGATATGCCTGGTCAAAACTGTTATGCCAGCAAATATCCCTCGCACAGAGCTTCAAGGTGCAGCAAGGCAGAGTAAGTGCCCAATCAGCAGCTGCAATCTTCGCTCTAGTACCCGGGGCGGACAACAACAGAGTCAGGACAGAGTTGTCATATTGCATCCAGGCTAACACTGGATCTGAAAAGGTACTTTAAATTAGAGACACAAGAACACATGCTTAATTTGTGTCAATGGTTGCCAGTTGTTAGAACCAGCAATCATTTCTGGGGTCATGTATTTATTTTTCATCATGAGACTTTCACTCAAAGCAAGAGAGTGAACAGGAAAAAAAGAAGAAAGGCGGAAAAGAAAGATAGGGAATAATGACCAAGGGAGAATGCAGGGATGATTATGAACCTCGGAGAGGGAGAGAGAGGAAGATACAGCTTTTACAAATTAAGCTCTGAAGGATTCCCTTTCAGATGCAGCAAACACTTTGAATGGAAATAAAAGGAACACATCTGCTCATTGTGGGAACCAATTGTATTGTGGTCTTGAACCCCAGGCAGAGTTCGAGATCGTGCTGCGGCATTTTAGACTGAGGAGCGAGAAAGTGGGTGAAGACTTCATACCTGGTGCATAGCGTCAGCATAGTTGGGGTACATCAAGGAAAAACTTGCAGTTGGAACAGAAACTAGGACCACGAAGGTCCACATGAAGCATGCTACAATCGTGGTTCCCATGAGGTCTCAGGGCATAAAGTGGGAATGAGGAATAGGTAATCTGTGTCATGGGATTTAGGCCAGGGGTCGTGGCCCTTGGGCCCGGTCGGCCATGGACAGGCCCAGACGGGCTTGCCTTTGGCGTGCCCGCTGCGCGTGTGCGCTTGTTTTGTGCTTTAAGTAGATTAGTGGCCACCAGAGACTTCAGCGCTAGCCCCGACATCCGCCGGAAGTGGTGTCGGGAATCCCGGGTCAGCCCTCCGAAACAATCAGCACAAGCCGTGTCGGACCGGGGCTTCGGGAGTCTAAGGCGGTGAGGTAAGGAGTAAACAATAATCAGTGCAACAGTGATTTTTAAAATAATGGCATTCGCAAAGTTCAATTTAAAAAGTAATTACTCTGCGACAAGCTCAGGCAGGCTGCCGCATCCAACTGCACTTGCTCTAGCTCTGTGCCCTAAGTAATCTAGTGGCCACCAAAGACTGCAGGGCTAACCCCGACATCCGCCGGAAGTTGGTAGAATTAAAGGTCCGTCTCCAATGTTCCTTACTCCAGAAGGCCTTTGAAAAGTTTAATTATGGCCGAGAGGGAGGAGCCTCCCTCTGTTGAAACCTAAGGTCATCCCACATCTAAATTTGGCTAGCGGATCCAGCATTACGATAGATTTTCTATATCGCCTTTATAAAATTTGGGTCCTAAGTACCACTAAATGGAGTAGAAGGATATAGAAAATATTTTCAAATCCACTGATGTATCTACAAAAACAAAAGCAATTTTTTTCCTGTAAAACTATGAATATGTAAGTTGGACAATTAAGAAACAGGACACAAAGAGCACAGATGCCTTTGCATTGTGGATAGGTAAGAGACTTCTAAGAACACCATTGGCTGCTAGGTAAACAAACAGATGTACCTATGATAAAATGAAGCCAGAGCTCAAAGCATAAATGATCAGATTAAATATCTCATATGTTGGGCACATAATTTAAGAAACCTATTACCTGGAGAACGGCTATAATTCTTGGAAAAATCAAAGGAAAAGGAGAAAGAGCATGACCAGCTGCAAGAAGGATGGACTCCATCACAACAACAACAATAAATGCACAACTGAGGACTGTGAGGAGCCAGATGGGTAACAGTTTAACTTTAGGGTCCCTTAGATTTTAGATTTGCCATCAATTAAAATGGATTAATAGTATTGTATACAGAGTTTGGACACTCAGTAGTTCTTACTGCAGCGGCGAGCAGGCCAATAGTCTCACTATTCATAAGTGTTAGATTTGGGGGTCTGTAGTTGGCATAGGTAGGTACCTGTGACAAATAGGGACCCTTGTGTCTAGTCAGGGTAAGGGGCTACACTCCTAAAATAACCCCTGCTCCCCCCTAGGTAGCTTGGCATGAGCAGGTAGGTCTATCTCAGAGGCAGTGTGTAAAGCATTTATGAACACATACAGTAATACAGTGTCAACACTACAGATGGACACCACACAGGTTGTATTATAAAAATAAGTATTTTTATATGGACTTAACACAAGACCAAATGACACAAATCCACAATACTGTACTAAAGATAGGTTTAAAAATATGTTGTTTACCTAAAATCAGTCTCTAGCGACAGTTAACTCCAACGTGAGTTATCACGTCATGACAGGAGAAATGCCAAAGTACGGCGCCGAGGTGCACAGCGTCGGGCCCAGAGTCAAACAGACCCCCAAAGAACAGTACCCTGGAAAAGTAGAGAAAAAGCAAGACAGCTCACGGCGTCAGGGAGGTGCGGCTTCGTTGATGCTGTGCGACGTTGGATCCTTACGACCTCAGGGGAGGCGTGGACTCGGTTCCTTATTGAAGCGCAAAGGAGGTGAGGTGAGACGACGGTTCCTTACCGTGTCGGAGAGGTGACGTCACAATAGCTCCAAAACCATGGTTCCTTACGATGTCATGCTGCCGATGGATTCTCAGTCACCCATATCTAGGTTCGTCTCCCCGAGGTCTATGTCGGAGTCGATGCGGCCCAGCAGCCATGGTCCGGACCATGGCACAAGCCGAAGCAGCGCTCACGACTTTGAGCAGGTTACGGGGTCACTCGCTGGCGTCAATGTGGCATGGCAGTCAGCGTTGTGTCTACGGTAAAAGTCAGACCAGCGCTCACGGCCTCAGTGCAGAAGACGGCGTTGCTCGCTGGCGTCGGTGTTGCAATTTTTTTCGGCTGCAGCTAAAACCGCAGTTCTAGATGCAGGCAAGCAGAAGGGGTGAAGTCTTGTATCCCTGAGACTTTAGGCAGGAGGCAAGCTCAAGTTCAAGCCCTTGGAGATCTTCCTCAAGATGATGAAAGCACACTTAGTCCTTCTCTCCTTCCTTTGGCAATGAAGCAACCACTGCAGGCCAACCCCAACAACACGCAGCATAGGGGTAGTCTGCTCCTTCAGTTTCCTAGTTCTTCTCCTCAGCAAAGGTTCATCTTGATTCCCAGAAGTGATCTAAAGTTCTTGAGTCTGGGTCCCAATATTCATACTACTTTTCTCTTTGTTCTCTGAAGGCAGAGAGGCCTTTGCCTTGTCCAAACCAGTTCTGGTCAGTCCTGGAGCACTTTGTTTACAGGACTCCTTCTCTTCCTTTGACAGTGCAGGCCAGGGACATCAGATGCACCACAGGAGGTGGAGCCAGCATTGTGGAGGAAGGCACAGCCCTATTCAGGTCCCAGGTGCAACTCCTCCCTCCCATCTGCATGCAGATTTCTCTATTCAGCTCTGGGCTGACTCACCCTGTCTCTTGGAATCCCCCAGCCCCTGCCACTCAAACTCCTGACAAGGAATACACAACCTAGCAGAGGCAGGCTTGGATAGTTAGGCAAGAAAATACCTACTTTCTAAAAGTGGTATTTTCAAACACAGAATGTTAAAACCAACTTCACTAAAAGAAGTATTTTATCATTCTGAGTTACAGCATACTAAACTCGAATTTCTACCTGGTTTCCTGAGTCAGATAGGATTATAAAATGTAATAATCTAACTGCCCATTCCGGCCTATGGGGAACAGATAGCCTTGCAATTGTGAAAAACGAAAATGGCTGTAATTCACTATTAGGACATGCCACACACATCAGGGCATGTCCTATCTTTTACCTACAATGCACCCTGCCTTTGGGCCTACCGTAGAGGTGGATCACTGACAGAATATCGACCTACAAAATATCAACCTACAGAAATATCGTCTCAGGATTTTCGAAGGCAAGACTATCGACATCTTTTATACAACATGGTAAGTACAAAAATATCGAAACTAAAATATCGATGTTAAAAATATCGTAGTTAAAAATATCGAGTTTTTTTCTGTTAAAGAAAAGTGTAAAATAAAGTAAATAATACTTATAAATAAAATAAACATAGTTACAATTATCTAATAATGTTTAAAATAAATACATAATAATAAAACATTAATTAAACATATACATCAAATCAAATCAAAATCAACTTTATTCGGTTTTTCATAATTGTAGAAAAACCATGAAAGGTCATATAGTACATTTTATACACTTTGCACAAGTTAAAAATTATTTAAAGTTTAAAATATAGGTATTACTATACAATAAAAAGACAGTTTGAATAAAAAATCTCAATTCATGAAAAATGTGACCATATCGTGCAGTTTTCACAATGTCTTCATCAGACCTCGATTTAAGCAAACAGATAAATTTATCTTTTTCAAAGATTTAAGCGATGACGTATACAAAATTTAAGAAAGCGCACCATCGCTTTTGCTATTTTTTCATCTTCGAGATACTGAAGCGCCAAATATGCTGGACGGCATTGGTGCAAGCCCCAGATTTTCAGTATGGGCAATAACCAGCGCTTTCGTGGTTCCGTATAAAATTTACAGAATAGAGCTGTGTGTATAGTCGATTGTAATGAAACAGAGTCGCATGGACAGGGGATTGATTTTGATGACCAATCATTTTGTGTGCGAAAAGAGACCATTAAGTAAAACATATTAAGTCTAAAACGTGTCAGCAACGATTTTTCTAATTGGGTTAGTCTGTACATCAAATAGGGTTCAATGGAAAACACAGTCTGAACTAATAGGCCCTGCTGAACAGATGGTTCCTGTATCTCTTTTAGCAGGCGTATCTGACGCAAATGTGCCAGACATGCTTTTTTTAACTCCGCCTTGGAGATCTCAGTTAGCGTTAGCGGTTGTACAAAAAACTTTTCGTACCCTAAATCTGTTAATAGAGCTTTAACATATGTTAGCCATTTAATATTTCCTCAATGATCAAGTTTCAAAATGTCTAGTATAATTGATCTTGTTAGATAACAGTGTTCAGTTACCCAGATTCGGCGCCACAGCATTACTGGTTGGGTTTTTATGGTGTCTGATATATAGTCTATGCCCAGCTCTAGGTGGCAGGCATATGTGGAAGAACTCTTCGGTACACCAAGTAAGTATCTTACAAAAGAGTTTTCTATTTTTTGCAATTCATCCACATTTACAAGACCTCATATCCCCGCCCCATACGTGGCAGTGCTAACACATTTGGCATTATATATCTTTAGTAGTTCCAGTGGTGGTCTCTGACCCAGTCTTTGTGCAAATGATTTTAGTGCTGTAGTTGCTCTTTGGAAGGCCAATTTCCTTGCATTAATCGCTGCCTTCCACTTAAATTTTTCATCTATTACAATCCCCAGATATGGATATGTTGCAGTTCTGTCCATTACCTCTTCTTTTACAAACAGACTTCTAGTCTTTGCAGTGCTTTTCCCTGTGTGCATAGTATATGTTTTTTTTACATTCAGGGTCAGGTTTAGACTCAACATGAAGGCACAGTATCTATCTAATGCTCGCTGCAGCTCAACAGGAGTTCTCGCTAGAATAACCGCGTCGTCGGCGTATAACAAAGCTGGTATCTACCGACGACCAATTGAAGGGAGATCCTTACTTCCTTCTAACATTGTGGCCTCTAGCCCATTTGTATACAGGGTGAATAAAAAAGGGGCCAGCACACATCCCTGTCTGACCCCCTTTTCCACCCTAAAACTGTCCGTGAGTTCTCCTTTAGTCCCAAATCTCACTCTTCCTGTTGTTCCAGTGTACAATTCCAGAAGGAAATCTACAATCGGGGGGTCGACACCCATTGTTAAAATGATTTTCCACAGCCTCGGATGTACTACACAGTTGAACGCTGCAGATAAATCAACGTACACCATGTGCAGCGTGGACACCTTGGCCTCCACGTATTTTCCTGCCAATAAAGACAGGTTTAGTGCTTGGTCTACTGTACCTAGCCCCTCTCGGAACCCATATTAAATTACCGAGATAATGTTCTGACTAGTTGTCCACTCCTGGAGTCGGTCGAGAAGAATCCGACCTGCCATCTTCCCGAGCGAGTCCAGGAGCGAAATAGGTCTATAGCAAGATGGGCTATTTCGATCCCCTTTTTTGAATATGGGGACCAGTATCGACGTTTTCCAAGATTCTATTAAGCCCTCTTCCATAGTTGCATTTAGGACATTAGTCAGTAGCGGGGACCAAAGATCTGCTTCATATTTAAAAATGTCCACTGGAACCCCATCCGGGCCTGGGGCTTTGCCTAATTTCGAGGTTTTTAGCGCTTTTTGTACCTCGTCATGTGAAAACTGCAAGGTTATTGGATAAGTGACTTGGGTCATGGGATCTGTATAAACCGTATCCCGAATGTTCCCTTCGCTAAAAACTTTAGAGAAATAACTCACCCCTTCACGATCGCTAATTGCAACATCAATGGATGGTAGTTCATCTCTGTCTGTTAAAAAAGGAGATCTAATTACTTGCCAAAAAGTTGCGCTATCTTTTAGTTCTGAACTTTTGCTGAGACGCTCCCATAAGTGAGCTTTTAGCTCCTGTTTTTTAGTTTTTAAAACTAGAGCGTATTCTTTTCTTAATCTAATAACTTCCCCTCTGTCTCTCTTTTCTCTACTTAAAGCTTACTTTAATTTTGAATATGCTTTAGTACATGCCGGACTGAACCAGCCTTTTTTCGCCTGGCTTTTTTGTTTATGTGCCCTAGTGAGTGCCTTCTTAATGTTTTGTGAAATAGTGTTGAAGCTGTTCAAAACTTCTTTAGGTTTTGTCTTTTAGTCAAGACAGTTTGTTATGTCTGCCTGACTTTGCCTGACTATTTTTTCAGTTGCAGCTACTTTATCAATGTTTCCCCATTTTAATGTATAACCATTCAAGGATCCTAATTCAAGCTCTTGGTGGTCTAAGATGTTCATGGTAACATGTTTTTTTTGTTGAGATTTTGATTCACGTAAGGCGATGGTATTTGGAAAATGGTCGCTTAATGGATTTTTAATTACCTCAAATAGTTCAATATTTGAGCCTTTACAAGATGAAATTAATACATAATCTATCAGGCTCATTAAGCCCCTGCCGTTAAATGTTGGCAAAAAAGCTACTGGGGAGGTCTTTAACTCGTTGGCGAAACCTAATTCCAGTTCTGTCATAACCTCATTCATTTTTTCACCTTCAATCGAGTGTGAAAAGTGTGTTATAATGTTGCCATCATCCTCGATGATTCCACACTTATCAATATTGTTGCTTCTGCATAAATGAAGGTTGAAATCTCCACCCCACACTATTGTACATGACTTCTTAAGTACTGTGTTCGTAGGTCTTGAAGGGCTATGGAAATCTCTGAGAGAAGGTTGATCAGGTCAACTGTGTTCAAATTATTATAGAATTTTACTATTGCATATATCTTTTGTTTAGTGCTCTTTAGGACTATTAACTGATAATTCTCTTCCAATTTTAAGGGAAGGATGTCCTCACTATGTAGAGTGTTTGCAATATAGGTGACTAGACCACCACTACTTCTTCCAGAAGAAGATTTTTTCGCTGCAGAAAAAAAGGTCTTATAACCAATTATGTGTATTGGGTTAATAGCCCAAGTTTCCTGGAGGCAAATGATGTTGCTCAGATTAACCTGCATCAGGAAATTAGGGTTTGTCTGTTTAGCAAACAGGCCGGCAATGTTCCAGAAGGTAAAATGTACTTGGGAGCTAGTTTAGTTAGGGCTAGAAGGAGTTACTATCTTTATTAGGTTATCCGTTGTCCCAGGATTAAGAGGGACTGGTGATGAAATATCCAAGTCACCAGTCCAATGTTGCAGGGAAACTGTAGACATATGTTTACCAGAAATAGGTGTAATATCTTTTTCCGGTATGTCAGAGGTTTGACTTATTAATGGTTCCCCCATTTTTGATGCATATACATTTCCCCCGTTGAACTGGGCATTATGCAGTCAATCGTTAAAGTCCAAACCAGACAATGCATTAAATCTATTGTAAGTTGGAATACTATAAGAATTGGCTGATGCCGCAGCAACTTGACGCCATCGAATGTCTCTGTGCTCATAGTGTGGAATAGAGGACAGGTAAGGATGGGTTGAAGAATGTGAATTAATTTGGCTTTGAATCCATTGTACTGGGCCATTCGGGTAGGTGAATTTAGAATTCTGGTGAAAAAAGGGGTGTTGGTTTCAGATGTCAGATATTGATCATGAAAAGGAGTAGTCGGATTGGTTACCATAGTTGGTTGGGTTGTAATCAGATGTCTATAAAAATAGCCCAGTGGGAGAAGAGTGGTGTTAAATTCCCATGTAGAGGGCGGAGGGGCCTTAGCCAATGTCTTTTCGGCCCATTGTGGGTTCTTAAAATTGACAGTTATACAATCCCCCTCAAACTTTTTCCGCAAAGGACCTATCCATCCTATTCTCTGGGTGTGGATAATCTCTCATGAACATTCCATTGGGAAATTGCGATTAGCTGTTAACCAGTGTAAGGTCTTATTTTTTAATGAGGAGGAGGTTTCATCTTGATCAAATCTAAGTTTCGGGACATTTACCAGAACCAGCACGTAAGCCCCACACTCAGGGGGCAGAGTAATACGCGAAGGAATCTGCCTTGAGTTATAAGGCTGTTCGTGAGGGTACTGGGGCCTTAGAAAAGCTGGGATTGTCTCATTAGGTTGGTTGGGTGTCTTTCTTCCACTTTGAGATGTTATGTGTGTCTTCCCTGTCTGCCTGTTTGTGATATGAGTATTCGTGTCAACACTGGGAGTAGAGCTAGTAGTTGGTACAGGTTTATTTGTAACAGTTTCCTTACTTATAGAAATGGTAGGTTTTGGTTTTGCCACAGTGTCTGGGACTAGGATAGCTTTCGATTGGGAGGGTATAGGTTTACTAGTACCTGTCTTCGAACCTGCAGTAATTTTTGGAGCAACAGTGAGAGCTTTTTTATTATAGACTGTTAATTCTTCTAGCTGTTTTTCTATGCGGGAAAGCCTAGATTCAATTGGCGACATAAAAATACTTAGAAGGTCACCAAATCTTTTGACTAATTGATCATTAGCTATAGTTGTATCAGGCTTGTCCTTATGCACATGGGGGGTCCCCTGGGTGTGTTCGCTTATTGTCTCTATAGGCTGATTTCTTCCATTAGCATTTAAATGTTTAGTGGCGCCTCTCCCATGTTTTCCTTTTGATACATTACATTTTCTAGCAGCAGAGGGAACAGGTTGGATCAGTTGTTTAGTTTGCTTTCAAATAGCACCTTCTTGCCTGACTCTTAAATTTGTGTCATTATTGTCCTCCACTGGCTCTGGTGTGGATTCTATATTGAGGTCTGGTGTTCTTTCTAGCTCGCTGCTCAAATCAGAGTCAATTAGGGGATTGGATGCCGATAGGTTGACCTCATTGGGTAGAGTATGAAGGTCAACTCGAGTTTCACGAGTTCAACTTGTATGTAAGTTTTTCGAGCTGACTGGGGTTTTTGCTAATTTAATGCTCCCTAAAGAAGAGCGTTTGGCAATTTCTAGATCGTGTGATACCCTTCGTTCAAGGAGTGAGATGCTAAGTTCGATTGCATCGTTAGTCCTTGTTATGAAACTATCTATTGGTCCAATCACAGATGCCCCTCCCGCAGCTGTCTTGCTTCTGCTACCTCTGGTAGACATATTATGATAGATATTATTGGGTCAGACAAATGTTACAGGGGCCCAATAGACACGGCATAGTATAGTACGGTTCTAATATTGATCCAATATAAAGATAGTTAGTTAGAATGATGTCATAAAGCCCTACTTGGTAAAGAACAAAAGATATTAAGGGGGTGCACCCGACCCGACCTTTTCGGCCTCTGAGGGCCTCAGAGGGCCCGCCCTTTGCCCGGGCTTTGCCCGGCGTCCCGCGAGACAAGGGTGACGTTGGTTTTAAGCGCCTCCTGGCGTGCAAAGCGGTGTCAGAATGCCGCTAGGGCTGTTGGGGATTGTAGTCCTCTGCCCCGCCCACTCTCCGCTCGGCGGCCAAACTCCGCGGTGGTATCAGGAGCAAGGCGGCGGGAGGCGGGCAGGCAGAATCCCGTGGCACAGTCCCCCCAAACAGCGAGTGAAAACAGGTAGAGTTTCTGGCAGCAATCCAGCAGTTTAGCAAAAGAGCCCCCACTGGACCGGGGTGACGTTGGTTTTAAGCACCTCCGGCGCGCAAAGCGGTGTCAGAATGCTGCTAGGGCTGTTGGGGATTGTAGTCCTCTGCCCCACCCACTCTCCGCTCGGCGGCCAAACTGCGCGGTGGTATCAGGAGCAAGGCGGCGGGAGGCGGGCAGGCAGAACCCCGTGGCACAGTTCCCCCAAACAGCGAGTGAAAACAGGTAGAGTTTCTGGCAGCAATCCAGCAGTTTAGCAAAAGAGCCACATAAAATATATAATATATACTTACTTGACAATAAGTTTTAATATTATTTTAATAATTTATAAATTAAAAAAAATATTATACATTACAAATACATCTACAGACATAAAACAATAACATAAATAAAAAGTAAATAATTATGTTTAATAAATTAATAAAATAAAATATACTTTCAATATTTTTACAATTATGTATATATTACATTATATAAAATAATACAAACAATATTAAATAGCTAAATAAATAAAACTACTATTCAAAATTTAAAAAACTACAGTAATAAAACAGCTGGATAGTGTAGGGGCAAAAATTACTATGCCCACTGCAGAGAGTGCAACAGCAGGGAAAGCGTTGGATAGAGTAGGGGTAAAAATTACTATTCTAACTCCAGAGAGTGCAACAGTCGGGAAAGCGTTGGATAGCGTACGGCTAAAAATTACTATTCCCACTCAAGAGAGTGCAACAGTAGGGAAAGCTTTGGTTAGCATAGGGGTAAAAATTAATATTCTAACTCCAGAGAGTGCAACAGTAGGGAAAGCGTTGGATAGCGTAGGGGTAAAAATTACTATTCCCACTCAAGAGAGTGCAACAGTAGGGAAAGCGTTGGATAGCGTAGGGGTAATAATTAATATTCTAACTCCAGAGAGTGCAACAGTAGGGAGAGCGTTGGATAGCGTAGGGGTAAAAATTACTATTCCCACTCCAGAGAGTGCAACAGTAGGGAAAGCGTTGGATAGCGTAGGGGTAAAAATTACTATTCCCACTCCAGTGAGTGCAACAGTAGGGAAAGCAATGAAAAGTTAAATATAACATACTTATAAGTAATTTTTGTATTTAAAATAATTCATAATTGAATTTTTAAATAACTCTACATCATTCACAAATACCCATGAATAGTTATTAAAAACATCATTACAATTGAATAATTAATTAACAATAAATACCAATAAATATTAATTAATAAATATTAGTTACCAAATAATAAATATTGAACACTAAAATATTTTTCATAACAAAACATGTTAAATATTAAAAATTGATTAACATTAAAAAATATTAAACAATACTATTATTTTTTATACCCAAAAATAGTTTTTAGGAAACAATATTTACCAATTAATAAAACATAATTTACAATTAATAAAAATTAATTACCAATTAAAAATATTAATTGCCCATTAAAACACTAATTACCAAATAACAAAAGAATTGCCAATCAAAAAATTAATTATCAATTACAGACATTAATTACCAATTAAAAAAAGTTAATTACCAATTAAGATAATTAATTACTAATTCATCATTAACTACACATAAAATAATTATCAATACCAATGAATAAAAATAAATCATTACTTAATTACAATTAAATTACTTCCCACCCAATTCCCCTATAAACCCACACCCGCTACAGAACTTAAACGCAAAAATTAATTAAAATTAATTTAAAATTCCTAAAAATTAATAATTAATTTACTATAATTAAATTACTTTCCACCCTATTCCCCTATGAACCCACAACCCACTCTGGTACTAAAACATAAAATTGACTTAAAAATAACATTATTAATATATAAAAATAGTACACATATAATTTAAAACAAGTAAAATACTTAACAAAAAACATATAACACAATCAAAATGAAATATATAAAAAAATACATAACAATAAGACAAATATCGATATTAGTAACATTGAGATTAGTAACATCGATATATTTGATATTGATATTACTAACTTCGATATTACTTACATGGATATAACATTTTTCGATATTACTTACCTTAGGGTCGATATTTTTTCCAACAATATTCTTGACCTCGATATTCTGTACCTTCGATATTTCCAACTCGATATTACTGTAGGTCGATATTTAGGAATCGATATTTAGACTGTGCACCATAGGGGTGATTTATATGTATAAAAAGGAAGGTTTAGGGACTAGCAAGTGGGTGTACTTGCCCAGTCAACATGGCAGTACAAGACTGCCCACAGGCTCTGCAATGGCAGGCCAGAGACACACTTTACGAGCTGCTCCGGTGGGTGGCACAACCAGTGCTGCAAGCCCAACAGCAGCATTGGATTTACAAGCCCTGGGCACACGCAGTACACTGTACTAGGGTCTGACAAGTAAACCAATCAAGCCAATCATGGAGTCAGTTCAGTTCAATAACTTTTATTCGATTACAATTTGTATAATCATAAAAAGTACATAGTTAAAAAACAAACCAAACATTTCATCATATGCATAAAAAAAGAAAAACTTTTAAAGGGTACTTGAGAGAGAACTTGTTGCTTAAGTACTTCTGTTCAGTTTGTGAGTTTTTGACGAATTGTAATGGAGGCCTTTAAAAACAATGCTACGAATTTAGCTACATGCGGTGAGTTCAGGCATTGCAAAAACAAGAATGCAGAGTAGCACTGTCTATGACCAGCAGATCGAAGAAGTGGAAGTATCCAAGATTTACGAGCAATTTTGTAATATTTACAGAAAAAAATAATATGGATAGTTGTTTGTTGAGATATTCCATCGCATGGACAGTTCATGAGCGAACAGGACCAGTTGTGAGTTTCAGGAAAGGAAACCAAACGAAAAAAGGTGTTGAAGCGAAATCTTGTTAATAAAATTTTTTCCTGGTTTGACAGAAAAAACGACAAGTAGGGTTGCATACCTTTAAGGGGTTGTATTGCGCAGATCTGGGTGTTAGAAGGTTTCATGATCTCTGACTGATTTCGCAACCCTCTCAGGTGAGCCAAGCACATCGATTTTAACTGTTGCCTGGAGATGTCTTCAATAGTAGGGGGATCGTCGAAGTAGGACTTGTGGCCAAGGTCGTTAAAAAAGTTCCGTACATAGACCAACCAAGAGATCTTTTGCCAGTTTGTTAAGGCTAAACAGACTGTGATCAAGGATCGTGTTAGGTGGCATTCGGGTTTGTACCATATACGTTGCCACAATAAAATAGGTTGGGAACGGATAGTGTCTGCTATGTATTCCATGCCAAGCTCGCTGTGGGAAGCAAAGTTCGGGGCGCTTTGCGGGAGGGCCAGCACATATTTGATAAAGGTATTCTCAGTTATTTGTAGGTGATCAATATGGCCATGCCCCCACACGCCTGCTCCATAGGTAGCCACGCTGTGGCATTTAGCGTAGTAAACTTTCAGAAGTTCTGGTGGAGCAGGTTTCCCCAGCTTTCTCGAGAAAGACATCAGGGCCGATGTTGCGCGCCGAAAAAGAAGATTTCTGGTAACCGTAGCTTGGCGCCAGTTCAGGGCGTCATCCACAAGAATTCCCAGATAGGGGTAAACAGAGGTTCTTTCCAACTTTGTATTGTCCACCACTATTGGTTTTGGGTTTTTAACCCTGGGGCCAATATGCATAGTAAAAGTCTTTTTTATGTTAATTTTCAGGCCAAGTGAGTCCATAAAACTACTATATTTATTGATTTAATTCTGGAGTTGATTTAGTGTGCGGGCCAGGATGACTGAATCATCTGCGTATAGCAGTGTCGGTATTGGTCGGTGGTTTATCTGGGGTAGATCCTGGCTCCCTTCCAGCATAGCCTGCTCTAGTCCATTGGTGTAGAGGTTGAACAGGAAGGGAGCCAGTACACAACCCTGTCTTACTCCTTTTGGTTTTGGAAATGAGCGGGACAGTTCACCGTTAGTACCGAATCTGACTCGCCCAGAAGCATTGGAATATAGTTCACGAAGGAAAGCTATTAAAGGAGGATCCACTCCAAGATCGCTGAGTATTTTCCAGAGTTTTCCATGTTGGACACAGTCAAATGCCGCACTCAGGTCGACATAGACGAGGAAGATGTTACCTCCTTTGGCGCCGACATATTTCCCAGTCAAGAGTGCAAGGTTCAGGGCCTGTTCCACGGTCCCGAGCCCCTTCTGGAAACCATATTGCAGGTCGGTATTGATGTTATTTTCCCGGGCCCAGGATTGTAAGCGGTCCAGGAGCACTCGACCTGCAATTTTGCCCATGGAGTCCAGAAGGGACATTGGCCTATAGCATGCTGGGTGGTTGCGGTCGCCTTTTTTAAAGATGGGCAGTAGGATTGACGTAGACCAAGATCGAAAGAGTCCATCCGATGTTACTGCTGCCAAGACCTGAGTAATTATCGGTGACCAAAGATCTATGTTGTGGAGGAAAAAGTCCATTGGAACTCCATCAGGGCCCGGAGCCTTGCCTGATTTTGATGCCTTAATTGCTTTAACAACTTCACTATGGTGGAAATGAATATTTATCGGATGGATGTTGTTCTCCGTTGTATAGGATTCACTTGGTTCTGTTCCTTTTTCTGTGGCACTTTGTGAGGATGGACCGAAGATTTTAGAAAAGTGCATGACCCAGTCATCCTCTGTAACTGCTACATCCAGATGTTGACCTTTTGCATTATCGGCCAGAAAAGGGGATCTTAGGACTTGCCAGAATAGGGCGCTATCCTTTCTTTGGGAACTGTCATGGAGTTGGGTCCACAGGTCTTTCTTGATTTCTTTTTTGCGTTCCCATCTGGCTAGGTTATAAAGTTTTCTTAAGTTGGAGATTTCCGATTGGTTTCTTGTGGGTCTATGTAGGGCTTCTTTTAATCTTGAGAGGGCTTTTCGGCAAGCTGAGTCGAACCATCTCGTGGTAGAAGGCTTCATGTTCTTTACCTTGACAAAGAGTTCATTACCGATTGCTTCCAGGATGTTTTTGAAGCTATTGGTAATTGACCGAGGTGTAGTGTCTGGAGATAGGCATTCTAGTATCCAGGGCTTAGATTTTTCCAGAATTTTCTCTGTTACTTCAACTGGGTCAATCTTGGCCCATTTGACTGTGTAGCCATTCAGTTTGTTCATAGTTAGTGAGTTTTGTTTTAAAAGACTCATTTTTACAGGATGTACTTTAGTCATTTTTGGAGTGATTCTTACACTAATTGGATAATGATCACTCGTAACATTTGTCCCGGTTTCAAAGTTGGTTAGTTGTCCCTTGAGTGAAGAGGAGGACAGTATATAGTCTATGGTAGTTAAAAAGCCTATTCAATGAAAAGTGGGGGAAAAGTCCTTCTGTGGCTCTACTATCTCATTTGCATAGTTCAGATCTAAAGAAAATAGAATCTCATTTAACTTGTTTCCACAGGTCGAATGAGCAAAATGGGGCATAGGAGTACCATGTTCATTGTGCAATCCACAGTTGCCATTCTTGTGGGTGGAACAAAGTGGAAGATTGAAATCGCCGCCCCATAATAGGTGTACTGTATTGGAATTAGAATCATTTAACAGGGATAATAGAAAAGTGGCAATCTCCACTAGGATTGTCAAACAGTCTGTTGTAGTTAAGTTATTATAATAGTTGGTAAGAATATAAGTAGAATCATTAGTGAAATTTATTTGGATGATTTGATATGACGGGAACTCTTTTAGCATTTTAATAGATAAAAAGGGGAGAGTATTAGGGACATAAATCACGAGACCTCCCTTAGGCCTTCCCAAGGCTCCCTGCACTGCTGGAGTAAAAAAAGTTTTATATCCCGTTAAATGATTTGCAATAGTGGACCATGTTTCCTGGAAACATAATACTTGATGTTTCCTTACTGTTTCGGACCATGATTCTAGCGTTAGTTTGGAGAGCAATCCTGCTACGTTCCAGTACATTATAGAAAGATACAATTTATTGGAATCAGGAGGTAAGTGTATAACAGGGGGTTCACTTGGAGAACTCTCTATTGGGGTCGGTGGAGAGTTAGTTGTGTCTCTCAAATCATTTGATTGATGAAAGGTTAGATCTGTACTGTCCATAGGGATGACCAAAGTTTTAGACATCATTTCGTTAGGAGTAGTAAGATGAGTATCTGCAGTAGTCTCGAGCTGGGAGTTGATAATAGTGGGGAAAATTTGTTGTGGTTGGCTTCCGGGTTTGGGTGGTGATAACTGCGGTCTGGGGTTCGATGGAGAAAGCATAATGTGGGCTTGGGCATTCTTACTCTTGAGTTTTTGGGATCTTAACGGTCAATCGACCATCTCAAGACAGTCGTAACGGTTTCTTGTTGGAATATTCTGCCAGCCCTCCAGTGGATGATAGGGTCTACCTTGCCAAGGCTGCTTGTGCCATTCTCTAGTTCTATTTCTATTTCCGTGACCGTAGCTATATCCCACCTGTTTCCATTGGTCTTCTTGAGGATGCTGCCAATTCGGAATGGAAGTATATTGGTGAGTGTTCAATGGTGGATAGAAGAAAGAAAGATGTTGAACATCTATTCCGCCTTTCTTCTCCAATGAGGGCCATGAACAGATGTGGTCCACGCTAGATGGATCCCTGCAGGTTACTATAATGCAGTCTCCGTGGATCGACTTGGGTTCATCTCCTATCCACATTACTCTACGGACAGTGGAGATCCCTCCAGAGTGATATGGTTCTAGTGGTCTGTTTATGCTTAGCCACTGCATAACCTTGTTCTTAAGTGACCAAGCAGTTTCCGTCATGCCTTCCGTTAATTCAGGTAAGCCTGTGAGAATGATTGTATATGGGGTTGCCTCTAGTGGGAGGTGCACTGGGCGCCTGAATCTTAATGTCTTTTTAGATGTCAGCGGAGGTTGTGTAACTATTGGTTTAGGGGATGTGGGTGTCGGTTTATTTGTCAGATGGTTTATGGTTGCGTTAAGTGCTGGTTTCCCAGTTTTTCCTGTTTTTTCCGGGCCTTTGGTAGGCGCGTGTTGGGGGAACTCCATAGTGGTTTTGGTCTTTTGTACACTAGGCGTTAAAGCTTGCTGGTTTTGTATTTGAGGACTGGGTTTTGGTTTTTGGGAGGGTGGGATAGTCGGGGCAGGTTGTTTGGTTGCTACAACTGATTGTTGTTGATGAGATACTTTTGGGGGATGAGTAACGTTTTGTGTCCCTTGCTTAGGTAATTGTCGATTGTTTGTGCTGGGATGTGTTCGTGATAGAATTGCTAGTTGGGCTTCCAAGTTTCTTATACTTATTTGTATGGGTTTGAGCTGCTGTGAGAGAAGGTCTTTGATTAAGGTTAATAATTGTGATGTGGTTTTACATATTTTACAGGGGTTATCTGTGTCCTCAATAAAATAGGAGGTGGTAAAAAATTGTTTTCTACTGAGGTAATTGTCATTGATTGACCGGGTTGTGTTAACTGTTTGGATCGATCCCTCCCAGATTCCCTCTCAGGTCCCATGAAATGAACAGGAGCTACTGTATTTTCAGATGGGTGGGAGTTACCTTGTTTGGGGATAGCTCCTTCCCTTATACCTCGAAGGTGATTATCTATAGTTGTTTCTAGACTTTGGCAGGCTTCTGGGTCCGGGGTGGCCTCTAGACCATCGGATAGAAGTGATTCTGACTCTGATTGTGTTACAGATAAATCAACTAAACATGGCACTGTATTAATATCGGCGATAGTCACAGGTAGGGCCGGAGAGCAGGTAGATAAGGTTTGCTGGATGGGGGAAGCTGCAGATGCTAGAGGACCCAGAGACGATCGTTTAGCTTTCATGAGATCCAGAGACAAACGTTTAGCGTTCATAAGGTCAAGTGACACTCTGCGCTCCAGAAGAGATATGCTATGATCAATTACCTCGGTGGTCCTTGAGATGAATTGATCTATTGGGCCGGTGATTTGGGCTACTGCCTGCGCATTTTTAGTTTTACTTCTGGTTCTTCCAGGCATGGTGGACATAGAGGAGATCCTATGTGCAAAAAGATGGACGAACTGGGGTTAAGAGCCAAGGGGAATGGCCCGGTCCGGTCTCTATCGGGCACTAACGGCCAACAACGGGCCCGCCCTTGGCCCGGGCTTCGCCCCGGGCTACGGCCCATGCGCGTCCCGCGATGCGCGTTGCTGGGCTTGCTTAAATCCAGTTAGAAGAGGAGAGGTGTGGCTCTGGGAGGGGGCGCGGCTCACGCGGGAAGAGGACCCAGCTGCTGGTGGTGAATGCTGGTCCTCGCAGTACCGCGGGCCGCGCCTCTCACCTCCTCTGCGGCCACGGAGTTGGTCCTCTGCTCACTCTGGACTCAGGGACAGTCAGCAGTCTTAGAAGCTACTCCTGTAGCGATGGGCGATAGTGCTGGACAAAGAAACCTCTATGCGAGCGGCACCCGCGAAGCGGGGGCCACGAGAGGTAATAAACAAACAGCTGGAGGTGTGGCTCTGGGAGGGGGCGCGGCTCACGTGGGAAGAGGACCCAGCTGCTGGTGGTGAATGCTGGTCCTCGCAGTCCCGGGGGCCGCGCCTCTCACCTCCTCTGCGGCCACGGAGTTGGTCCTCTGCTCACTCTGGACTCAGGGACAGTCAGCAGTCTTAGAAGCTACTCCTGTAGTGAAGGGCGATAGTGCTGGACAAAGAAACTTCTATGCGAGCGGCTCCCGCGAAGCGGGGGCCGCGAGAGGTAATAAGCAAACAGCTGGAGGTGTGGCTCTGGGAGGGGGCGCGGCTCATGCGGGAAGAGGACCCAGCTACTGGTGGTGAATGCTGGTCCTCGCAGTCCCAGGGGCCACGCCTCTCACCTCCTCTGCGGCCACGGAGTTGGTCCTCTGCTCACTCTGGACTCAGGGACAGTCAGCAGTCTTAGAAGCTACTCCTGTAGCGAAGGGCGATAGTGCTGGACAAAGAAACCTCTATGCAAGCGGCTCCCGCGAAGCGGGGGCCGGCGAGAGGTAATAAGCAAACAGCTGGAGGTGTGGCTCTGGGAGGGGGCGCAGCTCACACGGGAAGAGGACCCAGCTGCTGGTGGTGAATGCTGGTCCTCGCAGTCCCGGGGGCCGCGCCTCTCACCTCCTCTGCGGCCACGGAGTTGGTCCTCTGCTCACTCTGGACTCAGGGACAGTCAGCAGTCTTAGAAGCTACTCCTGTAGCGAAGGGCGATAGTGCTGGACAAAGAAACCTCTATGCGAGCGGCATGGAGTCACTAATCCATACATCAATTTACAATAGGGAGAGCATATGCAGTTTAGCACTGATCAGCAGTGGTAAAGTGCCCAGAGTCATAAAACAGCCAACAACAGGTCAGAAAAAATACAGGAGAAAGGCAACAAAGTTCAGGGATGACCCTTCAAAAAGGGCCAAGTCCAACAATAAGTCTATAGGTAATGATTTGCAGAAAGCAGCACAACATGGATTTCCGTCATTGCTATCAACCTTGCTAATGACTCATCACAGCATTATTTGTAGTTAAAGAATCAGTACGGAGGGCGCATGGCTTGCGAGCCTAAGAGGGCAGACACGTGAGCCTGAAGCTATACACCGCCCTACCAATTATCCTAATATATCCGTGGTGGCTGCGGGCTTGGGTGATTAGCGGAGCAGTACCCTCTACAAGGGAATGGCGGGGACGTCCTAAGGCAGTGTGCAGACTGATGCCCCGAGCACTGAAAACCAGAGGCAAACGGGCAGACCCCCGCTCCCTCAAAATGGCAGCCAGATCCTCCCTTGAGGCAGAGGTAGTGTGACCTCTGGCCAAGGAACGGGCTGGCCGGGGCCTGTGATGATCGTCTAGGGGCTGCCTAGGGGAGAGGCTGTAGAGGTAACTCTTGACGGGAGTAGAGCAATCCACAGGAACAGCACCACTGATCCCAGACCTGGAACTGGGGCCTGACTGGTTCCACAGTGCGGCTGGGCCAGAGGGGACGCCCTCTGAGGCCATTTGAGTCCATGCGGGCCCGGAGGTGCCTTAGAACCTGAGACCCAATAGTGAGGGGGTGAACCTGCCCCCCCCCCGGAAACAACAGGCTGACTCTCCCGTGGATCGAATCCCGATTGGACTGGGGGGGCGATTGGACCAACCCAGGAAAGTATGAACTAGATGATCACTGCGTGGCACAATACATTACTGTGGTGGTGTCTCCTCGAAGGTGTGGAGAGAGCTGCTGTGGTGGGCTCGGGCTTAGAGGCTCAGCTGCAGTCTGAGCAGCACTGCTGCAACCATGTAAGGATGCCGTGGAACAGCCAAAGTAGGAGACCCTACAGCTACCAGAAAAGACGGGTGGTAAGTGCCGGCAGTAAATGCTCATAGGCCTAGTTGGGGGCCCGGCGCTGATAGGGCGTGGAGAGACAGCTGTTGTCTGTCCAAATAGAACATAATTGAGGCTCCGGAGTGAGTGGGCACTTCCCTTAGGTTGTAGGCCTATGAATGGTGGCTTGGAACTTTGAAGAGGCATAGATGGTCTTTATGTCCCCAGCTGGTAAGAAGCGTTTGCCTTCTGGCTGGGGCTCGATATGAGAGGCAGTCTAAAAAAGTGATCTCACCGGACTGAGGGTGCTGCAGTCTGGTACTACAGTGAGCAGTTAACTGAGACTCCCCGGTGCTTCCCGCATTACATAAACTTAGATGGGAGTGTACTTGAAGTTGTACCCCTCGGACTGGAGACACGGACCGGCCGAAAGAGCTGAATCAATGATTAGAAGGAGCGACCCTCCCCGAGGGCCTGCGACAAACAGGGGGGGTTGGCGCTTCTGCTGGGGTTTTAGATGGCTCTCAGGAGATGGATACCTGCATTTAGTGGGTGTTATGACTGCGCACTGGTTGGCCACATGATCCAAACAGACGACATGCTATCAAACTGGGCAAAGTGTCCTCAAGATAGACGATATAATGATAATGATATTGACATTTATAGATCACGTTGATTACCTGGAGGTTTCCTGGCGCTATCTAGATCCTCTAAGGCCGTTGGCGGAGAAACACATTTATGGGTACCGGATGATTGCGAGAAGAGCCACATTTGAACCCCTTTTGGAAATACAGAGGATCTATAATATTTTGTAAATGAAACAGCAGATCGTTCCAGGCCTTTGCTGCACAGTGAATGAAGCTTCTGCCACCTCATCGGGCTTTTTTTATACGTGGCACTATGACCAACTTGGCTCCCTTAAACCAAAGTGTTCTTTCAGGAATATACCATTGGAGTCACCGTTTCAGATAGTCGAACCCTGTGCCTTGGAGTGCTTTAAAAAACAGGCATAGAGCATTAAAGCGTACTCGACTCCTGACCGGAGCCAGTGCAGTTGTTTGATGTCTTTAGATACCGAGGAAAACCTTGATGTTACTGTGAGCAGTCTAGCTGCTTCATTCTGCAACACTCGTAGTTTGTTCAAGGATCTTTGCTGAACATTTCGGTAAAGCCCATTGCAATAGTCCAGTCTTGCCATTACAAGAGCTGTGACCACTGTTTGCCTGCTTTCGAGGGGCAAAAATGGCAATATTTTCCTAAGCATTCTCATAACAAAGTTTTTGATGCCACCGCATTGACTTGGAGCTCGAAGGTAAGTCTCCCGTCCAGTATTATTCCCAGATTTTTAACCTTTTTTGTGGGAACGGGAAGAGTGCCCATCGTGTCTGGCTACCAGTTAGGTGTCCAAAAGTTGGCATTGTTGCCGATCAGTATAACCTCGGTTTTACCGGAGTTAAGCTTTAGGCAATTCTCTGCCATCCAGCTTCCCACTGATAATATACAATCCTGGAAACGTCCTTCAATGCCTGCCTCGTTGCCTGGTGTCAAAGATACCGAAATTTGAGTATCATCCGCATAAAAGGTGAGGCCAAATCCAAATGCGCTTATGATGGGGGCCAAAGCGCTGACATAAATATTAAAATGCGTTGGTCTGAGAGAGAACCCCTGTGGGACTCCACAGGGCAATACAAAAGGATTGGATTAGTAGTCTCCCAGTGCCACGCTTTGTCTTCTGTCAGGAAGGAAAGATCTTAAAAGATCCCAGGCTTTCCCACGGATGCCACATGCTTTTACACGGTCGACTAGTATAACATGATGTACCGTATCGAAGGTGGTGACAGATTAAACAGGATCAGAGCTGCCCTGCCTCCCTGATCAACAGCTTCCCTGATCTCCTCCATGGCTTTAATGAGTGCAAACTCTGTGCTGTGTCCCTCTCTGAAGCCATATTGAGAGGGATGCAGCGCTTGTGTCTCCACTAAGAAGAAACTTAGTCGTCTATTCATGATTTTTCCGATCAGTTTTGCTGGTAGTGGGAGTCTGGAAATAGGGTGAAAATTGTTTGGGTCTTTAGGGTCCAAGCTAGGCTTTTTTAAAAGGGGCAAAATGGAAGCCAATTTCCAGTGAACGGGGAAATACCTTGTTAAAGACATTGTATTCAATATGGATGTCAAAGATCCTACAATTGGGCCCGGCGCCAGTTTGATCACTGCAACTGGACAAGGGTCATATGGTGACCCTGAGGCTCTCTGAGGGGACCTGCACCCCATTGTGATTGCCCCTGTTCCCTCTGAATGAACTGTTAGCCAAGATGAGCAAACCTAGGATGAGACAGACAGGGCCACTCAAGACCAGGAGGATGAACAGCAGAATTAAGGACAGAATGATCACAGACATACCCTGGGAGGATCTCAGTCAACAACAACTGGGCGAAATATTAGCTGCCATAGCGGACACCAAATCCACTTTACACCTGGACATATGTACAAGTGTCAGTGGGATTGGGTCTCCTTAGAATAGAACATAGGAAACCAGTTGAAAGAGTAAAACTGACAGAATAATCGATAGTTGACCTCACCCTGACGCACAAAGTTTGACCCTACAGATGGGGGAACTCTCTGAAAGGGCCCACAAGCTGGAACGCAAGGCCGTAGATGTGGTGGGTCAGAACAGAAGAAACAATGTCAGAGTCCTGGGCCTACCAGAGGGGGTGAAAGGCAATGACATGATCGCCTACCTGGAACCCTGGCTCCGTACAGTGGTAGCTCCAAAGGGGTTATCAACATTTTACACACTTGAAAGAGCTCAATGTGTGCCGGCCAGACCACTGGCTGTGGGCTGACCTCGGCGACCGGTAGTAGCCAATTAGCTCCACTTTAAGGACAGGGATACCCTGCTGCAGAAGGTGCGCACTAATGGCCCAGACATAGTAGGCAACAGTAAATTATCCCTGTTCCCTGACTACAGACTAGAGGTCCAGAGAAGCTGTGCCTATTTTCTTGTAGTCAAGAAAGCATTGAGAGGTGAGGGACCTCACTATTCCCTAATATTCCCAGCCCGATTGTGCATACTTTTAGATGGGAAGGTCCATTTCTGCAAAGACCCCCAGATGGCATGGGAATGGCTCGAAACTTATAAAACTGAAAGACCTCAGGCGGCGTGAGAATCTCCGATCCCTGTTCGGGAGCCCTGGAATTAAAAAAGGAGACGTGTCAGGCAAAAGCTTTCAAAGAAGCCAAGTCTGTCACAAACAGAGAAGGAGAGAGCCATGGCATTGCAAGCAATTGCTGAGATCCTGCAAGACCAGCAACCAACATCAGAGGTGGGGTCACGCTCAGTGAGGTATCAGAATCTGACTCTTCCCGAGTAGATAGTACAATCCTCCCAGTAGTGACCCCGAAGACGGTGAATGAGAATATTTAAACAGGAAACTCATACAACCAGCTCAGATAGCGCATAGATGGGGTGGCACCCTGCTTACTGCTAACACCTGACTTCCACTTGAATACTATTTCGGCCACTACCCCCTTTCTGGTCCTCTCCGTGGTTGTTTAGGGCCTTTACTAGAAGCTGATGTTTTGAATAATGTTTGGGCAGATGGCTGTTGCCATTCTGCCCTGGGATAGGGGAGTCATTCAATGTGGGTGATCTTCTATTATGTGGATCTTTCTTGTTTGCAGGAGAGGGTAGTAACTTATATGTGGGGGACCAGCCTGATGGGAAGGCTGGAAGAGCCAAGAGAAAAGATACACTCAGTCAATATGTGTGCCCACACAAATCAAGGTAAAGTTCCTCACATGGCACATAAAAGGGATGGGATCCACGGCCAAACGTCACAACTTTTACTCATACTTGAAGTGCAGAAGTGTCCATATAGCCCTCCTCCAGGAGACACACTTGATTAGAGGGGATGTGGAGAAATTGCACAGGCACTCGAGAGCACAAATCTTTGCACAACCTATGCAGCTTACGCCCGGGGCACACTGAAATGTGTGTGAGAAAGTGTCTTGTTCGATCCCGTGCGTACCCTAGTAGACGGGGAGGGTAGGTATGCGCTTATAGAGGGAAGACTATTCAGGCAGGAGAAAATGCTAGTCAGTATATCTCCACCCAACCAGGAGCAGATTGCTTTCCTCACCTGCCTCACGGCCCAGATGGCCGATGTTCATGGGAAGCCATGCAATACTGGGAGGGGACTTTAACACTGTTGCTGATACAATTGTGGACCATTTGCACCCCCTTTCAGGACGCACAGGCACTTCGTACAGCATCAGGATTCCGGGAGTGGAGGTACCACTGGGGGCTGAAGGATATTTGGAGGTACATCACGGGGGAAATAGAGAATATTCTTACTTCTCCTCTATACATCAATTACACCCCAGACTGGACACTTTCCTGGGTATGATGGCCTTCGGAGGCTCTGTCACACATACTGAATATCTGGGGCGTCCCTTCTCTGATCACAGCCCTTTATTGATGACCTATTAGCCCATGGGTCAGTGTCCTCCAATCCCCTTATGGAGACTTTTTTTTGTGTCCTCATTTTTCGCCCTTGGTGATCAACTAGTAGCATGTGGAAATGACTTTACTGTCTCAGATTAACTGGGAGGAGCTCCGAGAATGGCCGCCCTAATCGCTCCACAGTAAGTAATGTCATAATCCAACTAAGCCACTTTGGAGCAACCATCTGTGACACATGCTGCATTCATATACCCAGTCGTATATCGTTTTCAAATATATTGGGTATAGTCAAATAAGAAAAGAGGATGCCAAGCAGCGTAATCATTGGACCTTGGGGAAAAAAAACAACCCAAGATCAAACCAAAACCCGTTACCAATTTAGTAGTCTCCAGAACTCTTGCTTTGGTTTCCTGATCTTAAAAGGTCCATCTTTGATGTTTGTAGTACTGACATTCGCCAATCGAGCAAGGTTGGAGGTAAAGGGTCTTTCCATTTCTTACATAATTCCCTCCTTGCCAACAAAATACAAAAGAAAAGTAGATTTTTTGCTGGGCCATGAAACTCTGGAGAGATACCAAAGATAACAAGAGCAGGACATAAAGTAAGTTGGGATCCCAAGGAGGTGGATATTGAAATAGAAACAGAGTTCCAAAACGGTGTTAGAAGTGGGCAATCCAAGAACATATGTAAATCCGAGGCCTCTGCCAAACCACATTTAGGGCATAAAACCAGCGAATTGTCCGTGAACTTCGACAAACGTTGAGGCGAATAGTAGGCCCTATGTAAAGTAAACAAGTGGTTTCGGCGTAACCAAGATGGTTTTACAATGTTCCACATGATTTTAAAAGATTCGTACCACGTATTCTCCACGCTGATATCCGTTATATGTGTAGACCGCAACTGATCTGGTAGTAGGAACTCACCCTCTGCTTCATCCAGTAAGAGATTGTACCAGAAAGAGACTTCTTTCTTAAATGGGAGCCTATCTGTTAGGAGAGACGCCAATGTGCTGTCCCCTCCCAGCTGAAATCTGCCTTTAACAGAGGACCATGCATGTGCCCAGCTTTGCATTTGAAGGTATTTGAACCTGGAGAACTGAGACCCCACTTTTGATCTTAATACCTCCCACGGCAATAGGCTTCCCTCTACAAAGATATCCCCCCAGACTACCATACCTGACTCACGTAATGGTGTTGCAAGACTATCTAGAAGCCAGCTCGGGGAGCCAGGAGAGTTCCATAATGGAGCCTTACCAGAATAGTAGTCAATTCTTATGGTACACCTAAGTTTGGCCCATGTTCTACATGAATCTCTAAGCACCTTTAGTTTTATTTTCTTAAAAACCTAGGATCCCCAAACTTAAACAAAAATTCCTGATCAGCCACCCTTTCTCCTCTAAGTAATGCAGCAAACATGTGAGACTTAACCCTGCGATGCTTAGACATAACCCATTCTGAGAATTCTTGGCTATCCTTATTGACACATACTTTCCCATTGATGCCCACACCGCGTTCACAGTGTTGATAGAGTTGGAGGCGTTTAAGGTGGTGGTGGTGCAGGGACATTGCCTGGGCCAGTGAATTGGGGCATGGAGAGAAATCCAACAGGATCTGATAGACGTAGAGGATTAGTTAAAAAGCTTAGATAATGTGTAGGGAACTGATGCATATACCTTGACAGGATTGTGAGTGGTGCGTACACAATACAACAAGGCCTTAGGGAGACTGAGATGTCACAATCATAGGGAATATCTTGATAGGGTGCAGAGGGAGGAGGGAATGCTGGCTGCCTACTGGCATGGTTGATCAAACCATAAACCCGAGGGACACCGATTAAGCACACCCGGACTGATACATGTGAATCTATTTATGAACAAGGAGTGATTAACACTCTATTTTGGTAATACTACGAGATGCTATATAAGGCCCCCCAACCAGACATACAATTAGCATTTAAAGATTTCCTGGCACCTCTACAACTCCAGAATGTAGATAGACAGATGCAAGAAAACCTAGGTGGCCCAGTGACTCTGCAAGAAGTTTGCAAAGCTATTACAGGCATGGCCGGGGCCTGATGGTCTCCCTGTGGAGTTCTATGCGAGGTGTGCACCCAGTTGGTGACCCAGTTGGTGAAGCTGTACGCTGAATCCTTACCACTAGGGGGACACCCTGCAACCACCCAGAGTGCGTTTGTGATCCCACTTCCTAAGACTTCAGCAGTCGATGCTCAGATGAGAGACTACAGACCACTCTCCATGGACTTCAAGATTCTCAGCAAGGTCCTGGCACTTAGACTACTCCCACATTTGAAATCCCTTATTCATCCAGATCAAGACGGGTTTATCCCATCCAGCAATACCTCTTATAACCTACACAGACTCTACTCCATACTATACCATCCTGAGGTGAATACCATGTCGCAGGCCATGGTCCTCTCAATCAACCTGGAAAAGGCCTTTGATACAGTAGGCTGGGACTACATGTTTGAGACAGTGAGATACATGGGCCTCAAGGAGAGTTGGGTGAAATGGGTGAAGCTTCTTTAACCAATCTAACCACAAGGGTTGAAACAGGTAGCACAATATCCACACAGTATGAGATCTCACGACTCAGGTACCAGACAGGGGTGTCACATCTCACCTCTCTTATTTGATTAGCAATTGAACCGTTGGCAGCGTTATTTCGCCATAGAGGTGAGGGACTGGGACTCAGGGTAGACAGCCGGACACATATCATTTGTTTGCAAGCAGATGACCTCCTGGTTTATCTAAGAGATGCCGTGGTCGACTCTGAGACAGCCTCAGAGCGCTTCAAACTGCTATCGGGCTTAAGAATAAACAAGACCAAAACATACTTACTCCGTATGGCAGGACCTCCGCCCAGACCCATGACCCTGGCACTTGACCTAATTTGGACACACGCTCATTTAAATACCATCGCATTCGCATTTTTCATTCCTTAGAAAATTTAAGGCAGGGGACCAAAACTTCCAAGCAAAACTCTAAGTCCACCCCTTCCCTCCAGGCCACTCCTACATCCTGTGCATATAACCCATAATTTGCTTATCCACATCCTGTACCATCAAGCAGAAGAAGCCGGACAGGGAGGGGGGGATGGGAACCAGGACTATGATGGGAGGGCTACAACTTGGAGTAATCAATCATATCGGTAAGTAACCCGGCACTACCTCCTCGTCAGCCCTCCTTGTCACAGTCCAAACCACATGAGCAGATACCAAAGCAAGAATCGGCTGCACTCAGCAGCAAAAAAAATACTTTATTAGCACAAGCAGAAAATCACACCACCTGAGCAGAGCGCAACACTGTGTCCCCAAACCCAGCAGACTCAGTCCCACCCACCACCAAAACAAATGGGACATAAAGGTGTGAGCAGAACTCCAAGTAGCAGCTCTGCAGAACTCGGCCATGAGAGCTCCCTGAAAACAAGTCCAAGAAGCAGCCACCCACCGAACGAATCTCCCCTGAACTGACCCAGGTGCCAACACACCACAAGCCTCATACGCAGCCCCACAGCCCCCCACAGCATCGACTGAGAGTAGCCCCAGAAGGCTTCAGACCTTGATAAGCTAGCCCAAAGGTCACAAAAAGCGAATCCATCCTACAAAAAGGTTTAGTACGCAGCAAGTACACCTCCAGAGCTCACCGAACATCCAAATAGTGCAGCTGCACCTCAATCTCAGAAATAGGAGCAGGACAGAAAACAGGTAACACCTGATCCTCTGAGCAGTGAAATGAGGAAGAGACCTTGGGAACAAAGGAAGGATCAGGCCGCAGAACAACCTGATCAGGTAAAAAGACAAAAAGGGCTCCAAACATAGCAAGGAGCCCAACTCAGCAATCCTCCGAGCCGAGGTAATAGGGACAAGGAAAAGCACCTTGATTGTCAAAAACCTGAGACCCAATAGTGAGGGGGTGGACCTGCCACCCCGGAAACAACGATTTACAAAAAGGGGGGTTTTACAAAAAGGGGGGGGGGACCTGCCCCCCCGGAAACAACAGCCTGACTCTCCCGTGGATCGAATCCCGATTGGACTGGGAGGGCAATTGGACCAACCCAGGAAAGTATGAACTAGATGATCACTGCGTGGCACAGTACATTGCTGTGGTGGTGTCTCCTCGAAGGTGTGGAGAGAGCTGCTGTGGTGGGCTCGGGCTTAGAGGCTCAGCTGCAGTCTGAGCAGCACTGCTGCAACCATGTAAGGATGCCGTGGAACAGCCAAAGGAGAAGACCCTACAGCTACCAGAAAAGACGGGTGGTAAGTGCCGGCAGTAAATGCTCATAGGCCTACTTGGGTGCCCGGCGCTGATAGGGCGTGGAGAGACAGCCGTTGTCTGTCCAAATAGAACATAATTGAGGCTCCGGTGTGAGTGGGCATTTCCCTTAGGTTGTAGGCCTATGAATGGTGGCTTGGAACTTTGAAGAGGCATAGATGGTCTTTATGTCCCCAGCTGGTAAGAAGCGATTGCCTGCTGGCTGGGGCTCGATATGAGAGGCAGTCTAAAAAAGTGATCTCACCGGACTGAGGGTGCTGCAGTCTGGTACTACAGTGAGCAGTTAACTGAGACTCCCCGGTGCTTCCCGCATTACATAAACTTAGATGGGAGTGTACTTGAAGTTGTCCCCCTCGGACTAGAGACACGGACCGGCCGAAAGAGCTGAATGACTGATTAGAAGGAGCGACCCTCCCGAGGGCCTGCGACAAACAGGGGGGGTTGGCGCTTCTGATGGGGTTTTTAGATGGCTCTCATGAGATGGATACCTGCATTTAGTGGGTGTTATGACTGCGCACTGGTTGGCCACATGATCCAAACAGACTACATGCTATCAAACTGGGCAAAGTGTCCTCAAGATAGATGATATAATGATAATGATATTGACATTTAAAGACCACGTTGATTACCTGGAGGTTTCCTGGCGCTATCTAGATCCTCTAAGGCCGTTGGCGGAGAAACACATTCATCGGGACCGGATGATTGCGAGAAGAGCCACATTTTAACCCCTTTGGAAAGACAGAGGATCTATAATATTTTGTAAATGAAACGGCAGATCGTTCCAGGCCTTTGCTGCACATTGAATGAAGCTTCTGCCACCCCATGGTGCTTTTTTTATACGTGGCACTATGACCAACTTGGCTCCCTTAAACCGAAGAGTTCTTTCAGGAATATACCATTGGAGTCACCGTTTCAGATAGTTGAGCCCTGTGCCTTGGAGGGCTTTAAAAAACCAGGCATAGAGCATTAAAGCGTGCCCGACTTCTGACGGGGAGCCAGTGCAGTTGTTTGATGTCTTTAGATACCGAGGAAAATCTTGATGTTACTGTGAGCAGTCTAGCTGCTTCATTCTGCAACACTCGTAGTTTGTTCAAGGATCTTTGCTGAACATTTCGGTAAAGCCCATTGCAATAGTCCAGTCTTGCCATTACAAGAGCCGTGACTGCTGTTTGCCTGCTTTCGAGGGGCAAAAATGGCAATATTTTCCTAAGCATTCTCATAACAAAGTTTTTGATGCCACCGCATTGACTTGGAGCTCGAAGGTAAGTCTCTCGTCCAGTTTTATTCCCAGATTTTTAACCTTTTTTGTGGGAACGGGAAGAGTGCCCATCGTGTCTGGCTACCAGTTAGGTGTCCAAAAGTTGGCATTGTTGCCGATCAGTATAACCTCGGTTTTACCGGAGTTAAGCTTTAGGCAATTCTCTGCCATCCAGCTTCCCACTGATAATATACAATCCTGGAAACGTCCTTCAATGCCTGCCTCAATACCTGGTGTCAAAGATACCGCAATTTGAGTATCATCCGCATAAGAGGTGAGGCCAAATCCAAATGCGCTTATGATGGGGGTCAAAGCGCTGACATTAATATTAAAATGCGTCGGTCTGAGAGAGAACCCCTGTGGGACTCCACAGGGCAGTGCAAAAGGATTGGATTAGTATCTCCCAGTGCCACGCTTTGCCTTCTGTCAGGAAGGAAAGATCTTAAAAGATCCCAGGCTTTCCCACGGATGCCACATGCTTTTACACAGTCCACTAGTATAACATGATGTACCGTATCGAAGGTGGCGACAGATTAAACAGGATCAGAGCTGCCCTGCCTCCCTGATCAACAGCTTCCCTGATCTCCTCCATGGCTTTAATGAGTGCAAACTCTGTGCTGTGTCCCTCTCTGAAGCCATATTGAGAGGGATGCATTGCTTGTGTCTCCACTAAGAAGAAACTTAGTTGTCTATTCATAATTTTTCCGATCAGTTTTGCTGGTAGTGGGAGTCTGGAAATAGGGTGAAAATTGTTTAGGTATTTAGGGTCCAAGCTGGGCTTTTTTAAAAGGGGCAAAATGGAAGCCAATTTCCAGTGAACGGGGAAATACCTTGCTAAAGACATTGTATTCAATATGGATGTCAAAGATCCTACAATTGGGCCCGGCGCCAGTGCAACTGGACAAGGGTCATATGGTGACCCTGAGGTACTCTGAGGGGACCTGCACCCCATCATGATTGCCCCTGTTCCCTCTGAATGAACTGTTAGCCAAGATGAGCAAACCTAGGATGAAACAGACCGGGCCACTCAAGACCAGGAGGATGAACAGCAGAATCAAGGACAGAATGATCACAGACATACCCTGGGAGGATCTCATTCAACAACAACTGGGCCAAATATTAGCTGCCATAGCGGACACCAAATCCACTTTACACCTGGACATATGTACAAGTGTCAGTGGGATTGGGTCTCCTTAGAATAGAACATAGGAAACCAGTTGAAAGAGTAAAACTGACAGAATCATCGATAGTTGACCTCACCCTGACGCACAAAGTTTGACCCTACAGATGGGGGAACTCTCTGAAAGGGTCCACAAGCTGGAACGCAGGGCCGTAGATGTGGCGGGTCAGAACAGAAGAAACAATGTCAGAGTCCTGGGCCTACCAGAGGGGGTGAAAGGCAATGACATGATCGCCTACCTGGAACCCTGGCTCCGTACAGTAGTAGCTCCAAAGGGGTTATCGACATTTTACATACTTGAAAGAGCTCAATGTGTGCCGGCCAGACCACTGGCTGTGGGCTGACCTCGGCGACCGGTAGTAGCCAATTAGCTCCACTTTAAGGACAGGGATACCCTGCTGCAGAAGGTGCGCACTAATGGCCCAGACATAGTAGGCAACAGTAAATTATCCCTGTTCCCTGACTACACACTAGAGGTCCAGAGAAGCTGTGCCTATTTTCTTGTAGTCAAGAAAGCATTGAGAGGTGAGGGACCTCACTATTCCCTAATATTCCCAGCCCGATTGTGCATACTTTTAGATGGGAAGGTCCATTTCTGCAAAGACCCCCAGATGGCATGGGAATGGCTCGAAACTTATAAAACTGAAAGACCTCAGGCGGCGTGAGAATCTCCGATCCCTGTTCGGGAGCCCTGGAATAAAAAAAGGAGACGTGTCAGGCAAAAGCTTTCAAAGAAGCCTAGTCTGTCACAAACAGAGAAGGAGAGAGCCATGGCATTGCAAGCAATTGCTGAGATCCTGCAAGACCAGCAACCAACATCAGAGGTGGGGTCACGCTCAGTGAGGTATCAGAATCTGACTCTTCCCGAGTAGATAGTACAATCCTCCCAGTAGTGACCCCGAAGACGGTGGATGAGAATATTTAAACAGGAAACTCATACAACCAGCTCAGATAGCGCATAGATGGGGTGGCACCCTGCTGACTGCTAACACCTGACTTCCACTTGAATACTATTTCGGCCACTACCCCCTTTCTGGTCCTCTCCGTGGTTGTTTAGGGCCTTTACTAGAAGCTGATGTTTTGCATAATGTTTGGGCAGATGGCTGTTGCCATTCTGCCCTGGGATAGGGGAGTCATTCAATGTGGGTGATCTTCTATTATTTTGATCTTTCTTGTTTGCAGGAGAGGGTAGTAACTTACATGTGGGGGACCAGCCTGATGAGAAGGCTGGAAGAGCCAAGAGAAAATATGCACTCAGTCAATATGTGTGCCCACACAAATCAAGGTAAAGTTCCTCACATGGCACATAAGAGGGATGGGATCCACGGCCAAACGTCACAACTTTTACTCATACTTGAAGTGCAGAAGTGTCCATATAGCCCTCCTCCAGGAGACACACTTGATTAGAGGGGATGTGGAGAAATTGCACAGGCACTCGAGAGCACAAATCTTTGCACAACCTATTCAGCTTATGCCCGGGGCACACTGAAATGTGTGTGAGAAAGTGTCCTGTTTGATCCCGTGCGTACCCTAGTAGACGGGGAGGGTAGGTATGCGCTTATAGTGGGAAGACTATTCAGGCAGGAGAAAATGCTAGTCAGTATATCTCCACCCAACCAGGAGCAGATTGCTTTCCTCACCTGCCTCTCGGCCCAGATGGCCGAGTTCATGGGAAGCCATGCAATACTGGGAGGGGACATTAACACTGTTGCTGAAACAATTGCGGACCATTCGCACCCCCTTTCAGGACGCACAGGCACTTCGTACAGCATCAGGAATCCGAGAGTAGAGGTACCACTGGGGGCTGAAGGATATTTGGAGGGTACAGCACGGGGGAAATAGAGAATATTCTTACTTCTCCTCTATACATCAATTACGCCCCAGACTGGACACTTTCCTGGGTATGACGGCCTTCGGAGGCTCTGTCACACATACTGAATATCTGGGGTGTCCCTTCTCTGATCACAGCCCTTTATTGATGACCTATTAGCCCATGGGTGAGTGTCCTCCAATCCCCTTATGGAGACTTTTTTTTTTGTGTCCTCATTTTTCACCCTTGGTGATCAACTCACTCTACCTACTCTACCTTGGGTATCGTAGCGCTGCTCTGCTGACATTCATAGCACTTTACTGTGCCTGCAATAACTTATCTAATTACATCAGTTCAAAGCGCTTGTATTGTACTATTTGCCTGCATTGTCTCACCGACTTTGAGTGCCTGTGCTCGCTCGAATTGCCAATCATTTTATTTACTTGTCACTTGCTGCTGTGACCCATTGCTTGTGTGCTCCGCTCCTCAGGCGCCTCGCTGACCAACGCATTCCATTTAATCAATTGCCCCCAACCCGGTCGGCGCTTCAGTTCCAGTCGCCATTATTGTTGTTGTTGTGCCCGGAGCCCGCTCCTCCACCACGCACCCGCCTCCCAGCTGCTCCTCCCTCCCACTAAGAGGCAAGGCTTCCCCCTACCCTCCGAAGCTCTGTGACCGTCCTGACTGCGTCAGAAGCGGTCGCTCCCTACTGCCCCTGCTCACTCTACCTACTCTACCTTGGGTATCGTAGCGCTGCTCTGCTGACATTCATAGCGCTTTACCGTGCCTGCATTAACTTATCTAATTACATCAGTTGAAAGCGCTTGTATTGTACTATTTGCCTGCATTGTCTCACCGACTTTGAGTGCCTGTGCTCGCTCGAATTGCCGATCGTTTTATTTACTTGTCACTTGTTGCTGTGACCCATTGCTTGTGTGCTCCGCTCCTCAGGCGCCTCGCTGACCAACGCATTCCACTTAATGAATTGCCCCCAACCCGGTCGGCGCTTCAGTTCCAGCCGCCATTATTTTTGTTGTTGTGCCCAGAGCCCGCCCCCTCCACCACGCACCCGCCTCCCAGCTGCTCCTCCCTCGCCCGTCCCCCCTCCCCACCCACTTATGACAGATGCTTTTGCGCGCAGCGTCCACGCGCAGCGTTCGCGCCCCAGTCGCGCCGAAGGTGCGCCAAAGGTAAGCCCGTCTACGCCCGTCCGCGCTTGGACCGCGCCCAGCGCCAGACCCCCTGGCCCCCGCACCACCCACCCCACCTGCATTACATATGACGCCTCCACCCTCTTAGCCCTAAACCCCGGCCGACTCCCCAACTGCGCCCAAGCCGCAGCTGGACACACCCATGGACCCTTCACATGCAACTCCTGCAAGTATGACGGCACCAAGACCAACTCCTCATCCACCAACACCAAACAGAGATCTGACACCAACCACCTTAAATGCATCCTGCTCAACACCCGCTCGGTCCACAGACACGCCATCGACCTTTGGAATCTACTAGACACCATCTCTCCGGACGTCGCCTTCCTAACAGAAACATGGAGGAACGCCTCCTCAGCCCCAGACATCACCATCGCCATCCCGGAAGGCTACAAGATCATCCGAAAAGACCGCACCTACCAAACAGGAGGAGGCATCGCTATCGTCCATAAGAATTCCATCCGCATCTCAACCAGCTCTGACGACAACCTCGTTACCGCCGAACACCACCACTTCCAGATCCACACCGACCCCAAGACCACACTCAGAGGCACCCTCCTCTACAGGCCACCAGGACCCCATGCACAATTCAGTGAAGACATCACTGACTTTATCACCCCGCACGCCCTCCCCTCTGAGGACTACATTCTATTGGGAGACCTCAATTTTCACCTGGAAAAGAGCAACAACAGTAACACCACCACCCTTCTGGACAATCTCGCCAACCTCAGACTCAAACAATTCGTCAATACCCCCACTCACTACGCAGGTCACACACTCGACCCTATCTTCACCTCCAGCAAACATATCTCCTTCAGTCACACCACAGCTCTCCATTGGACGGACCACAGCTGCGTTCACTTTATCTACAAAAAGACCACAACCCACAACCATCCTCAACCTACTCTGCGAAGAAACTGGAACAAAATCACCATCGACCAGATCTCCTCATCGCTTCTTCAAAACCCCCCTGCCCACTCTTCGAACCCCAACCAAGCAGCCATTAACCTCACTCAATGGCTAATCAACAGCGCCGACAACCTAGCACCTTTGAAAAAACGTCAAATCAAACTAGGCAGCAAAAACGCCCCCTGGTTCAACGATGATCTTAAGAAATCCAAGAAACTCTGTCGCTCCCTTGAGAAGGCCTGGAAAAAAGACCCAAACACCAGCACCAGGGACGCCTTCAAAAACGCCACCCGCATACACCACCAACTGATCCGGACTGCCAAGAAAGCCGCATTCAAAGACCGACTAGACAACAACGCCCACAACAGCAAGGAATTATTCAACATCGTTAAAGAGTTTACCAACCCCACTGCCAACTCCAACGACATCACTCCCTCTCAAACCCTTTGCGACTCCCTAGCTTCGTTCTTCCACGACAAAATCGCAGACATTCACAACAGCTTCGACAACCAACCCGGAGTCCAACCCACCCAACCATCTGACGTACCTTCACCCCCCTTGAACATCCTTAACGACTGGAACCCAATCTCCACTGAGGACACCATCCGCCTGATGAACTCCATCCACTCAGGATCCCCCACAGACCCATGCCCTCACTACATCTTCAACAAAGCAGATTCCATCATAGCACCACACCTCCGAGACGTCATCAACTGCTCCCTCAACTCCGCCACCTTCCCGGAAAGCTGGAAACACGCCGAACTCAGCGCCCTTCTGAAAAAACCCACAGCTGACCCCACCGAACTCAAAAACTACCGCCCAATCTCGCTCCTTCCTTTCCCAGCCAAAGTCATCGAGAAAGCTGTCAACAGCCAGCTCGCCGCCTTCCTCGAAACCAACAAATCCCTTGACTCCTCACAGTCCGGCTTCTGAGCCAAACACAGCACCGAGACCGCCCTCATCGCAGCAACAGACGACATTCGAACTCTACTGGACAATGGAAACACAGTCGCCCTCATCCCCCTCGACCTCTCCGCAGCCTTCGACACAGTCTGTCATAGCACCCTGTTACAGCGCCTCAGAAACATCGGAATCCAAGGAAAAGCACTGGAATGGATCACCTCGTTCCTTGCCGGAAGAACTCAGAGAGTCCGCCTCCCACCATTCAAGTCAGAGGCCACTGAAGTCATTTGCGGCGTGCCACAAGGATCTTCACTCAGCCCCACCCTCTTCAACGTATACATGAGCCCCCTCGCGGCCATCGCACGCCAACATAACCTCAACATCATCTCCTACGCTGATGACACCCAACTGATCCTCTCACTCACCAAAGACCCTAACACCGCCAAAACCAACCTACATGAAGGAATGAAAGAAGTTGCCGAGTGGATGAAACTCAGCCGGCTGAAACTGAATTCAGACAAAACAGAAATCCTTATCTTAGGTACCTCCCCCTCCGCCTGGGACGACTCATGGTGGCCAGGGGCCCTTGGAAAAGCACCCATCCCGACGGACCACGCCCGGAACCTGGGCGTCATCCTGGACTTCTCACTCTCGATGACCAGACAAGTCAACGCCGTTTCATCATCTTGCTTCAACATTCTTCGCATGCTCAAAAAAACATTTTGCTGGATCCCCACCGAAACTAGAAAAACGGTCACCCACGCACTGGTTACAAGCCGCCTGGACTAAGGAAACACCCTATACGCCGGTACCACTGCAAAACTTCAGAAAAAACTCCAACGCATCCAGAACGCATCAGCCAGACTCATACTAGACATCCCGCGTAAAGACCACATTTCTGATCACCTGAAAAACCTCCACTGGCTCCCCGTCAATAAGAGGATAACATTCCGCCTCCTAACCCACGCACACAAAGCACTTTACGAACTTGGACCTGAATGCCTCAACACACGACTTTCCTTCTACACCCCCTCCCGCCAGCTACGCTCTTCCAACCAAGCCCTTGCAACTGTACCTCGCATCAACAAAACCACCATGTGAGGAAGATGCTTCTCCTACCTGGCAGGTAAAAAAATGGAATTCACTTCCCATTCACCTTCGCCTCACTCAGAACCACCTAGCATTCAGAAAGCAACTTAAAACCTGGATATTCGACAAGTAACTCCCCACCCTTCTTCAAGCGCCTTGAGACCCTCTGGGTATGTAGCGCGCTATATACATTATTTGACTTGACTTGACTTGACTTAATGTCTCAGATAAACTGGGACGAGCTCCGAGAATGGCCGCCCTAATCGCTCCACAGTAAGTAATGTCATAATCCAACTAAGCCACTTTGGAGCAACCATCTGTGACACATGCTGCGTTCATATACCCAGTCGTATATCGTTTTAAAATATATTGGGTATAGTCAAATAGGAAAAGAGGATGCCAAGCAGCGTAATAATTGGACCTTGGGGAAAAGAAAAAAATTCCAAGATCAAACCGAAACCCGTTACCAATTTAGTAGTCTCCAGAAGTTTCTCTTGCTTTGGTTTCCTGATCTTAAAAGGTCCATCTTTGATGTTTGTAGTACTGACATTCGCCAATCGAGCAAGGTTGGAGGTAAAGGGTCTTTCCATTTCTTACATATTTCCCTCCTTGCCAACAAAATACAAAAGAAAAGTAGATTTTTTGCTATGCCATGAAACTCTGGAGAGATACCAAAGATAACAAGAGCAGGACATAAAGTAAGTTGGGATCCCAAGGAGGTGGATATTGAAATAGAAACAGAGTTCCAAAACGGTGTTAGAAGTGGGCAATCCAAGAACATATGTAAATCCGAGGCCTCTGCCAAACCACATTTAGGGCATAAAACCGGCAAATTGTTCGTGAACTTCGACAAACGTTGAGGCGAATAGTAGGCCCTATGTAATGTAAACAAGTGGTTTCGGCGTAACCAAGATGGTTTTACAATGTTCCACATGATTTTAAAAGATTCGTACCACGTATTCTCCACGCTGATATCCGTTATATGTGTAGACCGCAACTGATCTGGTAGTAGGAACTCACCCTCTGCTTCATCCAGTGAGAGATTGTACCAGAATGAGACTTCTTTCTTAAATGGGAGCCTATCTGTTAGGAGAGACACCAATGTGCTCTCCCCTCCCAGCTGAAATCTGCCTTTAACAGAGGACCATGCATGTGCCCAGCTTTGCATTTGAAGGTATTTGAACCTGGAGAACTGAGACCCCACTTGTGATCTTAATACCTCCCACGGCAATAGGCTTCCCTCTACAAAGATATCCCCCCAGACTACCATACCTGACTCACGTAATGGTGTTGCAAGACTATCTAGAAGCCAGCAAGGGGAGCCAGGAGAGTTCCATAATGGAGCCTTACCAGAATAGTAGTCAATTCTAATGGTACACCTAAGTTTGGCCCATGTTTTACATGAATATCTAAGCACCTTTAGTTTTATTTTCTTAAAAACTTAGGATCCCCAAACTTAAACAAAAATTCCTGATCAGCCACCCTTTCTCCTCTAAGTAATGCAGCAAACATGTGAGACTTAACCCTGCGATGCTTAGACATAACCCATTCCGAGAATCCTTGGCTACCCTTATTGACACATACTTTCCCATTGATGCCCACACCGCGTTCACAGTGGTGATAGAGTGGGAGGCGTTTAAGGTGGTGGTGGTGCAGGGACATTGCCTGGGCCAGTGAATTGGGGCATGGAGAGAAATCACACAGGATCTGATAGACGTAGAGGATTAGTTAAAAAGCTTAGATAATGTGTAGGGAACTGATGCATATACCTTGACAGGATTGTAAGTGGTGCGTACACAATACAACGAGGCCTTAGGGAGACTGACATGTCACAATCATAGGGAATATCTTGATAGGGTGCAGAGGGAGGAGGGAAAGCTGGCTGCCTACTGGCATGGTTGATCAAACCATAAACCCGAGGGACACCGATTACGCACACCCGGACTGATACATGTGAATCTATTCATGAACAAGGAGTGATTAACACTATATTTTGGTAATACTACGAGATGCTATATAAGGCCCCCCAACCAGACATACAATTAGCATTTAAAGATTTCCTGGCACCTCTACAACTCCAGAATGTAGATAGACAGATGCAAAAAAACCTAGGTGGCCCAGTGACTCTGCAAGGAGTTTGCAAAGCTATTACAGACATGGCCCATGGCAATACGCCGGGGCCTGATGGTCTCCCTGTGGAATTCTATGCAAGGTGTGCACCCAGTTGGTGCCACAGTTGGCGAAGCTGTACGCTGAATCCTTACCACTAGGGGGACACCCTGCAACCACCCAGAGTGCGTTTGTGATCCCACTTCCTAAGACTTCAGCAGTCGATGCTCAGATGAGAGACTACAGACCACTCTCCATGGACTTCAAGATTCTCAGCAAGGTCCTGGCACTTAGACTACTCCCACATTTGAAATCCCTTATTCATCCAGATCAAGACGGGTTTATCCCATCCAGCAATACCTCTTATAACCTACACAGACTCTACTCCATACTATACCATCCTGAGGTGAATACCATGTCGCAGGCCATGGTCCTCTCAATCAACCTGGAAAAGGCCTTTGATACAGTAGGCTGGGACTACATGTTTGAGACAGTGAGATACATGAGCCTCGAGGAGAGTTGGATGAAATGGGTGATGCTTCTTCAACCAATCTAACCACAAGGGTTGAAACAGGTAGCACAATATCCACACAGTATGAGATCTCACGACTCAGGTATCAGACAGGGGTGTCACCTCTCACCTCTCTTATTTGATTGGCAATTGAACCGTTGGCGGCGTTATTTCGCCATGGAGGTGAGGGACTGGGACTTAGGGTAGACAGCCGGACACATATCATTTGTTTGCAAGCAGATGACCTCCTGGTTTATCTAAGAGATGCCGTGGTCGACTCTGATACAGCCTCAGAGCGCTTCAAACTGCTATCGGGCTTAAGAATAAACAAGACCAAAACGTACTTACTCCGTTTGGCAGGGCCTCCGCCCAGACCCATGACCCTGGCAGTTGACCTAAATTGGACACACGCTCATTTAAATACCATCGCATTCGCATTTTTCATTCCTTAGAAAATTTAAGGCAGGGGACCAAAACTTCCAAGCAAAACTCTAAGTCCACCCCTTCCCTCCAGGCCACTCCTACATCCTGTGCATATAACCCATGATTTGCCTATCCACATCCTGTACCATCAAACAGAAGAAGCCGGACAGGGAGGGGGGGATGGGAACCAGGACTGTGATGGGGAGGGCTACAACTTGGAGTAATCAATCATACCGGTAAGTAACCCGGCGCTACCTCCTCGTCAGCCCTCCTTGTCACAGTCCAAACCACATGAGCAGATACCAAAGCAAGAATCGGCTTCACTCAGCAGCAAAAAAAATACTTTATTAGCACAAACAGAAAGTCAAACCACCTGAGCAGAGCGCAACACTGTGTCCCCAAACCCAGCAGACTCAGTCCCACCCACCACCAAACGATAATGGGACATAAAGGTGTGAGCAGAACTCCAAGTAGCAGCTCTGCAGAACTCGGCCATGAGAGCTCCCTGAAAACAAGTCCAAGAAGCAGCCACCCACCGAACCAATCTCCCCTGAACCGACCCAGGTGCCAACACACCACAAGCCTCATACGCAGCCCCCACAGCCACCACAGCCATCGACTGAGAGTAGCCCCAGAAGGCTTCAGACCTTGATCAGCCATCCCAAAGGTCACAAAAAGCGAATCCATCCTACAAAAAGGTTTAGTACGCAGCAAGTACACCTCCAGAGCTCACCTAACATCCAAATAGTGCAGCTGCACCTCAATCTCAGAAATAGGAGCAGGACAGCAAACAGGTAACACCTGATCCTCTGAGCAGTGAAATGAGTAAGAGACCTTGGGAACAAAGGAAGGATCAGGCCGCAGAACAACCTGATCAGGTAAAAAGACCAAAAAGGGCTCCAACATAGCAAGGAGCCCAACTCAGCAATCCTCCGAGCCGAGGTAATAGGGACAAGGAAAAGCACCTTGATTGTCAAAAACCGCGAAGACACCTCATGTAGAGGTTCAAAAGGAGCCCCCTGCAAGGCCCTCAAAACCAAAGGAAGATCCCTACTAGGAGCAAAGGACTTAATGACAGGTTTTTGGAGGAAACAACTCCCCAACAACCCGGACACCAAGGGGACCTCTGGCTCACAGTCCAAACTCCTAAAGGCCTGTACACCCGCCCACTGAGCCCTCAGGAAGGACACCGCCAGACCCAAATCTACCCCATACCTCAACAAATCCAAGATACACACCGGATCCACCTTCAACGCAGACCAACCCGAGCTGTACAACAATCTAGAAATGACACCCAATGTCTGGCATAGGACTTGAGAGTGGAAGGGCGCCTGGACCGCTGAATAAACTCAGCCATAGAAGGAGAACACCCTAAAGCCACATGTTTCAGCCTCTCAACACCCAACCCGCCAGTCGGAGGTGGAACAGATACCCCCGAGACAGAGGGGGAAACAACAGGGGACAAGGGACCACCAGCAACCTCCAGCAAGGCCCCACCGGCAAACTCAACAACAGAGGACCAAACTGGATCAACCAGGACCACCGAGGCTCGATCCAGTTTGACTTTCAGCAGGACCCGCGGAAATAGACCGATTGGGGGAAAGGCATACGTATGGTCCCCCTCCCACCTAAAGGACAGGGCATTCACCGTACAAACCACGACTGACTGAACCAAATAACAAAACCTTTCCCTCAAGGCGTTCCCCAGGGCCGCAAACAGGTCCACCTCCGGGACCCCGAACCAGGCCATCAGGTAACAAAACACCTCCTGCGTCAGGCACAGGTCGGTCAGGGAGGGAAACACCCTGCTCAGGTGATACACCTCCAAGTTCAAAGCTTCAGGCAGATGCAAAGCGCTCACAGGAAAGAAATTTGATTTCACCCACTGGGAGATCTGCTGAGCCAACAAGTTGAGGGAAGCCACATTCGTACTCCCCTGGTGGTTGACATAACACACCACCACCGTGTTGTTTAACCGCACCATCAAATCCCTCTGGAGGACCCAAGGCAGAAAATAAGTCAAGGCCAATTGAACCGCCTTCAACTGCCTCCAATTCGAAGACATTCCCACCTTCAGCACAGACCAAAGCCCCTGTACCGACTACTGAGCCGACACCACTCCTCATCCCAGCTCGCTGGCATCGGTCGTCAGGACCTACCTCTCCTGGGACACAAAGGGGAGCCCTGCAAGAGGTTCTGATCCACCAGCCACCAGGACAACTCCTGGGCAAAGCCACCACCCCCGGAATCAACAGCTCGTAATCCAGAGACGCCGGGTCCCAATGCCCCAGAACTTGATTCACCAGGGGGTACAAGTGCAAACAGGCTCAAGGAACAATCAGCACATCAGCCCCTGAACACACAACCACTGACGAGCCGTGGAAGACTGAGCCCCCAACACCCTCCTTAGTTCATGCATTTGAGTCAGTCTGCAGGGTTCCGACAGGAAGACCTTTCCCAACTTGGTGTTGAAACCCCCCCCAATGAACAGCAGTTCAACCAATCATCCAAGTAAGGGGACATCTGGATCTCTTGAGCATGCAACAACCCCACCAAGGGTGCCAGCACTATAGTAAATACCCTAGGAGAGGCCGACAGGCCAAACGGCAATACCTTGAACTGGTAATGATCCACTCCCACACAGAAATGCAGGAACCTCTGCGAAGTTGCGTGTACCGGCACATGATAGCAGGCTTCCTGGAGATCTAGAGAAGCCAGGAAAATCCCCACTGAGAGGAAGGGAAGAATCAACTGCAGACACCATTTTCAAGGACCAATGAGGGATACACAAGTTCACAGCCTTCAGATCCAGGACAGGATGGTAGTCCCCATTTGGTTTCTGGATCAGAAACAGGATTGAGTAAACCCCCCGACCCTGTTAACTCACAGGTACCCTCACCACAGCCCCTATCGAAACCACGTCCTGAAATCCATCCAAGAGAGACCAACACTTTATCTGAGATCTGGGAACAGGGCAGCTCTGAACACATCCACCAGAGGAATACCAAATTCAATCCTGTAGCCCTCCTGGACCACCTGCAGGACCCATTGATCTTGAACAAATTCCTCCCAAACAGGAAAAAAAGATGTGAGGCGACCCCCAAGTGGCTCCCCCAACCAACCCCCCCACATCGTCACGACTTGGAGGAACCGGAAGAAGAGGAGGCACCCTGTTGACCCCAGCACTTGTGGAAGGAAGAGACACCCAGGCCACGTCCCCTCCCATGAAGGGCTGGGCTGCCATTTTAGTTTGAAGCGCCTGCCCACAAGCCTGCTTATAACCCACAAACTTTCCTCTCTGTGAAGAGCATAATGGAGCCAACAATTACCTTGTTTAATCAATGCCTCCAACCGTTCCCCAAACCGTTTAGAGCCCATGAAGGGAAGCTTCATCACAGCAGCCTTCTGAGCAGCCTCCGCCTTTGAAGGCCTAAGTCATAACTGCCTCCGAGCAGCCACAGAGGCACCAGCCGCCGCCACACTAAGGGAATCGAAGGACAAATCCACCAGGAAACGCAACTGTTGCTGCAAGATTGACAAAGATTCTGCTCAGAAATACCCTGACAATTTATGAGAATCGACTGGACCAGATAGCTGGAGTATGCAGCAGACCGAACTGCAAGATTAGAGGCAGCAAAGCCCCCTCAACCCGTTTTTCCCCTGGATCCAAAGGTACCGCATCTTCGGACACGAACAGGCTCTGAGATGCCATACCAGCCAGCAGGGAATCCACTTTCACCACAGACGGGAATGCCTCAGCAAACCCCTGTAAAGGATACCTCTTTGCCAGAAACTGGGGAAAGGCATGTTTGTCAACATCCTTCCACTCTCCATCTAGAACATTCCTCACAGTTTTATTAATAGGGAGGCTTTCAGGCTCCTTCTTCTGGTAATTGGCGAAAAAGTGTTCCAAATCTCCACCTTCCAAGGGACCTGGGAACCTCAAATTGTCCTGAGCATGTTGCAGAACACTGTGAAGATCTGCCCCCTGGACAAAACGACCCTTCACCTCCTCATCCGTTTCCAGGCCCGGAGCCACATCTGCTGAAACATCCAATTTCTGCCTTTTAGGCCCCTTGGGCTCACAAGCCATAAATGCTGCAGCCACTGCGGCCTCAATCATCTTCTGCACCTTAGCCAAGGAAGGAGCTGTGGAAGACCCTGCAACCATAACTTCCTCCTCACATCTGATCTCACTCACATCCAAACCTCTACCCTCCATGATGGATCAGGAGAGCAGAGAAACCAGCCTCCAATAAATACCCCTGGCAAATAAAACCAATACCCCTAAGGGCTATTCAGGGAACACCACTCGGACCCACAGCCAATCCCCAACCGGAACGTAGACAGGCCCCCAAAACTGACCAAACAGAGACCTCTCCTTAACATAAAATTAACTACTGAATCAGGCCCCAACTGGAAGGAAACCCGAATGAGCCCAGAAGACCATGCAACAGGAACAAGAGAACACCCAGGAAGGGCTCCCAGCCCATACCATTAACAAAGTCTTAATTAATAACTGAGAACCCTCAACCAGTGAAACACCAGTTTAGAACACATAACCATTTAGGTAAAAGCCTGTGACCATAATCCATAAGCCACAGCGCCTCATACAATCTGATATCTTCGAACACAGAACCCGTAGAGAGAGACAAAGACCACGAGTCAAGCGGGGAAAATTGGAAACCCCCAGTGGCCTCAGCAACAGGCAGCAACGAAGACGAGAGGGGACACCAGTTGTCCTACACCCAAAATACCAAAATTGCCATTGGCACCCCGCGGCTTCCAGAAGGATGAATCTGCTTAAAAAAACACCAGGAGTTATCGCATGTAACAAAGTGGTAACTCGGACTTGGAAACGAGAACCGAGCCCCCGTGCAGTAGCCCTACGAGGAGGAGCCGATGCACCATGCCCCCAGTGCACAAAGAAAGGCAAGGCCACACCCAACACACCTCCCCTCCCTCCCCGGGTGTTCCCGCCAGAGCAGGGAATGAACCCGGCAATGGGGAAGCTGCAGCAGGAGCCGCCATTACCAGACACCAGGCAGTCAGGCCCCCAAACCTCAGTGCCGCTAAAGCAGGGACTTAAACGCACCCAGGCAGGCATTAGGGAAACCTACGGTCGCAAACGCTAACCGCCGTACACTTAGAGGTATTGCAGGAACCCCCTGCAAAGAGTCTTGCCCAGAACAGCATCCAGCAGGAAAAAACAACAGGATGTAGATAGGGGGGTGGGTCATGGGTTATATGTCACAGGATGTGGGAGTGGCCTGAAAGGAAAGGATGGGCTTAGAGTTTTACTTGGAAGTTCTGCTAGGAGGAGCTATGCTCATGTGCTTTGGACTGTGACAGGGAGGACTGATGAGGCGGTAATGCATCTGACTAGTGGAGAAAATTTGCATAGAGCAAGAGTTCATAGGTAAGACAAAAAACCAACATGATTACCATATGTCACCCCAGGCGCCAATGGCAAATCTTGGGAAAGGAGTACTGCACTGAACACAGGCAAGGTCGGTCAACCTCCTAGGCCCACAGCTGCAACCTGGACTCTACCCAGAGCAGTTATCCCTAGCACTACATGTACACCACGCTCCTGCACAAGTTTAGTGTGAAGTTTTATTTTACTATTACATAGTTATACATAACTGGCAATGCTGGACCCCTGTCTAGGAACAACAAGGATGTCATGTATGAATGGTAACGACAGCGTAACATTTACTCTATGTACTGTTCCAGTTCAGAGCTAAAAGAAGCAAAACATCATTACTTATTATGATAAGCTAGAAAGGGATAACTGGTTATATGTTGTATACCCAAAACAATATGTAAAAAATACGGGGGAAAAATGCATTTAGTACAAAAAGATTTTATGGAAAATGCCAATAAAAATATGTTCTAAAAAAATATAAAAGAATCAGTAAGCAGGAATTTGTTATTCATATAACATGTCAATACACAAAATATACCCCGAAGTCTAAAGAAGAACAGGAAATACTCAAAATACCCAAGACTCTAGAAAATACACAAAATGTGTATGGATTCCCATCACTCACCATTCCAGGTGACATGCTTCATCATTTGGGTCTCCTTTAACAGGGCTAACACTCCTTCCTAATGATGGAGGAGCCCAAGGATGTTTTCACAGGTATAGATACAAATGTGAGCAATTTTAATATATGGAGTGTATGGGAAAAAGAAGTGCAGTGCAAAACAGTTATGTGAATTCTAAAATTGAAGCGTGATCAGACTGCCAACTTTATTCACATCTGATACGATCAAGAGTTAAAAACAATGCAGGAGGACAGTTTTAATAAATAGCTGTCCACTGGTGATCAAACGGTCATATAACATGTCAGGCAAGGACTGAATGGTTACTTTCTGCATATGAGTAGAGATGTTGGCAGGGATGACAATGGTCCAATGGCTGCATTTTGAAGATTCATTGCAGGATGCTCTGCCTTTGAGTTCATTTATGCGTACCTTGGGGCATATTATCAAGAACGGTGTTAAAAATTATCGCCGGTTTAGCGGCAGAAAACTGCAGCTTAAACGGCGATAATGGGCTTGATAAGATGCCCTGAGGATTCCAATAGATGTCCATGTTCTGGTGTGAACAGTGGCTTCTATTGGAATTCTCCAGGGCATATTATCAAGCCCATTATCGCCACTTTAGCAGCAGTTTTCTGCCGCTAAACCAGGCATGATTTTAACACCGTCCTTGATAATATGCCCCCAAGTCTCTAACACCAGCTCAGTTTACAATGTGCTTAACATACGACATTTCATCATGAGCCCTATGCTAAACAGAGGTGCCCGCTGATGCCACACAGATGTCTGCATAACACAAAGCAGGGCGGGACGCTTACAAACATAAACACTTTGAGGCAGATTTACAAGCCCCATGCGACACTTTTACGCCGCTGTTGCATCACTTTTGTGATGCAGCAGCTGCGCAAACAATGCGCCACAATGCAACATATTTACAACGTGACGCATCTAGTGGGATGCGTCACGTTGTAAAACCATGCGCTACATTATACCTTTGTCAGGTATAATGTACGCAGGGTGGGCGTTCCGTCGCAAGGAAGCCCCGTAAAAGTGATGCAATGAAATCTACAAGATTTCAAAGAGTCACTTTTACGTCCCCACAGCGTCAAATCCTTACGCCTGCTTGAAGCAGGCGTAAGGAGTGACGCAACATGTTAGGTATAGGGCACCCATTGGCAGAGGTGGAGTTGCGTTGCACTTGCTACAAGACTCCAGCACTGCGTCACCCTTACACCGACAGATGAGTGTCGCATCTGTCTATCCTTGCGCCACGGTGCGCCGCATTGTAAATGAGGCGCATCTATGGTGGCGCAAGGGTTTTTTTGATTCACGCAAAATACCTGACGCATTATTGTGAATCTGCCCCTATTTGTAGTGCAAGGCTAAGCCATGACTCCTGTCTATGTAAGTACTGTTTACGAAATTTGGGCTGGTTCAATTACCTGTCACTAGGTAGTCCTCTTTCCGAGTGATGATCGAACACTCCATGAACAAAATGTAAAACAATTGGGGCGAGGGATACTGGTGCATCACTACTTCTGCAAAGTCATGGTTGGGTAAATAATCCAGTGGTTGCACTGGAAAGAGCTCATACATCATGCTGACCCCCCTGTTAAGGAGGAGCACCCCTAATGGTGCACAATGCGCATCTGACTTCAGCTCTTCGACTTCTGTACTGTGTTGATCTGCACAGCTCATAGCAACATGCTCCCTCGTACTCAGCCTTTTACTCCCCCCATCCTCTCTCTGCACACTCAGGGGCATCAGACTGAATCTACCATTACCAATTTCTCACCTTTAAGATTAACAACCTTGAATCTTTAAATTCATCTTGTACCGCGCACAGCGAAATTCTGCTTATTGACTTTGGAGCCCGCGGCAATTTCATCAACACCTAAATTAAAACTCCAGGGGCTCGGCAGGGGAAGATGCATTTTGTAACTAACATCTGTTACAGACACCTGAAATTCCCTTACCATCGCTGCGGTGGTAGCCCACCCTCTTCTTCCCTTCATAATTACTTGGCCCTTGGAATTCTGCACAGGGAGATAGGGCCAAATACCTCCAGAAAACTCACGGGGGAAATTTCGAGCTTGGATAAAACAGAAACATTGAAGATGCTGCTGCAATTACTAAGCAAAGCCCAAAGGCCTTTACAGCAAGCACGAGCGCCGATTTCTTTTTAATAAGTCCTCATTATAGGCCAAAAGGAAAGCAGATTAATAGAATGGTAGAGGAGGCAGAAGGGAAAAAAGCATGTTCTTGTTAATTCCCATGACCCCTCTGCGCGGGAAAGATCAGGGGCACAGCGCGTGCGAAAGCTGACAGGCGCCCAGGGGCGGGGGGCATTTTTCATGAAAAGCTCGAAGCTGTCCTCAGGCGCCTGCCATGACTGGGGATTTTAGGAGAACGTGTATATCTGGGCCGCTGGGGTCATATTGGCTTCGCATTTAATGACCACTAGCATCTCTCTACATGTGAGGCCTTCAGAACTTGGAGAAAGTAGCGCAATGAAATGCAGAGCCCTCTGGACTGTTTGTGTCACTTTCGAGACGTCTTCAGAAGTCAGGCCTCTCTAGGATTCCTTCTAAAGAGACTGCGTTTGCAACCCGTTGCCTATTTTGTAAGCTTATTTAGCAGCAATTTCTGGCCGAGAACTCTGCCAAGCAGTCCTGGTGATGTACGCAGCTGTTTTGCTTACGTGTGCACAATGGAGCCATTTGTGCAGGAAAGGTTTTTGCTGTTAGTGTCTTTAGAACAAGTCACCGTATCACCTCTCGTAATACCCATGCATCCTTGCGCTAGTTAATGAATGGGAACTGGGTGCATACCGCACATGTGTCACCCCAGTTTTCCCCACAACTCTCTTCTTTGTGTAGCTGTTTACTACATGAGGGCATAGGGCCCACAACACCACATTGGTGATGAGGCCCACCTTACACCAGGATGATCCTGGTCTGGTACTCTGATGCTCCCCGATCATTATGCTTACTTGTCACCAGCACTGCGCTGGTGTGGTATCCAGTTCTTCTCCATGTATTTGCGGGGAACAGGTGGCACATGGAAGCTCGTCTCACCAGGGGAACATTTCACCAGATTCTGCCTTGGCTGTCGCGTCAACTAGCTGCAATACCATCGCCTATGCTGCCTCCATGCCCTACTGCTGTCTGTAGTCAGAGCCAGCCGGCCCCAAGGAGTGCTACAGAGGAGGCACGCAATCTCCACACATGCAGCGTCAGCACACTGTCACCTGGCTTGACTTTTGAACCAGAGATTCCTCAGAATAGACATATGGAGCTTGCCTTTTTCCTGGTGAACAGCCATCCACGTGCCCCTCCAGTGCCCTCAGGGCCTCATTTATGGTTTTTTTTTGCCGTAGGACAGCTCAGCAGACCTTGCTGCTGCGCTGCCCCACAGCAAAAAAAGGGCAGGAATCAATCAATCAATCAGGATTTGTAAAGCACGCTACTCACCCATGAGGGGCAGATCAGTTCTGTCGAAGAGCCAGGTCTTGAGAGTCTTTCTGAAGTGTTCATGGAGGGGGCTTGCCTGATGTCTGCCGGGAGGAAAGATCTTTCGCCTGCTTTGTGGATGTGCTGGGTTTGTCCAGTGCGAGGTTGGTGGATCAGAGGTTTCTTTTAGATACGTGGAAGTTGATTCTGTCGTTGAGGTATTTGGGTCCGTTGTGTAGGCATTTGTAGCCGTGCGTGAGGATTTCGAAAGTGACTCTCTTCTCCACTGGGAGCTAGTGGAGTCTTCATAGGTGTTGGATGATGTGTTCATGCCGGGAGATGCCTAGGACAAGTCTGGCAGCGGTGTTCTGTATTGTCTTTCTCTAGATGGCTGCCGACTCGGAACAAAAAACTCAGATGCCCCCTATGTATCTGAAAATGACCTGGTTTTGCAAGGGGGGGTCCCATGAGTTTTTGGGCCTAGCCTCAGCAGCCATCTACAGAAACCTACCAACCCACACATTTCTGAAAACTAGAGACCCAGGGAGTCCAGGGAGGTATGGCTTGCATGGTTCCCCCAATGTTTTCCTACCCAGAATCCTATGCAAACCTCAAATTTTGATTGAAAAATCACCTTTTTTTCAAATTTCTGTGTGGGAAAGTTCTGGAATGTATGTGGATCCACAAATTTCCTACCAACCAGCATTCCCCCATGTCTCTCGATGAAAATTATACCTCACTCGCGTGTGTAGGTTAAGTACCCGTGACAGGCAAGGGCCCAAAACGTGTTGAGGAGACATCAAAATGTCCTATCACAAAACAACCCGGTTTTGCAAGGGGGCTCACCTGGGTTTTCGGCCCTGGGCTCGGTGGCCATCTTGGGAAACTACTAAACCTACAAATTTCTGAAAACTAGACTACCGGGGGAGTCCAGCGAGGTATGGCTTGCATGGGTCCCCCAAAGTGTTCCTACCCAGAATGCCCTGCAAACTTCAAATTTAGCTGAAAAAGTAACTTTTTTCTCAAAATTCTGTGTGGGATAGTTCTGTAATCTACGTGGATCCGCAAATGTCCTACCACCCAGCGTTCCACCAGATCTCCTGATAAAAATGATACCTCACTCGCGTGGGTGGGTCAAGTAACCGCGACAGGGAAGGGCCCAAAACGTATTGAGGAGATATCAAAATGACATATCACAAAACAAACTGGTTTTGCAAGAGGAGTCACCTGGGTTTTTGGTCCCGGGCTCGGAAGCCATCTTGGAAAACTACCAAACCCACACATTTCTGAAAACTAGACACCCAGGGGAGTCTAGCTAGGTATGGTTTGCATGGATCCCCCAAAGTTTTCCTACCTAGAATGCCCTGCAAACCTCAAATTTGGATGAAAAAAACACATTCCCACCTATTTTTTGGGTGGAATCACCGTGCCGGCACAAATGTCCTACCCTCAGGGTTCCCCTTAGTCTCCCGAGTAAAATGATACCTCACTTGTGTGGGTGGGGCGCAGGCGGCCTGTGACTGGGAAGAGAGAAAAACATAGGGAATAAGGGTATAGCAGCGAGAATTCTAAGCGCTACATTTTAAAAAAAAATACGTTTTTAGACTATTCTGCATTGGACACCCACACGGGTGAGCTATCATTTTACTTGGGACACTAAGGAGAACGGTGTGGGGTAGGACAGTAGTGCCGCCATGGTGATTACAGTGCTCTGACACCTTCGGGTAAAGTCCACGCTATATAAAAATGCAATAAATAAATAAATAAAAAACTAAAATATGTGGAAAATGATGTTTTTTCCAGCTAAATTTGAGGTTTGCAGGGGATTCTGTTTAGGGAAACGTTGGGAGATCCACACAAGCTATACCTCATTGGACTCCCCAGGGTGTCTAGTTTTCAGAAATGTGTGGGTTTGGTAGGTTTCCCTAGATAGCAGTAAGCCCGGGGCCAAAACCCCAGGTGCCCCCCAAAACCAGGTAGTTTTGTTACAGGTAATTTTGAAACCTCCACAGTACGAATTGGGCCATTTCTTGTTGCAGCCTCTATGCCTTCCCACACAAGTGAGGTATCATTTTTATCGGGAGACCTGGGGGCATGCTGGGTGGGAGGAAATTTGTGTCAGCCCATGCCATGATCCTACAACTTTCCCACATAGTATTGTGAGAAAAAATAGATTTGTTCAACAAAATTTGAGGTTTGCAGTGGATTCTGGGTAGGGAAATATTGGGGGACCCACGCAAGCCATACCTTGCTGGACTCCCCAAATATCTAGTTTTCAGAAATATGTGGGCTTGGTAGGTTTCAATAGGTGGCCACCGAGCCCGGGGCCAATAACTCATGGGACCCCCTTGCAAAACCAGGTTGTTTTGTGATTGGTCATTTTTATGTTGCCTCAATATGTTTGGGGCCATTGCCTGTCGCAGGTCCTTGACCCACACACATGAGTGAGGTACCATTTTTAATCGGAAACCCTGGGTAAATGAGGGCTGCATGGAGTTTTGTTGATCCACTCAGATTCCAGAACTTTCCACCACAGAAATGTGAGGAAAATATGTTTTTTTGGACACATTTTGAGGTTTGCAAGGGATTCCGGGTAACAGAACCTGGTGAGAGCCAGACAAGTCACCCCATCCTGGATTTCCCTGGGTGTCTAGTTTTTAAAAATAAATAGGTTTGCTAGGTTTCCCTAGGTGCCGGCAGAGCTAGGGTTCAAAATCTACAGCAAGGCACTTTACAAAAAAAAGGTCAGTTTTTACTGTGAAAATGTGTTGTGTCCACGTTGCGTTTTAGGCAGCTTCCTGTTGCGGGCACTATGCCGACCCACACAAGTGAGGTACCATTTTTCTCAGAATACTTTGGGAAACACAGGGTGGGTGGGATTTTGTGGATCCACGAAGATTCCAGAACTTTTCACCACAGAATTGTGAGGTAATTTCTTTTTCTTTTTACAAAGTTTGAGGTTTGCAAGGGATTCTGGGTAACAGAACCTTCTGAGAGCCAGACAAGTCACCCCATCCTAGATTCCCCTGAGTGTCTAGTTTTCAAAAATGTATAGGTTTGCTAGGTTTCCCAAGGTGCCGGCAGAGCTGGAGTTCAAATCTACAGCTAGGCACTTTGCAACAAAAAAGGGTCCGTTTTCACAGTTAAAATGTGGTGTGTCCATGATGCGTTTTGGGCCATTTCCTATTGCGGGCACTAGGTCTACCCACACAAGTGAGGTACCATTTTTCTCGGAAGACTTTGGGCAAGGCGGGCTATGTAGAATTTTGTGGATCCACGCAGATTCCAGAACTTTCCACCACAGAAATATGAGGAAAATTTGTTTTTTTACACATTTTTAGGTTTGCAAGGGATTCTGGTTAACAGAGCCCGGTGAGGGCCAGTCAAGTCACCCTATCTTGGATTGCCCGGGTTGCCTAGTTTTTAAAAATGTATACGCTTGCTTGGTTTCCATAGGTGCTGGCAGAGTTAGGGTTCAAAATCTAGAGCTAGGCAATCCTGGTTCGTTTTCTCTGTGAAAATGTGGTGTGTCCACGTTGTGTTTTGGGCCATTTCCTGTCTTGGGCCCTAGGCCTCCCCACACAAGTGAGGCACCATTTTTTCTCAGAAGATTTGAGGAATGCAGGGTGGGGGGAAGTTTTCTCGAAAGACTTTGAGGAACGCTGGGTGGGGGTAATTTTGTGGATTTACACAGATTCCTGAACTTTTGACCACATAAATGTGAGGAAAATGTGTTTGTTTCGACGAATTTTTGAGGTTTGCAAGGAATTCTTGGTAATAGAACCTGGCGAGAGCAAATCAAGTCACCCCATCCTGGATTCCCCTGGGTGTCTAGTTTTTTAAAATGTAGAAGTTTGCTAGGTTTCCCTAGGTACCGGCAGAGCTATGGTTCAAAATCTACAGCTAGGCACTTTGCAACAAAAAAGGGTCAGTTTTCACAGTGAAAATTTGATGTGTCCACGTTGTGTTTTGGGTTGTTTTCTGTCGCAGGCACTAGGCCTAACCACACAAGTGAGGTACCATTTTTCACAGAAGATTTGAGGAACACGGGGTGGGGGGAAGTTTGTGGATCCACGCAGATTCCAGAACTTTTCCCCACTGAAATGTGATGAATATATGTTTTGTTTTTACAAATGTTTAGGTTTGCAAGGGAGTCTGGGTAATAGAACCTGGTGAGAGCCAGTCAAGTCACCCCATCCTTGATTTCCCTGGGTGTCTAGTTTTCAAAAATGTATAGGTTTGCTAGGTTTCCCTAGGTGCTGGCAGAGCTAGGGTTCAAAATATACAGCTAGGCACTTTACAAAAAAAGGGACAGTTTTCACTGTAAAAATAAAGTGTGTGCACATTGTGTTTTGAGCCTTTCATGTTGTGGGCACTAGGCCTACCCACACAAGTGAGGTACCATTTTTATCGGGAGACTTAGGTAACACAGAATTGTAGAGAAACTGTTATTACCTATTGACTTTCGATACATTTCTGCCTTCCAAATGAAAGACAATGTGTAAAAAAAAGTAATTTTGAAAATTGACCTATAATTCTCATGCTAGTATGGGTACTCACAATATGGGAAATGTGCAAATATCTACTGTTTCTAAACTATATTTTGTTCCAATTTCAGAAATACATAGGTGTCTTTCATACCGATTTTTCCATGTATATATTTTCCCAAATGAATTGCTATATAGCCGGTACATAATAAAAACAATTGCAAGACGCTGCTCAGTTTTTGGCTCTGGGTTCGTCAGGTTCTTGGTGAACCTACAAGACCTATATATCCCCATAACAAGAAAGGTCCAGCGGATGTAACGGTATATTGTTTTGAAACATCTGTCATAATTAGAAGAAGTTACAGGTGAAAATGTTGAAACAAATGTCTGTTTTTTTCAACTAATTTTCAATTGTTCCTACATTCAACGGTTAGTTTCTATAAAGAAACCTTCAAGAATCTAAACAAATGACCCATTTCTGAATTCAGAATTTTGTCTACTTTTATAAAATGTATAGTTTTTCAGGATCCATTATTGCTTTCATACCGATTTCTACCATTAACTGGAAAGAGGCTGAAAGCACCAAAAATAGCAAAAATAGGCTATGTCCTAGAAAAAAGCCAAAACTGTGTAAAGAATTTTGGTTTTCTGACAAAAGTCTACTTGTCCCTAAAAGCTGTGAAGATGGTGATTTCAGCACCACAACCCCTTTGTTGATAACATTGGCAGGGAAAAAACAGATGCTTTCCTCTCTAGCCCTTTTTGCCCACATGTAAAAATATGCCAGTAATTTGGCTAATTTCTGTGTCCCCTCCGGGGGAATTCAAAAACACTGGGTACCTTTGGAATCCCCATGATGTTGAAAAAAATGGACGCAACTTTGGCATGGATACCTAATGTGGTCAAAAAGTTACAGGGGCCTAAGCACAAACTACCCCAAATAGCCAAAAAAAGACTTAGCACAGGGGGGGGGGGGGTGGAGAGGCCTAGCAGTGAAGGGGTTAGAGTGTGTAGTCAATTAATGTTTATACGTTTTTTTATCAATAATTTTTATGAATTATGTAAATAAATGTAATTAAGATGTTGAAGTGTTTGGGTATTGATGTAGTGTTATAGGGTAGGAAATAAAATATTTACATTTTTGTTTTAATTCTTTTTTTGTTTGTACATATTTTCTAATTTAAAAGAATTCATTTTTTGTAAATGTATTTATTGTTTTATTTCAGATAATAGTTGTAGTTTGTTGTTATATGTAATTTGTATTATAATACATGTTCTTGTTTAATATTTTTAATTTTTATTTTTAAATGTGTTTATTATTTAATTTTTAATTTTCAATATATATATATATATATATATATATTTTTTTTTTTTTTCTGAAGTGTTTGAGTGTGAATAGTAATATTAGGTTTTCCACTATACAACACTTTGCCTACTGTTGCATTTACTTTAGTGGGAATAGTAATTTTTACCCCTCCGCTATCCAGCACATTTACTACTGTTGCACTCACTGGAGTTGGAATAGTAATTTTATCCCTCCGCTATCCAGCACTTTCCCTACTGTTGCACTCACTGGAGTGGGAATAGTAATTTTTATCTCTCTGCTATCCTACACTTTCCCTTCTGTTGCACTCACTGAAATTGGAATAGTATTTTTTTACTTCTCTGCTATCCAACACTTTCCCTACTGTTGCACTCTCTGGAGGGGTGGATAGTACATTTGACCCTTTCGCTATCCAGCACTTTCCCTGCTGTTGCACTCACTCGAGTGGGAATAGTAATTTTTACATCTCAGCTATCCAACACTTATCCTACTGTTGCATTCAATGGAGTCGGAATACAAATGTTTACCCCTCCGCTATCCAGCATTTTCCCTACTGTTGTATTTTTTGGAGTGGGAATAGTAATTTTTGCCCCTCCGCTATCCAACACTTTCCCTACTGTTGCTCTCACTGGAGTGGGAATAATAGATTTTACCCCTGCCGCTATCCAACACTTTCTGTATTGTTGCACTCACCGGACTTGGAATAGTAATTTTTACCCCTCCGCTATCCAGCACTTTTCCTGCTGTTGCACTCACTGGAGTGGCAATAAGAATTGTTACCTCTCAGCTATCCAACACCTATCCTACTGTTGAACTCAGTGGAGTGGGAATAGTAATTTTTACCCCTCCGCTACCTCACCCTTTCACTACTGTTGCTCTTACTGGAGTTTTAATAGTAATTTTAACCCCTCTGCTATCCAACACTTTACCCACTGTTGCACTCACTGGAGTGGAACTAGTAATTTTTACTCCTCCTCTATCCAACACTTTCCCTACTGCTGCACTCACTGGAGTGGGAATAGTAAATTTTACCCCTCCGCTATCCAGCACTTTCCCTTCCGTTGCACTCACTGGGGTGGGAATACATTTTTTTTACCCCTCCGTTATCCAAAACTTATCCTACTGTTGCATTCAGTAGAGTGGGAATACACATTTTCATCCCTCCGCTATCCAACATTTCCCCTACCGTTGCACTCTTTGGAGTGGAATAATAATTTTTCCCCTCCGCTATCCAACACTTTCCCAATTGCTGCTCTCACTGGAGTGGGAATAGAACATTTTACCCCTCTGCTATCCAACACTTTCCCTACAGTTGCATCAATATTTTTGATTCAATATTTTTATACTTACCTGTGTAGGTATGGGAGTCAATATTTTTGTAGTCTATATTTTCTTTCTCGATATTTTTAACATCAAAATTTTTAACATTGATATTCTATCAGTGAACCCACCTTTTCTACCCAGAGCCCTCTATACTGTCACTCCAAAAGATGGCAGAAATCTAATTTTAGTGTGCATACCAGGCTGTTCACCCTGAAGGTTGGGCTAGCCTTCTGGGGGTTGACACCTCCTTGACTGACTTATTTCTCACCTGACTGGGTGCAAATGTGCTTGTGGCAGGGGGAGCGCTATTTCATCTCCTGGGAGGTAGTCCTGATGCATATCAGTTTTGTGCTCCATTTTATACAGAAGAGATACCCGGAAGAAAAAAACTGTTTGTCTCAGTTGCAGCCAGAATCTGACCAATACTTTCTGAATGTAGCTAGTTCTTGTAGCAATAACATCTTGTGTCTTACACGACATTGCAAAATCACCACTAGTAATAATGTACTATCTTAGATGGCCAGCTGAAATAAAAGATGATGAGAATCAGTAACAGCCCTAATCCTCCCACTGAGCAGGAAAATAATCTGTCCACCCACCAATGACAGCAAGCTGTCACCACTGAACACATTTCTACTCATGCAGGTCCCTGATGATACAAAAGAATAGATATTTAATTATCAATAAAGCTGTCTAGAGCACAACTGCTCATATTTATAATAAGTAAATAATAAACATGGGTAAAGCCAATAGGTTTAGCCTTCTGCCTCTATTGACTTTCCCAAACGGTTTTAGCTATGCTACACAGTGTCCAGTGCAGCATGGCTAATTAAAGGGTAAAAAGCCTGCATAACGAACACCATCACATTAAAGGTATGCACACTAAGGGGCCCATTATGATGGCGGGTGGATCGCCACCGCCCGGCCGGCAGTGGCAATCTGTTCGCCATCACAACTACATTTATCCCCGCCACATTACCATGACGGGGGTACCGCGGTGCACGGAAAGTACGTCCACCGCTTTTCCGCCGGTTGGCAATCCGCATGATTGCCTGCTGGGCGGAAAAGGGCCACAATATAGTGGTGCTGCCTTGCAGGCACTGCCATCCATATTATGATGCTGGCAGAGGGAATGCCTTTCCATGGCGGACACTCCGCCATGGAAACACATATTGTAAATCACTGTGGGAGCCCGTTGTGGCCCTGGTGGGATTGGGGGGTGGAAGCTGCACTTGAGGGGTTCCTATGGTACCCCCTTCATTGCCAGGCTGTAAAAAATTGGAGAGAGCCTGGCGCCGCGAGTTCCGCCCTGATTTGAAGACTGATTTGCGGAGGGCGCAGAAGGTTTACTACGCGGAAATTAAAGCTGCTAAAAGCAGGTACTTCTCTGATAGGATAGAGAAGGCGGACAACAATGGCAAAGAAGTCTTTGCCATTGTTCAGAGTTTCCTCTCTCCCTGTGCTGCCTGCCCAGTTCTTCCGGCTTCTGTTCTCTGGTGTGAGGAAATGTCCTGCTTTTTCGATAACAAAATCATCAAAATCCAAGAGGAGCTCCGAAATTCTTGCGATCTTCTTCAGCCCGCGTTACCCTTTGCCAGTTCTGGGGTGAAGCAATCTACCAGCCAATTTTCCACCTTTGAGCCAGCTGTGCAAGCGGACGTGCTGGCCATCCTAGAGTCTCTTAAGTCGGGCTCTCCCTCTGACCCGTGCCCCGCTAGGGTTCTGGGGGGTGCTGCGAGCTTGGTATACCAGGAGGCCACTCATGTGGTCAATCTGTCTCTGGCCTCTGCCTCTGTGCCCCTTTGTTGGAAACAGGCGAAATTGCTTCCCCTCCTTAAGAAGTCCGGCCTGGACCCTCTAGCCACGTCCAGCTATCGGCCGATATCGCTGCTCCCGGCACTAGCGAAGGTTTGTGAGAAGGTGGTCTTTAGGCAGCTGAATAATTTTATTGAGTCCTCTCAGGCCCTGCATCCGGCTCAATCGGGCTTCAGGGCGGCCTTCAGCACCGAGACGGCTCTGGTGGAAGTCTCGGAGGCCATCAGGGAGTGTTTGGACGGAGGCGGCAGTGCGGTCCTGGTTTTGCTGGACCTATCTGCCGCCTTCGATACGGTGCCCCATGCTCTGCTGCTGAACCGGCTGGCCGAGGTTGGTCTGTCTGGCGCGGTTCTGGCCTGGCTGTCCTCGTTTTTGTCGGAACGGACGCAGCAAGTTTGGATGCCTCCCCACGCCTCGTCTCCCAAGAAGCTCAGCACAGGGGTCCCCCAGGGGTCGACATTAAGCCCTCTGTTGTTTAACATTTATATGACCCCGCTGATCCATCTGGCTGAGCAGTGGGGAGCTAAAATAATGGCGTATGCCGACGACACTCAGCTGTTGTTTACCTGGCCTAAAAATTGTTTAGATGCCAGTGTCGTCCGCTCGTGTCCATCCAACGTCTTTCGGTGGCTCCTTTTAGCCCAACTTAAATGCAACGAGGACAAGACTGAGCTGTTGTTTTATGGCAATTTTCCGGCCAATTTTCAGGATCTCATTTGGCCGTCCGATTTTGCTCGCCCCAGCTCTCTTGGAGGCCTGGCTAAAAACTTGGGGGTCTGGTTTGGACAGGATCTTAAGTTTGAAGCACACCTAAAAAAACTTACGGCGACCTGTTTCTTGACCCTCAAGTCACTAAAAAGATTCCTTCCACTGCTCCACAGGGAAGCAAAAGAGACGGTTCTGCGTGCTCTGATCCTATCAAGGCTGGATTACGCCAATGCTCTCTTTAGTGGTCTCCCTAAATACCTCATTAACCGAATGCAGATTATTCAGAATGCGGCGGTTCGACTTCTCTTCTCTCTTCCAAAAAGAACTAGCGCATCTGTTTATCTCCGAAAGCTCCATTGGCTTCCAGTGGCACAGCGTATTGTGTTTAAATCCTTGGTTCTGGCCTTTCGTGCCCTGCACCAACAGGGACCACAATATTTGCACAAAAGGTTCATTTTCTATACCCCTCGCCGAGCACTTCGATCAGCTAATCTCCTTCTGATGGACATGCCTAAATTCAGATATGTGAGATTGGGTGGTCAGTCTATTTCTGTCCAAACAGCCCGAGCCTGGAACACCCTGCCGCTCTCTTTGCGAGCGTCAGCGACACTGATAGAATTTAAGAAAGGATTGAAAACCCACCTTTTTAAACTCAGCTTCTAGCTGTTTTTTCCTCTCTCTTTGGTTTGGCTCTGTTTTAGCTCACATATCGCGCCAGGATACTCTGTAGTAGCAGAGCGCGTAATAAAATATTTTATACATTATACATACATACATGCACAAAGTGGCAGGCACCGCGCAGTGCCTGTCACGTTGTGCATGGCAATACACAACATGCGGCGGGTGCTGCATACAGCACCGCCCGCCATAGTGATAAAGATGCTGGATGCATCCGCCAGGGTGGTGGTCGCATCCCAATTGGCCTCGCGGGACCGCCGCACCTCTGGCGGTCATCCCGTTTTCTGATACGGTGGCAGGCATCGTAATGGGACGCTAAGCATGGGTGTGCCTATAAAATGATGTGTTTTTTCATTTCGTTTACAGATCTGAGTTGGATCAGCAACACAGAGTGCAGGTGGAAGCAACACATGGGTGCATGGGGTCCAAGCATCAAGAAAGGCACCAATGGGGAAAAGTAACACAAAGGGTATGCAGTGGGAAGGAAACAGACAGAGAGTAACATGGACTGGGTGGAAGCAAACTAACAGGAGAGAAACTATATGGAGTTACAGCACACAGGAGAGAAGCTCAAAGGACAAAGTCGTACACAATTACAATATTATAACGTTATGAAAAGAAACGTGCAGACAGACGTGAGAAAACACTGAGAATGAAGGAAACACAAGCACTTTCATTGAGTTCTAGAAGGTGGTGAAGATGTATTGAAGCTGGGCCTAACTTGCTGGGTGGCCGTGAGAATACCCCCCCCCCCCCCCCCCCGGAGATTTTGAATGAGGGGGAGCAATGAGACTCCGATCAGGAAGATCATCACTACTCAGAGAACAAAATCTTGCAAACTAAAACGTAACCTCAAACTTAACCTTCCCTCAAACTACCCAACCTTGAAGGTCATTACTGGGCGCGTGGGGTGTGATTAATATCTACGAGTGCATTACAAACACAAAATATAAACCTCAGATCAGCCCTGTGGGACCCATCTAATGATATTAAGATTAGGAATAGGATGAACCCACCATTGATTCTACAGATTGCTGATGCATCACAGACAGCAATTACTGAAATGGGAGAAGTCATGCTTGAGAGGTAAGCTAACAATGATGATTTAATCCAAACTGCACCCTCTAATTTTGTGGTAAATCCATAACACCCCAAGGGGCCAGGAACAATGCTCAAGGGATTCTATTAAAATATGCAAGTATGTACTGGCGCAGGCTGTTGGTCAGAAATGTTTTGGGAATTTCTTTGCACCAATGTATTTGTACCTCTGGCTGAGATTGAGACAGATCCTGGTACAAGGCCTAGACGAAGGATTCATGTACACTTGATTTCTGTGACTAGCATACATTTAGACTCTGATGACAGCACAGAGTCAGTGAGCTCAAAATCTACGAGTACAAATTATACTATCAGTCAACTAAGCAGAGTATAATGAAAGAAATCAAGAAGGAGCAAAGTCCTAAAGTGAAGGCCCTTACAGAGAAAACGGATGCAATGGACATGAAATTCACTGAATTTATTACTTAGAGGTACCAAATGGAAGCTTGCTTGTAATAATCTATATAAGACTGTTAATAATATAATATAATATAATATAATATAATATAATATAATATAATATAATATAATATAATATAATATAATATAATATAATATAAAATAATGTAATATAATATAATATAATGTAATATAATACTGTTAATCCATATAAGACTCCTAGCTCCACACACTAATTAAAAATGTGGGGACTTAGAAAACAGGTAATGGTGCTCCAACCTAAGAATTATAGGAGCCTCAGAGGGGTATAAAAATGATAAAGAGGATAAGCTCACATGGGTGGCTCAACTCCTACTCAAAACTCCTCCTTAAGGAACTACAGTCATTGAAGTTTTTTCTTTTCTCTACTTTGTACTATCACACCATTTACCTTTTGCTTCTCCCAAAAATGGTAATTACTCTAGATTATTTCCAGGATTATGGAATCATGGAACTGGCACCTGCAGCAGCCAGGCACAACTTTCGCACTCCTGGGCAAGTCTTAGCAAAGGACGAATATTGGACTTGATGTCCAACTTATATTTTTCCCAAATTCTTCACAGAAATAATTCACCAATACATCGTCAAATTTCTTGCCACCAAGGCTGAGGTCAAATGAAGTAGCAAGTACTTTTAGTTTTCCTTTATTGAAGGCGCACACTGAAACTTGAAATGCTGAATGACCCATGTCAATAAACACTTCAATTCTTGGCTTCTCCTCTGGGGCAGGCAGATCTTGTTTGTAGATTCCATATGCAAGGGCAACTGCAGTTGTTTCATTTATTAATTGCAGGCAGTTAAGACTAGCGATTTGTGTGGCTTCCATAACAGACCTCCTCTCTGCATTAGTATAGAAACAGGGAACAGCAACTACACAGTCGACCACAGGCTTTTTCAGTGCACTTTCAGCAGTTTCCTTTAGCTTGGTCAGGAGCATTCCCGTTACCTGCTCAATCGTGAAATGGCATTCCTCCTCCAAATACATAGCCTTGATCCCAGCTGCCCCTGTTGGCAACTGAACAAGTTCATAGGCTAAACCGGATTTTTCAGTTTGAATGAAAGGATCAGAGTATGCACGGCCATGAAATCTTTTAAAACCTTGTAGCGTGTTTCTTGCATTTGAAATTACTTGACTTTTTGCAGCTGCCCCAATCGACCGTTTTTTGGGACTGAAGGATATACATGCTGGTGTGCAGCGATCGATGTACTCGTTAGCCACTGTCTCGATGCCGCCAGCTCGGGCCACTGCAATATAGCAGCTCTGGAAAGCCCACGTCGATGCCCACCACGGACATGGTACACGCAGTTCAAGCGCCGCTCTGTCTTTACTCGCGGGTGGCGCTGAGCGCAGAAGCCGGGCAGCCAGGCACAAGAGACAGTTGGCAAATACTTAATTTTTCAGTATCTAGCATGGGAAACTGCTAAAGGAAATTTTGACTTTTGCACAATTATTCCTGAGGTTATGGCACTCTCAATCTCTGTCCGATTTATTGGGTCCAAGTTACAGATTAATTGGCAGGGCCAGTTTCAAGGCAGGTGAGTTTCAGGATTTTCCTAAACCAGAAGAGGCCCACCAATTAATTGCCCAGACTCAGAAAGCTTGTGTTATTGAAAGTATAATTTCCTGTTTTTTAGTACTTTTGTACATATGAGACTAAAAGGCATTGAGAAAGGTTGGGAGGGGGGCGGATCTTGTGGAATACATGCTATCACATTCAGGTTAGATATTGGGAGGAATTCACCTCTGTTGGTGAGATGGGTTGAGGAGTGGAGGATGGGAGGGAGGAGTTGGTGACTTGGGTGGAAGGACAGTGGGAAATGCAGTATTTAAAAAAACCTTTGGCTGACATATACTATCCATAAAATATGGTAAATGGCACAAGCAATGCCAAGATTAGGATAGTTACCTTGTAGTGATAGTGTATGTTTACAAGAAACCTGAATAGCAGCCAAGTATACACTTTTGTATAAGCAACTAGGCACCTAACATATATTTGATAGCTTAACTGACACCTCTCTCATGGGTTCTGCCATGTTACTGTTTAATACCCAGCTTCGGATACTGAAAAGTGAATCTACCCCCTTGGGTGAATGGGCCCTAGTATTTATATAATGTAATGACAATATTATTAACATATGCTCTGTGTGTGGGCTTAATATTGACCCAATCATTGGCACTTGATATAACCAACCACAAACTTCATATTAGGATAGCCTTTGCACAATGAAGCATTGAAATTGGAAGACGTCCCATGGATCAATTTGAAAAAAGAGGTGAAAAGAGGTTGAGAGACTCCTAACAAGATGGTCTAACTTGCCATTTAACATCTATGGTAGAGTTCACCTCATTAAGATGATAATTCTCCCAAACATTGCCTTCTTCTTTATCTTTATACCCCCTACTTTCCAGAGAAAGTCATTGCTCAGTTGCAGGGTAAAATTGGGAGCTTTATCTGGGCTGCTAAGGGTTCTAGGATCACCTGGAAAAAACTGGGGGTGGGGGGTTGGCTCTTCCTGATCTCCTGACGTATTGCTATGCTTTCCACTTTAAGATCTTTCTTATGTTGGCCAATAAACCAGCTAGATCCTCTATGGGTAGGTTATATGAGACAATGCTTAGTGGGCTGGGGCAGAGTCGCTTTTTGTTCAAATACCGAGACCCGAAATACTTTAAAAAAGTCAAGTTGAACGTTTTGAAAACGTCATTAAGAACATGGGTATATTTCTGAAAGGGGTTTAGGATATCATACTGTATGTCTTCTGTACCAATCTGAGACTCCCCGGGCACTCCAGTCTGCCTGGTGGATCAGCTAAGTCAACTCTTAAAGTCAGCTGGTCTAAGGTGTTGGGCAGATCTCAGAGCAGGTCCGGGTTTGGTGGAACAGGAAGTGTTGAAGGCATACACTAACGATCAGCTAAATAAAATTCAAATACTATCAGCTACAATCATGGTGGGCAAACGAAGAGTGGGCAGAAGAGGAGGAGGCACCATGGCTTGAAAAGGTGATGAAATATGCCCCCTTAAAGAAGGAACTATCAATGTGGTATTGGGCCTTTCTTTAGGCCAAATACAAGAAAATACCGCATATTATCACAATTTGGGAAGAGGGAATTGTGGAAGGTAACTTATGGCAATTATGGCAAGTACCTTTTTCTACAATATATGCAGTGGGGAAATCTGCCTCACTCAAGAGAAACCCTTTGTTTACCACACACATGGGCTACTGGTCACCAAGTAAGCTCTCAAAAATCAGTGGGAGAGAAATTGTAAGTCCGAAGTGTAAGTCCCTAATGGCGGAGGATATACATATGTTTATGCAATGCCCGTTGTTTGTCCCTTTTTGGATCACTGTATCCAACTTTATCTAAGAGGTGACAGGATACCAAATATAGGTAGGCCCACAACTTATATTTTTGGGGCTTAACCCTGATGTAGGTTTCGGGGCAAGCTCTCCTATAACGAAATTTGTTTTTTATGTGGTTTTGCTGGCAAGACAAGATATATGTAGGCTTTGAAAATCTGCTAATGTCCCACTTTTTCCTGACTGTGTTAAAAACATCAGGCATATAAATCATATGGATATAGCTAGCGACCCCCTAAGCCTGGAGAAGGTCTGAGTACACTACAAAAATTGGCAACAAACAAACGGGTCCAACGATTAAGCCATGTTTGCTGGGCTCCCCTGTTTTCTTTTCTCTCTCTTTGTGTTTGGGGAAGATCACAGTGAAACAGAAATATCTTTGCTTGGGCAGACCACCCTCTTTTTATAGGAGATGAGAGCTGTGCCGGCAATAAAGTGATTGCGGGATGAGGACAAAACAAAACAAAAAAGGAAAGCTATGAATGGAGATGTTTCTAGGTCAGCCACGGACATGCCCGTGATAGGTATATTGCAACAAGACATGTGTGCTGTGGTTAAGGCTTTGACCTAAATATGACTCAGAAATGAACAGCAGCTTGGAAGTCAATTGCTTTGTAGTAACCCCAACAAGAAAAGAAATGTGCTTTTGGGCTGTGAGAACAGCTTGGATTTTATGACAAGTATATCAGTTAACCATTTCATATCTGGTGTTTGTTGTGTCTCTGCAGTGGGCGCCAACCAGCAAATCACACTCGGGACACAGGTCGGCTATTCACTGATTCTTTATTTACTTTCTCTGGGCAACTGGTTACATACACGTCCGTCCTCGTGCTCGTCCTGGTCAGTCTGCTGTCCTTCCTGTCCCTGACCGGATGTGGTGTCCGGTGACCTGGTCACCTCCCTCATGGCCCACAGGGTCCTAGTGTCCTCTAGTCTCCAGTCCTGTCATCCTATCTGTCGGGTCACGAAATCTCCCCCATTGTTGCAAACAAATGTTCATGGTATAGTTCTTCTGATTATTTCCACCCCCTTGGCCCTTGACAGCATTTGCTGACTGTTATGGTGAGAAAAAGAGAGAGAGAGAGAGAGAGAAAGAGTCCCCATGTGTCTGGTCAACCCGTCTCTCCAGTTTCTGACTCCTACGTTTTTTCACTTAGTCTCTTTGTCCCCTTGCATTCTCCTTTTGGTCGCCGTTCTCTGCCATCTGCGTTTGCTTCTGGTTGTTGGTTGTCTTCCTTTTGCTCTCCGCTTGCCAGCCTTTCTTCGTCTGTTTCTAGCTCCTTGCCGTGTGCCCAATGTCTTGGGCCAGCTGGTACTATCTCCGTTGGCTCCTCTCTTTCTGTGTCCGCCCTTTGTTTTGTTTGTTCCCTCAGTGATTCTTTTCCGTTCTCTTCCTCTTTCTCTGGTCCCTGCATCTTCTCTTTGTTTGCTCTCAGTGTGTCTTTTACTTTTTTCCTTGTCATATGTCATAGTTATGAGTCCCATTGCTTGGGCGGTGCTGTTGCTCAGCAGGCAGGGGCCTGGGACATCGCCTTTCAACACATGGATGTCCTCTTTGTTCTTTTGATCTTTGTACCTCAGTTCCTCTGTGAATTTTCCCAGGTTTGTTACCTGTTTCTTCAACCCCCAGGTGTAGATCTTCACTTTGGACGCTCTCAGTGTCGGCTTGGCTTCCATCTTCTCGTACTCTGATGCACATATGACATTGCATGTTGCACCACTGTCCAGTACAAATTCCGCTTCTTGTGCTCCTACTCCTATCTTTGCCAAGTCCGCCTTTTCTTGGGTGCTTCTGCCTGTACGGTGTGTTGTTTCTCCTTTTTTGTCTCCCCCACTCAATTCTGTGAACCTCCGACATGTGGTATAGTCTTTCCACTTTTTCTTCTTCCTCTTCTTCACCTGACTCTCGTGATGAGCTTCTCCTTTCTCTGTCGACATACCTGACGTGTCTTGTTGTCGACTCTTGTTGTCTGCCTGTTGCTCCTCTGTCATCTCTGAATCGTACGCCTTGACACATACTGGCGTAATGATTTCTTCCATTACATCTTTTACACGTCTGGCCAAACGCTGGGCACGGGCCTCTGTGTGGAAATTCCATTCCGCACCTGTAGCATGTTCCTTCAGGTTGTCTCCTCTCTTTTTGTTCCCTCCAGTCATTCTTCCACCAGCCTGTGCAGTATTTGTTTGTCATGAGGTGTGCGCTTTCTATTTCAACGTTTTTCCCTCTTTCCATTTCTTTGGCATGTTCCATTGCTCTCGCTTCTGCTCTCGCTAGTGACAGGATGTTCTCCAGTGAGGTTGGTTCTTTTAGAATTCTTGCCCTGAATCCTGTGTCACGACAGCCCTCTATGATCCGTAGTTTTATTGCTTGCTCGTTATCGAATTTGTCGAACTCACAATGTGTCACCAGTTTTCTTAGCCTTGTCGCGAAGTCGTCTAGCGTTTCGCGACTTGTTGACACGCAATTGTAAATGTATATCGTTCGAAGTCAATATTTCGTTGTGGGTAAAATTTGGCCATTAGGCATTTCTTTAGTTTCTCATATGACTTTGTTTCTTTGGTTGGCAGTGTCACCAGAAGTTCTTCGACGTCATCCCCTGCTAAGTTCAGCAGTAACCCTAATCTCTTTCCTTCTGTTACATCGGTTGCTTCCATATATCTTTCAAACCGTCTGATCCACTTCTCCCACTTAATTCCAGTTTGTGGCTCTGATAAGTTGAATGGCAGTGGCATCCTGTATTGTGCGCTGGGCTTTGGGTCTGCCATTCTTGCCTTCTTGCCTTTATGTTCTCTTTCCTATTTCTGTTCTTTCGCTCCTTTGTGTGTTGTTCTATGTTTCCTTTGCTCTTTGTCTTTTTTTCTAGTTTTTTGTTGTTGTCTCTTTTCTCTTTTCTTTCGTTCTTTCTCTTTATCTTCTTTTCTTTCTTTCTTTCTCTTTATCTTCTTTTCTCTTTTCTTTCTTTCTTTCTCTTTATCTTCTTTTTCTCTTTTTTGTCCCTCTTATTTCTTCTTTTTATTTCTTCCCTTCACTTTGTTTAGCCTCTTCTCCGCTTTCTTAGTCCTTTTTCCTTTCTTCTGGGTCTTTTCCTTGTGTTCTTGCTTGTTTTTCTGTTTTGCCTGGCCTTCATATGGCCGCCCTGTTGGTTTCTATGGTGTTTCTTTATTGTGTCCCTTTTTCAAAATGGCCGTCGCTCTTCTCGCGAGATTTCGCGATCGAAATCTCGCTCGCCTGACTCAAAAATGGCCGCTTCTTGTTTTCTGTACATCCAGGGTGGGCACCTTTCTTACTGATGACGATGGCGCCGTCGATTACTTCCTCGGAGAAGTGCACGTCGGCTCGTGTCCCACCTTTCGTCGCCAGCTGTCGTGTCTCTGCAGTGGGCGCCAGGCAGCAAATCACACTCGGGACACAGGTCGGCTATTCACTGATTCTTTATTTACTTTCTCTGGGCAACTGGTTACATACACGTCCGTCCTCGTGCTCGTCCTGGTCAGTCTGCTGTCCTTCCTGTCCCTGACCGGATGTGGTGTCACCTCCCTCATGACCCACAGAGTCCTAGTGTCCTCTAGTCTCCAGTCCTGTCATCCTATCTGTCGGGTCACGACAGTGTTTATTTTGCAGGGATAGCTAAACTCTTCCGTGGGGTTGCAACACCACTCACATTGTAAGCACTGCAATGAAGAAGGTGAATGAGGAGGCAATAACCGGATTTACATTTTTAGTTTTTGATTCCATCTTAATAACAGAGCCAGCAATCTAATAGTATATGAGACGTAAAAGGCGACTGACAATCACATTCTGGCTTTGTCAAACGCACTGGATGATGAAAGCCCATTAGGGTGAATACATTTACAAAGTAATAACGATATTACCGTGAGTGGTTTTTACTTTTCTGTTCCGACTTGTACTGCTGTAAGAATGTGAAATAACATGCAGTTTAATTTGACCAAATAGTGTTGGACAGGCCTCGTGGAAGGCCCGATCCCTCCCCGCATGGCGGGTCACGGACCCCTGCACCTCCTGCCTCCCGGACAAGAACAACCCCTGCAACCCGCCGGGGCAACCCACGACCCTTCCCCGACGGAACCCCCAGCTCCTGAACACCGCAGTATCGGCTGGCCCGGGCCCCTTCCGGAACCACTGTCCCCGGCCCAGCCGCCATTTTTGGACACTACACAACCAGGCCTCGTGGCCTTGGATCGACCTTGGCCTCGGGCCCGGCCAGGCCCCGACATCGAGGCACCACCATCCACCCAGGGGGTGAAGAGACCACTTAGCAGCTCAATGGGAGAAGGAGTGTCGATGGCTCCCCTCCGCCAGGTGTCGATCGCCCCCAGCCTCCCCGTGCGCTGGCGCCACCCCCCTGCTGGGTGTCTGGACTCCCTCATCCCGGACCTCCCGACCTCCAAGTGCGAGGGTCCGGACATCAAAGGGTGCCAGACCTATAACTGGAGCAGCTCCAGAGCAGGAAGGCAGTTGTATCCTGGAGTCGAGAGACACCGAGACGAACTCATCCTTGGAAGCCTGCTGGCGCTGCCGCGGCTCCTCTTTGTGAACCATCTTCAAGGCCTGCTGGCGCTGCCGCGGCCCTCCTCGTCGTGAACCATCTTCAAGGCCTGCTGGCGCTGCCGCGGCCCTCCTTGTCATGAACCATCGTCAAGACCTGCTGGCGCTGCCGCGGCCCTCCTCGTCGTGAACCATCGTCAAGGCCTGCTGGCTCTGCAGCGGCCCTCCTCGTCGAGAACCATCGTCAAGGCCTGCTGGCACTGCCGCGGCCCTCCTCGTCGTGAACCATCTACCCGGCCTGCAGGCGCTGCCGCGGCCCCTCCTTACGAACCCTCCAGCTCGAGGATTGTGAGCTCCACCTTTGGCTACTTCTGTACCAGACCGGTATTCAGACTGTCCCACTACCCTTTTCCCCCCCCCAAAGAGACTAGAATTGACGGGATCCCCATATCCTGGTCCCACTGTACCGCTCATTCCCCTTGCCTAAAAGATATATAAAAGCGTGTAGTACTCATCTCTGTGTGGTGTCTATCTGTGGGGGGGAAGTTACCTGTCCGTACGATTACCAGAGAGGGCCCTCGCCGGAGGCCTCTCCCCCTGTGCTCGGCCGACCCTCCGGGTCCCCGTCTAACATTGGTGGCCAGCGGCGCAATTCGAACCGATGCATAATCGTACAGAGAGTAACTCACCCCACGACACACAGCCACCATGACAACAAAGGAAAGTGGAACAACGGAAAAATTTCTGATGGAAAAACTGGAAGAGTACAGCCACAAAGAACTAAAACAATTCTGTATAGAACTGGGCATTGCTACCACGGGACTGAGCACGAAAGATGACCTCAAACATGCCTTAGAATCTTGGGTGGAGACGGAAGCATCCCCACCCCAAAATCAAAGCCTCGAGACCACCGAAGCAAGTACCACCCCTGTGGACGAAAGTAGATCGGGCCTCTCGTCCGAGGAGGCCCGAGAACGGGAGAAAAGCCGGCTCCACGAATTGGAGCTGGCTCGACTCCGCTTAGATGGAGAACTCAAACTGGCAGAACAGAAGACAACCCTCGAACACTTACGGCTCAGGGAAGAACGGGAAGAGAAAAAGAGCCAGAGGGAGCTGGAAGAGAAAAGACTAGCCTACGAACATGAGCGCAACTTGAAGGAGCTAGAAATTCGGCGACAGACCAAAGACCTCGGAGTCTCCGGACACCAGAGCCCCACTGCCCCCACGGACCCCAAGGTCCACATCCCCAAGGATGTCGTCAGAGAATACTACCGGAACGATGATATCCAGCAATGGTTTAAAGCCTACGAGGTAGCAATGACCTCCCACCGAATCCCACGGAGCGAATGGGGAGCCGGGTTATGGGGGAGATTCATCAACGAAGGGCGAGACGCCCTGCTGCAACTCCCCGACCACCAGATGACATCCTACGACCACATGAAGGCCGCACTCCTCACTCGCTATGGGCTCACGCCCGAAATGTACCGCCAGAGGTTTCGAGACTGCAAACGAATCCCAGGTACCACCTGGGTGGAATACGTGAACTTTTTTAGCCGAGTCTTCGAGGGGTGGATCAAGGGCAGCCAGGTCACGACCTACGAGCAATTGTTCGACCTTATTGTATGGGAGCACCTCTCCAATAATTGCTTCGTCGAACTAAGACAGCACCTCCTTGATAGTAAGCTGACTGACCCTCGGAAACTCGCCATCGAAGCAGACCGATGGGAGAGCACCCGAGTTCCTCGGAGCTGGCCCAGCAAACAGAACAGAGCCTCCCAAGGGCTCCACCGCCCACGGGGGGAGGAGGAGGCCAGGGTTGGGGCAGGGACACCGTCACGGTGCCCTCCACTAGCAACACCCCGCCCCCCGCCGGAAGAGGAAGCCCTCCAACGCGACCAGGGTTCCGCTCTAACGTTACCTGCCACAGATGCCAGCGACCGGGCCACTACGCCAATGACCCCAACTGCCCAAAAAATCAGAGCCCCATGAACCGCCAGATCGCCGCCGCCGCCCTAGGAGAAGAGCCGGCCCAAGAAGACGCCGAAGAGTACGAGCCGTACCAGCCCGAGTGGGAACCCGCCGCCATGTCCCTGGTCTGTCTAGGGAAGGGAGACATGGTCCCGCGGGCACCCATCCCCGCCAACAAGCAGAAATACAGCCAGTGGATCAACATCAATGGACGCCGGGCGGAAGCCCTCCGTGACACAGGGGCCAGTGTGACCCCAGTCCGCTGCCATCTGGTGACCCCGGACCAGATCCTACCCAATGTATTTTGTCCAGTGCGGTCGGCCGACAACTCCGAAAGCCTGTGCCAGATGGCCTGCGTCCCCTTCGAGTGGGGAGGGGTGTCCGGCATGCTAAAAGTGACTGTCCGGGACGATGCCCCCGTGGACTGCCTTCTGGGGAACGACCTCGAGAGCTCCCCCTGGTCAGCCGTTATTATTATTATTATTATAATTACATTTATTAAGCGCGCAGCTACCCGGAGGTTTCCCGGCGCTAGTTGAGCGGAAGGAGCACCTGGGGATGCTTGGTCTCCCTGAATGGGTCTGTGTAACGACCCGGTCCATGGCCGCCCGCGCCATCTCCAGCCCAGAGGAACCGGAGTGGCCTGAACCTCCTCCGCCGATCGTCACAGAAGAAACAACCACTGAGCCTGGTCCACCGGGGTCCGACAACGAAGAACCCGATCAACTCCGAGACCTCCCCGACCTGGCCCAGTGGCGGCAAGAGGGTGGCCCCACTCAGGAACAATTCCGCCAGGAACAAAGAGCGTGTCCCTCCCTCGAGGGACTCCGACAACAGGCCCTAGCCCAGAGCGCAGGAGATACCTCGGGGGGCCCACTGGATTTACTGGGACAAGGAGCTGCTCTACAGTGAGCAAAAGATCGCTGAGCTGGGAGCCAGCCGGCTGCTGATTCAGAGACTTCCTATTGAACTTGGCACACGATGTGCCTCTTGCCGGGCACCTGGGGCAGGACAAGACGTACAGCCGCCTGGTGACCCACTTCTACTGGCCGAAGATGCGGAACGATGTAGCAAACCACTGCCGGGCCTGCCCCACCTGCCAGGCCAGCGGGAAGAGCGGCCGAAAACTCAAAGTCCCCCTGCAACCCTTTCCCATCGTCACCACCCCCTTTGAGCAGGTGGGAATCGACATTGTGGGGTCCCTGGAGCCCCGGACAGCACAGGGACACCGAGTCATACTTGTCCTGGTGGACCATGCCACCCGCTATCCCGAGGCCATACCTCTCCGGACCGTGACGGCGCCTGTGGTGGGCCAAGCCCTGATGGGGATCTTCTCGCGGGTGGGCTTCCCCCGAGAAGTCGTCAGTGACAGGGGCACAAACTTTATCTCCAAGTACATCAAGTCCCTATGGCAACAGTGCAGGGTCACCTACAAATTCACGACCCCCTATCACCCGCAAGGGAACGGACTAGTAGAACGATTTAATCGCACTCTCAAGGGGATGATCATGGGCCTGGAAGAACCCTTACGTCGCCAATGGGATGTGCTGCTCCCGTGCCTCCTGTTCGCTTACAGAGAAGTCCCCCAGAAATCCCTGGGCTTCAGTCCGTTCGAACTATTGTATGGACACCCCGTCCGGGGCCCCCTCAGCCTGGTCAAAGAAGGGTGGGAGGTGGCCCCTCAGAAGACTCCCCCTGATGTATACAAGTACCTCTTGACCCTCCATAACCAGACCCGGCGGTTCAGGGAACTTGCCAAGGCCAACCTCGAAGCCAGCGAAGAAGACATGAAGCGCTGGTATGATCAGCATGCTTCATCCATCGAGTTCGAGCCGGGACAACAGGTCTGGGTGATGTCCCCGGTTGAACCTCGCTCCCTCCAGGACAAATGGATGGGACCCTTCAAAGTGGTGGAGCGCAAGGGACCCGTCACCTACCTGGTAGACATGGAGTCACCCAGAAAGCCCCTACGTGTCCTCCACGCCAATAGACTCAAGCCCCACTTTGTGCGCTCTGAACTTAGCCTCCTGATGGCCACCGACAGTGGGGCTGAAGACGACTCCGAGCCCCTCCCTGATCTTCTGAAAATGCTCGAGAAGGATGGCTCCGTGGAGGGAGTCCACCTCTCCGATGCCCTGTCTCCAGCGCAACGCCAAGACTGTCAAGAACTGTTACTCCATTTTGCCGACCTATTCTCCCTCATCCCTGGGGTCACCCCCTGGTGCCTCCACGACGTTGACACCGGGGATAGCCCCCCTATTCGACACAGGGCGTACAGGGTACCTGATCGAGTATGCGCCTGCATCCAGTCGGAGGTCTCCAAGATGCTGGCTCTGGGAGTGATCGAGCCGTCCCGCAGCCCCTGGGCCAGCCCGGTCGTGCTGGTCCCCAAGGCCGCCACCCCGGGCGTCGCCCCCGAGCTCAGGTTCTGTGTGGACTATCGAGGTCTGAACGCCATTACCAGGACCGATGCTCATCCCATTCCCCGGGCAGATGAGCTGATTGACCGCATGGGGGCCACCCGCTACCTGAGCATCTTCGACTTGACAGCGGGCTATTGGCAGATCGGCCTCACCCCAGGGGCCCAGGAGCGATCCACCTTCTCTACCCCGGATGGCCACTACCACTTCAAGGTGATGCCATTCGGAATGAAAAACGCCCCCGCCACCTTCCAGAGGCTCGTAAACAAGGTGCTGGCGGGGCTCGAGGAATTCAGCGCCGCCTACCTGGACGATATTGCTGTGTACAGTCGCCACTGGGCCGAACACCTCCACCACCTCCGGGAGGTCCTGAACGCCCTCCGGCAGGCCGGGCTCACCATCAAGGCCAGCAAGTGCCAGATGGGCCAAGGGTCCGTGACCTACCTGGGGCACCAGGTGGGCAGTGGCCTGGTGGCCCCCCTCCAGCTCAAGATTGCCGCCATCCAGGCCTGGGAGCCCCCGGTCACCCAAACAGAGGTCCGAGCCTTCCTGGGGCTTACCGGGTACTACCGGTGCTTCGTAAAAGACTATGGCAGCATTGTGGGGCCCCTCACAGAACTCACGTCCAAAACGAACCCCAAGACAGTCAACTGGACTCCTGAATGTCAGGCGGCCTTTGAGAAGTTGAAGTCCGCCATGTGCACTGCCCCGTGCTCCAGGCCCCCGACTACAGCCGGGAATTCATTGTGCAAACAGACGCCTCAGATCATGGCGTTGGGGCCGTCCTCTCCCAACTCAACCCTGAGGGAGTCGATCAGCCAGTGGCCTTCATCAGCCGACGCCTGCTGGCCCGGGAACAGCTCTGGAGCACCATCGAGCGGGAGGCCTTCGCCGTAGTGTGGGCCCTCAAGAAGCTCCGGCCCTACCTCTTCGGTACCCACTTCCGGGTGCAGACAGATCACCGACCCCTGCAATGGCTGATGCAGATGCGGGGAGAAAACCCGAAGCTGTTGCGTTGGTCCATCTCCCTGCAGGGGATGATTTCACTGTGGAGCATCGCCCCGGCCAGGACCACGCCAACGCAGACGGCCTGTCCCGCTTCTTCCGCCTCGGCGAGGAGAGTACCCAAGAGGATGGGTGACTCTCCCTGCCTTCAGCTGGGGGGGACGCATGTTGGACAGGCCTCGTGGAAGGCCCGATCCCTCCCCGCATGGCGGGTCACGGACCCCTGCACCTCCTGTCTCCCAGACAAGAACAACCCCTGCAACCCGCCGGGGCAACCCACGACCCTTCCCCGATGGAACCCCCAGCTCCTGAACACCGCAGTATCGGCTGGCCTGGGCCCCTTCCGGAACCACTGTCCCCGGTCCAGCCGCCATTTTTGGACACTACACGACCAGGCCACGTGGCCTCGGATCGACCTCGGCCTCGGGCCCGGCCAGGCCCCGACATCGAGGCACCACCATCCACCCAGGGGGTGAAGAGACCACTTGGCAGCTCAATGGGAGAAGGAGTGTCGATGGCTCCCCTCCGCCAGGTGTCGATCGCCCCCAGCCTCCCCGGGCGCTGGCGCCACCCCCCTGCTGGGTGTCTGGACTCCCTCATCGCGGACCTCCCGACCTCCAAGTGCGAGGGTCCGGACATCAAAGGGCGCCAGACCTATAACTGGAGCAGCTCCAGAGCAGGAAGGCAGTTGTATCCTGGAGTCGAGAGACAACGAGACGAACTCATCCTTGGAAGCCTGCTGGCGCTGCCGCGGCTCCTCTTTGTGAACCATCTTCAAGGCCTGCTGGCGCTGCCGCGGCCCTCCTCGTTGTGAACCATCTTCAAGGCCTGCTGGCGCTGCCGTGGCCCTCCTCGTCGTGAACCATCGTCAAGGCCTGCTGGCGCTGCCGCGGCCCTCCTCGTCGTGAACCATCGTCAAGGCCTGCTGGCACTGCCGCGGCCCTCCTCGTCGTGAACCATCTACCCGGCCTGCAGGCGCTGCCGCGGCCCCTCCTTACGAACCCTCCAGCTCGAGGATTGTGAGCTCCACCTTTGGCTACTTCTGTACCAGACCGGTATTCAGACTGTCCCGCTACCCTTTTTTCCCCCCAAAGAGACTAGAATTGATGGGATCCCCGTATCCTGGTCCCACTGTACCGCTCATTCCCCTTGCCTAAAAGATATATAAAAGCGTGTAGTACTCATCTCTGTGTGGCGTCTATCTGTGGGGGGGAAGTTACCGGTCCGTACGATTACCGGAGAGGGCCCTCGCCGGAGGCCTCTCCCCCTGTGCTCGGCCGACTCTCCGGGTCCCCGTCTAACAAATAGTTAAACTCTATGCAGTCCCCTTCTGATCTGTAATCCTTGTGCAAACTCTTTCAGCTGATATCTGGTAATCATGACTTAGTTCAGGGACATACCAATCAGGGGTGGGTGATAAACTCCGCTCTACCTGCGCAGTTCGCAGAGGTTTTCCCACTCTGTGTTACCCTTGTAACAAGGAGCTCCAGCAAAACTCAACCAACCGCCACATGGCAGAATGTTTTCTAACCCTAGGCACGCCAGCCTTGATTGAGTGATTGATTGATAAAAATTTATAACACGCAAAAAACAATAACCCGCAGGTATCAAGGCGCCTAACAATACGATCAGAAATTGAAGCAAACATCCTTACATATAGGCTTGCCGAAAGAGGCGAGTTTTGAGGGCACTGCGGAATTTCTGTAGGGAAGGTAGGGATCTAAGGTCTAGGGGAAGATCATTCCACCATTTGGGGGCTAGGGTGGAGAAGGCCCTGCCACCCCACTTAGCTCTTCGTGTGCGGGGGACTGTCAGGAGCGATTTCCCGGAGGAACGCAGGTTCCTTCCAGGAGTGTAGTGGGAGATGATGGAACCAACTCGCGTGTCGCTGTTTTTTGCAATGGCTCTATATGTCATGCATAAGACTTTGAACCGTATTCGGTGTTCTACAGGTAGCCAATGCAACGTTTTCCTGGCCGCCGTGGCCGAGGAGCGTCTGGGAATATCCAGAACATATCTGGCTGTGGCATTTTGAACTACCTGTAAGCGCTGCAGGAGGCTCCTGTTTAGCCCCGCATACAGCGCATTACAGTAGTCCAAGCGTGAACCAATGAGTGCGACAGCTATTTGCTTTCTGGACTGCAAGGAAAGGTATTTCCTAATCCTTCGCAGGGTGTGAATTAAGCCCCAGCAGGTGGAGATGGTTCTACTCACCTGACTGCCCATGTCAAGGGCAGGGTCTAACATCACCCCGAGATTCTTAGCAGATGTTGTGGGGGAAGGGCACATTCCTAGCGAGTCAGGCCACCAATTGGTTGACCAGATGTTTTCTTTCCCTCCAAACACCATCACCTCAGTCTTCTCCCCATTCAGTTTAAGAGAGTTCTGAATCATCCAATGACCAACCGCCTCCATGCAAGATCTAAACCTGGAGGCGGTTTGCCCATCTGAATGGGAGAGAGAGACGAGTATTTGGGTGTCATCTGCATAAGAGACTACCTCCATCCCGAAAGTTCTTATTAGTCTAGCCAGTGGGGTCACATAGATGTTGAATAGGGTCGGGCTAAGCGCCGACCCTTGAGGGACCCCACATAGCACTGGTCGGGATGGAGATAGGAACTGCCCCAGCTTGACTCTGTGTTCGCTCCCATCAAGGAAGGAAGTCAATAGATCTAGGGCTGCGTCCTTCACCCCCACATCCCTCAGGCGCGATGTAAGTATTGAGGGGGATAGGGTATCGAAGGCCGCAGTTAGATCTAGCAGGACCAGGAGGGTGGTCTGGCCCCCATCCACTGTCGTGCGGATCTTATCGAGCACGATGGTGAGGGCTGACTCGGTGCTGTGTTCCCTCCTGAATCCATGCTGGGAGGGGTCCAAGCAGCCCGAGCTTTCCACAAAGACAGCGAGATGCTTGTTAAGATGTGCCTCAAGCATCTTTGCTGGAGCAGGAAGCAGCGAGATAGGACGGAAGTTTTTTAGGACCTCCGGGTCGAGGGAGGCCTTCCTTAACAAGGGTTTGACTACTGCCTTCTTCCACTCCAGAGGGAAGGTACCGTCTCTGATGGCTAGATTCATTATTTCTAGCAGAAATTGGTGAGTAAGACTTTGCATCGCCTAGCATGATTTTTGGGTGCTAGAACGGCGCTTGGTGTTATTTAGGCAGTCACAGCAGGTCGTGCCCGTTCGGTTTGCGAAAGTTGCTGCTCAAGTGGAAAATCTACTTGAGCGACAGAAGGAAACGGCGCTCTCTGGCATGTCACGTGGTGCCGTTTTACAGTATGAGTTAACAAGAAGGTTGCCAGTACTGTGCGATGAATCAATATTTAAAGGGCCCCGAGCTGCAAATCGCTCATTGCCACAGACCACTCTTTCAGTCGAAATTTATTAAACAAAGTTCAATGATTTTATTTATTATTTCTCTTTTTAAGGAAAGGGTTTTTTCAAATGTATATAAAACTTTTTATTTTTTTGTATACAACAGAATGTATGGGTTTGGCTTCAGTCTAATACATTCATTGTAAACAATCTAGGAGGAAAAATGGCAAAGCATTTTTTGGGGGGGTGAAACAGCTTTTAGAAAAGGGGGCAAAAATGCCAGGGAATGAGGAAAAAAGATTAAACATTTAACACATTTGGCACTTGGACATCGTTTGACGACAGACAACACAAGTGGGTGGTGAAACAAGGGAAGGTTATTTCAACCAGGTATTGATTTTATATTATAGGCCCTGCATAGGTACTATTTATATTGGCAGGTAAAACCTACTCCACTCAATGGAAGGATACACTTTTACTAATATTCACAAATAGACCATCAATCATTATTATATTTACAAAAACATATTTGAAAAACGATTGGTCTACACAAGCAAAGAATATGACAAAAGGTCGACGCGTTTCGAATACCTAAATATCAGGGGATTCTCTTCAGGACCAAACAACACAATCTGGACGCATCTCCGCCATCAATGCATTGATGGCGGAGATGTGTTAAGGAGGATACCAAAAGACTGAAGAGACATAAACAATTGAATACAAAACAAAGAAAGATACGATGGATTCGGAATCTTAAAAAACCCAGTAGATGAAGTAGGATTCTCTCGACCGACCATCAACTTCACGGATGTGAAGACAATACATAGAAGTCCAGATTGTGTTGTTTGGTCCTGAAGAGAATCCCCTGATATTTAGGGATTCGAAACGCGTCGACCTTTTTGTCATATTCTTTGCTTGTGTAGACCAATCGTTTTTCAAATATGTTTTTGTAAATATAATAATGATTGATGGTCTATTTGTGAATATTAGTAAAAGTGTATCCTTCCATTGAGTGGAGTAGGTTTTACCTGCCAATATAAATAGTACCTATGCAGGGCCTATAATATAAAATCAATCCCTGGTTGAAATAATCTTCCCTTGTTTCACCACCCAATTGTGTTGTCTGTCGTCAAACAATGTCCAAGTGTGAAATGTGTTTAATGTTTAATCTTTTTTCCTCATTCCCTGGCATTTTTGCCCCCTTTTCTAAAACCCTTTTCACCCCCCCCAAAAAATGCTTTGCCATTTTTCCTCCTAGATTGTTTACAATGAATGTATTAGACTGAAGCCAAACCCATACATTCTGTTGTATACAAAAAAATAAAAAGTTTTATATACATTTGAAAAAACCCTTTCCTTAAAAAGAGAAATAATAAATAAAATCATTGAACTTTGTTTAATAAATTTCGACAGAAAGAGTGGTCTTTGGCAATGAGCGATTTGCAGCTCGGGGCCCTTTAAATATTGATTCATCGCACAGTACTGGCAACCTTCTTGTTAACTCATTTACTGGCGCAGCCTTACTGTGCTATAGCCAAAACCCTTGTTGTTGCTTGGTTTTACAGTATGAAACAAGCTCCTGGCACTAAAAATCAGTGTGAGCAGCGTGACGTGCAGATCTGCGCCCGCTTGTGGAACTCCACAGAATCTCACGGCGTGTTTATGTAACTCTGCGGAATTCAACAGAGTGAAACTCTGCGAGTTTTACACACGCCTAATACCAATAAAGCCCTTGTTTAGAAGTTGCAGCTAAATAGATGATGGTCACCAGTGCAATACCGCAAAGTGTTAAACCTGTATTTAGACACTGACTGAAAGGATGAGGAACAGTTTGGGGTAACATGATCACTTCCGGTATTTTCCGCATCTTTTCAATGTATGTTAATATGATACATTACAGGAGCGTAACTGTTAGCGGAGCGGCTGGTAAAGTGACTCCAGGGGCCTCATTTATGAGGCCCCTTGCGCCATCGGAACTTCACTTTTTATGAAGTTCCGTGGCGCAGAAGCCTGCGTGGTATTTATCAGGCAGCAGTACGCCAGTTTTTGTGGCGTACTGCTGCCTGATAAATATCAGTCCCTTTAACGCAGTGTACTGCGTTAAAGGGGCGTGCAATGGGTGTTGCTGGGGGCGTTCCCAGCAACATCCATGGCCTTTTGACACTGCCCCAGATTTACGAGAAATCGTAACTCTGAAGCAGTGCCAAAAGCTTACGCCTCCCCAGGGGAGGCGTAAGGGAGGCGCAACAGGGAGAAATGTCTTTATTTCTCCTCGTATTTCCTTTTTCTATGTGTGCTGCATTCTACAACACACATAGAAAGAGGAAAAGCCTTTTGTGATTATTTTTGTACAGAAAGGTTTCCCTTCCTGTACAAAAATAATCTTCCCCGCAACGCAGGCACCCTTGCACCATTGTGCAAGGGTGCCTGCGCTGGCGCAGGCAGCCCATTGTGCGCCAGCGGAGGGGAAAAGGACAGGAATGCGCCGTATCTTATAGATACGGTGCATTTCTGCCCTTTTCTTTTGCCGTAGGGAAGCGCAGCAGGAAGGCCTGCTGCGCTTCCCTACGGCAAAAAGTCATAAATGAAGCCTCAGGACCCTGAGAGGGAGAAGAGACCCAAACTACCCTCCACTGCTGCAGTTACTTTTCATCTAGAATATGCAGTTATTTTTCAGGCATGGTCTCTGATTTTTTTTATCACGAGGCCTGGCTTTGTATACTGTCTTCTGCGAGTGATGTTAACGTAATTGACAGCAAGACATAACACAGGTGGGAATTGGTGCACCAGTCTGGAATAGGCACAACAGAGTGGTAGGAATCCATTGCAAAGCTGTCAGTATAGGAGGGGCTAACTAATACTCGTCATGAGCTGAGCCACTTTGTAATTCCATGGCTGCAACGCAGGTGGCTGAACTATAAAGCAGATCAGCTCAAGTTAGTAGAGGACAGCAAGCACCAATGCCGAGTACTGTCACTGCCAGAGAACCATATTGAGGTGGCTGACTGGCCACTGCCGCAGCTGGCACTATTGTATTCATAAGAGAACCCACCTTCATGTACCCAGCACTGAGAGAGAGCAGACAGACTTTGACATATGCACCGGAAAGCTGTGGCATGCAAAATTGGGTTGGAAAAACCAGGTATACCTTGTGTTTGTTATAAGGTCGCTTTGCTCATGACTAACCAGGGCGTTCATACTACCAATCTTTGGCTTACTGTCACACAGACTAATATGTACTCACAGATCTCTACCAAATAGTAACTATCCCCTCCCTTGTCCCTAAACTTTCACATCCTCCCCTTTAAGAACTTCAAAAGCTTTCCTTTTGGTGTCTTCTTTAGGCTCATCTGCCCTTTCTCCTGTCTCCAATGTTTCTTTCCACCTGACCCACCTGTCCTCTCCCGGACTAAGCCTGCCTCTCGCTCATTTCCCTATTATTTCCTAACTTTCCATTGTTCTATTTCCTGTTAGCCCATATCTTGTCTTCAGCATCCTTCACTCGCTTGCTTAACAGCGACAAATACCTCGCCCTCTGCCCCCAGGCTACAGTCAACCCTCCTGCCCTTGTACCAGGGTGGGGACCGTGTACAAGGGTGGGTTAGTGAGCTCAACACTTCTCCAGAGCTAATGCTGTGGCTTGAAGCAGGCATATTTCATATAACATCAACTGTTCATTACCTATTTCGAATATTGTACTAATGCCAAGCAAAACCCCACCCACAAAAACGCCCCTAACCGTACAAACCATAGATAACTCTCTAAACAGTGCAAAAAGAAACGGAATCAACAACCGAACTGATGGTAAAAAGAATGTATCAGTGGCACTAAATAAAGATCAAAAACGGAGAAGAGCTTTTTACAACCTCCAGACACACCGACCAAACATCCCTAAGTACTCACTCAGGAATCTGAAGGTTATCAAAGATCTTCAGAAACTAGTCTGCAACTTGACTCAAGCCACAAAGAGTACCATACAAGCGATTGAAAAAATACGAGAAGTGACGGCAAGCACCAACTCAAAGATCATGAATATACAAAATCTCGTACACTCCTTACATAGAAAGAGCAATGAGAGGGACCTATCCCTAGCAAATAGGACCAACCGCCCAAATAGGACGAAAACATTGTCGAAGGAGGAAGCCCTTGCCTTACTCCGAACATATGAAGCACCAGAACGGGAGAATGTGGAGAACATCAAAACAGTCCCGATTGACTATAATAGAACAACAAGAAAGAAGGATAGAAAACCCAATCATAACAATTTACAACAAGTCCAGTTTAATTCTGAATACGAAAACTTGAATAGTAATAACCAGGGGAAACAACTGACTTGCCTCCTACTCAACTGCCGATCGGCTACTAAACATGCATCAGACATAGCAGACCTCATCATTGACAAGGAAATTGATCTAGCAATCCTCACAGAAACGTGGCTATCGGAAGCATCATCTCCGACCATGGATCTCCTAGTACCACCTCATTATAACATTGTGAGACTGGATAGACCAAGACAGTCAGGAGGAGGAATTGCCTGCATTCACCGAGCAGATGTGGAGGTCAGCCAAGTTCAAGCCGACCCGCTAGAATCCTGTGAATACTTAGGCATTAATATAAGATCAGCCACCAACCAAAGATGCAATATACACGCATTTTACCACCCACCAGGTGAGAATGCAAAGTTCATTGAGCAGCTAATGGAGATCATCACGATCAACTCAAACACAGATGCTAATAACATATTCCTAGGAGATTTTAACTTACACTGGGATGACTGCAACGACAAACTAGTCAACACACTTAAAGATTTCCTTGCTGAGCTAAAACTCAACCAAGCATGCACGGAACCTACACACACTAAAGGAGCAACATTGGATTGGATATATCAGGCAACAAAAACACATCAATCCTCTCAATTGACCCGTGCGACTGGTCTGATCACTATGCAATACCCTTCTCGATACCGATTTTGAAAAAAGGCAAGACCTTCCAACCTCCTAATTGCAAAAAATGGATCCGAGACACAAGAGAGGCGAACATTGAGCTGCTAATAGAAACCTGCGAGAGAGACTTAAAGACACCTAACAACTTGCAGAACGTAAATGAGCTGACAGAACACTATCTAACTTCAGTTGGAAATATAGTCAACAACACCTTGCCATTAAAACTAAAAAGAATCACGGAGAAGACGAAAAACCCTTGGTTTGATGGATCACTAAACGAAGACAGGCGCAAACTAAGAATGGCGGAAAGAAAATGGAGACAACACCCATCATCCCCTGAGCTGAAAGCCCTGAGAAAAATGAGAAACGAATATAACAAAAAGATCATCAATTCCAAAAAGGAGTTTATAAGAGCGGAATTGGACAACGCCAAAAATAGACCACGAAAACTCTTTGAAATCCTGAAGCAACAATCGAACAAACTAGCCAAAACAGCTCATGAATACGCAAAAACGACGCTTAGCAGTGAGGAATTCTCAACGTTCTTCACAAAGAAGGCCAAATCGCTGGAAACAGAACTCCTAAGCGCCGCGACTAAACACCCCAACCAACTAATGGATATAGGCGAGACCAACCCGACTGCAGGATGTAGAAATACAAAAAATAAGGCAAACTGGGACACATTCGAACTATATGATCAGGCCACAATAGCCAAAACGCTTTCCAAAATCAAACCCAATAACCATTATCAAGATCCTCTACCAGCGAAATGTGTAAGAGGAATTAGCCATATTGTGGTACCAATCTGGACCAAAATAATAAACGCATCACTATCACAAGGGATCCTCCCAGACTGCCTGAAAACAGGTCAAGTGGTCCCTCTGATCAAAAAAGCAACTGCGGATATTACTGACCCGAATAACTTTCGACCAGTGACCAACATTCCCCTATTGGCCAAATTAATCGAGAAATGCGTGCAGGGCCAACTGAGCCAACACATCTCTAAGTTCTCACTACTAGATGAATGCCAATCAGGATTCAGATCAGGGCATAGCACGGAAACAGCGATCCTCCATATTGTGGATGACGCACTACAGGCACTTGATCGAAATCAAGCATGCTTACTAATTCTCCTTGACCTGTCATCTGCATTCGACACAGTTAACCACGAAGCTTTACTAGCCAGGCTAAAGGACAGAATGGGACTATCCGGAAATGTGCTGAAATGGTTCAACTCGTTCCTACGAAACAGAACACAACGTTTCCTGGTCAACCAAGCCATATCACCACCATGCCCCAACTCGATTGGGGTTCCACAAGGATCAACATTATCCCCGGACTTGTTCAACCTGTATGTAGAACCCCTTACAGCAATTCTCAGCAACTCAAACATATCCTACTATATGTATGCGGATGACACGCAGATATATCTAAAGATATCCTCCCTTAAAGACATTGAGCGTATGAATGAAACACTAAAAATGACAACGGAATGGTTGACTACGAACCACTTGAAGCTAAATGCTCAGAAAACTGAATTCTTACTAGTCTCTCCACCAAGGAGCGGTACAGAAATAAAAGAGTGGACCAAACTGGTGACGGCGCTCAACTGCACCCCGACGCTCGTCAAATCAGCCAAATCACTGGGAATCACTTTAGATGAGAACCTTGACATGAAAGCTCACATTAATTCAATGGCAAAAAGCGCCCGCTTCCACCTGAACTACCTAAGAAAACTGAAACCATTTATCTCGGAATCCGATCTGAAACTAGCAACCCAATCCTTAGTCATCTCGAGAATTGAATACGGTTGCACTACCTTAGCGGGTTTACCAAAAACATCCACAGCGCCACTAAAAGCCTGCCTCAACGCTGCAGCGAGACTCATCTCGGGTTCAAGGAAGGTTGATCACATATCCCCGCACTTGAAAGCTCTAAACTGGCTACCCTATGAGGCCAGGATTCAACTAAAGATCGCATGTATCACCCATAGAGCTCTTCACCACAATACTCCTGGATACCTATCCAAGAAAATTGAGCTGTCAGGAGGAAACAGACCGGCCAGGAGCGCCAAGGAGTTGGTGCTGAGACCAGCCATCTTCAAAAAGAAAAAAACTTATGACAGAGCGTTCTCCGGAGCAGCTCCTAGAATCTGGAACTCACTCCCCCCTAGCATTAGGAAGATTCCGAACACAGCAACATTTAAGCGGGAAGCGAAGAGCTTCTTAATGAGTAAATACCTTACATAGAAAATTGCATGGAACGCTGTATGCTACATTCCTGTACTCAAACTAAACACTTACGTCCTCGTAAGGAAATGTTCGACTGGAATCAGATGAAAGAGAAACAATGAGGCATAACCGATGACACCTCCTGTGATTAATCTGAACACCTACTGCTACCTCGTGTTATTTGAACTTATACCACTATCTGAAACCTTATAACCTACTACCTCTTATTTACGACGAAAATGACTATGCTAATATCTTATGCTTTATAGTACGGTATAATGTAATAGATAACCTCTCTAATAGAAGGTAGTTATCTATGCAGTCACTTGAGCCTTATAATTATCTACCTCACACCATATATGTTCGAATGGAAGGTGGCTATTTATGCATTCACTAAAAGCCTTATAACTATCTACCTCATACTTATATGCTGTTTAATGGACTTCATCTTATTATTAATTTGCTTAGCTTCCCTCTATGTAAAGCGCTCTGATACCCACGGGTCTTGTTCGCGCTATATAAAACTTTTCAATAAATAAATAAATAAATATTTGGCTCAACGGCAGTAGCTGCGTTGCTGCAGTGTCACTGCATCAGCCATTCCCCTTCGCTCCCCCTAAACAGTCCCCATCACCTCCTGCTTTAGCTGAACAACTTCCGTTTTGTGTCTTGCAGGTGCATAACTGCCCTTCTCCTGTCCCCAATGTTTCCTTTGGCCTATCGCGCCTTCTGCTCCATTTCCTGTTGCTCCTAATCTTGTCCTTAGTGTACTTCAATCTACCACCAGAAAGAAACCTCTCTAAAAGGATTGCTTCTGTCCCCCCTCCCACCGAGGGGGTGACAGAATTCCATGATCGTGCCAGCACTTTTGTCACGTCCTCTAAATAAATCATATTTCGCAGCAATGATAAATGGACATCATTTGTAGGAATAACTGTGAAGATTCATAAACATTCATAAACATTGTAAAATTCCAACAACTCGCTGTTCAGCTCCTACATACACTCCTGGGCAATGCCGTGTCCACATTATCGCCATACTTTTAAATGACTTCCTCGCTGTTCCCTAACCCCGCATCTCCATTTTGATCAGGTCAGCCCTGTTGACTTCCCCAAATGCCCAAAGGGCACCAATAATGCATCCATGCTTTTCATTTCTCCAGAAGTTGTCATATTGTCTGCATCAATTGTCCCTGTCTCATACTTTGTATTCTATAGCATTGAACTGCCACCTCTTCTCAATCTAGCCCTAACTGCGTCTCTTTCCTTTGCCTTTCAGCCTGCACTGCCACCCACTTAACGATTGAGTGTCCGCAGATCCAAGCTTCCTTCTTCCATTATCCCATCAGCTCCTGACCTGCCACTCAAAACACAACTCTGATGATTATCTGACCCTTTATAGTCTCCCAAAACCCCATGTGCAATCACTCGTTCTTCTCTTGTTCCTACCAAACTCTGTGAAACCCTTCTCTGGCCGCTCCTATTTGACTGTGCCCCAAATACTTAACCATGTTATCCCCCTTGTTTGAAACATAGTCTTAGCTGTCCCCCATCCTTGAGAATGATGGCCCCTGGGAACAAGCTTGTGCCCCAAAAACAGGATATGGATAGGATAGGTGGGTTGGGGGGAAGGGGTGGGTGTAGCATAGGGGTATATAAGGGTCCGGAGGGGCGGGATCAGCCTCTTCCGGTCCCTGAGAATCATCGAGAGGCTTAGAAAAAGAAAGCTATCCACCCGCCCACCCAACAATTGCATTTGGTACAGGATCAGGAGTAGTGATCTGTTCAGTGTTTGCCTAGTTTAGGACAGGTTGCAACTCTTACACACCCTCGGGGGGAGAAGAAAGGAACACAGGTCAAAAAGCAGTGTGCGGTACCTTGGCGAGGGAAGAGTGAATGCATGGAAGGGTGTTGGGGAGATAGAGAAAGAGAACAGCAAGTCCATAAGGATTGGATCAGGGAAGGATGGAGTGAAGTGTGACGTTGCAGAATGGAAGTTGGTGATATGTGAGTGGCCGCGTTGGTGATATGTGAGTGGCCGCGTGATGCATGGGGAAGTGTTCCTTTTGTTGATAAGTTGATGGTAAAGTTTAATAAAGTTAATAAGTGCAACCATGTCCTAATAAATGGCCTTTTACGCTAAACATGGGTCAAGAGTGTTTTATTATAGCACAACAAGAAATGGCCCTCATGTCCCACTCTCACCCACATCTATTTTAGCAGTGCCCGCACTGGGCATATTCCCTTCTTTCGATTGGCCTTCACTGAAACCCAACGTAATTTTCCTCTCAGAGCCATCTTGCTCAATCTCAGGTACACCCATACTTTGCTTTCTTGTACCGATGCATATTCCTTATGCAAACTTTCAAATTCTATTAACCCAACACCCTCGGACATCCTGAATAGTGAATACCCCAAAAAACGCATTAGCATGAACATGCTCAAAACAGGCAGAACTCCCACGTGGATGTGCACGCCTCTTGCCGGTTTCATCACCTACCCCAAACTTTCCTTGGTAATCCGTAATCTCTGATTCTTCATCCTCCCCTTTTCTGTCACTAATCTCGTGAGTTCTTTCTACCAACACTCCTTTTTCTGGTTCACATCTCCAAAAGCATTTTCCGTAAAATGCTTAACCTGCAAACTTTCCTGCAATTGTCACTGGTGAACTCCCTATTACTTTTTTTAAACATATTTATTTAGCATTTTGGTTGAAAAAATAGAATATGACACACATGTCAGCAGCATCATAAGCATCGACCACCTCCCAAGACTACACATGTCAGGTAAGCAGGAGAAGTCCAACAGTGCACCAATAAACTCAGCTGTCTCTAAACCCCACCCTCCCTCAGAATGTTCAGCCAAAAAAGGAAAACAACAATATTCACTTACGTTAAAGATAAACATTCCACGATAAAGTAGGATTGATCTGCATTGAGAATAGGCCAGAGAGGCGGATGGATCAGGGTGGGTTATCCTTTGAGTAGGCTTGGGCAGAGTTAGTGGAGTTTCGCTAGACGGAACTCTGCAAAGTGGGCAATAAGTTCTGCAACCAGAGGAGCGCTTTGGGTCGCACCATTTGCATTGATGTTTAGTGAAGGTGTTTGTCCTGCACTGGAAAAACAGTGTGAACAGCGCCAATCACAGTGCAAGAGGTTGCTGCTTCTTTCTGCCGCTCGAGTAGATTTTCTACTCAAGCTGCATCTTCCCCAATGCGAACGGATGGTGTATCAACACGAGTGGTCGTGACCATCCGCGACCAGCCACATTGAGAAATCTCACTAGGAGTTAGTCTAGCTTCGGATTTTCCTCTCCAACTACAAGTTGGTGAGGGAGGAAAAAACTTTCAGAACTATGCGTGCGCTGCGGATTGCTGAAAACTCTACGAACAGGCCGCTCAGACCAACCTCTGAGCCCAAGGAGGGGGATGGAGGGGGGGACCCATATATTGGAAGCACTTAGCATTTTGGACATGGTGAGATGTATCCCCCAAGTCTATTTTGTCATTGTACTGTCCATGAGGTATTAGTAAGCTTTTCCATTTTGTACATATTCCACAGCTTTCTCCACCATAGGTTTAATGTGGGCGCGTGAGGTTGTTTCAACATTTGTGCTATACATAACCTTGTGGCCAATAATAGATGGGAAAGGAATCACCCCTGTGGAGTACACACAGAAAGAGTTCTCTCTGCACCAGGGTCACCCAGGAGGATCAACAGTGGATTAGAGGGTAGTGTGATATTGGTAATTCTACTTATTGTGAGGAGGACTTCGTTTCCGAATATTTGCACTCTTGGGCACGTTCACCATGTGTGTAGAAATTTAGCCTGCCCCCCCCCCATCCCTTCCCCAAAACAACAGTTGATGCACAGAATGCATAACAATGTCATACATTCAACCCAGTACAGAGATCGGGGCCTAAATCCATCGGTTTTTTTTTGCTCACCATGCCATTCCAGTTTGAACCCAGCCATATGCAAATCAGTCCTGATCTTGTGCCCCATGGGAACAGTCCAGCCCGAACTGCCAAGCCAGGTCCTCCCTGGACTGGAAACAAGCATCCTAGGACCGGTTTCGGAAACAAGCATCCTAGGACTGGTTTCAGGCTTTCAGCCCTTATCAATCAGGATAGCTTGATTCCAGTGGCATGGAGAGCACGGGACTCACATCTGAGCATACCCGTCCCACTCGGGGTGACAAATGCAAAAACAACAGTTGATGGACAGAATGCAGAACAATGTCATACATTCACCCAAGTACAGAGATCTGGGCCTTTCCCCCATCCCTTCCAGCAGGAGTCTGAGCTCCCAAACATTTTGAGTAACTGTGCTGGTTTTCGATCTGTCACATCATTCACAAATTGTACTACGTAAGCTTCCCTCCCTTGCAGTCCGTCTCCTGATCTGTTCTTTTTTCTCACTTCTGATCTCATGAACTCACACAAAGCAGAGTGATATGACCACCTTGTGAATCCAGCGAGTGATGCTTCCCCTAATATCCACTTCTCGGGGTGCACTGATGTCACTGCCTCATCGGTCTCTGGCTTCAAAACGCACCGCTTTGCCCACTGTGAATGAGACAGTGTATCCGCCACCTGGCTTCATAAGCCGGTAATATGTCTTGTTCTTTAATCTTATGATCCATTGCAAACATAGGGATACAAATTCCCACAACAAACACCTGCCGGCCTTTCATGGTCTGTCTTTTCACTTCATTGGTCACTGTTTGGTTAGCAGTCCTGAAAGTAACTTTTTTTGTCTTGCAACTTTCCTCCTCGCAGTCTTATTGCTGCTACCTACCACTGAAAAAAACGAAAGTAATTCAAATAATGCAATAATATTTCACTTTCTTTTTCCTGACTCTAGTAATGCGTCTGCACCATCTCCCTTTCAAGTAGATCCCAAATCACCGTACTCCTGAAATGTCCAAAATATGTTCAAGTGTCCAGGTCACTGGGTCATCTTGTTGCCATACTGTCATACCATTGTAATTCATCAACGTTTTCGGCCACACCTTTAAGTCGTTCGTACCCTGTCCGTCATACTAATCTGCTTAATTACACGACATGCAAATCCGTCATTTCGTGCTATATTTAAGCACAAAATACATCATTGCGTGAGGATGCATTTAAACAAGAGCACTGTGAACAACAGCCACTCAAGTTCTATTGTTCTGGTTCTTTTTCAGTAAATATTTACTGGGAAATACTGCAAATTGCACCACTCACAGCAATTTTTTTTCAGTGAATGGTGGATATATATAAAGTGGCTCCATGGCATAACAAGCACAGCGCGATATTAATTTGACCACGGGCTAGTAATTATCAGGCCGCCAACAGGGGGGCAAGTAAATGTACCCGGCATCCTTCCACCGGCACTTTTTTGGCTTATTTTGCCAATATGATGTGCTCTCTACTTTTATATGATTTAAGGTTTTCGCCCACCTCATCTTCCTCGGCAAAGGGTAAAGGTATTCTGAAGCCCTCGATAAAGCCCATCTCCCATTAACTTGCTGATGACTGATCTGGGTACAGTTGCAGCCATTTTTCAAGCACCTCTACATTAATTGACATACCTTTTTTTTCAGGTATCCTTTGTCGGTCCTCCCTGCCTCCTTCCCCTTGGTGAACTCTTTGGCTACTGTCACACTGCAATATTTGGCGTCTGCCGTTGCATTGTTGACACTCATTTGCACTTGCAGCAGCATCGTAAACAAGCCCTTTGTAGTTCCAACAGGCATCAATCGTGCCTATTCTCCCAGGATGTCCCGCCGAACTGGTGTGGTCAGTGGTCTGCCTTGGACAGTGCTGTATGGGGAGCAGCAATTTGTATGCTGTGTACAGGGTCATCAGTGGCCTGGTTGGAGTCATGAATTATAACCACAACTCATTGTCCAATTCGCCCCATCCTTGGCCGGGTTCTGTTGCCAGCGGGACTCAAACTTATTGTCATATCTCAACAAAGATAACCCCTTAAAACTTATATTCAATGACCTTTGGCCTCTGGTGTCTTTTTGCATTTAATGGAATAAGAACAATGGTCCGTGACCAGAATTTGAAACATTATTAGAATAGTTATTGCCTAAAACATTACAATACAGTTAGTAAATAACATAGAGTGAGACACTGTGGTGCATACACCAAATTCCTTATTTATGCATCCAAACAATTAAGTAGACCACACACAAACACAATGCCAAAATACCTGATAAGTTTCAAGATATTTAATAAGCAACTTAATTGCTAATATACTTCTCATTGGTTGCGTGCAAAAGGAAGAGGTGAAAAGAATAGAGTAGTAGTGTTCAGATATAGGAAGGTGAATCAAAGAGTAAGGTATATACAATTTAGCACACTTTTAATACTGATAACAAAAATCAGTTTTAGCAGGCCTGTCCAAGCACGATTTACATTTAATCTGTAAATTATTCGACATGCATAAAATGCAAAATCCTATGTCATAGAGTGGTGAGTCGAAGGTACAGGTCTTTGACAAGGGAAGGCGTTGACGTTTCGACTCGACTGCGCCCTTAGGTGTTTGAACCTTGGCTGCGAGTCTTCATCAGGACTGTATAGGTGGGGGCAACTTAACCTGCAGCCAAGCCTGGCTGGGCAGGTAAGCTGGGAGCGACGTGTCGGAAGGCTCAAAGTTGCCCCGATGAGATTCGTCCGGTGTGTTCCAAGCACATCAACCAGATATGAGTTGCTTTCAAGTGCTGAGACTGTCCCTATCTTCAAATAGGAGCCCTCTCTGTCTCCATTTCCATTTACCGCTCCGTCCGGATGCTGGCAATTTTCGGTGAACGCTGCTGTCCACATATCTATGTTTGTTGAAGTCCTCGGTATTTTTGTCAATTCACTTTCTTCCATCTTTGACCCTTCTTTGTGTCTTGTCTTTCTTTTCTCCGATACAACTCAGAGATATCTATACATTCATTTTCCCACTTTGTTTCTTTCATGCTCAGCAACAAGGGACTGCCCAGGGCATCCTCTACTCCTATGTATGGTATTTCTTTCTCTACATGGCCGTCTGCTGCCCTCCTTTTTTCTACAAGGCATACAACAATTATGTCATGTGCTGGGCTTTTCAATTTGTCTCTTTTTGTGCAACTAATTGAAAAGTCCAATGATGACTTTGAGTCAAAGTTAATTCTCCAAAGATCCTTTATTCCTTTTCCGTCAAAGTTAGTGACCAGCAAAGCGTACATCTCAGCAGCAACTGCCAAGATTCCACACTCATGCATCCACCCGGTGTGGTTGCCAAGGTGGCACCATATTCGAAGTGAGGACCCAACACTTCTTCGCCCTCACAAGACCCACAGCACAGAACTGCATGTGACATTAAAAACAAAAACCCCAACTAGGATATGGAAAACAAAAGGAAACAAAAGAAAGCCAATACAAATCTGGACACAATGTAGTGAGGGACTGACACCAAATCACAGAACAGCGGACAATACGATAAAGAGGTGTCCCCCACCCACAACAATTCTCAAATCGTGATATAGCCATTGAAATGAGAAGGTGGACTTTTAGCTCTCACAGGCCTCCCTGAGCTGGTATCAAAGCGGATCTGTGTGGTTCTCAAAGTTCCTCTAGTCTCTCCCCCAACACCCATGGTATCCTTGGGCTCACTACTTCCTCCTGCACCATTTGTTGTCTGCTTAGACAATTTCTCTTTAATCCACCGTTTCCCATCACTCGCCCTCACCACTCTTTCCCTAACTACTTCAACTTTAGATGGTTGGGAGAATTTGGAATGACCCTTAGCTACTTTGCCAGGTAGTTTTACTTTCACCAAAACCCCTTCGAGTGAAAGTAGGTAGTTGTCTTCCCCTTGTCGGAGCAGAACTATCATACTTCCCTTGAGCTTCCCTGCATCTTTCCTTCACACACTCGCAGTTTGGCTTGTGGTATTGCCAAACCATTCATCCATGGTCAGACCAATTTGGTTGCAGACATCCCCCCTTAAGTAAAACAAAAGGTGAGAACTTGGTGAATGCACAAGGAGTGGTGCGTGACGCCCATAACAACTCCAAAAGTTCTTCCATTCAGTTCAACCCACTGGCTACAGAGAGATGAATATTTTCCTTTATGATTCTGTTGCAGTGTTCCACTAAACCATTGATGCGGGGACAATAGAGAGAAGTAGTGACAATGTTTAATACCCCAACGAGACACAAAACTTCGAAACACATTCAATGTAAACTGCAGTCCATTGTCAGTGACCAGTTCCACAGGTGCCCCTTCTCTTAGGAACACATTTGACAAACATTTGAAGACCTCCTCAGTATTGGCTAATTGAACAAATTGGACCTCTGGTCGTTTTGTGCAATATTTTACAAGTACTATTCCAAACCTACTGAATTCATCTAAAACATACATGCGACCAATGATATCCAAACCCTAATTAAACCACGTTTTCTCTGAAACGGGAATGGCTTCCACTGGGGAAAGTCACCTGAGACTTATCACTAACTGCACACGCTGCATGGTCCCTGACAAAATACTCTACACTCCGATCCATTCCTGGCCACCAATAAAGTTCCTTGATCCTCCTTTTCATGGCTCTCATTCCCACATGTCCTTCGTTAGCTAAAGTTAAAATCTTACTTCGTAACTTCAACCACCTCTCTACCATCCCGTTTCTGCAACAGTGCAGCACTCAAACCATGTTGACTAGCATCCGCTACAACAATTGAAGGATCATTGCTGTCAAACGGTTGAAAAGAAATGGCATTCCCCAGAGCACATTTGACATCATGGAACTCCAAATCACGCTCATCAGACCACACAGCCTGCTGATTCGTTTTCAATAACTCCCTCATATACTGTGTCCTATCACTGCAGTTAGAAATGAATCTGGCATAGAACTCTAGCATGCCAAAGAAAGACCGCTATTGATCCTTGTTGAGGGGAACGGGGAATTCCTTGATGGCCCTGACTAGAGCCTCTTTAGGTTCTACCCTTTGAAAAGACATCTGTATCCCAGATAAACTGCAGTATCAACGGCGAACTTGCATTTATCGATCCTGAGTGTGACTCCTTTATTGGTCAGAATGGAAAGTGCAACAGCTCGGGTCTTATCAGAGGACTCCAGGTCTTTCCCATACACTAAAATGTCACCGTGGAAGCATCTAACGTGTTAGCACCCTCAAACATTGCCTTAATGATTCTCTGAAATACAGAGGCAGCTGGTGCTAATCTAAAGGGCATTCTTTTGAATCTGTACGCAACAAACGGAGTAATGAATGACGTGAAATGGTGACTGTCTTTGTACATTACATGAATGCCAAAGTTGACAGCCCCTTCTTTCCACCGGGGTTCACCCACCCTAGCATAGTGGAGCCCAGACACCAGAGGTATGCCTCGCTGTTATTCGCTGTTGGACACCATGTTCATGGCTCCACTCCCAACATTGCCTCTTGACCCCTTGTTTTCTTGGGCCCGCTTACCCAGTCTGCAAAGTCTATTGTGTGGAAACTCACTTTTACTATTATTATTTGTGTCTTAAAGGTTGCAAAAAAAAAAAAAGGCAAATTCAGGTGGGCGGCAGCTGAAAACAAGCATTGGAAATGCAATAGGTTCCGCATTAGGAAAGTTTGAGCTATTGGTCCTATAAATGACATTTGTTTTATTTATGTGTTGTTTTTTAAAATAGCTAAATTAATAGCTTTGTCATTTACAATGCCAATAGTTATAACTTTCGCAAATGTGACACCTATAGCATTTGTAATGCAACATGTTTTGTATTTACGTGACTTAGATGTATTGATATTACAAATAACAATGGCTTTTAGTTTTTTTAAATAATTAATACTTAAATAATTTATTTAATTTGTAATGGCAATAGCTTAAACTTTTGTAAATAACTTTTGTGAAGATTATGTCCAGTGTTTTTTATTGTGACGAAAATCCAAGAACAGAAGTGAAATATTAACATCTTTTTGTGATTTGTAATAAAGCTTGAAATATTGAAAACAGCTTGAAACATTGAAAGAACATATTTGAACCAGAGATGCTGTGGTGGTGCTGAGTGATGCTGCGGTTGCGCTGAGTGATGCTGTTGTTGCGCAGAGTGATGCTATGGTTCCGCAGAGTGATGCTGTAGTTGCGCTGAGTGATGCTGGGGTGGCACTGAGTGATGCTGGAGTGGCACTGAGTGATAATGTGGTGGTGCTTAGTGATAATGTGGTGGTGCTGAGGGATGCTGGGGTAGCGCTGAGTGATGATGTGGTGATGCTGAGTGGTGCTGTGGTGGTGCTGAGTGATTATGTGGTGATGGTGAGTGATGCTGAGTGATACTGGGATGTTGCTGAGTGATGCTGTGGTGTTGCTGAGTGATGCTGTGGTGGTGCTGAGTGGTGCTGTGGTGGTGCTGAGTGGTGCTGTGTTGGTTCTGTGGTGGCGCTGAGTGGTGCTGTGGTGGTGCTGAGTGGTGCTGTGGTGGTGCTGAGTGGTGCTGTGGTGGTGCTGAGTGATGCTGTGGTGGTGCTGAGTGGTGATGTGGTGGTGCTGAGTGATAATGTGGTGGTGTTGAGTGATAATGTGGTGGTGCTGAGTGATGCTGTGGTGGTGCTGAAAAAAATGCGTCAAGCACCCAAGCTTAATGTCGTGTCTGCCGTCTTTAGTTATTTCCAAAATATTCACTATTAAAATGGGATCATAGGCGGTGCAGTTCCAATGTTTATAAACATAAAACAATATCCTGTGTTGGACAACTGTAGGGTTTGCAGCGTCATGCCAGAGGACAGAAATAATTACCCACAGTCAAAGTATAACAGATGAAGAGTTGGCAAAGGTCCATCAGAGCTCACATAACTGTAGCATGACTCGAAGCTCCCAGGGCCGCCAAGCAATGAGTTGTTAGGACCAGCAAGTGAGAAAGGGTTTAGCAGGCTTTACTATATGGGGAGGCTGCACCACACCAGCATGAAATGAACAGGGAAAACATTTTCCAGAACAGCAAAAAACAAGTGTTGGACACATTATTTTAGCTCGGTGGAAAAACTGAACTTACATATGATACTGTATGCAGTGGAAGATAATAGGAGCGAGCGTTTGTGCCACACAACATTTTAACTATATAGTCAAAAATAAGTCTAAAAGTGTATAACAATTCCAAATCGAAAACAACCTGGTCAAACTCGCTTCTTACATATGTACAGGTCGGTCCATATTTAGCTTACATGGAGTACAGCCAACAGACACCAACCACGTGTGGCAGAGAATGAAGGCGAGAATGTGCTAGCATAACATGCTCTTGGCATTGCTGTGGGGAGGGGGAGGGGAAATGCGAGACACGACCGCCAAGACAGGATGTGGCATAACGGCTAGAGCGGTCGCTTTTGAAGCTGGGGAACAAAGTTTGAGTATCGGCGAGAGGGTCAAGATCCTGTGAATCTGGGCAAATCACTTAAAATCTCCATGCATAAAAAAATGAATCTGTCTGTGTGCACTACAACTGGCTCATCATGTAAAGTGCTCCGATACCATCAAGCCGAGTTTGCGTTCTATTAAAGCGAAGAAAAAACACAGGAGACTGAGTTCAAACACATGCACTTGTATGGGGTGTGGGGGCAAAAGGACGGCCGTATGTGCTAACATAACATGCTCTTGGCATTGCTGTGGGGAGGGGGAGGGGAAATGAGAGACATGGCCGCCAAGACAGGATGTGGCATAACGGCTAGAGCGGTCGCTTTTGAAGCTGGGGAACAGAGTTTGAGTCTCGGCGGGAGGGTCAAGATCATGTGAATCTGGACAAATCACTTAATCTCTCCATGCATAAAAAAAATGAATCTGTCTGTGTGCACTGCAACTGGCTCATCATGTAAAGCGCTCCGATACCATCAAGCCGAGTTTGCATTATATTAAAGTGAAGAAAAAAAACACAGGAGACTGAGTTCAAACACATGCACTTGTATGGAGTGTGGGGGCAAAAGGACGGCTGTATGTGCTAGCATAACATTAAAGCGGTCGCTTTTGAAGCTGGGGAACAGAGTTTGAGTCTCGGCGGGAGGGTCCAGATCCTGTGAATCTGGGCAAATCACTTAATCTCTACATGCATAAAAATGAATCTGTCTGTGTGCACTGCAATTGGCTCATCATGTAAAGCGCTCCGATACCATCAAGCCGAGTTTGCGTTATATTAAAGTGAAGAAAACACACAGGAGACTGAGTTCAAACACATGCACTTGTATGGAGTGTGGGGGCAAAAGGACGACGTATGTGCTAGCATAACATGCTCTTGGCATTGCTGTGGGGAAGGGGAGGAGAAATGCGAGACACGGCCGCCAAGACAGGATGTGGCATAACGGCTAGAGCTGTCACTTTTGAAGCTGAGGAACAGAGTTTGAGTCTCGGCGGGAGGGTCAAGATCCTGCGAATCTGGGCAAATCACTTAATCTCTCCATCCATAAAAAAATGAATCTGTCTGTGTGCACTGCAACTGGCTCATCATGTAAAGTGCTCCGATACCATCAAGCTGAGTTTGCGTTATATTAATGTGAAGAACAAGTAATGAATATTTGCCCAAAACGTTAAGTTACTTCTCATTCACACGTTGCCAGGAAACGAAGCACACACAGGCGAGTTCATCACATAGGCAGGCAGGCAGGCAGGCAGAGAAGCACATGAAACAGAAAAAAACATCTAAAGTGGGAGAGTTTGGTTGGGGAGAAAGACACGAGTGAGCATGCAGCACACATGGACAGCGGAACACGAGACGGGGAGAAGCACATGAAGCGCAAAATGGACCTCAACGGGGAGCTCAGGAAGATGGCGGGTAGAAGCACACAAGAGACACAGCAGCTTAGGAGGAAGAAACCAAGGAATAGTGCTGGGGTTATTTGTCAGGGGAGAAGCACAAGTGGGACAGGATTTTCAAAGCGACACAGTGGACTGCTGCAGAGCGAGTCAGCCCTGCCGACTATTAGCTGCTGGGGTCAGGATTTAGAAACAACATGGGAAGTGCTGAAAAGCGAGTCAGCTCCACCATTGGTTATTAGCTGCGGGGGGCAGGATTTTGAAAGCAACATGGGCACACGAAGGCAAACTCATCACATAGGCAGGCAGAGAAGCACATGAAACAGAACAAGTTAGAAAGTGAAAGTGGGTTAAACGAGTGAAGAGAAAAAGGATAACTAAAGATGGGAAAACATAATCATGGTAGATGATTTAGGGCTCCGAGCTAGAGGAAAAGAAATAGATAAAAGCAAACTTAAACGCAAATGGAACCAAGATAAAGAGCTAGTGAGAGTAATAGAGAGGTATTATAATACGACCGGAGAGTAAGAACGACGCAAAGGGACGGAGAAAAGAATGGATGGAAAACGGGGAATAGACACGGCCACCGGCAGTGAAAGTGAAAGTACGGCCTTCCGGCTGTGAATATTTAGGGGAGGAGAAATGCTTTGAAGAGCTGCTGGAGGTACCAAGCTGGAGAACAGATGGCTGGCGATTTGATGCTGTGCACGCGCATTTTAGCTCAATGCGGTTGCGCATTGACCTAAAAGCGCACGGGCACAGCATCAAATCGGCAGTTTGATTAAACTCTGGATAAGCCCCTATATCTCTTGCCAGCTCGAATGCGCAAGCGCATCGGCAGGCGAGATCTAAAAAGCTTGGCTTTAAAAATCAGGAGTCTCCCTCCTGAATTGGATCTGTTGCCATTAATGTTCGTATGCACTTGGTCTTAAGATCTTAATTACAGAAAACAGTGTAAGATGTCGGATTGCAAAATTCCTTTTGTGAACCTACAGAGGGCTTAGAGCCAGCCCATAGCTTACAATTGGTTGGCTTTATTGTCACCTTTGTTTGTTTTCTTCTTATTAAATATCTTTCTTTCTTCTTTGTGTATTTTTGTCCTCCCTTTAAGCATAGCCTCTTACACACACTTTTGATTTGCAGACTTGCATCTTTTCATTCCTTTCTTTCAGTGAATTTCTTTTTTGGCTAAACACTTAATAAGAGTACCTTACCCAGTGATGCCTTGAATTGACCATTTTAGAGGGCTTCGGCTGGTGACAAGCACCTCTGCAGGGACGTTGTGCTATGCGATGCCCTTGTGTATATGCTTGAATGGAACTGTTGGTATAGTCCATCCCTCTGTGAGATGGAGGGGTAATTGTAACTAATGTATGATGCCCTTGGTAGAGGGAATGGGTGTTGTATAAGGAAAAGGGGCCTCTTGGCACAATGCATTCTGGAGAGTTACACTGCAATGGAAGAGTGGAAAAAACAGTTGTATTGCTTGTACAATCGTTGAGCTGTTTGCTGCTCTTGCTTCTTGTATTCTCATAACAAATCTATACTTAACTATGGTTTTCATTTCTCACTGTACTGTGTGATTAAAAGGCTACATCTTGGTTGAACCACCATGATCGAAGTTGTCCCTCTCCATGCAAGGCGGTTCAGTGGGGGGTGCGGCTTGTGTGTTGTCAGCGCACTGTTGTCTTGTGTACTGCTATTCCTGTCCTCCCATCACCGGCTCCCCCACTCACTCTAATGTTTCCCCCACTCCAGCACAGCATGGTCCTTTTTTATTTTGCTTTGTACTTTCTTGCTACAAAAAACATGTTTCATTTACCAATTGAAGTGGCATACACTATTCCGGGTTATTACATTAAAAAAGGGGAAATGGTGCTTGCGTCACTCTATAGGCACACACTGCACGGTCATGACTTTGCACCTTTTGTCTCCTCAATACTGTGCAGCATTAGTAAACTTAATTGGAAAAATTAGTATGTCCAAAAGGCACGAATAATGGTTTTGTCAATGCTTGTTCTTGCTGGTGAACAAACAAAGGGCCTTGCCTACCAAATTAACGGAGCTGCTTTTCTGAGGAAGGTGGCAGAGTCCACGCCCCTCCCTCTGATGCACAGGCTGCCTAGGAGAAGCTGAATCTCCTCACGGTTTTAAATTGATAATAATGCTTTGCTGCGTTGGAGTCCCTGGTACCGAATCCATGTGATTAGGTTTTTCATCAAGCTACTGGGAGCCTCAGCAACCGCAACCAAATGAATGATTTTCTCTATATGGTTATTAAGGCTTGGGTACAACAAAGACTTATTTTCACTCTGTTTTATTTTCTTCAATTGGTTCACCTCTGGGAAGTCTAATTCAGCAGGAATTCCACATCAAATGCAGCACGTCTGGAGCGAGCCGCTGCTTCATACGGGCAGAGGACATTTCCTTTTATACTAGATCCCGGGAAGTAGATTCCCTTCGTGCCGCAAGTGCAGTGGCACCGGAGCCCAGAGGCCCGAGGGACCCACTGAACCCTGATTATAAGCTGTATTTTAGAGCTCAATCAGCAGCCAAGGGAGCCATTTCATTTCTTGCACTGCGACACGACACACTGGCTACACCAATGACTAGGTCGGATTCATAAGCAAACAAGTGTGCCATTCATATGTTTTTCTTATATTTGTTTTTGCCTCGTGTAGTGCTTAGTTTGTAACAGAAATATAGCTGCAGGGGCCTCAAATTTGCCGAATACCAAGGCTGCATTGTCTTGATTCGACTTTAAGCCTCTTTCTTCCACCGCCCTATAGATCCTGCGGCATATTTATGAGTTCTGATGTAACGCTGCATTGTGGCAGCGCTGAGTCAGACAAATCTGCACTGCATTGCAGCATATCCTTGCCCCATGGATACGCCGTATTTATGGTACGGCGTAACATGGCATAAGGACCAAAGATGCATCACAAATTCTGATGCAACAGTGTCTGGAATGGCGCAAGGTGCCTAAACGCAAGTACCCCCACCGTGATGCAAAGCTGACTTGCGTGTCATAAAGCACCTCTACATGACACAAATCAGTAATGCGTCACGCTTTGCATCGCAGGAGCGCTTGAAAAAGTTATGCAATCAAGCCAGCAGTACTCCACAATACTAAGCATGAAAGGAGCCTCAGGGAGCCAGCAGGGTAACAACCCCAACACAGAAGACATCCCACCATCGCAGGGGAAGAGTTGGAGAAAGTCCAAGTTCAGTGAGAAAGGGAATCTGATACGTTAGGTTACAAAAAATAAAAATCTCCTATTTGTAACCTTAAAATTGCCATTAGGGAGGAAAGAGGCCATTTGGCAATCCATAGTAGACAAAATCAACTGCGTCACACAAAGAGAACAACCCCGGAGTGCAAGAATCAGTGGCACAATTATAAGTGCAGGAGCAAAGAAAAACTGTCCACGAACGATAAAGCAGCCATGAGGTCTGGAGGAGGACCGGATGCCCAGGAGGAGTTGGATCCATTGGAGGAGCAGGTGGCATCCCTTTTTCCAACAGAGTTGGTAACTGAAGTGTAAGAACAGGACAGTACTGAAGTGAAGGACCAGGATGAACTAGAGGGTGAGTAAAAACAAGGGACCATATATCAGAAAAACTGTAATGCGGGCCAATGTATCAACATACTTTGCTGCACTGTGGCTCCAAAGTGCTGAGAACGGAAGTGGGATGAGTGACTAAAGAGGGAAAATCAATTTAATGTCCCTTCAAAACATCAATATAGGGGCCACTGTGGTTGGCCTGCCCAAACGTATGAATCTGAGGGCGAAAGCAAAGGTCGTCCGGTTGGGATTGGGGCGGTTCATACAGCTTCGTCAAAAGATCTAAGAAAAAGAGACCCTTCGGGGGACCCGTAGGGCATTGCAGTGCGGGCCTGACGAGGAGCAAAAGCCTAATGATGAAGCATGACATCCTTTGGGGTGTGTTAGGGCATCAAGATGAGGACACACTGCCCCCACAGTAAGAGTAGCACACAACAAGAGTACCTCTTACTTCCCTTCCTTTTCTCTCTCTACTTAGGACCAGTGACTCGCTTTTGGTATAAGTTTAACTTCGGGAGCACGGGTCACCGCACATTATGAATAGCTCCTAGAGTCCCCCTCTGTTGATAAATAGCAGCAAAGATTTCATAGTCACATTTCAATAGGGATATTGCCCTGTATGAATCACATTTGTCAGGGGTTTACCTAGTTTCAACATTAAAGAAATGACCAGTTCCTGCCATGAAGATAGAAGTTCAGAAGCACCTGCCAAGATATTATTGAGCAACACCCTCCAAACAGGAACTATTTTTTCACCTAATTTAGCATAGAGCTCCCCATGGATGCCATTGGGGCCTGGTGCTTTCCCATTCTTAATCTTTTTAATGGCCTCTCTAATTCCAAACTCACTAATTTGCTTTTCAAACTTTAACTTATTTTTGTAGATCTTCCTTAACCAGGACCTTAACTCAAAATTAGCACTGGTAGACTCATCTCTATACAAGTTCTCAAAAAAAGTTTTTAAAAAAGCTTCTCCGACCTCAAGATTAGTAGCAGCGCTAATAATAGCATTACCATCTTTAACCTCTCTTATACAGTCCCTGCTCCGATCAGATCTTCCTTTCCAAGCCAACAACTTCCCACACTTCTCACAATATTTAAAATTGGATATCTTACTGACCTCCCATCTCTTCTTAAGCTAGGCTTCCTCATATGTTACAAAAGCCTCTTGCGCAGCACGGAGATCTTGTGCTAATTGCCATTTCACAATATCAAGTCTGCTATATTCAGATTATCTTGAAAGCACTCAATTTCCTTTTCCAATCTTTAAATATCCTTGCTCCTTTTTTTGTTGAGGTCAGAAACAGACCCTCCTACCAGCCCTCTTAGAAAGGCTTTATATTCATCCCAGACTATATGTATACCCGTGGTTTCCTGATTTAACTAAAAAAGAGCTTTGTATCCTCCCTAACCTTTGGAATCACATCTTCCTCTGAGAGAATTCTTCTGAATAGAGTCCATCTTAATTCCCTCCCTTGTTTCTCACTGGAAATAAATTCCATGTAAACCACTGTGTGATCTGATATATGTATTGGGCAGTGCTCCATTCACCTTACATTAATCAGTTTGTTGTTATCAACTAAGAAAAAATCTAACCTGGAATAGTGCCCACACTTTGCACAATTATTTTATGGGTATACCTTCTTGCTGTCCCAGCTCTAAGCCTTCAGATATTGCTAAGCCGCAACTCTTTCCTACAAAAAGATAGGTATGCAAGTGTTTTGGATTTAATGCCTGCTTATGTCTTTAAGATTGATCTAAAAAATTATCGAACAAGACATTGAAATCACCCTCCATAATATTAAGACCATTAAAATTCACAACTTGAGAGAAAAGTTCGGGCAGGGGACCTGGGTCATCAACATTAGGACAATAATATCCAATGCATATAACATCCCTTAGATAAACGCTGATCTTCACTATCTGCCACCTCCCCTTGTCATCCACTCTTGCCGCCAAAACATCTACTTCTGACTTAAGCCCTGTCAGCACTGCTGTCATGTAGTTCCTACATTACCCATACAGGCTCTGCACGTATGCATAACATAAACTGTTGGATTGGTGGCAGACTGACTCTGTACACCCACACCGAGAATGCTAGTCTATCTGTTTTAGCCAACTCGCAGTGCCACTAGAATCTCCTCTTATCAGGGAGAGGTTAGTTCTTGGCAACCTCAGAACATGACAGCCCTGATCCCTCAGAATCATGGAAAGAATGTACTAACTTTGGCTCAGTCACTCGTGCTCACTTATTCAGTCTCAGATAGATTACACAGAAGAAACAGTTAAGTGTGTTACAATAAGATTTTATTGGACAGTTGTTCTTCTAGTGTAAAATAGCTGTGCTGCAACAACCATTAGACAGTAGCAGATATATATGATTAGCAGTACAGTAAAAATAAAAGGATAGTGCAGAGTTACCATCTTGCAATAATCAGGAATACATACATGAATATAAAAAGCATGATAAAAAGAAAGCGCGTACTCATACGATGCCTGTCTAGATGTACCTAAGTGTACCTAGCATGTGAGTAGGTTTGAAGCCAAGAATCCCTCTAGGTTTTAGTCTAACCCCATTACCTGAAGAGAGTGAGTGTGGGACCCCGTCCTGGTCTACAGTTGGACACCCCGCGAGGGATGTTAGACCACTGTCAGCTGGAGCGTCTGCTTATAGGAGCCTCAGCGTCTCTGGACAGTGTGTCGACTGGGAAGTCTCTGTCTCCTCTCTCTAACCCTAGTGAGATGTGCTGTATTTATACAAAAAGTATCTAGGGTTCCTTTACCCCTAGCATGTAAGTAGGTGTGAAGCCAAGAATCCCTCTAGGTTTCATTCTACCACCAATCCTACATTTTATGTTATCCAAGTGCGCAGATCCTGTATGGGTAATATAGGAACTACATGACACTGCACCCTCTTTGTGCAACACAAGTGTGACGTGCAAACCACTTGACCCACCCAACTCTGGTCCTTAAAAAGTGCTGCACACTCCGGTCTAGTAAGGTGCATTTCTTGAAGAATTCCTGCATTTGCTTCCCCTTATGTAGCAAAAAAACAGGAATTTAGGCTCTGATCACTTCTAGGTTTGAGTACGCCAGCTCACTCTACTGGGGGTGGCCTGCTTATCTCATGAGGAGATTGCAGCTAGTGTAGAATGCTCCTGCCTGACTTTTGCTGCATCTCCCCAGTACAGATCACATTCATACAGCTACACTGGTTACCTGTGAAAGAATGTGTTAGGTTCAAAGGCTTGGGGCCTGATTACGAGTTTTGCAGTCCTGCAGTGGATAGTGCAACACGACGCCCTCTGTAGGACTGCCAACCCTGTGGTATGACAACCCACCAGATCAGGAGTTTATTCCTGGTCTGGCGGCCGGTCCTGTGTCAGTCTGACAGAGGCGGTCTGGCAGGCTCATGCAGACCTCTTTTCTCAGAATGCTGCCTGCATCTTCCTGCATGTTGTGGAAGGCATAACAAACTGTGATAGAATTTGGGTTGCAAATCGAGGGAGGAACACGATTTTCCCCCACATGCACCCTCTGGGCCCTGTGGTAGCAGGGAGCCCTAATAGGGCCCCCTTAGTTACCTCACCACAACGCTTTTCATGGCGGGCTCACTGCCATGAAAAGGGTGGCGGTGAAGCAACTTGAAATATGCTCTGTGGTGCCACGGCGGCACCACCAGCATATTTATGCCTCTGACCGCTGTGCAAATGCTGCTGGATCATGAAATCCTGGCTGTCGCAGTGGTACTGTGGCGGTTCACGCACTGCAGTGCTAACACTGCGGGCAGTCCTGCAGTGCGACGGTGGTCGGACTGCCACCACCGGTTTGGGTTGTCCTATAGACCGCCAAACTCGTAATCAGGCCCCTAATACTACTCATAGAGCTTTCTGTCGTCAGGGCCCAAGGTCTCTGTCCAACAGATTTAGGGGCTTATTTATGAAAACTGTTACATTGCAGCTTCAATCAATCAATCAATCATAGCACTTGTATAGCGCACTACTCACCCGGAAGGGTCTCAAGGTGCTTGGGGGAAGGGGTATGCTACTGCTCGAACATCCGAAGGTGGATGGGGAGGGAGTTCCATGTCTTGGCAGCCAGGTAGGAGAAGGATCTTCCTCCGGCGGTGGCTCTTCGGATGCGTGGTACGGCGGCGAGGCGAGGCTGGTGGACCGTAGCTGGCGGGTTAGCGTGTAGAAGGTCAGGCGGTCGTTGAGGTACTTGGGGCCCAGGTCGTGGAGAGACTTGTGTGCGTGGGTGAGGAGCCGGAACGTGATCCTCTTGTTGACTGGGAGCCAGTGCAGGTCTTTCAGGTGGCCGGAGATGTGGCTGCGTCGGGGGATGTCCAGGATGAGTCGTGCGGAAGCGTTCTGGATGCGTTGGAGTTTTTTCTGTAGCTTCGCTGTGGTTCCGGTGTAGAGGGTGTTTCCGTAGTCTAGTTGGCTGATGACGAGTGCTTGGGTGACCGTCTTCCTGGTTTCGGTCGGGATCCATCGGAAGATCTTTCGAAGCATACGCAGGGTGTTGAAGCACGATGAGGAGACGGTTGCGTGCGTGGTCGGTTGGCTTGGGTGCGGTGCCCAGGGCGGGGGGTCACCAGGAGTCGTCCCAGGCGGAGGGCGATGGTCCCAGGATGAGGACTTCCGTCTTGTCTGAGTTCAATTTCAGGCGGCTGTTCTTCATCCACTCGGCGACGTCTTTCATCCCTTCGTGTAGGCAAGTTCTGGCGGTGTCAGGGTCTCTGGTGAGGGAGAGGATCAACTGGGTGTCGTCGGCGTACGAGATGATGTTGAGGTTGTGTTGGCGTGCGATGGCTGCAAGAGGTCTCATGTAGACGTTGAAGAGGGTGGGGCTGAGTGAAGATCCTTGCGGAACGCCGCAGATGACTTCGGTAGCCTCGGATTGAAACGGGGGGAGGCGGACTCTCTGTGTTCTTCCGGCGAAGAATGAGGTGATCCACTCCAGTGCCTTCTCTTGGATGCCGATGTTGCTGAGGCGTTGAACTAGGGTGCGGTGGCAGACAGCGTCGAACGCTGCAGAGAGGTCCAGGAGGATGAGTGCTGCTGTTTCCCCGTTGTCGAGCAGGGCTCGGATGTCATCGTTGGCTGCGATGAGGGCGGTCTCGGTGCTGTGGTTGGCTCTGAAACCGGACTGCGAGGGGTCGAGGGATCCGTTCGTCTCGAGGAAGGCAGCAAGCTGTCTGTTGACGATCTTCTCAATGACTTTAGCAGGAAAAGGGAGGAGCGAGATGGGGCGGAAGTTTTTGAGGTCGGTGGGGTATGCTGTTGGTTTCTTCAGAAGGGCGCTGAGCTCGGCGTGCTTCCAGCTCTCCGGGAAGGTGGCGGTGTTGAAGGAGGTGTTGATGATGTTCCGGAGTTGGGGTGCTATGGTGGAGTCGGCCCTGTTGAAGACGTGGTGTGGGCAGGGGTCGGTCGGTGATCCGGAGTGGATGGTGTTCATCGTGCGGGCTGTGTCCTCGGTGGTCACCGTGGTCCAGGTGCGGAGGGTGGTGGTGGGGGGCGTCAGTTCGGCGGTGGGGTGCATGGGTGGTGCGCTGAAGCTGTTGTGGATGTCGGCGATCTTGCGGTGGAAGAACGAGGCGAGGGAGTCGCAGAGGTCTTGTGACGGAGTGATGTCGTTGTTGCCGGTGCTGGGGTTGGAGAACTCCTTGACGATGCTGAAGAGTTCCTTGCTCTCGTGGGCGTTGTTGTCCAGTCGTTCCTTCAGGGATTTCTTCTTGGTGGTGCGGATAAGCTGGTGGTGCTTGCGGGTGGCGTGTTTGAGGGCGGTCATGTTGTCGGTGGTCTGGTCGAGGAGCCAGGCTTTCTCGAGGGTGCGGCAGGTCTTCTTGGAGTCCTTGAGTTCGTCGGTGAACCACGATGCCTTCTTGCTTCTGGGTCTGCTGGGAGGGTTCTTCAGTGGTGTGAGGTCGTCGGCGCAGGCGGTCAGCCACTGCGTGAAGTTGCGGGCTGCTTCGTTGGGGTCCGTTGCGCTGGCGGGTGGGTTCTGGCTGAGGGAGGTGGTGAGCTGGTCGGTGGTGATCTTACTCCAGCTTCTGTGGGGAACCTGAAGCGGGTGGTGGTGGGTTGTGGTTCTTCTGAAGCTGAAGTGGACGCAGCTGTGGTCGGTCCAGTGGAGTCCGATGGAGTGGCTGAAGGTGATGTGCTTGCTGGATGAGAAGACGGGGTCAAGCGCGTGGCCGGCGTAGTGGGTGGGGGTGTTGACCAGTTGCTTGAGTCCGAGGTTGGCGAGGTTGTCCAGCAGGGCGGCGGTATTGCGGTCCTTGTTGTTCTCCAGGTGGAAGTTGAGGTCTCCAATGAGGATGTAGTCAGCGGAGGGGAGGGCGTGCGGGCTGATGAAGTCTGTGATGTCTTCGCTGAATTGTGTGCGTGGTCCCGGGGGTGCCTCTGAGGGTCGTCTTTGGGTCGGTGTGAATCTGGAAGTGGAGATGCTCTGCTGCGGCGAAGGTGTTGTTGGAGTCGGTCGTGATGCGGATGGTGTTCCTGTGGACGATGGCGATGCCTCCTCCGGTCTGGTTGACGTGGTCCCTCCTGATGATCTTGTACCCGTCCAGGACGGCGATGGCGATGTTGGGGGCTGAGGAGACGTTCATCCAGGTTTCCGTGAGGAAGGCGACGTCTGGTGATGTTGCGTCGAGGAGGTTCCAGAGTTCCACGGCGTGTCTGTGGACGGAGCGGGTGTTGAGTAGGATGCACTTCAGGTGGTTGCTGCTGGTGCTTGGCTTGGCGGGTGCGGTGCAGGTTTGGAGGCAGGTGAATTTGCAGGCTTTGCAGGTGAAGGGTCCGTGGATGCGTCTCGGGGTGGCTCGGCAGCAGGCGGGGTTCCGGCCGGCATTGAGTGCGTTGAGGGCGGCGGCGTCGTAGGTCCGTCGGGCCATGTTGCATCGGTGGGGGCCAGGGGTCCTGGCACTGGTCGCGGTCCAGGCACGGACGGGCGCAGAAGGGCTTGCCTTTGGGGCGCCTTCAGCGCACAATCGGCGCGCCCGCTGCGCGTCAATGCTGCGCGTGCATGGGGGCGTCATAAGAAGGGAGCCAGGGGGGAGGGTCCGCTGGGTGGCTGGAGGGTGGGATCCAATCGGCTGTCGGGGGGGCGGGGCCGCAGGGAGGCAGCGGTGGGAAAATCGAGTGCAGGCTGGCGGCGGCTCAGCGGCGGCTGGGGCGCCTGAGGGAGATGCGGTCAGCGTGGAGAAGCGGCAACCAGGTAGCAGGGGCAAGAGGAGCGTGGGGCAACCAGGCCTGTTAAAGGCGCAGTGGTCGCTCCAGAGATGGTGGCAGGGTCCCATTAAGAAGGGAGCCGGGAGGGAGGGTCTGCTGGGTGGCGGGAGCGTGGGATCTAATCGGCTGTCGGGGGGGCGGGGCCGCAGGGAGGCAGCGGCGGGAAAATCGAGTGCGGGCTGGCGGCGGCTCAGCGGTGGCTGGGGCACCTGAGGGAGATGCGGTCAGCGTGTAGAAGCGGCAACCAGGTAGCAGGGGCAAGAGGAGCGTGGGGCGACCAGGCCTGTTAAAGGCGCAGTGGTCGCTCCAGAGATGGTGGCAGGGTCCCCTTAAGAAGGGAGCCGGGTGGGAGGGTCCGCTGGGTGGCGGGAGCGTGGGATCCAATCGGCTGTCGGGGGGGCGGGGCCGCAGGGAGGCAGCGGCGGGAAAATCGAGTGTGGGCTGGCAACACTGTGCCCTCCTTGTGACATGATGGATGCATCATATTTACTCTATGACGCATCATGTCGCAAGGAGTTACAGATATTTCAGTATTTCTGATGTATCTGTAGGCACAAACCTGACGCATTAATGGGATGTGTCTGTGAAAGGACCTGCATTGGTCTTACGCCTGCTGTGAGGCATGCGTGAGATATTGATGCAATGGTGTCCTAGAAGTGGCACACTAAAATCTCATAGATTTCAATGCGTCACTTCGTCACTTCTACAAGGCTTTTTGCACGGGAATGCCCACCCTTTATACATTATACCTGGAGCAGGTACCTGGAGCAGGTATAATATGGCTCAGGGGTTTACAAAGTGACGTATCTGCCCAGATGCATCACTTTGTAAATAGGGCGCAATGTGGCAATTTTTTTACGCTGCTGGTGCGTCACAAAAAGTGACACAACAACGGCATTAAATAGTGAAGGCCTCATAAATAAGGCCCTTAGTCCATTTCAACTGGTTAGATCACTTGTCTTCTATGTTGGTGGTTATTTCTTTGTTTAGAAGGAAAAAATGGGGCGGCAGCTCTTATTCCCATTTGGCTGCCAAAGAATGAAAGGATCTTCTATCTCAACTACGGCCTCAGAGGACTTGCTTTTCAAAAAACTCCTTAAGGCTTGGCTCTTTGGGTCTGCTTTTTAATGCATTTATCCCTGCATCTAGACTTTACTACTAGCGCCGGGACACTCTTGGAGTAGCTGTTGCACTGTTTAAATGCCTTAATGATAATTACTACCAATAATAATAATAATAATAAATATTAATCACTAAAATATTCCGGGTTTTTAGATACTGAGACACTAGACATTTCCCTTTCATCCTAAGGCCATTCACATTCTAGGTCAGAAAGGATATGGGTTTACTTCCTCCATGAGCTACCCTAGCTCTCCCTAGTTAGACTAATTCCTAAACTTAATAAACCCAAATGTGCATAGAAAAACCAAAAAAAGGTAGAGGACCATTTTTTCTTCCCTAGATTGTCCCCACCATGTGCCCTCTCCCTCCTCCCCTACCCCCCCTGGGAACCTCACCCCTCTAGTCCATTTGACATTTTCCAGATCTCATATTTGAGCTGATCTGCGGAGACTCACTCAATATTACTTCATACAGTGATGGGCTTTTCACATTTCCATAATTTCTTTTCCCATGACTCAAGATGCTGAATGAACTGATCCACCTCTCCAGGTTCCCTGAAGTTATGCATCTCATTATTATATACAACTTTAAGTAGAGCAGGGAATTTCACCTGGGCCTTAGCCCCCAACTCTTTTAGTTCACCCACTCTTCTCCCCAGCTCCCATTGCCTGTCAAAAGTTGTCCACGAGAGATCTGAATGGATACAGAAGGAGATGCCTCTCACCTGCAACACCTTTTGTTTTAAGGCAACCCCAAAATCTGCTGTTTACTGCATATGTCTGAAAGTTCACCAAGATTTTTCTGGGCCTCTTATACCCTTGGACGGCCTTAAAAGAGTCACAATGCACCTCTGGATCTCCTGCTCCAAATTCACCTCTTCCTCAGCAGGTATCACTGCCTCTCACAACAAGTTGACCCCACAAACATTTCCAAATCACTGCCTTCCACCCCTTCTGGAGCTTTCAATATTCTGAGATTGTTCCTTCTGAATTATTCTCCAATCTTTCCACCCTAGCCAGGGCTACTCTATTCTTTTGCTTCAGCATCTGGATTTCTGAGCTATTTGATTCTGTGTCTGTGCCCAATCAATCCACAAGTCTTTCTAGTCCCTCACTGGGTACAGTTAAACCATAAAAAAAATTCTCCAACCCAGCACAAGTGATTTTAATTCCATTTGATTAATCTCTGAAATCTCAAAAACGCTCCTAATTTCTGCTGAGAGGCTTTGCAACGTCGTCTGAATGTTCTCCTACTTAGTAATCCCCAAGCTCCCTTGAGATGAAATACCCTCTCCTTAGGCAAGCAGCTCCTCATCCCATTGTGTCATACCTCATTCCATGCCCTCAAATTCCCATACTTCACTAACGAGAGCGGTGAGGGGTTTGTACCTATTTGTATATTTGTAGTCAGTAAGGGCTGATTTCCATCACTAATAGCATCTGTGGTAGCATTATCAAGATTCACAGTCAGGCCTTCCGTCATCTGATCTCCAATTGACCCTATCCTGCCCTCTCCTTCCATCCTATGCTCAACCTTTGCTGTAAAGAAGGACCTAAGTAATGGTGTTACCTTGATGTGAGACTTAATCCTTTACTGTTGCCGTCCTCTGCAAACCCAAAGCACTGCTGGTCTCCTTATGCCATTTGGACACCTCACAGATTTTTATTCTGCTCTCTTGTCTTTTCCTGAGGCCCCTCCTACTTTCCCACCTGGCACCAGGTTTTCTGAGGCATGCATCCCACAGACCGCAAACTATACCTGTTGGCTTTATCAGTCCAAGTAACTGATGTAATTTTAAATCCTCCCCTTTATCTTTATCAGCTGGTGGCCCCAAAGGGTCTATCTCACAGATATTCTCGGGTTCAGTTTAAGTTTCTTCTCTCTCCCTGGCTAAAATAATTCAGGAGGCAAACAGTCCTGACATTCAAACAGGCTATTCTCCGGGAGCTCAACTACATCTGCCTACTGTGCTGACTATGCCCTCTCTGCCCCGGCAGTAGACATGCCAGTAAGCCACTCTCCTCTTCCCAAGTTCCAGCGCCACTGGAATCCACAGTAGCGCATACAGAGACATGCAGAGGGGGATGTTTTAAGCAAAAAAAAAAGAAATGAGAAAATTGATGATGAAATCTGCTAGGCACACATCTACTTGCTGCACGCCATCACCGCAACTTTTCGCTCAGCCCTACAGCTCCGCAGATGAGCTTGTGTTCTGCCGTCTCAGCCAGACTCCATGTTTCCCCAATTTGATGTTTTAAGTACTGCGGGGCAGCATCACCCCAGGCCCCTTTGCACCAACACACAAGGGGGCAACCATTGGCACTGAGCAGACAAAAGTGTTCTTGCGATGGAAAAGGACAGGAATACACCTTAAAAGTAAAAAATCATGCATTCCTACCATTTCACTTTGGGGCATTTAAGTGTAAAGTTTAGCATGACTAACATAGCAACATTACCCCATGCTGATAGTAAATAAATACAAACGTATGGGGCCTCCAGCCTCCAAACCCAGCATGTTTACCACATCAGCCTCAGGGGCAATTACATCCACCCAATGGTGCTTGAGCTCTGAAATTGTTCCTCTTCAAAAGCCTTGTACATATGCCATCACCCCCACTTCCGTCTGTCCTTTCAATCCTTTGGGGGTTAGCCTTAGCTCCCCCTACCCCCAGAAGTCACCATATGTGGCATGTAGCTCATTACCAGCCACATCAAGCCCCTGACCTCTCCCTCTGAATACTTTTTTCATGGCTATATCCCTCCTTAACAACCTAAACCCAGAAATAACATCCCATAAACAACTTACTAGGCCTAATATACATAACCCCCAAAAAGGGCAAACACCCGACAATACAAAGAAAAATACAAATACAAATTACAACACAAAGAGACAAGACAGACCAGATACGACTATACCACAAAGAGCCAAAATCTCTGCAAAATACTCTCTCAACACCACCAAACACCAGATCCAACCAGCAGACGATAACAGAAAGGGAAAGTAACTTTCACACTTCCTGGTATGCCGCTTGCCACACCCATTGCATCATTTCCTGGGTGTAATTAGCAAATTTTCAACATTGGCGTTGATTTTTCTGACGCATTGCTACGCAAATGTACATTGCGTGATGCGTACACAGTTGCAATTATGCAACTATACTAAGCCCCCCACATGACAGCAATGTGCCAGTTTCAAGCCGAACAACAGAGGCGATGCACCGGTTCTGACCCACGCAACAGAACGGATGTGCAGGGTCTACAGAAACAGTGTGTTTTCTGTTGTAGCAAACACCTTAGGCCTACCTCCATGAGTCCAAGACTTACTTGGGACCCCTTGGCAGGGCAGAATGTCAGAAGGCAGAGTCCAGGTGCCGAAGCAGGGTGACTGCAACAGTCTTTAATGTCCCAGATAATTCATATTAGGAGGCCAGGCAGATTGTCCTTGGAGTCACTCTGAGTTCAAGGGATGCATGTGCAGACCTTATCATCCAGCCAGGGGAACAACAGATGGCAGGTCAGCACAGCATGGCAGGGCTCCTACATCAGTTTTCTTATGCGTTACGAGGTTACACATCTGCATGTCAGCCACAGTCATATGTGCATTAAATGGTTGATCCTGCGCCCTCTCCACCACTCTTTCAGGTTCCCTTTTCAGCCTCAATCTTTCTCTTCCTGAGATGTGTCCAGGCCTTTTCCTTGTGATGTATCACAGATTCAGCACATGTATGGAAGCACGGAGACAGGATGACTCTCCTATACTCCAGTGTATGTCCCACCCAGTTTGCAGCTTTGCTGGACTATCAAACGTTATATGGTGGAATTCCTCTAATCCTCATGTTTTCCCCGGGCAGCCATAGCTTACCCACAAAGGATCGCAGGGTCTTCTATGTTATGTAACAGGGCAGGAATGTCTGCACTCAGTGTCCAGACACAGCACATTCAGTGACCAGTACTGTAATCCACATGTATAATGCTACCACCAGCAGACTGGTATGCAGTATACACACTCAGTCTGCGCACACTGTTCAGTACTACAGTCCCTGTGTGCAGTACTTGAGTTTTTCTCTTTGAACACCCACTAGAAGCACACACTGAGCACCCTATTCTATATTTTAAACTATGTGTTGTGTTTGCCTTGTACAGGCACATGCATTCTGCCCATGATTTTCTCACACACACACTACCAGATCAACCTGATGTTGGGGTGAGTTAAACACATAGCAGCAGAACTTTAGAAGAGGTGAATGAACCTATAAGCCACACTGCAGTGACCCAGGGTTGAATCTTCATGTTCACTACTACTGATCACTACACGGTATGCTGCCACCCCCACGTTTGCTCTGATTTACTCCTGGCAAAGGCAGTAGCCTACAATAACTATGAGGGTAGGTATTTGGGTGGCCCTCCTGGTCCAACCAGGCTGTAATCCATGACAATGGCCTACGTCATGGCACACACACGTATTCCATGTTCCCCTATGGCAATATACCAGCATTAATGATCCACACAACAACACGGTTGGGCATTCAGGGCAGGGGTACACAACTATTACCATGCAGACGAAATTTCCAACCCAACACCACAATTGCACTCTATTTAATAAAATTGTGTATGTCCACAAGCATGTGTGCTTGAATTTTGACATACATGCTTCACACAGTACCCATCACTGTCCTTCTAACATAATGTGATGATTGGCAAACATCTCCCTTGTCTTACTTTTCTGATAAATGCCACTACTACTGCAACCATTTATTATCTTTTGTTACATGCCTTTGAGCCTCCTTGCATTGCTGTGCAAAGCATGGTAAATATGTATTGTAGCAAGCTTGGGAAATTTAGTCTTTACAACAAACAACCCTGGAAAGGTGTTACATGTGTTCCATTCTGTGAATCTCCGGAGCTGCATGAATGCATTTGTTGCAAATGGCATTAACACATCTACACCTGAGACTAGACCTTTGGCAATGACGGATGTCTCTCATGATCTGTGATGGTATCTGCTGCAACACATGTACCAGCAAAGTGCTGTCACTCTGCATTCTAGTCCATTTATGAAACACACATCATTTTGATGATGGCCTCGGGACTGGCATATTTGGAGATTTTTGTCCCATCATACACTGACTGCCACATTTCACACACTTTGATGCTGAAAATCACAGCAGGACAGTTGTCTTGCTGTGTTGATTTTTTCTAAATTGGAGATATGCCTCTATGTTTATCAACAGCTAGGAAATACAAATTATACATGTTCATCCACCTTTTCCGTAATAAAGAATGGAATTTACAGAAAAACATTATATGTATGGGGTCTGTGCTGATAGATCATCGCATGGGCAGAGGCCCAATGTACGCGACCACTCATTCAAATTTGGGAATGTTACCATGATGTGAAAATTACCTAGTCTAAGTCGTGTCCGTAACATCCTTTTGTAACTCCCTTGTGTATACAATAAATATGGCTGTATCCCTGCTTGTGACAGAAGCTATTGGTTTTCCATGACAGAGTTTTTTGCTATTGTTACTTTGAAATATGTCCATCTCCAAGAGCTTCGCACAAGCTGTGTTTAGGTCTCGTCTTGTAATAGAGCCCATACAGTCGGATTGGTGAAATATTCCGGGCAACCTAACCTGACCACAAAATCTTTAACGTAGTTCAGCCACGGGATGCGATTAGCCCACTGCAATTTAAGGCAATCGTTAATTATGTCCCAATTAAGGTTGGTAGCTGTACTTGTCCATATTTTGTACCACAATAGCACAGGTTGCATTTTAATCAGGTCTGTTAGATATGGCATTGCCAATTCAGTGTGGCAGATATTTGGGGCTGACAGAAGATATCTCAAGAACTTATTCTCTACTGATTAGAGTAAGTCCACATTGTCTAAGGCCCATATGCCAGCTCTGTAAATTGCAGTAGCAGTACCTTAAGCTTTGTAGATTTTTATCAATTCATTAATTGGGCTCTGTCCCAATTTTCTGGCAAAACTGACAAGTGCACCTGTAGCTTTAGCAAATAATAGTCTTCTCGTGGTAATTGCATTTGCCCATGAACCCCTATATTCAAACAACATTTGTAACCTCTGATCTGGTTTCACAAGGGTCACCCATGTGTGTGTCCATGAGGGCTCCCATTGTGCACATTAAATACTGACAAGTCCAGATGGAAATATGTTTTTGTTCAAAGTCTCCTTGATGTTTCAACAGATTGTCGGACATTGTTTCAGTGCAAAATGTGGACAAAGTGGACTTAATTCCGCACATGTCTTTCATCATCACAAAATGTTCTCATATATCCTAATTTCAGGATAACTATGTCACTTGTGTTTTTGAGCCACAGATTGAGCCATCACCCTAGCATCCTCACCGTGCTCGCAGCTTATTTTACACAATGAGCTGTGCACTAGACAAACCAAACCCTGCTTGTTAATCCTATGTCCTGTGACTCATGTGTACTCCTACTACTATGCAGGACGCACTCTGCACATTCAAAAAGGTATCTTTTTTTCAGGCATACAGTACAGATTGAGGTGCTAGACATAGATTGGCTGCAAATAACATTCTCAAAAGATGTCCGTATACACTGCACTTTAAAATGCTCACATGAGGCAAATGAGTTGCAAGCTGCAGGTAATTTGTTATCTTCTTTCTTTTGAAATGTTTTTAATATTTGCAAGACTGTGTTGAAGACCAGTCCTTACTGAACCCTGTTTGCAATAAGAGGATGCACTGGCAAGGCCACCCTGGAGATAGGAAATGTGACCTGTTAATGAGGTTGATGAAGAGAACCCTATGTGATTGTGATAAGCTGCTTAGCATGCTGTACTTTATAATGTTGTACATGAGCAAAACAAGTTGCATGCTAATGGCTAATTTGGCACTTTTTTGTCTTTTCAAAGTGTTCTTATTATATATATATGGGATTTTGGATTGTCGACCAACTATTGTGTGTTAGTGTTGGAAATGGTAAGTGTTTATATGGTTATTAACTGAAGTAATGTGTTGGTTAAATTGATCTAAATGTCATGTCAGAGAACTAAAATGTCTCCCAATTGTAATGCGGGCTAGCTTCAGAACAACCTGCCTCACGCACAAAGCTCTCCTGACAGGCAAACCGGAATACCTGGCTTCCAAACTCAAAAAAGCAGGTCAGAACAGGAAGCTCCAACACTCTACTACGCATCCCGCTGAAAACACGCAAACAAAAAACGGCAGCCATGTCCTTTGCTGGCAACTCACCCAAAATCTGAAACTCTATTCCCCCCACATCAGAACTATCCCCTCTTTTGCAAAATTCAAACGACTGCTCAAAGTCCTTTCCCTCGATCACTCACTAGTGAACCAATAGGATCCACTGTAGTGCCTTAGCCGGCACATCACTTGACTTCGACTCTGTGTCCTGTGACCTCGACCTCCTACGCCTCCCGGACCCCTATCTATTTCCCTCCTCCCCGAATAGGTAAGCCTAGCAGCTACTCGTTATGTGTGATCTGTACTCACCACGTTTCTTTTAGTTCTATTTGATACTCTTGGGGCCTCATTAGGATGGTGGGCGGACTTTGCCAGCCCACCATCACCGTGATAATATGGACCGCCCGCCATAAGGGCGGGGGTCCCGTCGCCAAGATTAGGATGCGCCCGCCACAGTGGCGGGCGCATCCTGCATTCATACCATTGTGGCGGACGGTGCACTCAGCACCGCCCGCCACAATGGCAGGAAAGCATGCTGTGCACTTCCATGCACAGCATGGCAGGCACCGCGCGGTGCCTGCCATGCTGTGCATGTAACTGCTGGGCGGTACCCTAGCAGGTACCCATAGGTACCCCCCATGTGCACCCCCCACCCCCCCCCAGGGTCCCTGGGGGCCCGCAATGGGCCCCCGCAGGGATTCTCTACATGCCTTCCCGTGGCAGCATTGCCGCCACGGAAAGGCATTCAGAGAAGTCCATCCTAATATGACTGACGGTGTCTGATAGACACGCCACCATATTTTTCCTTTCCCGCCCCGGCCGCAAGGCGACCGGGGCGGAAAAGTGGCGGACGGTCTTTCCGTCCGCCGAGGCCCCCCCCCCCGCCATCCTCATATGGCGTGGGTCTTTAGTGCAACGATGTCGGCGGATTGCCCCCGCCAGGCTGGCGGTGGCTACCGCCAGCCTGTTGGAGGCAATCTGCCCGACATCGTAATGGGCCCCTTTATGTTTGAACTCTACTCGTCACAAATCACTATGTTCTACTATGGTCTCATCTTTCCTTGATTGCATCTTTGATATATGTTGTAAAGCAATCTGATACCCTCGGGTCCAGCTAGCGCTTTAAGAAACTCCTACATAAATAAATAAATGTGTGTTGTACACTACTAATTTTTATAACATTTTTGATTGTTTACTAATGAATCGGGTAATGTGCAATATTTCTTTAAGAATTTGCTTTTTGGAAATAAAGTATTTTGATTGATTGATTAGAATTAAAATTGCCTGTATATCCATGATTATTTGTGGTTTTATTCATGTATTTATTTGTGTATTTTTTTGTTTACTTATTTGCCTATTTTGAAAAGTTGTAACTTTTTATTGAAAAAAAAAGCTGGAGATTTAGGGAGTCATTAGGATGTCGGGCGGATTGCCCCCGCCAGGCTGGCCGTAGCCACCGGCAGCCTGGCGGGGGCAATCTACCCGACATCCTTCCCTGAATTTCCCCCTCCATATTACAATAGCGGGGGGACCGCAGCGGAGAAAAACACCGCCTGCCACTTTTCCGCCCTGGTCGCCTTGCGGCCGGGGTGAAAAAGGAATAATATAGTGGCGGTGTCTATCAGACACCGCCAGCCATATTATGATGGGCTTTTGGCAATGCCTTTCCGTGGCGGCAATGCCGCCACGGAAAGGCAGGCAGACTTCACTCTGTGGGGCCCGTGCGGGCCCCCAGAGTGAAGGAGAGTAGGGGGGTGCACACGGGGTGTACCTGTGATACCCCCCTTCATTTGCATTTACAAAGCGACAGGCAACGCGCTGTGCCTGCCGCTTTGTAAATGCAAATGTGAAAGTGCGTTTTCAACATTGTGGCGGGGGTGCTGAGAGCACCGTCCGCCACAATGCTTAACATGCAGGATGTGCCCGCCACTGTGGCGGGCACATCCTAATACCACCCCCGGGACCCCCGCCCTTATGGCGGGCGGTTCTGAGTCCCGCTAGGATGACGGGTGGACTTAGTCCGCCCGTCAACATAATGACCCCCTTAGTGTCTTGTAAATAAAAGAACGCTGGAACTCTTTTGGTTCTCACTGTACACTGTAGGGCTGTGACTAAAGCGTTGGAGAGATGAGTTGAAGACAGGCTTACAATGTTGAGTTCTGACTTACATGCAGCAGAATAAAGATGTGTAAAATTGGGGTGGTTCTTGATGAGTATCTGTGCTGCCAGGATGCTACACCTATGAAAAAATGGAGTTGCTTCACTGGCATCACCTATTTTCTACTCCTTTTCCAACCTTACAACAACTGAAATTCTGCAAACACAGCAACTTTTTAAATGTCATCAGTGGAAAGTACTCTTGGAAAATACTTCATCCTGATTCTACAATTCAGGGTATGGAATTCTGACTACAATTCCCACTTTTTCTTGCCCAAGGGATTGAGTTGTGAATCTGGCCGCTGCTACTTGGAGGTCAGATCGGATCCAAAGACTTTAAAGGGAATGATGCTTGAGGAGTGTGCTACTGATTGTACTACTGAATATCGAGGCCATGAATATCATGATACCAGAATAGAGTGGCAAAATGTCAAAGGCCAAAATATCGCAAGGTACATGTGGTCTTAGGCATACAAAATCTATAGTTACCTTAGGTATAGAACATTTCTACTTACCGTTTGATATTTTAAATTCGATATTTTGTCCTCGATATTTGCCTGCCTCTGTATTTTGGCTTCGAAGTGCAGGGTGCCCGCTTGCCTGAATGCCTAGCTTACATGTGCAGAATTATGCCTGCAGCACTGAGCACTCCTTATCCAACTAAAGCCATAAAAAGATAAAGAGCTATATGGTTTTGATCATCAAAACCTCTAAGACACACAGATTCGAATGTGATTTAGCGTGGCCTGCTTTCAGATTTTTATTGGGAAAAAGAGGCTATAGAGAGAGAGAGGGCGAGAGAGGGAAGGAGAGAGAGAGAGAGCGCGAGAGAGAGAAACTCTTGCCAGTTTATCGTTCTTGATTCTTGCCGGGGCAATGCATGCATCTGCCAGTGATTGCAGTTCTTGTTAACAGCAGTCCGGTGACCTCAATTTTCTCAGCTGAAAAGAGAAAAATAAAATAGGTCGGATGGAAAATGCTCCAGGAAGAAATGTGTTTTGTGCCACCGATTACAGTCCATTGTGAGATGAGCTGCCCTAGTCTCTGTCTCTCAAATAAAAACAAATTAATTTTTCAGAGCATAGGCAATCAAAGAAGTGGAGGGTGCAAAAGTCAAGCTATTTGTGCAATATCACCGGAGGTAAATAAAATCAAATCCTGCTTGCACAAGAAAACAAACTCAGCACATGGTACGGCGATGAACGCAGGCTTCTGATGCTTCGGGCCACGGGTGGGGGAAGCAGAGTAATAGATCTGCTTGTATGGAGATGATCAATTTCTTTTGAAGCTAAGATATGCCACTGGTGTTGAGTACAACAGAGCGAATCTCTGAAGCACCACGTCCCCTAACGTAGGGAGGAAAACCCTTTGTGTGCACATTTCAGTAGCCGCAGAGGTCGGATTTCTACATTGATGTACAGCAGCTTTGGCTCGTGTGGGCGGGAAGCTTGAACTTCATTTGGGACATTTTTTTGTCATCAGTTGATGAGGTGGTATGATTGATTTTCTTGTGCATATCCTAAGCAGTCGTGCTACTTTGCCTCATGCATTCTTTCCCTTTCTGACACCCCCTTTTCACATGAACATACACAGAGCCATTGCTGGTTGATAAAGGTTAGAGATTTATTACCACAACAGGGCATCACTATTTGCGGGAGGATATGATGTAAAATACATTTTTATGAAACCAGTCGACATTCAATTTTGCCCATGATTAAAAATGTTGAGCCATATTATCAAGAAAGGGCGATACATTATCAACGTTTTTATTGGCAGGAAACTGCCGCTAGATCGGTGATAATGGGCATGATAATATGCCCTTGTGAATTCCCATAGAAGCCCAGGTTCTGGTGTTAACCTGGGCTTCTATGGGAATTTACAGGGGCATATTATCAAGCCCATTATCGCCGCTTTAGCTGCAGTTTCCTGCCGATAAAAGCGGCGATAATGTATCGCCCTTGCTTGATAATATGGCCCGTTGATCTGTTTTTGTAGATTCTATTCACTGACATTTCCCACAGCCCATGCCGTGTTTTGGGCTGCAAAAGCTGTGCCTGCGATTGGGATCAGGCTTGCTTCTTTCAAACCCAACGCAGTGGCCATGCTATTTGGCATTCTGGTGTCTAACGCATGGGTACACGTAAATATTTTGCCTGGGGCCAAAATAGTTGGTCTGTGATGTGACCAAGTCTGCATTGATGCCAGAGGCGGGCGGTTTCGCTTGGGGAGAGGGGGTGTGGAGTTTGGGTCTAAGGTGGGAGTAGGGAAAGCGAAGCATATACATTTAGTTGCTTAATTAGCACAATGTGAAACCAGAACACCTGGAATTAATCTTGGCTTTCCCACTTTACCAAAGTGTATGATCCTAGGCAATTGCTTTATTTCAGTGTCCCTCTTTGTTCTTCATTATCACATTTAAGAGGACCTCAAAATACATGAATTCAGGATGCGTGCTATACAAAAACATCTGCTGTGTTGGATTTAATATATTATAATATTTTTCATGTATTAAAGTCTCCCATATCACCCAAAGAATGCACATAACAATTAAGTTGCCTCTTTAGTTCACTATTGGCATTGTGCCAGGATAGGGCGAATAATTAATGGTTCTAAATTCATGTTTTGAAAACTATCACTTTTAAAATATTTTTTTTTTCAATGCACTGATATAATCTGATGTATTAAAGTGAAAAAGTCCTGCATGTTAATTAACTACACTTTTATAATTTTGAAGACACTTTAGCATATTATTACACTTTTGATGAATGATGTCTTTAAAAATAAAGGGGCTCCTTAAGTGGTGCAGGACTCAATAATGTCTTCCTTTTTTAATACCAATTAACCTTTAAATAAATGCTTGCCTGTTTATTTTACATCTTTCTATTGTTAGTATCTATCTAGTAAACAGCAGCTGAGTACTGCTGTTCACTGTTGTGCAACATTCCGTCCATCATCTTGTGTGTTTTGCTGTTCACCCTATGTGGGAAGGGTATGCCCAGACATGGGTCCCGTGCTCACTACGCCACTGGAGTCAAGCTATCCTGGCTGAAGACGGCTGATAGCCAGAAACCGGTCCTAGGATGCTTGATTCCGGTCCTGCGAAGACATGGCTTGGCAGTTCAGGCTGGACTGTTCCCATGAGGCACAGGGTCAAGACTGATTTGCATATGGTCATGTCTGATCTGGGGTGGCTTGGTGAGCAAAATAACGATGGATTAAACCCAGATCTGTGACTGGGGGGTGAAGGTTTTGCCATTGTGCAACATTCAGTCCATCATCTTGTGTGTTTTGCTGTTCACAAGGGGGCAGCATGTAAAGGTCACGAGGGCCACATGTGGCCCCCTGGGCCTTACTTTGAGTATCAATGGTCTACATCATGCATCCCCACTTTTCGTTTCAGAGGTTCTAGCAACAGTAATGTAAATTGAGCAGCTGCTGTTCGCTGCCACCGTCACCAGTGACACATGCAGCACTCAACCCAATCTTTTGGCATTCATCTTGTACCCCTTTTTTTGCAGATTACTCTTGAGAGCCATTTGCTCTTTCCACTGACGAAATCCTTCATTTACATCCAAATTTCATTGTTAACAAAAACAAAATTAAGCAAGAATAAATAACAAAAAAGCAAATAAGCCCCCAGTTCCATGACCTAAATCAAGAAACAATTGGGTCCTTTAGTTACAATCAAGGCCCCTGTTGTATGTCCACATTCCACAAATCAAAGAGGCAATGTATAGTCTTTATTCCTTGTGTGGCCAACAATAGTAGGCAAATAATGTACTCTTCTAAAACTTAGCAAAGTGTTCTAAAAAACGTACATATAAATACATGAGTGGGGATTTGGTTGGGGTGTGAAGCAACACTTTGAGGGGCAAGTGAAGCAGTATAGTCAGCCGGGTAGGTGTTGACATAGAAATCGTTTATGCTTACACTGTTTTAATTAAGTTAGCATTCACTGTACCATTTTCTATTTGGGTGACATTTTAGGCTATTCAAAACTGATCTAGTACAATTCTGAGAAATGCTTCCCTTAGTTTCATTTTTTCATTCCTGTTCTGTTTCAGTAATGAGAGCACTGTTCATATTAGCACATTCCTTTCTCACTAGATAGAGGCCCTCTCCCCCTTGTCTGGTGGCAGGCTCCAGATGGAATAACCTTGGACTCTGTTACTTTGTGTAAAGATATGAGAGCTGAAGCCATGTTTTCTGTATTTCGCTGTTTAGCTGCGCTTGCTTGGAAAATTCCACTGTGGGAATGTTTTCGCCCAGTTATGAAACATACATAATGTATCTCTATGCTTGTTGATTTCAGTTCCCCTCTGCAGCACTCTTAGCGACTTGGCAGATGGGGCTCCGCTCTGAGTGTATGCGAACACACAGTTATTGGTTTCTATTCTCTACTGTCAGATGACTTTTCATTTAGTACAGAAGGCTGAGAGGTGATCATTAGTGACTGGGGTGACCCTATACGGGTTACTTCCTTCAGTTGGTGCCCGATCAGGAACTCCTTTGGTTGACTGATCTAGCCCCTTTCCGCAGACTGAGGGGAGGCCGAGGACATCGTCGAGTCGGACTCACGGCTCAGGGATCCTTTCAAGAAGAGTGTTTGTTACTCGCAACTGCTCCTTCTGTCCCGTCGGACAGTGCCTCACCCAGTGGTCATCCCGACTGGAGTCTTGAACAGCAAAACCCTTGGATCTGACCGTTTGGTCTGAAGAGTCGGCAGTGGAGAACTGGTTCATTTGTACCACTGATATCAGGTGAGTTTGTTTTGGTTCTTTGTGGATATGGTACCATTTGGGTTAGAGTTTGATATGGTCTAAGGACTGTTTCGATGAAAAGTATTTGCAAATACTTTGCCAGGTCAAACTAATGATTTGTTTTTCTTTCGCAATGTCTGGCTTAAGTACATTTTGGACTTTTTGTTGTTGTTGTTCTGAAGATGCTCGATTGGAAGAAGCTCAACCTGCGCCTCCTGAGGGCAGCCCTAATCTTGATTTGTATGTGAAGCATGGCCTTGGCCCTAATATGTGTAGTGCATTATGTCACAAATATATGAGTAACAATGCAGAGCGCCTGGAGTGCTGTGGCCTTTGATGGGCACCTTTGATAAACAGAAGATTGTTTTTTTTTTACTGGAGAGGTTATTTAAGAGACAAAGTAGAAAGTCGATGTTTGATTCCCTTCGGACTTGGCAGATGGAGGCCAGACAGAGGCGGTTAAAGATGGAGAGGGATTCGCAAAAGGGAAAATGCGAACATTGACACAGAAAGCTGTGGCATATGACAGAGAAAAACAGGAGACGGGAATTGAATGTGAAGCTAGAAGATTTTGGCTGCATATTGAGAAGTCTTATTTGGCCAAAGAGGAAAAGGGTACTTTTGTAGAGGAGGTGTTAGATACTCGACCCCTGCCTCCTTGTGCCCCGCAGAGGATATATTCCACATGTTCCTTTATAGTCACAGCAGTCTGCTTCATCTGCTTCAGCTGTTACCGTATCTATGGCTGTTACTTTAACAGCTTTGGCTACAGCAACCCCGCTCCTTCTTTGTCCTCGCCATTTTTTATGACTGGGACCTCTAGTACATTCACTGATTCAACTCATATGTCCTCTGTTTCTCCTTCTCCGGTGCAAGCGTTGACTACGGTTGTACCTACAACGTCTGTTGCTTCTCCTATGGTTATTCATCCTCCGGTATCTCTGAATGCTGGAACGCCATCATGGGGGTTTGAGGACTGGGATTGGGCGAAATTCAGGTAGCGAATGGCTCCATTGGTGCGTTCTTGTGTAGGAGAGTAAGAGAAGGATGTATTATCAAGGCAGGCTATAAAGTGGGCTATTAATCCGGTTTATGGCACTAAGGATATTTGGCATGCTGTGAGTGACTTTGAACCTTTTTTAAAGCAGCACATTCTTCAGCACATGTCCGTTACATTGATTGACCTTTGGCGCACACACATTAAAATCAAAGCCTCACAAGTGCTATTTGATATTAAGGATCTTGTTTATATAGCTGATTTAGCTCCAGGACAGTTGCTCACATATATCGCCACTATAGTTTCTTATAGAGTTCAATTGTATGAAAAGAGTCCCACTAAAATTACTCAGTTCCCTATGCTTGAGGTTGAGCCAATATATAATCCAGAAATACCTGACTTAATGGACCAGTTCCGTAACCTCACTAGGCCAGCCATGGCAGCCCGTTTTCAGGAGCAATGGGTTTACACTCCGTAGAAAAGGAATTAGGTTTTAGCCCTTAAGACTATTCTGCCCGACCCTAGGAAAAATCCTACAGCTTATTATAAGGATCTAATAGAGGCTGCTTCTTCTACTGTACTGACTCTTGCTGATATTGAAATGTTTTTTGGTATTCTTTTTCCAGTTGATATTTGGAGACAGGTGCATACCCAAGATCATGTCACTGAGGTGGGTGGTACATGGAATGTAAATAAAGGATAGGATCAGGAAAGGAAGCAAGGTGACAAACCCTGTGCTGAGATACTTGCTTTGCCCATTCGTATTACTACATACATGCGCACACTTATTTCACCCAAGAAGGTCAGTTGGGACAGATTAATGGCTAGTCGACAGAAGAAGGATAAGAGAGTGTATCATTTCTTTACTTGGTTTGAAGATACATTTTTGCATTATAGTGGGCTAGATATGTCCAGTGAGGGGAGAGTTTTTGATTGTTTGTTGATAGGTTTGTTACTAATCTTTTTCCTGCAATAATGACTCGTTTGCAGGCGTCTGAGAGTACTTGATCTATGCCTTCTCCTTCTGCTATTTTAAATATGGCCCAGTATTATGAACACCGAGATCAGGAGGAAAAGGATAATATTGATAGGAAGCATAAGGATTTGAAGACAAAGGTGCTGTTGCAGCAAGCATTTAGGGGAAATAACAGGGGATGAGGTGGTCCTTCTCGACAGCTGCCACATACTCGGCAACATTCAACAACACCTTTGGGGCAGAATCAGTGTACTGTAAGGAGGATGAACATTGGAGTATTCAGTGCCCTGTGCTTTTACAGTAAGTTGCGTCACCTAGATGGCAAGGTTCTGGTCGTGGGACAGAATGAAATTAGAATGCTGCGACTTCTGTGGGACTCTCTGATACTAACTACTCTGATGACCCAAGAGATGGACAGTATTATCATGATGATTATGACATGGATGATGTGACAGGTATGCCTTATAGTGAGGACACCAGCTGAATAAACAAGTGTGGTGGTACAAACTCGAGCCCTGGCACCTCCCTTTTTTCTTCTATTATAGTGAGGACAGCCAGGGACAGAGTGAGGGACCGGTTCAGATACCTGTAGATCAGCATGGTCCTTATATCACGGTGGATTTGGAAGGCTCGACTAAGAAATTTTAGGTAGATACAGGTGCAACAAAGAGTTCTGTTTCTTCACATATGGTCCCCGGGGTGGCTCAGTCTGGACACAATAATGTTTCGGCAGGTTTTTCAGGTGTACCGGTTGGAAGCCCCATTTCACGACCCTTTCTGTTGTCTGTTGATCCTTTTAGTGTGGAATCTCCGTTCTTGTTAACATCTAACTAAGGTGAACATTTGATGGCTCTGGATCTGTTAAAGAAACACCATGCTACTATCTAATGTTGTCCTGCAGGTGTTTATATTACTATGACTCTTGATGTGAGTATTAGGCAGTGTTTGCTTCAGGATGCACCCCTTCCCGCTGAATTTGCCCAGGCACCACCACCACTTTGGGCCGAAGCTGATACGGATATGGGTCTGTTCCATATACCACCAGTTTCTATATAAGTTAAAGATAATGCTATTCTACCCCGTATTCCTCAGTACAAGATACCGCAGGGTGGTAAAGGGCTCTTCTTCAGAGTTTTCAGGATTTGATACATAAGGGAGTATTTGAGGAAACATCTGCCAATATTTGTAATAGTCATATTCTTCCAGTCCTTAAGAGGACACCTTCGGGTTACTCTGATGCTCTTGATGATGTTTATCGTTTTGTGATTGATTTGCGATAGGTTAACAAAATTGTGATTCCGCAGTTTCTGGTGCATCCTGATATTAACAATGATTCCATTTAGTGCTAAGTGCTTTTCTGTCATTGATCTGAAAAAGGCTTTTTTTAGTATTTCTATACACTCAGACAGTAGGTATATGTTTGGATTTACTCTGGCCAGCAGAAGCTTTAGATTCTGTCATGCTCCTCAAGGCTATACGGAAAATCCTAGTATTTATAGTCAAGCATTGAAAAGTCAATTGGATTCACTGATGATTGTTCCAGGTAATGTATTGGCCCAATATGTCTGTAGAAGACATTTTTCTTATGTGATACCAAATGCATTAAGCTTCTAGGCCTTCTTAAGTTGACGTGAAAATCACTGCACAAGATGCTTGTACTTTTCCTTGGCTTCAAAGAAACGTCTTCAGTAATGCAAGGCTTGCTCAAGACAGATACATGACAAAGGAAGATGCTCGCTTAGACACAAATGTTTCAGCATATCCCATTTCACAATATTTCTGATCATTGCTATTATGTTGCAATTATTAACTGGAAAAGTACCAAAACTGATGTCTTACATTGCAGTGGAAAGTCCCAGAAACTGCCTACTTAGGACACGTGGTCAACAACTGTCATGGTTACGGGCTGTGGCTCTAGGGGCACCACCATATCCTGCTGCGTAACCTCTATCACTCCATTCTGCTGTACATATATGTGTTCACGCAGACTCTGTGGCAGAGTTCATCCTCCTTTGCTAGGTTGCTGCTCTGTCCCCTTCAATAGACATTAGAGGACCTTTTTTCATTATAGATTATTCTTACAGGCTATGACACTTATGAAAACTGCTATGTATAAACCTGTGCTTTGGTAGAAGGAAACATTGTATTGCAAAGCAAATATTGTATTGCACTTTTATTGCCCTTGGGATATTTATATTCCATTATGATCCATCTTGTAATGTAACTGCCTTGTTTATTTTACTAAAACCTTTTCCTCCCTCATAACGAAGGCTAAGTCACTCCATGCTGAACCACGCCCGCGTGACTTCACAAACTTCTTTCAGCGCCGCACACATCTGGGCGGGTCTCTCCTATAAAAGGGAACCACGCCCAGCGGTGCACGCTCGTTATTCAGCAACATCCTGCCGGAGACGGAGTTCTTCAGCGCGGGTCTTTTGTCGGCGGAAATCTCAGAGCAGCTGATCGACGAGGCGCGTCTCAATGAAGAACAGAGCAGAAGTCGAACTGGTTCCTGTGAATCAAGGCAAGGGCTCTTCTTTGTTCCAGCAACCATACCCAACAGTGCCATTTGGTCAAAGACTATCTGAGCATTTGAGGCGACGACTTGAGTTTAAAGGCAATAATCAATGAAACGCTTTATTTGAAAAACCCTTAACTGTGTAAAGTCCTGAAGGGAAGTTTGTCAGTGACCACCATAAAGACAGAGCTAAATCGAACTCATTGAAACAACTAAGAATGTAGATTCACTGAAATATTTTGAACTAATGTATAGACTGAGAAGCCAAGACTAGAAGAAATAGCAAAGCTATTGGACTTAACGAAATCCATGTATAAAGTTGCGAGGTAGGACCAGCATTTGTTTGAATAATCCTGAATCTTAAAGACTTATGTACAAGGCAACGTAAATAAGGAACGTGGTGGGTATTTCTTGTGATTTAATTTAATAGAAACCTTAGTTACAGTTCTTGATTGATGTAAGCAATAATACTAAAGGTTCTCTATACTCTTTTATAGCTATACAAAAACCGTTCCTGGCAGAACTTAGGGAAGAACAGGTGATTATTATAAAAGATTCATGAGCCTAAGACTTATAGATTTATAAAAGAATCAAGAGTAAAGGTGTGTTTTTATTGTCTTTTCAGATCTCCTTCACGGCAGTCCCCTTCCCCCCTTCCTTTCCCTCACCTGGCCACTCTAAAGCTCTGTATGATAACCACAACACAGAGATTGGAGGTGCCTGGAGGTGGAAACCTTCTGACATCGTGCAAGTCCTGAGGAGCATCGTCCTGACAACAACAGTATATTTCGGACCTTAAATGGTATAGCACAGCCTGGGCCTTTGCTAATTGTTCAAATGAACTTTGCTTAATTTGTACTACGTATGTCATGATTCTGCATCCTTTGCGATTTGGGTCTATAAAAGCTGTCAGAAACTTCAAATCGTTGGACATTCAGTATCTATGCTGTCTGTCTCCGTGCCAGACGTATTTTGTATTGTGTGTTGGCCTCCAATAAATTCTGCTATTTTCTGTGCTGACAGAGAACTGTATTTGTGGTATTATTTCTTCTTATTATTATTTCAGATCCCACATTTGGTGTGAGAATGCGACCCCAGGATCTCTAATGACCTCTGCTGGATCCTGGCTACCTTCAGAGTCCAGAGACTTTGAGGTTTTATAGCTTTTCCATTTATCTTCCCTCTTTTCCACTCCTCTGGCTGCTGGAGGACTGTATGCCCATAAGTTGACTTCTTCATATCTCTAGCTCCTGCTATTTCTCTCTCTCAGCACATTTGTATGGCTTTCGTCTAATGATTTTTACTCTTGCACTCTTTTTCCGCCCTTGACCCCTTGATCCCTCCTTATGCATGGGGCAGTCTGTTTGTGTCTAGGTGATATCTACATCTCTTGCTTTATGAATACCATGCCTGTCGTTGCAGCAGTTATTATCACTTTCTTCTGCATCCTTTTTGTGCCTCTGGTCATTTATGGTTTGGTCTGTCACCATTCTGCAGAAGACTGTGCCTCTGTTTACCGTTAGCACTTGACACATGGTGCCAACAGATTTTTTTTCTCCTGCTCCGTTTGTGGTTCTTGACAGTATTGTCATGATGATTATGATGCCGATCTCTGCCAAATTCCTCTAATGTGCATTTTTGCTCTACGTTTTATTATCTGGTCCTGATACCCTCCCCACTTGGTTGGTGACAGCGTCCTTCCGCAAGTTCCCTGCACGCAGTGACTCCCTGGTGCTAAGCAGCACCTAGCTGATGGCGTACCAAGGAGGGCGAACTACTGCACCCCTCTGTCTTGCCAGCGGAGAGTCCCAGGCCAATGGGGATGGAGGACGTTCACAGCTGCTTCTCATTGGCTGAGGTCGGTACGCTTTGCCAGATTCAACATACACCGGTAAGTATTGTTTGAGGATTTCCATCTTCCAGGTTGGGTTGTAGCAGGGAGCCCCATCTTTTTAGAGTTGTGGTAGTTGTGCTCCCTAGTTACAGGTGGTGGCGGTAAAAGCACCCATGTGGCTGCACACAGTTCATGTGTAGAAATTATATTGTGGGATTTGTAGCCAGGTATGGTGCTCCATGAAGTTGCAAAAAGTTTTCAGGTAGACATATAATGAGCTCAGATTCAGGTCCAGCTAACTCTCCCCGCAAGTGCTGGCCAGATTTATCGGCTTTCATGAATGCAGGTTTGGGTACAGCTTAACCCACCCCAGTGCCGCAGGCTGCCTCGCCCTGGGCACCCCAGGTGGTCCTCAGCTGTGCCTAGGGAGGCTCCTAGGCACAAACAGGAGGGAGTCTCAGTTGTTCTACTGTCTGTAACTGTTGGTTTCACTGCATTTTTCTATTGTGTCATTGTCATGTGCCTCTCATACATTGTGGTTAAATACAGTTAGGATTGTAGGGTGTTTCCAGTACTTGTCAGGATATTCTTTATTTGGATATTGTGATACTACGTGACTGACATTTGACGCTGCTACCTCCCTGACAGCGAACTAAGCACCCCCAAAAATAATACATATCACTTGACCAGATGCCCCTTCCTATTACCTCCCCCCTTAAATGAACTAGCAGTTTGACTTATTAATAGTTGCCCTATACTGTACAATACCTCTTATTTGCATTTTTCTCCTTAGATCCTCTAAAATACTAATAATATTGTTCCTCTTATGCTTGTAACTCTTCTGGGATTAGTGTAATCACACTGCACATATTCAAAGCGCACAGACTTTCAGACAGCGCTACCGCGTAGGGATGCCAGAATTTGTTTTTATGTTTCATGTGTTTGTCTGAACTGCACGAAGAGTTCACCACTTCTGCACTGTTTATTTGAATGACTGGACTTCTTGGCACTGCCCATAGGGTCTTTAATTCCATCTAGCCGCCCCTCCTGGCCATTTAGGGAACAAAGGGACAGTGCAAGGAGACGGTACTACTACTATTTCTTCTAAATACTTTCCTGTCATCTTTTGTTCTGTCCATGGAGAGCCAGTAAATGCTACAAAGTACCCAGGACATTTTCTCGTTTCTACTTGTGAGTGCTTTGGTGAACTAGTACCTATTGTACTGAATGGCTTCCTCTGCTATCGCGAAAGCTGGAGCACGGCTGAAAAGCACATGATAATGTTCGTCCACCCATTGTGTTGTTTGTTTACAGTATAGCACAACACCCCATCTGGTATATCTGAACTTTTGTCGAAAAGCAAAGAAGGTTGGTACTTGCACTTCACACACTTCCACACTCTCATCTCTCACCATGGGAAACCTTCTAAGTAAAAATAATTTAAACAACCGTCAGCCAGCTCTGCCAAAAGACTCACCAGCATACAATGGAGCCTCACGCCAAGGACTAAGTTCCGTACTCTATATATACATTATTGGCATGACCTGACAGCTAGAAGACCGAACTTAAAATTTCCATGTCACAGGACATACAACATAAACGAGTGGTCATATTTTAGAAAAATGCTGAAGTTAAAGGGAAAGAAGGTCAGGCTGACTGAGTGGGAATTGTTTTTTCAGTGGGATGTGGTCCTGCACGACACACACAACTAATGACGTGAAATCGAAGGTCCACAAGGAATTGTTAGACGTTAAGAACAGAATGCTAAATGAGATGGCAAAACAGAAGATAAATGAGAATTGGAGGAAATTGCAAATGGATGTGGTGGGGGTATACCCATGCATCCCTGTTAAAAAAGAGAAGCAAGAAAGTAAGGAGGGAGGGACAGAAGCAGACTCACTACTTGAAGACCTTTTCATTGGGATGAATGAGAGGCACACAACAAACTCCCATTCCGAAAACAGACGATGACACTTCACCCTCCGCTTCCCCACAACTACCCGCTGAGCTAACTCACGAACAGCAGACAGTTGCTACAGCCCCCGTCCAAGACATTGCCATCTCACGACTAATGAGGATAGAAGCTGTCCATGCTGCCAACAAATATTCTGATAAGAAAAGACAGCTGCTGACTCAAAGCACACACCAAGACATAATACTTCCAAAACTAATAGATCGCGCATGGCTACAACTGTTCGACGACAAGTCAGCAGACGATCTTTTAACATTAAGCCAGTGGCAATACCTGGTATGGGATGCTTATACATATGCACTACAGACGGCCCATGACATTACAACAATGGAGCAGGCTATATAATGGGCTAATCAGCCTCCACCACCGGCCAGGCGAGACAGCTTTAGTAAAAACAATTAGTGTGATTTCATCTATACACAGCTCACCAACAGCGCAAAGGAAATTGCTGAAATCAGACACCACTAAATGCCAGACTTTCTTACACCGGATGGTGGATGGAATGCTGCAAGTAGAGGCCTTCACAGAACAACAGAGCAGACAATAATTAGTAAAAGTACTGTCATTAGCACAAGCACAGTTAATGGAATAGGTTCTCCAAGCACACAACACATTTGTCCAACAAGTCAAGAGCAAATGCCCAGATCCTTCAGGTGTACCTCCACCACTACCTGCACAGTATGATTGGGACCTAGCAAGGTTTAGCTTCACAGACTTGGAACCGCAAACATGTTATGAGAACAAAATAAAAGATACAATAAAATACGCAGTAGAAAAACTGCCACAGTGGAAGCAGCTGGTGCACATATTTGCAGTGTAAGAAGTAGTCCAGACCCTCACCGCTTACACGGGGACACCAGCCCCTGCAGCAGCACCACCAACCCTCTTTATGCCCCTGCGAGAGGTACCACCTCCACAATGTAGTAAGGAAAACCAATTGGCATATGTCCATGTCCCCTGGTCCCGAAAATACATTATGTGCTTTACTAAAGACTTCCCAAAGCTCAGAGAGGAACCAAGAAAGTGGTACACAGAGTTAAGCAGAATGGCAGTGTTGGGAGGACTGATATGGACAGATGTTGACACACTATTTAACATAATTGTGCCAAAGGACTTGTGGGAAGATTGTAAAAGGAAAGTTGAGTGGCCAAAGGGGGAGCTGCAGGGGGGTAAGGGAGGAGTACCAGGAGATGAGGTTGAAAAGAAGAATGAAGAGGTAGTCAAATATTTAAAATATAAGATTCTGGAGGACAAGATAGATTGGAATAAGATCACATATACAAAACAAGGAAATGATGAGTTTGTTAACCCTTACTTTGACCACCTTCTGCAAGTCTACCAGCAGAACAGCAGGCTAAAGAACCCATTAAAGCACATCCACAAACATCATTTGTTTGCTGGCAACAAGAGCCTATAGAAAAGGTGCTGGCTCACAGCCATATACTGCTCTGATTATCAGTCCTATGCACAGACCATGGAGACAGAAAAAATAAAGAAAGAAAAAGTAAGACTGATGATAGCACAAGAAAGATTTTACATGAATCAGCAAGGCAGGGGAAGAGAACAGGTAGGGGTACAGGAAGACCACAGAATGGCAGGTCAGCTTCCCTGCCCCAACCAGGCACAGCTTGCTTCTACAGTAAGGACACCAACCACTGGAAGGCAGACTGCCCAATTAAAAAAAAGAAAAATGCGGAAAACAAGCCCACACAGAATAGGGGACAGGGCCAACAGCAATATCAGCATACCACCCAGCATACAGTGTAGAGAGATAATGACCAGCAAGTATATATGTCAATTGACATGCTTCCAGCACAGCAGGACTGGACAGGGAGGAACGAGTTCGGGCAGCAGGACAATGACTTCCCACCGCCGCCCCAAGATTTATTCTAGGGATGTCTGAAAGTAGAAGACTGCCTAATAGCTCGAGCAATAGCAGTGGATCAATCCGACCCATATTTAGAGGGAACAGTTTAGGGCAACATTGTACCATTCTTAATAGACACAGGAGCTCAAAGATCGATGCTAAAGGTGTTGCTGATGTCTGAGGCACCACTTTTGGGAGTACAGGTTACAGCAGTCAGAATGACACGACAATTGATAGATGAATATCTCACACAGCCACTGCAACTAGTCGTAGGCACCGTGACTGTAAACCATCAGTTCATCCTCAGCAGATTCTGCCCAGTGAACTTACTAGGTAGAGACTTGGGGCCTTATTTATGAAGGACTTGCGCCGCCGGTGCGTCACTTTTAACATGGGAAAAAGTGACGCACCGGAGGCGCAAGTCCTTCATAAATAAGGCCCTTGCTCTGTATATTACAATGCACCAGACACTGCTCACCGACAGGGGTCTTTCTGGAAGCAGGCCAAATGGCCTGAAGTTGCAGGCTTTCATGACATGCACCAACCCCGTCATACCCTCAGAGCTGCGCAACTGTTTGTCTCCCCAAGTCTAGCCCACCAGTGCCAATGATGTAGGACAGGTGTTAAATTATCCACAGGTACAGATTAAATTGAAGACAGGAGCCCGCCTCCCAAGAGTGCCATAGTACAAGATTTCCAAGGAAGGGGAGGAGGGCATAGCACCAGTAATACAAGACATCCTGAAGCAGGGAAATAATAAAGGAGATACGCTCCAGCCCATGCAGCACACCAATACTCCCTGTAAAGAAAGCATCTAAGGGCCTGGATGGGGCCCCTGTATATCGTTTTCCCAAGACCTGAGAGAATTAAACAAAAAAGTGGCACCTTCCTTCCCAGTGGTTCCAAACCCAGCAACAATATTGTCCAATATCCCAGTAACAGCCACACACTTCATGTGCTGGATCTGAGCTCTGCTTTTTTTACTATCCCCTTGCATCCAGACAGCCAGTCCTTCTTCAGTTTCTGTTTCTGGTCTAGGAGATTCACCTGGTGTCATCTCCCTCAAGGCTATACAGAGTCCCCCTCCATCTTCACAAATGCATTAAAGACAGATTTTGACTCCCTGGTACTAAAGGAAGCTCCACACTTATCCAGTACATAGACGATTTACTACTGGCCTCACCATCAAGGTATGCTTGTGCAAAGGACACCATTGCCATTCTGTGCCATCTGGCACTGAAAGGTTCCAAGGTTTCCCCCAAAAAATTACAGTTCTGCCTTACTGCTGTAAAATATTTAAGCCCGAAACTGTCCGAAGGGTTCAGAAAATTACGAACTGACAGAATATACACCATCACTCATTTTCACCAACTACGAACACAAAAAGAGGTCCTGGCTTTCCTGGGGGTGGTGGGATACTGTCAACACTGGTTCCCAAACTTCTCCCTGATTGCCAAGCCATTTGAAGCCCTAACACACAAAGAGGTCCCAGACATGGTACCTTGGTCACAGGACTGTGACCATGCGTTCCTCAAACTCAAAAGAGAACACAGTGGAGCACCAGCGCTAGACCTCCCTGATAATTGCAAAGACGTCCACCAGTTCTGCCATGAGAAGGGAGGGTGCTCATTGGGGGTATTAAGTTAAAAGCACAGATCATTCAGTGGCATACTATTCCGGCACACTTGACCCAGTGTCCTGCGCGCACCCGCCTTGCCTCCGAGCAGTGGCAGCAGCAGCACTGGCAGTAGAACAGTCTGAAAATATAGTGCTGGCACACACTATGGTTTTGCACGTTCTCCATGCGGATCTATGACAAAATATTGATTACAAGAATATCTACCTACAAAAATATCACAACAAAAATATTGATTACAAAAATATTGACATCCTATCTCTAACAAGGTAAGTACAAAAATATTGAAAAAAATATATAGAATGTCCAAAATATGTAATATGTAATAAACATAGTTAAAAATATATTATAATATTTAAAATTAATAAATAATTTAATAAATAGCGTAGGGGTAACAATTGCTATTCCCACTCCAGAGAGTGCAACAGTAGGGAAAGTGTTGGATAGCGTAGGGGTAAAAATTACTATTCCAACTCCAAAGAGTGCAACAGTAGGGAAAGTGTTGGATAGTGTAGGGTAAAATTACTATTCCAACTCCAGAGAGTGCAACAGTAGGGAAAGTGTTGGATAGCGTAGGGTTAAAATTACTATTCCAACTCCAGAGAGTGCAACAGTAGGGAAAGTGTTGGATAGCGTAGGGGTAAAAATAACTATTCCCACTCCAGAGAGTGCAACAGTAGGGAAAGTGTTGGATAGCATAGGGGTAAAAATTACTATTCCAACTCCAGAGAGTTCAACAGTAGGGAACGTGTTGGATAGCGTAGAGTTAAAATTACTATTTCCACTCCAGAGAGTGCAACAGTAGGGAAAGTGTTGGATGGCGTACAAATAAAATTACTATTCCAACTCCAGAGAGTGCAACAGTAGGGAAAGTGTTGGATAGTGTAGGAGTAAAAATTACTATTCCAACTCCAGAGAGTGCAACAGTACGGAGAGTGTTGGATAGCGTAGGGATAAAAATAACATACATATAAATAAATTAATATTTTAAAATAATAAAAAAACGTAACTATTAAATAAATATAAACCATTTACAAATACCAATACATAAATATGAAAAACATGATTAGCATTAAATAATTAATTAACTAAAAAAATAATAATAAATACCAATTAATATTAATTAATTAACAATTAATTATTAATTCACAATATAATTAACACAAAAATTAATTAAAAAACATTATTGCTTAATTACATTTAAATTACTCCCCACACTATTCTCCTGTAAACCCACAACCCGCTACAGAAAATAATTATCAATTATTCAATTAATAAAAATTAATTACCAATTACTTAAAAATAATTACCAATTAATTAAAATTAATTTATAATTCCTAATAATTAATAATTAATTTAGTATTATTAAATTACTTCCCACCCTATTCCCCTATAAACCCACATCCTGCTACATTACATAATTATCAATTAATCAAATAATAAAATGAATTACCAATTAACTAAAATTAATTTATGATTCCTAATAACTAATAATTAATTCAGTATAATTAAACTAATTTCCACCCTATTCCCCTATAGACCCACAACCTGCTACAGAACATAATTATCAATTAACCAAATTAATTAAAAAAATTACCAATTAATTAAAAATAATTACCAATTAATTAAAAGTAATTTATAATTCCTAATAATGAATAATTAATTTAGTATAATTAAATTACTTCCCACCCTATTTCCCTATAAACCCACAACCCGCTACAGAACATAATTATTAATTAATCAATTAATAAGAATTAATTACCAATTAATTAAAAATAATTACAAATTAATTAAAATTAATTTATAATTCCTAATATTTCATAATTTAATTTAGTATAATTAAATTACTTCCCACCCTATTCCCCTATAAACCCACAACCTGCTACAGTACTAAAATACAAAATTTTATTAAATTAAATAAATATAAATTAAAAACATAAAAAAATACATAATATTATACATAAAAATAGTATAAAAATCGATATTAATAACATCGAAATTATTTACATCCATATTACTAACATCGATATTTAAAACATCGATATTACTAATATCGATATTAAATCTATCGATGTAACTTACCTTCTATATTATGTCCCTTCGATATTTAAACATCTCAAGACCTGGCTGTTCGAGCAGTAGCGACTCCCCCCCCTACCCCCCCACTAAGTATGGGCGAATTTTGGAAATCTTGCGTTCGCGAATTTTGCGGATTTGCGAACTTGCAATCCGCAAAATCCGCAAATTCTCGCGAATTTGCTGATTTTTTTTTTTCGTGTTCGCAAGGATTTCTGCCAGTTCGCGAGGGTTTCGTACCAGTTCACAATTGCGAACTTACATTTCGTCTCGCAACGTTCGCGATTATGTTGTTTCTACGTCTGGTTCATCATCACTGGTTCCCAGCACCCTCTGTTTCAACACTGCCACCCTCTGTTACATCAATGCCACCCTCTGGTTCATCATCACTGTAGATTATGGGGGGAAAAGCAAGCACACCAGCCCTGCTTCAACTGACATGAATTAATTTGGGGTTAGTTTATTAATGTGTCACTGTTTTAAAATTCCAGTCTGGCACCTGCTTCCTTATCTGTAATTTGCTTTCTGTTGCAGTGCATTTTTTTTTCCAGGACCTTTGTGGCCTACTTGTAGCTATTCTATGAGCCTGCTGTGAGGGTCAGAGCAGGGTCATACAATTGTTGCAACTAGCAACTGAATTCTGGAGAGGCCCCAGTCAGGAAGCACTACAGGGAATTGTTACTAATGATGGGTTTGAACTCTTGCACCTGCCGAGTGCTTTCAGTTTTGCAAAACTCGTTTTACTGCAATTTCGCGGGATTTGCGGGGCGCGAACACTCACGAGATCGGATTCGGAAGCCGCGAATTCGTGCGAATATGCAATTTGTTTTTTTGCGGTGTGTTAGTTCGCAAGGTTTTGTGCGTTTTTGCGAGCCGCTCGTAGCGCAAGGCGCAAAGTTACCCTCGCGGTCGTTCAAGGGCGCGGCCATCTTGTTTGCCTGACGTATTTCCGTTTCCGGGCGCGAAGTGTAATCTCGCAAAGTGTGCGGCTCGCCAGTACAGTTTCGCAAGTGTTCGCAAGGAAAATCTCGCGCGAATTTACCCGCGCGGTCGTGAACGGGCGCGGCCATCTTGTTTTTCATTCATTGCTATGGTTCTGGGCATGGTCTTTGTATCCTCTCTAAATCTCTGCCATCCTTTGCTTGTTTGAAGTTTTTTTTAATCTATTTTACTTATTATCTATCCCTCTATTTTTCTAGCCCTATATTTTTGTGTTTACTGCTACTTTTGGTTAATTTTAAACTACTTTTTAAAACTCTTTTCTTTTCTTCTCTTCCCTATTCTATTTTCTTTATTCCTTTCCGCCCAGACCATGGTGAAGGGAGCCGGGAAGCATCCCGAGAAGGGGAAGGGTCCCGCACCCCGTGTCTGGCTCCCGTGCGGGCGTTTGAGGGGGGAGGAGGTTGTACCCAGGGAGATCTTTAGCCCGGAGGAGGTGGGCCAACTCATTTTTTATGTTCAGCGCCGCCTCCCCAGGACCATCATGGGAGGCGGCAAGATCAGTGCCGGGTACGGGGTCCGGGAGCGCCGGAAGCGGTGGGAGAAGGTGTGCCAGGCCATTTACCACCACTCTCGGGTCTGGCGCACCTACAACCAGGCCACCCACCGCTGGACGGATGTCCTGACCCGTGAGCGAGATCTGCTCGACCTCCTTGGCCTTGAGATCCCCGGGCTTGGTGAGTAGTAGTAGCTATTTCTTTACTACTATGTTTTCTCCTGCTGTGTTATTATATTGCAAATTTTTGTTTTTTACCAAGAGCAATAATGCTGCTCATTACATTGTAGGTAAATTATATTTCAAAATCCATGTGCATTTCAGGTACACTGCTCTCCTTCTTCTCAGTAGTGTTGCTACTATGCTTATTTGTTTTAGATTTTATGTTCATTTCATTGGCCTGTGAAATTATGTATGAGTGTAGTTTAAAGAACTGCGTAATGCTACACACTAAGGTTCAGATTTTTAATTACCGGCGCATCCCTGCAAAGTAGCAGGGATGCGCCAGTAATTGTGCGTCACGCCACCATCACCCATGGTGCGCCGTATTTACAATGCGGCGCACCATGGGCCCAAAACGTCACCAAAGCGTTACGCATCTGTGCCGTAAAGGCGGCGCATTGCTGGAGTTGCGTCGCAACGATGGTGCAGCTCCATCAATGCTCTGGGTTGCCCTATCTCCCCAATGCTGCGTCAAGCCGTACGTCTGCTTCAAGCAGGCGCAGGGTTTGAGTCACGCATCATTGTCCTCAAAGTGACTGATTGAAATCTTGTAGATTTCCCTCAGCCACTTTTAGGATGCGTTCCTGCGCAGGAACGCCCTCCCTTGGGCCGGAACGCCCCCTATTGGCGCAGGGCTTTACAACATGATGCATCTCCCATATGCGTCACGTTGTTAATATACGCCGCACCATTGCGCCTCTTTTGTGCTGCCACTGCGTCACAAAAGTCACGCAACAATGGAGCAAAAGAGCCGCAAGGGGCTTCTAAATCAGCCCCTACAGACTCAAGTCCAGTCCTTCCTTTGTACACATGGCGATAAGAAGAAATAGTGGTGGTGGATTGATAGTTTGAGTATTTTAATGACTGGTTAATGTAGTAGGAAACTTTAGTGTTGTCGCTGATCTTCAATCACAATGGACTTTGGCTGTCACTTCGCGTGCTGCCGCGGACTGCTGCCTGCCAATCCTAGGCAAACCTTTTTAGTACTTTGTTTAGTGAGTTACATAAGGTAATTTCCAATTCGACGGTCCGCAAATCAAGCAATACTAAAGTATTAACGTAGTCGACCACATGAGATTGGTCAATAATATATCCCGTGGAGTAGTTGTCTATTTGCTATTTCGCAAAAATATTTTGTTAGTTCTTTTGAAATGTTTGATTTGGTTGACAAATATCATCCATGTTTTCTGTTTTTCTTTCTTTCATGTTGTACATCAGCTTCCCCCAGGGGCAAGAGGAGGACACAGGAGGAGGAGGGTGCTGTTGATGATGCAGGCCAGGACTGGGCAGGCGAGGGCTCCTTTGCTGGCCCCAGTAAGTTTTAATTTTAATATAGAGTACTTATTTTTTCCTAGCGTTCCTCATTCGATTTTTCTAAATCGTCTTTGATCTTCTTGTAGACAGGATCTAAATTATTATCCTGCCTTGACTATGACTCTGTGTGGTATTACTAGATTATTCTTATTAGTCTGTCTGTGTAGCTAACTAAGATTGCACATTTGGCATTTCCATTGGACTCCCATTCTAGTCAGCAATAGCTCTATGCACTGAGTGCAGTCCTCTGGGATTGTCCATTATGTCTTTTCAAGTATTCTAAATGTTTATGCTTTGACAATTGCCAACAATAAAAAGGTGAATGACCACCAAGAAAGAATAAGATACTACTTTACTTATGGTTTGGATAGGAGGATAATCCATTCTACTACTGTTGCAGGGACAAATCTGCACAAACAGAACTATGGACACTAAATAATGCATTGCTTAGCTTATCAATTATAATAGGTGCTGTTAGACTTTCCAAATACCTCAGTGATAACAGACTTTGTAGTTGAACCCCCAATCTCCTTACTGATTAGATAGTGTGGCAGAGTCATTTAGCTCCCAAAGTCACCGATGACAGAGGCACAGACTTATGCTTGCAAAAATTCCAAAACCTTTAGCTCATCCACTCTAGTCTGGAGGACCAAAAACCACAAAGTCTATTTAAGTTTAAAAGCTTTATTAAAAGTAAACACATTTATTGAAATCAAGTTTGTCATAAAAGTAAACGTTTAACTGGAAATGGAAAAATGCTTAGTGCTGACGATTAATTGGACACATTTCTTGTGGTCGAGCCGAGCTCTCACCTGGTTTGAACTTGATCCTGCTCGTGTTCTTAGAAGTCAAGCTTCTGTCTGTTAGGAGAAAAAGTGGTGCGTGTTAAAAATAAAAAGCAAGCATTCATCAGTTGTGCCAAAGAGTGCAGCAAGACAACAGCCTTCCCTGGAAAAAGGGACATTTTTACTTTACAGTAGACAGTCACAAATTATTAATTTGTATACTGTTTTTTTCACATTTCTTTCTTCCTCCTAGACCAAATATTATATAGTGGTGAGTGGTGTATTCTAACATTATTAAATGTACTTTGTAGGTGGAACATCTGGAGGCGGGGCCAGCATCGAGGTGGTGGTGGCATTGGACGAGGACAACTCTGGGGAGGAGGCGGTGGAAGTGCCGGACAAATCTGTGGGGGATGACACGGTGGTGGCGGGCAGAGGTAAGCTATACATTCCTTACTCATTTGAGATTGAAGACTGCAGAGTGTGCTTTCTGCACGGGTGTATTATAAATAAACCAGGTAGTAGCCTCCTCTAAATGTACTTCGACTTAGCTGTGAAGTTTTTGGCGAGAAGAATCCCAATCAGATCTGAGGTGAACTTGATGAAAGGGATGAACGAAAAGCGAAAGAAGGGTGTAAGTAAGTGTGGAAGGACGAGAAATGTAATGATGACTGGCAAAGAAGAATGATATGTGTTTGCTTGGTCCCCGAGGTGGCTGGGAAGGAAAGAATATGGTATGGTGCATGGCTGGGTGAATGATGAAGCAAGGATGGGTGTAAGGAGAACAGCCTGGGTGGGTGAAACAGAAACTGTATGTGTGCATATGCTTTGAATGGATGGATGCCTGGATCATTCATGGTACTATCTGACTCTTAGATGGCATATGTGTATCTAGAGAGAGTAGACGGTCACTGGATGAACTAAGTGTTACTTTGAAGAGCATGTAACACCGCACCCGCACGTCCGTTCCAGTGTAGGAAAGGCAAGGAAAAGAAGTTGTAATTTTGTCCAAATACTACCATGAATAGTAGCAGTAGTTTGTATTGCAATTGCAAGCACAGCATATATCTGGTTATTACGGTGGACACTCCCTACCTCTCTTAATAACTTTAGTTTAGTAGTAGTACGTCATTCATGTGTGGGGGTATCACTGTTCACTCAATAATAAGCAAAGCACCTAAAGTCATCCCATATGTCATCAAATACATCCCATGTGAAGTGATAGATAATCAGATTATCTAGCTTCTTTATTTTCCTTTTCTAATACTCATTTGCACTGTAGGGTGAAAGCTAAATTAATTAAGCAGTAGCCCTTTTAACACAGTATTCTCAGTGCCACCCGTATTAGAAAAGTAAGAGCTTCACCACCTGCATGTACTGGACCGGTACAGTAACGCAAGTCTGTCTCACTCACCATGGTGTGCGTCTGTTTTTCTCGGGTGCAAGTTCACTGCGCTGGCATTATGCCGGCTTGCATAAGATAACGTACTAATTTTCCTAAACAAGAGAGAAGAAGAGGAATAAGACTGGTGTACTGTCATAGTCGACTGTAATGGAAGTCCATAGTGCTTGTAGAATTTGTCCCCTAAACTCCCACTAATGTTAGAGCAAGGATGAAGAAGTCGGAGGTTACATAGATACTGTCCTCAATAGTTATGTACTGTGCTTTCAATTTGCTACTTGTACTGTGACAACTTTCTGCTCAATCATTTTGTGTTAATCTTAAGGAGCATTGGTTACAGACTATGTCTTTCTTTCTTCATGTAGTTGCTCCTTCCAAATCCAAGACACCATCAAGAAGGAAGGAGCTGGCTCGAATGGCCCGGCAACGGAGGCTGGATGCCACTGTCGCTGAATATTGGCAGCTGGTGGCCCTGGAGGAGGAGGAGACGCAGTCTGGTACAACAACAAGGTCCACGGGGACAGCTGCATCCTCCTCCGTGCGGGCTGCCAGCCAGCGCAGTGCTCCAGCGGTACGGAGCCGGGCTACCAAAGCCAAACGGCAACGCCGAGCAGCAAAGACAGCAGCTGCCCCCCACAGGATTTGCAAGGCACACGGGCGCCGCTTATCCCTCAGACTGTCCTACCTGGAGCAGAAGGTCCTGAACTATAAGAACTTGGTGGAGGGCCTCCGCTTCGAACTTGCCACCCTCCGCAAGGAGCATGATGCCCTGGCTGCTAAAGCCAACAGCACCCTGCCATAGTGTCCCTCGCTTCTTCTTTTTAGAGACTTTTGGGGGGTGGGAATTGGGAGTTGGGTTTTTTGGGGACTTTTGAAGGACAATCGTTGGGGTTAGGGAGGGTCTTGCGGGAGATTATTTTGTTAGGGCTATAAAAATATACTTTTTGAAACTTTATCTGACCATACCTGTTTTTTACTGCTTTTGAGTCTGGTGGGTGGGGGTTTAACAGTAAGTTTGTTTTCCTGAATAGTCCTAGGACTTTAGTAGTTTTACTACCGTCAATCTCTGGTCTCTCCTAATACTCCATAATGCTACCTCCAACCAAATGCCTATCTTACCTGTAATTTCTGTTTGCAAGTAGGGCTAGGCCCAGGGCTGGCTCGACGGGAAACAGCGAATAAGGTTGGCAATCCTGGGCGGATACAATTTCCTCATAGCGGTGGAACTAGTGGTGTGACACAGTGGCAGTTGCATGCCTATGAAAAAAAGAAAATGAAATCTGGTTTGTCCTCCTGAGCAATACAACGGTACAATAGAGAATATAGCAGGTGACAGTACACTAGAACAGTGCCACATTGTAGCCTAACAAATGGTAAAGTATAACTACTAATTTGGTTGAAGTTCTTTGACATTAGCCATGGGTCTTTGTCAAGCAGAGTAAGAATATATCCTCGGATTTCTTCACCAGCCTGTTGGTATCACCTTATCCTCCCCAGCAAGTGTGTGGATTTATTGCTGTAATTTAGTCACACATCAATCAAAACCACACAGCCTGGGGGAAGAGGGTTAGGGTTTGAAAAATGGATGGGTACGGGGGTTTTTGGGAAAGGTTTTGTGAGACAAGAAAAAATAGCACAGCATGGACAAACAATTGTGAACATAAACAAATCTTTGGGTACAAACCTATCCATCAATCTTTGAAAGTGCATGCACTACTGCATGCATGTCAGTGAAAAGTAAGTAGTACTTTCGACAACTGTGGAAGAAAGAATGCGACAGTACAGGGCGTGTGTGGAAATATTGATAACTATATTCAAGATAAGGTCTCTTTTGCCAGATACCTGAGAGCCTTGCTGGTCACTATAAATCCATTCACAACACTCAATGGGGTTGGTCTGGAAGGTGTAGTAGATAGAAAAGGAGAAATTGCTCTTTTTCTAGGTGTCCCCTCACTCACCAGGGTTGCCCCTTGGTGACATGCTTCATCATTGGGGCCGTCCAAGTCCTCTACGGGCTGGGGCGTGCTGCGACTTGCGAATTACGTAGGAGCACTTACAAATGACTATGTGTGGTGCAGATGTGATAGTGGAGTGGACTAAGTGATGTGTTAAAGGATCAATTTAGAAGCAGAGAGAGATCCAAGAAATGCAGTCACAGTCATAGAAAAACACAATGGATACTGTATCTGTATGTTGTTGTAGTTGTCCTGTTGAATTTGGTAAGTAAGTTGCATGCAGAAAAAAATTCCTCTTATTAGCGGCACTCCTCCATTCCATCTGACGCTTCGTCCATCAATGTTGGTGACCAGAAGACACCCTGTCCACTGCCTGCCTGGCGGATGCTGAATTGCGGCTCGCTAATGTGAAGCCTGACTCCATCCTTTTTTCCCCATTGCACAGACTGAAACCCGGCCTGTAATTATTCAACGGAAAACAGGAAGTGATATAATATTACAACACCACTGATAAATAAATATAAGGTATGTAGGCTGTGGAGTGCAAAAAGTCACACTTTGATTTTCCTAGTAGACAGTACAATATTTTTGACAGTGCGTACTCTGAGTCACCTTTTGAAGTATAAATAAGTATGGGCAAATTAATGTAGCGGATCTTTCTCCTCAAGCTAGGTGTACTGTAAACTGTGTTTTAGAACAAAATTAGATCTTCCCAGCAGTACTCCCACCCAGACCCTTCCTAAAGCCAGTCGCAAAAATGTAGAAGACCCCCAATCAAATCGCAAAAAACGAGGCCTAGCAGAAAACTGGTGACAAAATGTACTTTGAAAGTAAAAGTAGGCCCAAATACCCCCTTACCCACCGTGGATTGCATTCAAACCACTTGCAAGCAACCAAGCAAAAGTATCCATAACCAGCATCGCTCCAAGCCTCGAAAACCCCCCCACCCAAACACATGCAATAGAAATACTGCTAACCCTAACGAACCCTAAGTTAAGAATAGTGGCAAAGGCTTTCTTTAACTATGCCAAATCCCCCCTTTCCCACCATGGAGTTTCTTCAAATGACTTGCAACCAAAATTACACATTCTCACGAGTGCTCTAAGACCCCAGAACTCAGTTGCAAAAATCTAGAACACCCCGAAACACATGCAATCCTGCTGCTAGGGCTAACCCTAACGAACCCTAAGTTACAAAAAGTGCCAAAAGGCTTTTCGGCTTGGATTTTGTCCCAACCACTTCTACCCGGTATTAGACCTTCCCAGGAATGCCCTCAAGACCCGCCAACCCACCCGCCAAAAAGCATAACACCCCCAAACAGGCCAAAAGCAACATCTCCTACTTACAATATTTCTCGGCCTTCGGTCCAAACGCGCTGCGTAGCTAGGCCATAAGTCCGGTTTGCCACTACGGATTTCCTGAAAAGCAAATGCAATCAAGATTAGAGTGTCCCAGCAGTGCTCACAGACCCCGAAACTCACCCACAAACAGACGGAACTCCCTCTAGGAGCACCTCAAAGGCAAACAAGTCAGCAAAAACACAAAAAAAATTCAGCCTCGGATTTGGTCCAAACCACTTTTATCCGGTATTAGAGCTTCCCAGCAATGGCCCCAGAGCCGTCAACCCAGGAGAAAACGAGTAGAAGACCCCCAAACAGCCAAAGAGCAAAAGTACAAAAATGGGGACTTAGTCATTTTTTTCCAAATTTCCCAAATCACTCCGCGCGCGCTCTGCAGCTAGGCCCTAACTCCCCTCTGCCACCATGGATTTGCTTCAAACCTCTTGCAAAGTAAAGTATCCATAGCCAGCAGTGCTCCCAGACCCCGAAACCCACCCACAAACACCAGGAAGCCCCCCAAACAGGCCCCCGAAAACGCTACATTGAGCAAAATGTCAGAAATAGCAAACAAAATCGGTGTGGATTTTGTCCGAACCACTTCTACCCGGTATTAGACCTTCCCAGGAATGCCCCAAGACCCGCCAACCCACCCGCCAAAAAGCATAACACCCCCAAACAGGCCAAAAGCAACATCTCCTACTTACAATATTTCTCGGCCTTCGGTCCAAACGCGCTGCGTAGCTAGGCCATAAGTCCGGTTTGCCACCACGGATTTCCTGAAAAGCAAATGCAATCAAGATTAGAGTGTCCCAGCAGTGCTCACAGACCCCGAAACTCACCCACAAACAGACGGAACCCCCCCTAAGAGCACCTCAAAGGCAAGCACATCAGCAAAAACACCCAAAAATTTCCGCCTCGGATTTGGTCCAAACCACTTTTATCCGGTATTAAAGCTTCCCAGCAATGGCCCCAGAGCTGTCAACCCAGGAGAAAACGAGTAGAAGACCCCCAAACAGCCAAAGAGCAAAAGTACAAAAATGGAGACTTAGTAATTTTTTGGCAAATTTCTCAAATCACTCCGCGCGCGCTCTGCAGCTAGGCCCTAACTCCCCTCTGCCACCATGGATTTGCTTTATACCTCTTGCAAAGTAAAGTATCCATAGCCAGCAGGGTAGGGTGTTAAAATATCGATTACAAAAATATAGCTGACATAAATATCGATGTAAAAATATCGTTTACAAAAATATCGACACCCTATACTTAAACAGGTAAGTACATAAATATCGACTCCAAAATATCGTTGTAATTAATATAGATGTAAAAAATATCTACTTTTTAAAATAATTAAAATTACATTAAATAATAAATAAATATAAGTACTATTAACAAAATACATTACATTACTTTTATTTTTTAACTATTTCAAAAAAATTTACTACAATTTTTAATTATAAACTTAATAAATGTGGACATATAAATTGATTTTACACATTACTTTATATAACAACAATAATACATACATATAATTAAAATACCCCTTTACCCAAAAACCCCAAACTGACCCTGAACCCTAAAAATACCCCTTTACCCAAAAACATTTTCACTAAAAAAATCCTGTACACACACCTAAAATTAATTAAAAAATTAACATAATTAATTACATAATTAATATTCAATTAACTAATTGAAATTAATTAACTATTATTTATTACACTAGTTATATTCATTTAAAACATTAATTAATCTATTATTTCATTATATTTAAATACCCCTTTACCCAAAAACTGAAAACTGACCCTGAACCCTAAAAATACCCCTTTACCCAAGAACTGAAACCTGACCCAGAACCCTAAAAATACCCCTTTACCCAAAAACTGAAAACTGACCCTGAACCCTAAAAATACGCCTTTACCCAAAAACTGAAAACTGACCCTGAACCCTAAAAATACCCCTTGGTAAGTAAGTTGCATGCAGAAAAAAATTCCTCTTATTAGCGGCACTCCTCCATTCCATCTGACGCTTCGTCCATCAATGTTGGTGACCAGAAGACACCCTGTCCACTGCCTGCCTGGCGGATGCTGAATTGCGGCTCGCTAATGTGAAGCCTGACTCCATCCTTTTTTCCCCATTGCACAGACTGAAACCCGGCCTGTAATTATTCAACGGAAAACAGGAAGTGATATAATATTACAACACCACTGATAAATAAATATAAGGTATGTAGGCTGTGGAGTGCAAAAAGTCACACTTTGATTTTCCTAGTAGACAGTACAATATTTTTGACAGTGCGTACTCTGAGTCACCTTTTGAAGTATAAATAAGTATGGGCAAATTAATGTAGCGGATCTTTCTCCTCAAGCTAGGTGTACTGTAAACTGTGTTTTAGAACAAAATTAGATCTTCCCAGCAGTACTCCCACCCAGACCCTTCCTAAAGCCAGTCGCAAAAATGTAGAAGACCCCCAATCAAATCGCAAAAAACGAGGCCTAGCAGAAAACTGGTGACAAAATGTACTTTGAAAGTAAAAGTAGGCCCAAATACCCCCTTACCCACCGTGGATTGCATTCAAACCACTTGCAAGCAACCAAGCAAAAGTATCCATAACCAGCATCGCTCCAAGACTCGAAAACCCCCCCACCCAAACACATGCAATAGAAATACTGCTAACCCTAACGAACCCTAAGTTAAGAATAGTGGCAAAGGCTTTCTTTAACTATGCCAAATCCCCCCTTTCCCACCATGGAGTTTCTTCAAATGACTTGCAACCAAAATTACACATTCTCACGAGTGCTCTAAGACCCCAGAACTCAGTTGCAAAAATCTAGAACACCCCGAAACACATGCAATCCTGCTGCTAGGGCTAACCCTAACGAACCCTAAGTTACAAAAAGTGCCAAAAGGCTTTTCGGCTTGGATTTTGTCCCAACCACTTCTACCCGGTATTAGACCTTCCCAGGAATGCCCCAAGACCCGCCAACCCACCCGCCAAAAAGCATAACACCCCCAAACAGGCCAAAAGCAACATCTCCTACTTACAATATTTCTCGGCCTTCGGTCCAAACGCGCTGCGTAGCTAGGCCATAAGTCCGGTTTGCCACTACGGATTTCCTGAAAAGCAAATGCAATCAAGATTAGAGTGTCCCAGCAGTGCTCACAGACCCCGAAACTCACCCACAAACAGACGGAACTCCCTCTAGGAGCACCTCAAAGGCAAACAAGTCAGCAAAAACACAAAAAAAATTCAGCCTCGGATTTGGTCCAAACCACTTTTATCCGGTATTAGAGCTTCCCAGCAATGGCCCCAGAGCCGTCAACCCAGGAGAAAACGAGTAGAAGACCCCCAAACAGCCAAAGAGCAAAAGTACAAAAATGGGGACTTAGTCATTTTTTTCCAAATTTCCCAAATCACTCCGTGCGCGCTCTGCAGCTAGGCCCTAACTCCCCTCTGCCACCATGGATTTGCTTCAAACCTCTTGCAAAGTAAAGTATCCATAGCCAGCAGTGCTCCCAGACCCCGAAACCCACCCACAAACACCAGGAAGCCCCCCAAACAGGCCCCCGAAAACGCTACATTGAGCAAAATGTCAGAAATAGCAAACAAAATCGGTGTGGATTTTGTCCGAACCACTTCTACCCGGTATTAGACCTTCCCAGGAATGCCCCAAGACCCGCCAACCCACCCGCCAAAAAGCATAACACCCCCAAACAGGCCAAAAGCAACATCTCCTACTTACAATATTTCTCGGCCTTCGGTCCAAACGCGCTGCGTAGCTAGGCCATAAGTCCGGTTTGCCACCACGGATTTCCTGAAAAGCAAATGCAATCAAGATTAGAGTGTCCCAGCAGTGCTCACAGACCCCGAAACTCACCCACAAACAGACGGAACCCCCCCTAAGAGCACCTCAAAGGCAAGCACATCAGCAAAAACACCCAAAAATTTCCGCCTCGGATTTGGTCCAAACCACTTTTATCCGGTATTAGAGCTTCCCAGCAATGGCCCCAGAGCTGTCAACCCAGGAGAAAACGAGTAGAAGACCCCCAAACAGCCAAAGAGCAAAAGTACAAAAATGGAGACTTAGTAATTTTTTGGCAAATTTCTCAAATCACTCCGCGCGCGCTCTGCAGCTAGGCCCTAACTCCCCTCTGCCACCATGGATTTGCTTTATACCTCTTGCAAAGTAAAGTATCCATAGCCAGCAGGGTAGGGTGTTAAAATATCGATTACAAAAATATAGCTGACATAAATATCGATGTAAAAATATCGTTTACAAAAATATCGACACCCTATACTTAAACAGGTAAGTACATAAATATCGACTCCAAAATATCGTTGTAATTAATATAGATGTAAAAAATATCTACTTTTTAAAATAATTAAAATTACATTAAATAATAAATAAATATAAGTACTATTAACAAAATACATTACATTACTTTTATTTTTTAACTATTTCAAAAAAATTTACTACAATTTTTAATTATAAACTTAATAAATGTGGACATATAAATTGATTTTACACATTACTTTATATAACAACAATAATACATACATATAATTAAAATACCCCTTTACCCAAAAACCCCAAACTGACCCTGAACCCTAAAAATACCCCTTTACCCAAAAACATTTTCACTAAAAAAATCCTGTACACACACCTAAAATTAATTAAAAAATTAACATAATTAATTACATAATTAATATTCAATTAACTAATTGAAATTAATTAACTATTATTTATTACACTAGTTATATTCATTTAAAACATTAATTAATCTATTATTTCATTATATTTAAATACCCCTTTACCCAAAAACTGAAAACTGACCCTGAACCCTAAAAATACCCCTTTACCCAAGAACTGAAACCTGACCCAGAACCCTAAAAATACCCCTTTACCCAAAAACTGAAAACTGACCCTGAACCCTAAAAATACGCCTTTACCCAAAAACTGAAAACTGACCCTGAACCCTAAAAATACCCCTTGGTAAGTAAGTTGCATGCAGAAAAAAATTCCTCTTATTAGCGGCACTCCTCCATTCCATCTGACGCTTCGTCCATCAATGTTGGTGACCAGAAGACACCCTGTCCACTGCCTGCCTGGCGGATGCTGAATTGCGGCTCGCTAATGTTAAGCCTGACTCCATCCTTTTTTCCCCATTGCACAGACTGAAACCCGGCCTGTAATTATTCAACGGAAAACAGGAAGTGATATAATATTACAACACCACTGATAAATAAATATAAGGTATGTAGGCTGTGGAGTGCAAAAAGTCACACTTTGATTTTCCTAGTAGACAGTACAATATTTTTGACAGTGCGTACTCTGAGTCACCTTTTGAAGTATAAATAAGTATGGGCAAATTAATGTAGCGGATCTTTCTCCTCAAGCTAGGTGTACTGTAAACTGTGTTTTAGAACAAAATTAGATCTTCCCAGCAGTACTCCCACCCAGACCCTTCCTAAAGCCAATCGCAAAAATGTAGAAGACCCCCAATCAAATCGCAAAAAACGAGGCCTAGCAGAAAACTGGTGACAAAATGTACTTTGAAAGTAAAAGTAGGCCCAAATACCCCCTTACCCACCGTGGATTGCATTCAAACCACTTGCAAGCAACCAAGCAAAAGTATCCATAACCAGCATCGCTCCAAGACTCGAAAACCCCCCCACCCAAACACATGCAATAGAAATACTGCTAACCCTAACGAACCCTAAGTTAAGAATAGTGGCAAAGGCTTTCTTTAACTATGCCAAATCCCCCCTTTCCCACCATGGAGTTTCTTCAAATGACTTGCAACCAAAATTACACATTCTCACGAGTGCTCTAAGACCCCAGAACTCAGTTGCAAAAATCTAGAACACCCCGAAACACATGCAATCCTGCTGCTAGGGCTAACCCTAACGAACCCTAAGTTACAAAAAGTGCCAAAAGGCTTTTCGGCTTGGATTTTGTCCCAACCACTTCTACCCGGTATTAGACCTTCCCAGGAATGCCCTCAAGACCCGCCAACCCACCCGCCAAAAAGCATAACACCCCCAAACAGGCCAAAAGCAACATCTCCTACTTACAATATTTCTCGGCCTTCGGTCCAAACGCGCTGCGTAGCTAGGCCATAAGTCCGGTTTGCCACTACGGATTTCCTGAAAAGCAAATGCAATCAAGATTAGAGTGTCCCAGCAGTGCTCACAGACCCCGAAACTCACCCACAAACAGACGGAACTCCCTCTAGGAGCACCTCAAAGGCAAACAAGTCAGCAAAAACACAAAAAAAATTCAGCCTCGGATTTGGTCCAAACCACTTTTATCCGGTATTAGAGCTTCCCAGCAATGGCCCCAGAGCCGTCAACCCAGGAGAAAACGAGTAGAAGACCCCCAAACAGCCAAAGAGCAAAAGTACAAAAATGGGGACTTAGTCATTTTTTTCCAAATTTCCCAAATCACTCCGCGCGCGCTCTGCAGCTAGGCCCTAACTCCCCTCTGCCACCATGGATTTGCTTCAAACCTCTTGCAAAGTAAAGTATCCATAGCCAGCAGTGCTCCCAGACCCCGAAACCCACCCACAAACACCAGGAAGCCCCCCAAACAGGCCCCCGAAAACGCTACATTGAGCAAAATGTCAGAAATAGCAAACAAAATCGGTGTGGATTTTGTCCGAACCACTTCTACCCGGTATTAGACCTTCCCAGGAATGCCCCAAGACCCGCCAACCCACCCGCCAAAAAGCATAACACCCCCAAACAGGCCAAAAGCAACATCTCCTACTTACAATATTTCTCGGCCTTCGGTCCAAACGCGCTGCGTAGCTAGGCCATAAGTCCGGTTTGCCACCACGGATTTCCTGAAAAGCAAATGCAATCAAGATTAGAGTGTCCCAGCAGTGCTCACAGACCCCGAAACTCACCCACAAACAGACGGAACCCCCCCTAAGAGCACCTCAAAGGCAAGCACATCAGCAAAAACACCCAAAAATTTCCGCCTCGGATTTGGTCCAAACCACTTTTATCCGGTATTAGAGCTTCCCAGCAATGGCCCCAGAGCTGTCAACCCAGGAGAAAACGAGTAGAAGACCCCCAAACAGCCAAAGAGCAAAAGTACAAAAATGGAGACTTAGTAATTTTTTGGCAAATTTCTCAAATCACTCCGCGCGCGCTCTGCAGCTAGGCCCTAACTCCCCTCTGCCACCATGGATTTGCTTTATACCTCTTGCAAAGTAAAGTATCCATAGCCAGCAGGGTAGGGTGTTAAAATATCGATTACAAAAATATAGCTGACATAAATATCGATGTAAAAATATCGTTTACAAAAATATCGACACCCTATACTTAAACAGGTAAGTACATAAATATCGACTCCAAAATATCGTTGTAATTAATATAGATGTAAAAAATATCTACTTTTTAAAATAATTAAAATTACATTAAATAATAAATAAATATAAGTACTATTAACAAAATACATTACATTACTTTTATTTTTTAACTATTTCAAAAAAATTTACTACAATTTTTAATTATAAACTTAATAAATGTGGACATATAAATTGATTTTACACATTACTTTATATAACAACAATAATACATACATATAATTAAAATACCCCTTTACCCAAAAACCCCAAACTGACCCTGAACCCTAAAAATACCCCTTTACCCAAAAACATTTTCACTAAAAAAATCCTGTACACACACCTAAAATTAATTAAAAAATTAACATAATTAATTACATAATTAATATTCAATTAACTAATTGAAATTAATTAACTATTATTTATTACACTAGTTATATTCATTTAAAACATTAATTAATCTATTATTTCATTATATTTAAATACCCCTTTACCCAAAAACTGAAAACTGACCCTGAACCCTAAAAATACCCCTTTACCCAAGAACTGAAACCTGACCCAGAACCCTAAAAATACCCCTTTACCCAAAAACTGAAAACTGACCCTGAACCCTAAAAATACGCCTTTACCCAAAAACTGAAAACTGACCCTGAACCCTAAAAATACCCCTTGGTAAGTAAGTTGCATGCAGAAAAAAATTCCTCTTATTAGCGGCACTCCTCCATTCCATCTGACGCTTCGTCCATCAATGTTGGTGACCAGAAGACACCCTGTCCACTGCCTGCCTGGCGGATGCTGAATTGCGGCTCGCTAATGTTAAGCCTGACTCCATCCTTTTTTCCCCATTGCACAGACTGAAACCCGGCCTGTAATTATTCAACGGAAAACAGGAAGTGATATAATATTACAACACCACTGATAAATAAATATAAGGTATGTAGGCTGTGGAGTGCAAAAAGTCACACTTTGATTTTCCTAGTAGACAGTACAATATTTTTGACAGTGCGTACTCTGAGTCACCTTTTGAAGTATAAATAAGTATGGGCAAATTAATGTAGCGGATCTTTCTCCTCAAGCTAGGTGTACTGTAAACTGTGTTTTAGAACAAAATTAGATCTTCCCAGCAGTACTCCCACCCAGACCCTTCCTAAAGCCAGTCGCAAAAATGTAGAAGACCCCCAATCAAATCGCAAAAAACGAGGCCTAGCAGAAAACTGGTGACAAAATGTACTTTGAAAGTAAAAGTAGGCCCAAATACCCCCTTACCCACCGTGGATTGCATTCAAACCACTTGCAAGCAACCAAGCAAAAGTATCCATAACCAGCATCGCTCCAAGACTCGAAAACCCCCCCACCCAAACACATGCAATAGAAATACTGCTAACCCTAACGAACCCTAAGTTAAGAATAGTGGCAAAGGCTTTCTTTAACTATGCCAAATCCCCCCTTTCCCACCATGGAGTTTCTTCAAATGACTTGCAACCAAAATTACACATTCTCACGAGTGCTCTAAGACCCCAGAACTCAGTTGCAAAAATCTAGAACACCCCGAAACACATGCAATCCTGCTGCTAGGGCTAACCCTAACGAACCCTAAGTTACAAAAAGTGCCAAAAGGCTTTTCGGCTTGGATTTTGTCCCAACCACTTCTACCCGGTATTAGACCTTCCCAGGAATGCCCTCAAGACCCGCCAACCCACCCGCCAAAAAGCATAACACCCCCAAACAGGCCAAAAGCAACATCTCCTACTTACAATATTTCTCGGCCTTCGGTCCAAACGCGCTGCGTAGCTAGGCCATAAGTCCGGTTTGCCACTACGGATTTCCTGAAAAGCAAATGCAATCAAGATTAGAGTGTCCCAGCAGTGCTCACAGACCCCGAAACTCACCCACAAACAGACGGAACTCCCTCTAGGAGCACCTCAAAGGCAAACAAGTCAGCAAAAACACAAAAAAAATTCAGCCTCGGATTTGGTCCAAACCACTTTTATCCGGTATTAGAGCTTCCCAGCAATGGCCCCAGAGCCGTCAACCCAGGAGAAAACGAGTAGAAGACCCCCAAACAGCCAAAGAGCAAAAGTACAAAAATGGGGACTTAGTCATTTTTTTCCAAATTTCCCAAATCACTCCGCGCGCGCTCTGCAGCTAGGCCCTAACTCCCCTCTGCCACCATGGATTTGCTTCAAACCTCTTGCAAAGTAAAGTATCCATAGCCAGCAGTGCTCCCAGACCCCGAAACCCACCCACAAACACCAGGAAGCCCCCCAAACAGGCCCCCGAAAACGCTACATTGAGCAAAATGTCAGAAATAGCAAACAAAATCGGTGTGGATTTTGTCCGAACCACTTCTACCCGGTATTAGACCTTCCCAGGAATGCCCCAAGACCCGCCAACCCACCCGCCAAAAAGCATAACACCCCCAAACAGGCCAAAAGCAACATCTCCTACTTACAATATTTCTCGGCCTTCGGTCCAAACGCGCTGCGTAGCTAGGCCATAAGTCCGGTTTGCCACCACGGATTTCCTGAAAAGCAAATGCAATCAAGATTAGAGTGTCCCAGCAGTGCTCACAGACCCCGAAACTCACCCACAAACAGACGGAACCCCCCCTAAGAGCACCTCAAAGGCAAGCACATCAGCAAAAACACCCAAAAATTTCCGCCTCGGATTTGGTCCAAACCACTTTTATCCGGTATTAGAGCTTCCCAGCAATGGCCCCAGAGCTGTCAACCCAGGAGAAAACGAGTAGAAGACCCCCAAACAGCCAAAGAGCAAAAGTACAAAAATGGAGACTTAGTAATTTTTTGGCAAATTTCTCAAATCACTCCGCGCGCGCTCTGCAGCTAGGCCCTAACTCCCCTCTGCCACCATGGATTTGCTTTATACCTCTTGCAAAGTAAAGTATCCATAGCCAGCAGGGTAGGGTGTTAAAATATCGATTACAAAAATATAGCTGACATAAATATCGATGTAAAAATATCGTTTACAAAAATATCGACACCCTATACTTAAACAGGTAAGTACATAAATATCGACTCCAAAATATCGTTGTAATTAATATAGATGTAAAAAATATCTACTTTTTAAAATAATTAAAATTACATTAAATAATAAATAAATATAAGTACTATTAACAAAATACATTACATTACTTTTATTTTTTAACTATTTCAAAAAAATTTACTACAATTTTTAATTATAAACTTAATAAATGTGGACATATAAATTGATTTTACACATTACTTTATATAACAACAATAATACATACATATAATTAAAATACCCCTTTACCCAAAAACCCCAAACTGACCCTGAACCCTAAAAATACCCCTTTACCCAAAAACATTTTCACTAAAAAAATCCTGTACACACACCTAAAATTAATTAAAAAATTAACATAATTAATTACATAATTAATATTCAATTAACTAATTGAAATTAATTAACTATTATTTATTACACTAGTTATATTCATTTAAAACATTAATTAATCTATTATTTCATTATATTTAAATACCCCTTTACCCAAAAACTGAAAACTGACCCTGAACCCTAAAAATACCCCTTTACCCAAGAACTGAAACCTGACCCAGAACCCTAAAAATACCCCTTTACCCAAAAACTGAAAACTGACCCTGAACCCTAAAAATACGCCTTTACCCAAAAACTGAAAACTGACCCTGAACCCTAAAAATACCCCTTGGTAAGTAAGTTGCATGCAGAAAAAAATTCCTCTTATTAGCGGCACTCCTCCATTCCATCTGACGCTTCGTCCATCAATGTTGGTGACCAGAAGACACCCTGTCCACTGCCTGCCTGGCGGATGCTGAATTGCGGCTCGCTAATGTGAAGCCTGACTCCATCCTTTTTTCCCCATTGCACAGACTGAAACCCGGCCTGTAATTATTCAACGGAAAACAGGAAGTGATATAATATTACAACACCACTGATAAATAAATATAAGGTATGTAGGCTGTGGAGTGCAAAAAGTCACACTTTGATTTTCCTAGTAGACAGTACAATATTTTTGACAGTGCGTACTCTGAGTCACCTTTTGAAGTATAAATAAGTATGGGCAAATTAATGTAGCGGATCTTTCTCCTCAAGCTAGGTGTACTGTAAACTGTGTTTTAGAACAAAATTAGATCTTCCCAGCAGTACTCCCACCCAGACCCTTCCTAAAGCCAGTCGCAAAAATGTAGAAGACCCCCAATCAAATCGCAAAAAACGAGGCCTAGCAGAAAACTGGTGACAAAATGTACTTTGAAAGTAAAAGTAGGCCCAAATACCCCCTTACCCACCGTGGATTGCATTCAAACCACTTGCAAGCAACCAAGCAAAAGTATCCATAACCAGCATCGCTCCAAGACTCGAAAACCCCCCCACCCAAACACATGCAATAGAAATACTGCTAACCCTAACGAACCCTAAGTTAAGAATAGTGGCAAAGGCTTTCTTTAACTATGCCAAATCCCCCCTTTCCCACCATGGAGTTTCTTCAAATGACTTGCAACCAAAATTACACATTCTCACGAGTGCTCTAAGACCCCAGAACTCAGTTGCAAAAATCTAGAACACCCCGAAACACATGCAATCCTGCTGCTAGGGCTAACCCTAACGAACCCTAAGTTACAAAAAGTGCCAAAAGGCTTTTCGGCTTGGATTTTGTCCCAACCACTTCTACCCGGTATTAGACCTTCCCAGGAATGCCCCAAGACCCGCCAACCCACCCGCCAAAAAGCATAACACCCCCAAACAGGCCAAAAGCAACATCTCCTACTTACAATATTTCTCGGCCTTCGGTCCAAACGCGCTGCGTAGCTAGGCCATAAGTCCGGTTTGCCATTACGGATTTCCTGAAAAGCAAATGCAATCAAGATTAGAGTGTCCCAGCAGTGCTCACAGACCCCGAAACTCACCCACAAACAGACGGAACTCCCTCTAGGAGCACCTCAAAGGCAAACAAGTCAGCAAAAACACAAAAAAAATTCAGCCTCGGATTTGGTCCAAACCACTTTTATCCGGTATTAGAGCTTCCCAGCAATGGCCCCAGAGCCGTCAACCCAGGAGAAAACGAGTAGAAGACCCCCAAACAGCCAAAGAGCAAAAGTACAAAAATGGGGACTTAGTCATTTTTTTCCAAATTTCCCAAATCACTCCGCGCGCGCTCTGCAGCTAGGCCCTAACTCCCCTCTGCCACCATTGATTTGCTTCAAACCTCTTGCAAAGTAAAGTATCCATAGCCAGCAGTGCTCCCAGACCCCGAAACCCACCCACAAACACCAGGAAGCCCCCCAAACAGGCCCCCGAAAACGCTACATTGAGCAAAATGTCAGAAATAGCAAACAAAATCGGTGTGGATTTTGTCCGAACCACTTCTACCCGGTATTAGACCTTCCCAGGAATGCCCCAAGACCCGCCAACCCACCCGCCAAAAAGCATAACACCCCCAAACAGGCCAAAAGCAACATCTCCTACTTACAATATTTCTCGGCCTTCGGTCCAAACGCGCTGCGTAGCTAGGCCATAAGTCCGGTTTGCCACCACGGATTTCCTGAAAAGCAAATGCAATCAAGATTAGAGTGTCCCAGCAGTGCTCACAGACCCCGAAACTCACCCACAAACAGACGGAACCCCCCCTAAGAGCACCTCAAAGGCAAGCACATCAGCAAAAACACCCAAAAATTTCCGCCTCGGATTTGGTCCAAACCACTTTTATCCGGTATTAGAGCTTCCCAGCAATGGCCCCAGAGCTGTCAACCCAGGAGAAAACGAGTAGAAGACCCCCAAACAGCCAAAGAGCAAAAGTACAAAAATGGGGACTTAGTCATTTTTTGGCAAATTTCTCAAATCACTCCGCGCGCGCTCTGCAGCTAGGCCCTAACTCCCCTCTGCCACCATGGATTTGCTTTATACCTCTTGCAAAGTAAAGTATCCATAGCCAGCAGGGTAGGGTGTTAAAATATCGATTACAAAAATATAGCTGACATAAATATCGATGTAAAAATATCGTTTACAAAAATATCGACACCCTATACTTAAACAGGTAAGTACATAAATATCGACTCCAAAATATCGTTGTAATTAATATAGATGTAAAAAATATCTACTTTTTAAAATAATTAAAATTACATTAAATAATAAATAAATATAAGTACTATTAACAAAATACATTACATTACTTTTATTTTTTAACTATTTCAAAAAAATTTACTACAATTTTTAATTATAAACTTAATAAATGTGGACATATAAATTGATTTTACACATTACTTTATATAACAACAATAATACATACATATAATTAAAATACCCCTTTACCCAAAAACCCCAAACTGACCCTGAACCCTAAAAATACCCCTTTACCCAAAAACATTTTCACTAAAAAAATCCTGTACACACACCTAAAATTAATTAAAAAATTAACATAATTAATTACATAATTAATATTCAATTAACTAATTGAAATTAATTAACTATTATTTATTACACTAGTTATATTCATTTAAAACATTAATTAATCTATTATTTCATTATATTTAAATACCCCTTTACCCAAAAACTGAAAACTGACCCTGAACCCTAAAAATACCCCTTTACCCAAGAACTGAAACCTGACCCAGAACCCTAAAAATACCCCTTTACCCAAAAACTGAAAACTGACCCTGAACCCTAAAAATACGCCTTTACCCAAAAACTGAAAACTGACCCTGAACCCTAAAAATACCCCTTGGTAAGTAAGTTGCATGCAGAAAAAAATTCCTCTTATTAGCGGCACTCCTCCATTCCATCTGACGCTTCGTCCATCAATGTTGGTGACCAGAAGACACCCTGTCCACTGCCTGCCTGGCGGATGCTGAATTGCGGCTCGCTAATGTGAAGCCTGACTCCATCCTTTTTTCCCCATTGCACAGACTGAAACCCGGCCTGTAATTATTCAACGGAAAACAGGAAGTGATATAATATTACAACACCACTGATAAATAAATATAAGGTATGTAGGCTGTGGAGTGCAAAAAGTCACACTTTGATTTTCCTAGTAGACAGTACAATATTTTTGACAGTGCGTACTCTGAGTCACCTTTTGAAGTATAAATAAGTATGGGCAAATTAATGTAGCGGATCTTTCTCCTCAAGCTAGGTGTACTGTAAACTGTGTTTTAGAACAAAATTAGATCTTCCCAGCAGTACTCCCACCCAGACCCTTCCTAAAGCCAGTCGCAAAAATGTAGAAGACCCCCAATCAAATCGCAAAAAACGAGGCCTAGCAGAAAACTGGTGACAAAATGTACTTTGAAAGTAAAAGTAGGCCCAAATACCCCCTTACCCACCGTGGATTGCATTCAAACCACTTGCAAGCAACCAAGCAAAAGTATCCATAACCAGCATCGCTCCAAGACTCGAAAACCCCCCCACCCAAACACATGCAATAGAAATACTGCTAACCCTAATGAACCCTAAGTTAAGAATAGTGGCAAAGGCTTTCTTTAACTATGCCAAATCCCCCCTTTCCCACCATGGAGTTTCTTCAAATGACTTGCAACCAAAATTACACATTCTCACGAGTGCTCTAAGACCCCAGAACTCAGTTGCAAAAATCTAGAACACCCCGAAACACATGCAATCCTGCTGCTAGGGCTAACCCTAACGAACCCTAAGTTACAAAAAGTGCCAAAAGGCTTTTCGGCTTGGATTTTGTCCCAACCACTTCTACCCGGTATTAGACCTTCCCAGGAATGCCCCAAGACCCGCCAACCCACCCGCCAAAAAGCATAACACCCCCAAACAGGCCAAAAGCAACATCTCCTACTTACAATATTTCTCGGCCTTCGGTCCAAACGCGCTGCGTAGCTAGGCCATAAGTCCGGTTTGCCACTACGGATTTCCTGAAAAGCAAATGCAATCAAGATTAGAGTGTCCCAGCAGTGCTCACAGACCCCGAAACTCACCCACAAACAGACGGAACTCCCTCTAGGAGCACCTCAAAGGCAAACAAGTCAGCAAAAACACAAAAAAAATTCAGCCTCGGATTTGGTCCAAACCACTTTTATCCGGTATTAGAGCTTCCCAGCAATGGCCCCAGAGCCGTCAACCCAGGAGAAAACGAGTAGAAGACCCCCAAACAGCCAAAGAGCAAAAGTACAAAAATGGGGACTTAGTCATTTTTTTCCAAATTTCCCAAATCACTCCGCGCGCGCTCTGCAGCTAGGCCCTAACTCCCCTCTGCCACCATGGATTTGCTTCAAACCTCTTGCAAAGTAAAGTATCCATAGCCAGCAGTGCTCCCAGACCCCGAAACCCACCCACAAACACCAGGAAGCCCCCCAAACAGGCCCCCGAAAACGCTACATTGAGCAAAATGTCAGAAATAGCAAACAAAATCGGTGTGGATTTTGTCCGAACCACTTCTACCCGGTATTAGACCTTCCCAGGAATGCCCCAAGACCCGCCAACCCACCCGCCAAAAAGCATAACACCCCCAAACAGGCCAAAAGCAACATCTCCTACTTACAATATTTCTCGGCCTTCGGTCCAAACGCGCTGCGTAGCTAGGCCATAAGTCCGGTTTGCCACCACGGATTTCCTGAAAAGCAAATGCAATCAAGATTAGAGTGTCCCAGCAGTGCTCACAGACCCCGAAACTCACCCACAAACAGACGGAACCCCCCCTAAGAGCACCTCAAAGGCAAGCACATCAGCAAAAACACCCAAAAATTTCCGCCTCGGATTTGGTCCAAACCACTTTTATCCGGTATTAGAGCTTCCCAGCAATGGCCCCAGAGCTGTCAACCCAGGAGAAAACGAGTAGAAGACCCCCAAACAGCCAAAGAGCAAAAGTACAAAAATGGAGACTTAGTAATTTTTTGGCAAATTTCTCAAATCACTCCGCGCGCGCTCTGCAGCTAGGCCCTAACTCCCCTCTGCCACCATGGATTTGCTTTATACCTCTTGCAAAGTAAAGTATCCATAGCCAGCAGGGTAGGGTGTTAAAATATCGATTACAAAAATATAGCTGACATAAATATCGATGTAAAAATATCGTTTACAAAAATATCGACACCCTATACTTAAACAGGTAAGTACATAAATATCGACTCCAAAATATCGTTGTAATTAATATAGATGTAAAAAATATCTACTTTTTAAAATAATTAAAATTACATTAAATAATAAATAAATATAAGTACTATTAACAAAATACATTACATTACTTTTATTTTTTAACTATTTCAAAAAAATTTACTACAATTTTTAATTATAAACTTAATAAATGTGGACATATAAATTGATTTTACACATTACTTTATATAACAACAATAATACATACATATAATTAAAATACCCCTTTACCCAAAAACCCCAAACTGACCCTGAACCCTAAAAATACCCCTTTACCCAAAAACATTTTCACTAAAAAAATCCTGTACACACACCTAAAATTAATTAAAAAATTAACATAATTAATTACATAATTAATATTCAATTAACTAATTGAAATTAATTAACTATTATTTATTACACTAGTTATATTCATTTAAAACATTAATTAATCTATTATTTCATTATATTTAAATACCCCTTTACCCAAAAACTGAAAACTGACCCTGAACCCTAAAAATACCCCTTTACCCAAGAACTGAAACCTGACCCAGAACCCTAAAAATACCCCTTTACCCAAAAACTGAAAACTGACCCTGAACCCTAAAAATACGCCTTTACCCAAAAACTGAAAACTGACCCTGAACCCTAAAAATACCCCTTGGTAAGTAAGTTGCATGCAGAAAAAAATTCCTCTTATTAGCGGCACTCCTCCATTCCATCTGACGCTTCGTCCATCAATGTTGGTGACCAGAAGACACCCTGTCCACTGCCTGCCTGGCGGATGCTGAATTGCGGCTCGCTAATGTTAAGCCTGACTCCATCCTTTTTTCCCCATTGCACAGACTGAAACCCGGCCTGTAATTATTCAACGGAAAACAGGAAGTGATATAATATTACAACACCACTGATAAATAAATATAAGGTATGTAGGCTGTGGAGTGCAAAAAGTCACACTTTGATTTTCCTAGTAGACAGTACAATATTTTTGACAGTGCGTACTCTGAGTCACCTTTTGAAGTATAAATAAGTATGGGCAAATTAATGTAGCGGATCTTTCTCCTCAAGCTAGGTGTACTGTAAACTGTGTTTTAGAACAAAATTAGATCTTCCCAGCAGTACTCCCACCCAGACCCTTCCTAAAGCCAGTCGCAAAAATGTAGAAGACCCCCAATCAAATCGCAAAAAACGAGGCCTAGCAGAAAACTGGTGACAAAATGTACTTTGAAAGTAAAAGTAGGCCCAAATACCCCCTTACCCACCGTGGATTGCATTCAAACCACTTGCAAGCAACCAAGCAAAAGTATCCATAACCAGCATCGCTCCAAGACTCGAAAACCCCCCCACCCAAACACATGCAATAGAAATACTGCTAACCCTAACGAACCCTAAGTTAAGAATAGTGGCAAAGGCTTTCTTTAACTATGCCAAATCCCCCCTTTCCCACCATGGAGTTTCTTCAAATGACTTGCAACCAAAATTACACATTCTCACGAGTGCTCTAAGACCCCAGAACTCAGTTGCAAAAATCTAGAACACCCCGAAACACATGCAATCCTGCTGCTAGGGCTAACCCTAACGAACCCTAAGTTACAAAAAGTGCCAAAAGGCTTTTCGGCTTGGATTTTGTCCCAACCACTTCTACCCGGTATTAGACCTTCCCAGGAATGCCCTCAAGACCCGCCAACCCACCCGCCAAAAAGCATAACACCCCCAAACAGGCCAAAAGCAACATCTCCTACTTACAATATTTCTCGGCCTTCGGTCCAAACGCGCTGCGTAGCTAGGCCATAAGTCCGGTTTGCCACTACGGATTTCCTGAAAAGCAAATGCAATCAAGATTAGAGTGTCCCAGCAGTGCTCACAGACCCCGAAACTCACCCACAAACAGACGGAACTCCCTCTAGGAGCACCTCAAAGGCAAACAAGTCAGCAAAAACACAAAAAAAATTCAGCCTCGGATTTGGTCCAAACCACTTTTATCCGGTATTAGAGCTTCCCAGCAATGGCCCCAGAGCCGTCAACCCAGGAGAAAACGAGTAGAAGACCCCCAAACAGCCAAAGAGCAAAAGTACAAAAATGGGGACTTAGTCATTTTTTTCCAAATTTCCCAAATCACTCCGCGCGCGCTCTGCAGCTAGGCCCTAACTCCCCTCTGCCACCATGGATTTGCTTCAAACCTCTTGCAAAGTAAAGTATCCATAGCCAGCAGTGCTCCCAGACCCCGAAACCCACCCACAAACACCAGGAAGCCCCCCAAACAGGCCCCCGAAAACGCTACATTGAGCAAAATGTCAGAAATAGCAAACAAAATCGGTGTGGATTTTGTCCGAACCACTTCTACCCGGTATTAGACCTTCCCAGGAATGCCCCAAGACCCGCCAACCCACCCGCCAAAAAGCATAACACCCCCAAACAGGCCAAAAGCAACATCTCCTACTTACAATATTTCTCGGCCTTCGGTCCAAACGCGCTGCGTAGCTAGGCCATAAGTCCGGTTTGCCACCACGGATTTCCTGAAAAGCAAATGCAATCAAGATTAGAGTGTCCCAGCAGTGCTCACAGACCCCGAAACTCACCCACAAACAGACGGAACCCCCCCTAAGAGCACCTCAAAGGCAAGCACATCAGCAAAAACACCCAAAAATTTCCGCCTCGGATTTGGTCCAAACCACTTTTATCCGGTATTAGAGCTTCCCAGCAATGGCCCCAGAGCTGTCAACCCAGGAGAAAACGAGTAGAAGACCCCCAAACAGCCAAAGAGCAAAAGTACAAAAATGGAGACTTAGTAATTTTTTGGCAAATTTCTCAAATCACTCCGCGCGCGCTCTGCAGCTAGGCCCTAACTCCCCTCTGCCACCATGGATTTGCTTTATACCTCTTGCAAAGTAAAGTATCCATAGCCAGCAGGGTAGGGTGTTAAAATATCGATTACAAAAATATAGCTGACATAAATATCGATGTAAAAATATCGTTTACAAAAATATCGACACCCTATTCTTAAACAGGTAAGTACATAAATATCGACTCCAAAATATCGTTGTAATTAATATAGATGTAAAAAATATCTACTTTTTAAAATAATTAAAATTACATTAAATAATAAATAAATATAAGTACTATTAACAAAATACATTACATTACTTTTATTTTTTAACTATTTCAAAAAAATTTACTACAATTTTTAATTATAAACTTAATAAATGTGGACATATAAATTGATTTTACACATTACTTTATATAACAACAATAATACATACATATAATTAAAATACCCCTTTACCCAAAAACCCCAAACTGACCCTGAACCCTAAAAATACCCCTTTACCCAAAAACATTTTCACTAAAAAAATCCTGTACACACACCTAAAATTAATTAAAAAATTAACATAATTAATTACATAATTAATATTCAATTAACTAATTGAAATTAATTAACTATTATTTATTACACTAGTTATATTCATTTAAAACATTAATTAATCTATTATTTCATTATATTTAAATACCCCTTTACCCAAAAACTGAAAACTGACCCTGAACCCTAAAAATACCCCTTTACCCAAGAACTGAAACCTGACCCAGAACCCTAAAAATACCCCTTTACCCAAAAACTGAAAACTGACCCTGAACCCTAAAAATACGCCTTTACCCAAAAACTGAAAACTGACCCTGAACCCTAAAAATACCCCTTGGTAAGTAAGTTGCATGCAGAAAAAAATTCCTCTTATTAGCGGCACTCCTCCATTCCATCTGACGCTTCGTCCATCAATGTTGGTGACCAGAAGACACCCTGTCCACTGCCTGCCTGGCGGATGCTGAATTGCGGCTCGCTAATGTGAAGCCTGACTCCATCCTTTTTTCCCCATTGCACAGACTGAAACCCGGCCTGTAATTATTCAACGGAAAACAGGAAGTGATATAATATTACAACACCACTGATAAATAAATATAAGGTATGTAGGCTGTGGAGTGCAAAAAGTCACACTTTGATTTTCCTAGTAGACAGTACAATATTTTTGACAGTGCGTACTCTGAGTCACCTTTTGAAGTATAAATAAGTATGGGCAAATTAATGTAGCGGATCTTTCTCCTCAAGCTAGGTGTACTGTAAACTGTGTTTTAGAACAAAATTAGATCTTCCCAGCAGTACTCCCACCCAGACCCTTCCTAAAGCCAGTCGCAAAAATGTAGAAGACCCCCAATCAAATCGCAAAAAACGAGGCCTAGCAGAAAACTGGTGACAAAATGTACTTTGAAAGTAAAAGTAGGCCCAAATACCCCCTTACCCACCGTGGATTGCATTCAAACCACTTGCAAGCAACCAAGCAAAAGTATCCATAACCAGCATCGCTCCAAGACTCGAAAACCCCCCCACCCAAACACATGCAATAGAAATACTGCTAACCCTAATGAACCCTAAGTTAAGAATAGTGGCAAAGGCTTTCTTTAACTATGCCAAATCCCCCCTTTCCCACCATGGAGTTTCTTCAAATGACTTGCAACCAAAATTACACATTCTCACGAGTGCTCTAAGACCCCAGAACTCAGTTGCAAAAATCTAGAACACCCCGAAACACATGCAATCCTGTTGCTAGGGCTAACCCTAACGAATCCTAAGTTACAAAAAGTGCCAAAAGGCTTTTCGGCTTGGATTTTGTCCCAACCACTTCTACCCGGTATTAGACCTTCCCAGGAATGCCCCAAGACCCGCCAACCCACCCGCCAAAAAGCATAACACCCCCAAACAGGCCAAAAGCAACATCTCCTACTTACAATATTTCTCGGCCTTCGGTCCAAACGCGCTGCGTAGCTAGGCCATAAGTCCGGTTTGCCACTACGGATTTCCTGAAAAGCAAATGCAATCAAGATTAGAGTGTCCCAGCAGTGCTCACAGACCCCGAAACTCACCCACAAACAGACGGAACTCCCTCTAGGAGCACCTCAAAGGCAAACAAGTCAGCAAAAACACAAAAAAAATTCAGCCTCGGATTTGGTCCAAACCACTTTTATCCGGTATTAGAGCTTCCCAGCAATGGCCCCAGAGCCGTCAACCCAGGAGAAAACGAGTAGAAGACCCCCAAACAGCCAAAGAGCAAAAGTACAAAAATGGGGACTTAGTCATTTTTTTCCAAATTTCCCAAATCACTCCGCGCGCGCTCTGCAGCTAGGCCCTAACTCCCCTCTGCCACCATGGATTTGCTTCAAACCTCTTGCAAAGTAAAGTATCCATAGCCAGCAGTGCTCCCAGACCCCGAAACCCACCCACAAACACCAGGAAGCCCCCCAAACAGGCCCCCGAAAACGCTACATTGAGCAAAATGTCAGAAATAGCAAACAAAATCGGTGTGGATTTTGTCCGAACCACTTCTACCCGGTATTAGACCTTCCCAGGAATGCCCCAAGACCCGCCAACCCACCCGCCAAAAAGCATAACACCCCCAAACAGGCCAAAAGCAACATCTCCTACTTACAATATTTCTCGGCCTTCGGTCCAAACGCGCTGCGTAGCTAGGCCATAAGTCCGGTTTGCCACCACGGATTTCCTGAAAAGCAAATGCAATCAAGATTAGAGTGTCCCAGCAGTGCTCACAGACCCCGAAACTCACCCACAAACAGACGGAACCCCCCCTAAGAGCACCTCAAAGGCAAGCACATCAGCAAAAACACCCAAAAATTTCCGCCTCGGATTTGGTCCAAACCACTTTTATCCGGTATTAGAGCTTCCCAGCAATGGCCCCAGAGCTGTCAACCCAGGAGAAAACGAGTAGAAGACCCCCAAACAGCCAAAGAGCAAAAGTACAAAAATGGAGACTTAGTAATTTTTTGGCAAATTTCTCAAATCACTCCGCGCGCGCTCTGCAGCTAGGCCCTAACTCCCCTCTGCCACCATGGATTTGCTTTATACCTCTTGCAAAGTAAAGTATCCATAGCCAGCAGGGTAGGGTGTTAAAATATCGATTACAAAAATATAGCTGACATAAATATCGATGTAAAAATATCGTTTACAAAAATATCGACACCCTATACTTAAACAGGTAAGTACATAAATATCGACTCCAAAATATCGTTGTAATTAATATAGATGTAAAAAATATCTACTTTTTAAAATAATTAAAATTACATTAAATAATAAATAAATATAAGTACTATTAACAAAATACATTACATTACTTTTATTTTTTAACTATTTCAAAAAAATTTACTACAATTTTTAATTATAAACTTAATAAATGTGGACATATAAATTGATTTTACACATTACTTTATATAACAACAATAATACATACATATAATTAAAATACCCCTTTACCCAAAAACCCCAAACTGACCCTGAACCCTAAAAATACCCCTTTACCCAAAAACATTTTCACTAAAAAAATCCTGTACACACACCTAAAATTAATTAAAAAATTAACATAATTAATTACATAATTAATATTCAATTAACTAATTGAAATTAATTAACTATTATTTATTACACTAGTTATATTCATTTAAAACATTAATTAATCTATTATTTCATTATATTTAAATACCCCTTTACCCAAAAACTGAAAACTGACCCTGAACCCTAAAAATACCCCTTTACCCAAGAACTGAAACCTGACCCAGAACCCTAAAAATACCCCTTTACCCAAAAACTGAAAACTGACCCTGAACCCTAAAAATACGCCTTTACCCAAAAACTGAAAACTGACCCTGAACCCTAAAAATACCCCTTGGTAAGTAAGTTGCATGCAGAAAAAAATTCCTCTTATTAGCGGCACTCCTCCATTCCATCTGACGCTTCGTCCATCAATGTTGGTGACCAGAAGACACCCTGTCCACTGCCTGCCTGGCGGATGCTGAATTGCGGCTCGCTAATGTGAAGCCTGACTCCATCCTTTTTTCCCCATTGCACAGACTGAAACCCGGCCTGTAATTATTCAACGGAAAACAGGAAGTGATATAATATTACAACACCACTGATAAATAAATATAAGGTATGTAGGCTGTGGAGTGCAAAAAGTCACACTTTGATTTTCCTAGTAGACAGTACAATATTTTTGACAGTGCGTACTCTGAGTCACCTTTTGAAGTATAAATAAGTATGGGCAAATTAATGTAGCGGATCTTTCTCCTCAAGCTAGGTGTACTGTAAACTGTGTTTTAGAACAAAATTAGATCTTCCCAGCAGTACTCCCACCCAGACCCTTCCTAAAGCCAGTCGCAAAAATGTAGAAGACCCCCAATCAAATCGCAAAAAACGAGGCCTAGCAGAAAACTGGTGACAAAATGTACTTTGAAAGTAAAAGTAGGCCCAAATACCCCCTTACCCACCGTGGATTGCATTCAAACCACTTGCAAGCAACCAAGCAAAAGTATCCATAACCAGCATCGCTCCAAGACTCGAAAACCCCCCCACCCAAACACATGCAATAAGAAATACTGCTAACCCTAACGAACCCTAAGTTAAGAATAGTGGCAAAGGCTTTCTTTAACTATGCCAAATCCCCCCTTTCCCACCATGGAGTTTCTTCAAATGACTTGCAACCAAAATTACACATTCTCACGAGTGCTCTAAGACCCCAGAACTCAGTTGCAAAAATCTAGAACACCCCGAAACACATGCAATCCTGCTGCTAGGGCTAACCCTAACGAACCCTAAGTTACAAAAAGTGCCAAAAGGCTTTTCGGCTTGGATTTTGTCCCAACCACTTCTACCCGGTATTAGACCTTCCCAGGAATGCCCCAAGACCCGCCAACCCACCCGCCAAAAAGCATAACACCCCCAAACAGGCCAAAAGCAACATCTCCTACTTACAATATTTCTCGGCCTTCGGTCCAAACGCGCTGCGTAGCTAGGCCATAAGTCCGGTTTGCCATTACGGATTTCCTGAAAAGCAAATGCAATCAAGATTAGAGTGTCCCAGCAGTGCTCACAGACCCCGAAACTCACCCACAAACAGACGGAACTCCCTCTAGGAGCACCTCAAAGGCAAACAAGTCAGCAAAAACACAAAAAAAATTCAGCCTCGGATTTGGTCCAAACCACTTTTATCCGGTATTAGAGCTTCCCAGCAATGGCCCCAGAGCCGTCAACCCAGGAGAAAACGAGTAGAAGACCCCCAAACAGCCAAAGAGCAAAAGTACAAAAATGGGGACTTAGTCATTTTTTTCCAAATTTCCCAAATCACTCCGCGCGCGCTCTGCAGCTAGGCCCTAACTCCCCTCTGCCACCATTGATTTGCTTCAAACCTCTTGCAAAGTAAAGTATCCATAGCCAGCAGTGCTCCCAGACCCCGAAACCCACCCACAAACACCAGGAAGCCCCCCAAACAGGCCCCCGAAAACGCTACATTGAGCAAAATGTCAGAAATAGCAAACAAAATCGGTGTGGATTTTGTCCGAACCACTTCTACCCGGTATTAGACCTTCCCAGGAATGCCCCAAGACCCGCCAACCCACCCGCCAAAAAGCATAACACCCCCAAACAGGCCAAAAGCAACATCTCCTACTTACAATATTTCTCGGCCTTCGGTCCAAACGCGCTGCGTAGCTAGGCCATAAGTCCGGTTTGCCACCACGGATTTCCTGAAAAGCAAATGCAATCAAGATTAGAGTGTCCCAGCAGTGCTCACAGACCCCGAAACTCACCCACAAACAGACGGAACCCCCCCTAAGAGCACCTCAAAGGCAAGCACATCAGCAAAAACACCCAAAAATTTCCGCCTCGGATTTGGTCCAAACCACTTTTATCCGGTATTAGAGCTTCCCAGCAATGGCCCCAGAGCTGTCAACCCAGGAGAAAACGAGTAGAAGACCCCCAAACAGCCAAAGAGCAAAAGTACAAAAATGGGGACTTAGTCATTTTTTGGCAAATTTCTCAAATCACTCCGCGCGCGCTCTGCAGCTAGGCCCTAACTCCCCTCTGCCACCATGGATTTGCTTTATACCTCTTGCAAAGTAAAGTATCCATAGCCAGCAGGGTAGGGTGTTAAAATATCGATTACAAAAATATAGCTGACATAAATATCGATGTAAAAATATCGTTTACAAAAATATCGACACCCTATACTTAAACAGGTAAGTACATAAATATCGACTCCAAAATATCGTTGTAATTAATATAGATGTAAAAAATATCTACTTTTTAAAATAATTAAAATTACATTAAATAATAAATAAATATAAGTACTATTAACAAAATACATTACATTACTTTTATTTTTTAACTATTTCAAAAAAATTTACTACAATTTTTAATTATAAACTTAATAAATGTGGACATATAAATTGATTTTACACATTACTTTATATAACAACAATAATACATACATATAATTAAAATACCCCTTTACCCAAAAACCCCAAACTGACCCTGAACCCTAAAAATACCCCTTTACCCAAAAACATTTTCACTAAAAAAATCCTGTACACACACCTAAAATTAATTAAAAAATTAACATAATTAATTACATAATTAATATTCAATTAACTAATTGAAATTAATTAACTATTATTTATTACACTAGTTATATTCATTTAAAACATTAATTAATCTATTATTTCATTATATTTAAATACCCCTTTACCCAAAAACTGAAAACTGACCCTGAACCCTAAAAATACCCCTTTACCCAAGAACTGAAACCTGACCCAGAACCCTAAAAATACCCCTTTACCCAAAAACTGAAAACTGACCCTGAACCCTAAAAATACGCCTTTACCCAAAAACTGAAAACTGACCCTGAACCCTAAAAATACCCCTTGGTAAGTAAGTTGCATGCAGAAAAAAATTCCTCTTATTAGCGGCACTCCTCCATTCCATCTGACGCTTCGTCCATCAATGTTGGTGACCAGAAGACACCCTGTCCACTGCCTGCCTGGCGGATGCTGAATTGCGGCTCGCTAATGTGAAGCCTGACTCCATCCTTTTTTCCCCATTGCACAGACTGAAACCCGGCCTGTAATTATTCAACGGAAAACAGGAAGTGATATAATATTACAACACCACTGATAAATAAATATAAGGTATGTAGGCTGTGGAGTGCAAAAAGTCACACTTTGATTTTCCTAGTAGACAGTACAATATTTTTGACAGTGCGTACTCTGAGTCACCTTTTGAAGTATAAATAAGTATGGGCAAATTAATGTAGCGGATCTTTCTCCTCAAGCTAGGTGTACTGTAAACTGTGTTTTAGAACAAAATTAGATCTTCCCAGCAGTACTCCCACCCAGACCCTTCCTAAAGCCAGTCGCAAAAATGTAGAAGACCCCCAATCAAATCGCAAAAAACGAGGCCTAGCAGAAAACTGGTGACAAAATGTACTTTGAAAGTAAAAGTAGGCCCAAATACCCCCTTACCCACCGTGGATTGCATTCAAACCACTTGCAAGCAACCAAGCAAAAGTATCCATAACCAGCATCGCTCCAAGACTCGAAAACCCCCCCACCCAAACACATGCAATAGAAATACTGCTAACCCTAATGAACCCTAAGTTAAGAATAGTGGCAAAGGCTTTCTTTAACTATGCCAAATCCCCCCTTTCCCACCATGGAGTTTCTTCAAATGACTTGCAACCAAAATTACACATTCTCACGAGTGCTCTAAGACCCCAGAACTCAGTTGCAAAAATCTAGAACACCCCGAAACACATGCAATCCTGCTGCTAGGGCTAACCCTAACGAACCCTAAGTTACAAAAAGTGCCAAAAGGCTTTTCGGCTTGGATTTTGTCCCAACCACTTCTACCCGGTATTAGACCTTCCCAGGAATGCCCCAAGACCCGCCAACCCACCCGCCAAAAAGCATAACACCCCCAAACAGGCCAAAAGCAACATCTCCTACTTACAATATTTCTCGGCCTTCGGTCCAAACGCGCTGCGTAGCTAGGCCATAAGTCCGGTTTGCCACTACGGATTTCCTGAAAAGCAAATGCAATCAAGATTAGAGTGTCCCAGCAGTGCTCACAGACCCCGAAACTCACCCACAAACAGACGGAACTCCCTCTAGGAGCACCTCAAAGGCAAACAAGTCAGCAAAAACACAAAAAAAATTCAGCCTCGGATTTGGTCCAAACCACTTTTATCCGGTATTAGAGCTTCCCAGCAATGGCCCCAGAGCCGTCAACCCAGGAGAAAACGAGTAGAAGACCCCCAAACAGCCAAAGAGCAAAAGTACAAAAATGGGGACTTAGTCATTTTTTTCCAAATTTCCCAAATCACTCCGCGCGCGCTCTGCAGCTAGGCCCTAACTCCCCTCTGCCACCATGGATTTGCTTCAAACCTCTTGCAAAGTAAAGTATCCATAGCCAGCAGTGCTCCCAGACCCCGAAACCCACCCACAAACACCAGGAAGCCCCCCAAACAGGCCCCCGAAAACGCTACATTGAGCAAAATGTCAGAAATAGCAAACAAAATCGGTGTGGATTTTGTCCGAACCACTTCTACCCGGTATTAGACCTTCCCAGGAATGCCCCAAGACCCGCCAACCAACCCGTCAAAAAGCATAACACCCCCAAACAGGCCAAAAGCAACATCTCCTACTTACAATATTTCTCGGCCTTCGGTCCAAACGCGCTGCGTAGCTAGGCCATAAGTCCGGTTTGCCACCACGGATTTCCTGAAAAGCAAATGCAATCAAGATTAGAGTGTCCCAGCAGTGCTCACAGACCCCGAAACTCACCCACAAACAGACGGAACCCCGCCTAAGAGCACCTCAAAGGCAAGCACATCAGCAAAAACACCCAAAAATTTCCGCCTCGGATTTGGTCCAAACCACTTTTATCCGGTATTAGAGCTTCCCAGCAATGGCCCCAGAGCTGTCAACCCAGGAGAAAACGAGTAGAAGACCCCCAAACAGCCAAAGAGCAAAAGTACAAAAATGGGGACTTAGTAATTTTTTGGCAAATTTCTCAAATCACTCCGCGCGCGCTCTGCAGCTAGGCCCTAACTCCCCTCTGCCACCATGGATTTGCTTTATACCTCTTGCAAAGTAAAGTATCCATAGCCAGCAGGGTAGGGTGTTAAAATATCGATTACAAAAATATAGCTGACATAAATATCGTTGTAAAAATATCGTTTACAAAAATATCGACACCCTATACTTAAACAGGTAAGTACATAAATATCGACTCCAAAATATCGTTGTAATTAATATAGATGTAAAAAATATCTACTTTTTAAAATAATTAAAATTACATTAAATAATAAATAAATATAAGTACTATTAACAAAATACATTACATTACTTTTATTTTTTAACTATTTCAAAAAAATTTACTACAATTTTTAATTATAAACTTAATAAATGTGGACATATAAATTGATTTTACACATTACTTTATATCACAACAATAATACATACATATAATTAAAATACCCATTTACCCAAAAACCCCACACTGACCCTGAACCCTAAAAATACCCCTTTACCCAAAAACATTTTCACTAAAAAAATCCTGTACACATACCTAAAATTAATTAAAAAATTAACATAATTAATTACATAATTAATATTCAATTAACTAATTGAAATTAATTAACTATTATTTATTACACTAGTTATATTCATTTAAAACATTAATAAATCTATTATTTCATTATATTTTAATACCCCTTTACCCAAAAACTGAAAACTGACCCTGAACCCTAAAAATACCCCTTTACCCAAGAACTGAAACCTGACCCAGAACCCTAAAAATACCCCTTTACCCAAAAACTGAAAACTGACCCTGAACCCTAAAAATACGCCTTTACCCAAAAACTGAAAACTGACCCTGAACCCTAAAAATACCCCTTTACCCAAAAACTGAAAACTGACCCTGAACCCTAAAAATACCACTTTACCCAAAAACTGAAAACTGACCCTGAACCCTAAAAATACCCCTTTACCCAAAAACTAAAAACTGACCCTGAACACCAAAAATACCCCTTTACCCAAAAACTAAAAACTGACCCTGAACCCTAAAAATACCACTGTACCCAAAAACTGAAAACTGACCCTGAACCCTAAAAATACCCCTTTACCCAAAACATTTTCACTAAAAAAATCCTGTACACACACCTAAAATTAATTAAAAAATTAACATAATTAATTATATAATTATTATTCAATTAACTAATTGAAATTAATTAACTATTATTTATTACACTATTTATATTCATTTAAAACATTAATTAATGTATTATTTCATTATATTTAAATTACTTCCCACCCTACTCCCCTATAAACCCACAACCCTCTACGGAACTATTAATACTAAATTCAACTGAAAATACATTATTAAATAATAATATACTACTAAAAATACTACTTTGACTACAAATATTCATTAAAAACACTACATTACTTATAATTATTTAAAAAACGATATTATTGTAAACTATGTTTTTGTAAACGATATTTATTACAACTATATTAATGTTAACGATATTACTTACCTGTCTGTCGATATTCTGGTCAGACGATATTTTTGTCATCGATATTTCTTCCTTTAGATATTTTTGCAGCGATATTTAAGTTAGTCGATATTTTTACGACGATATTCCTGCTCTGTACCAGCCAGCAGTGCTCCCAGACCCCGAAACCCACCCACAAACACCAGGAAGACCCCCAAACAGGCCCCCGAAAACGCTACATTGAGCAAAATGTCAGAAATAGCCAAAATAAAATCGCCGTGGATTTTGTCCCAACCACTTCTATCCGGTATTAGACCTTCCCAGGAATGCCCCAAGACCCGCCAACCCACCCGCCAAAAAGCATAACACCCCCAAACAGGCCAAAAGCAACATCTCCTACTTACAATATTTCTCGGCCTTCGGTCCAAACGCGCTGTGTAGCTAGGCCATAAGTCCGGTTTGCCACCACGGATTTCCTGAAAAGCAAATGCAATCAAGATTAGAGTGTACCAGCAGTGCTCACAGACCCCGAAACTCACCCACAAACAGACGGAACCCCCCCTAAGAGCACCTCAAAGGCAAGCAAGTCAGCAAAAACACCAAAAAAATTCCGCTCGGATTTGGTCCAAACCCCTTCTATCCGGTATTAGACCTTCCCAGGAATGCCCCAAGACCCGCCAACCCACCCGCCAAAAAGCATAACACCCCCAAACAGGCCAAAAGCAAAATCTCATACTTACAATATTTCTCGGCCTTCGGTCCAAACGCGCTGTGTAGCTAGGCCATAAGTCCGGTTTACCACCACGGATTTCCTGAAAAGCAAATGCAATCAAGATTAGAGTGTCCCAGCAGTGCTCCCAGACCCCGAAACTCACCCACAAACAGCAGGAACCCGCTCAAAGAGCACCTCAAAAGCAAGCAAGTCAGCAAAAACACCCAAAAATTTCCGCCTCGGATTTGGTCCAAACCACTTTTATCCGGTATTAGAGCTTCCCAGGAATGGCCCCAGAGCCGTCAACTCACCTGCAAAGAGGTAGAACAACACCCCCACAAGTGCTGAGTCTTTCTTCATTGGGCGTAAACCAGCCCTCTGCTTTGATGGAAATAGGAGTCTGGAGGAGGAGGATAGAGGAGCATGTTCTTCTGAACTTGTGAACCTGAGGAATGCAGACTGCGGCACCTTCAAATCAATTAGCAAACAAGTGAACACAGTTCTGCTGATGGGCTTGTTTTTGTGATTATCTGATTAAAGTTTGAATTTTATTAACTGTGCACAACAAAGAAAGACAGACACACAGGAATAAAAGTGAATAAGGACGAAAAAGAAAGTTATTGATTCGTTGTCTCATTTTCAGGACTCGGTATCGCGGTCCATGAATAAGAATAAAGCTTCGTCATCATACTCTGCGAATTCAGGCAGGGTGAGCTCAGTGTCACCTGACAGAGAAAAAATTCCCTCATCTATGTTGCTGTCCACCTCGTCTTCATCCGGCGCGCTTTCTCGTACTCTGAAATCTGGTGGTATGACGTGCTGATTCATCTTGATCATTGTTAACCTCTCCACATTTTTGGGCGAGAGGCGGCTCCATTTGGAAGTTACAATGCCACCAGCAGCACTGAAAACACGTTCAGAAGACACGCTTGCGAGTGGGCAAGACAAGTAGTTTAAAGCCAGGTTGGTGAGCTGTGGCCACAATTCTTTTTTCCCATGCCAATACGCCAATGGGTCAGCATTAACATAGACCTCTGTTGAGTCATTCAGATAGTCCTTGACCATCGAATCAAGGTTCTCCTCCAAGGTTCCTCCACTTTGCTTAGCTGTTGCTGTGACCTTTTGAGAACCAAACCCAAGCCGAGCTAGCCAATCCTCTTCAGCCTCCAATGTTACTGTTGTGTCTTGTGGTGCAGATGATCCGGTTGCCGGTCTCTTTAACGGCTGAGAGGTCACTTGTGCCGCAGCCACAGGTGCAGAAGTGGATTGTTGTGACTGGGGATGGCCTGCTGATGCTGATGTACTGCCTTTTCCTTCAATTTGCTGCCGTTCTCTTTCAAACCTCTTGACTGAGGAGGCTATCCACTGTTTGTACTTTGTAACATCTTCATCAGCAAAAGGAAAGAATGCTTGGCCTGCCAGCGCCTTTTTGTAGCGTGGATCCAGAATAGTAGCACAAATGTAATGCTGGTTTGAGTGGATCATTTTAAGACGTTCATCACCTTGTAGGTGCTCTAATAATTTCTTAGCCAGAACAAAAGGGTCTTGGTTTTTTTCATCTTTTTCAAACACAGAACACACCTCCTTCAGTTGGTGCTCCAGCATGTACAACAATGGGATAGCTTTTCCCAAATTACAGTCCTCCTTGCTGACTGCACGCGTGAAGAACTCAAAAGGACAAAGCATGCGTGTCAGGCTTTTAACTATGTTCCATTGCGCCGCACCCATCCTCAGGTCCTGCTTCTGAGCTGTACCCTGTGTTAAGAAATAGTGATCGAGTTACGTATACTGCTCATACAGACGCTCAAGCATGTAGAAGGTTGAGTTCCAACGTGTTACCACCTCCTGGATGAGTGCTTTCACTGGCATTTGACGTTCATATAGCAGGCTCCTCAGATGCTTTCGGGCCTTAAAAGAATGGTTGAAATGGTTGCACATTTTTCGGCAGGTCTCCACTACTCTGTACGCTGCACTGTCTTTATCACCCAAGAATTTTTTGACAACCAGGTTTATACAGTGCGCCAAACACGGCACTCTGAAATAGTCACCCAGCTGCATGGCCTTAACTATATTGGAGCCATTGTTATGTTATGTTATCCGGATTTATTACGCGCGCAGCTACCCCAGCAAAGGGGCGTCCTGGCGCGAGAACAGAACCAAGGGGACCGGACAGAAGGAAAGAACACAACACAACAACAACGGAACTAAGGCGCCAAGGGGAAAAGGAAGGTTTTTTACTGCCTTCCTAAAAGCGAGGAGCCCCTCGATGGCCCGGATATGGACAGGCAAGGAATTCCATAGCTTGGCAGCAAGGACTTGGAAGGAACGTCCGCCAATCCTAGATCTCTTAAAACGAGGAATTGTGTCAAGATGGAGAACAGAGGACCTCAGAGTGCGAGTAGGCACATAGGGAGAGATAAGTTGCTGGAGAATTGGAGGGGAAGAGAATTTAAGGATTTTAAAAGTCAAAATCAAAGTTTTAAACTATATTCTCTGTGCCACTGGGAGCCAATGGAGGTTATAGATAGTTCTCCTAGCTGAGCAAAATTGGGCAAGCCAACCAGAGCCCTGGCAGGAGCGTTCTGAACGCGTTGAAGGCGGGAGAGCCCAGCCTGGTTGACTCCAAGAAAAAGAGAGCTGGCGTAGTCCAATTTGGACAAGATCATGGCTTGCACGATAAGTTGGCGGGTGGGAGCGTCAAAATATTTAAAAGTGGACCGAAGCTGACGCAAAATCCCAAAGCAAGATGCAGCAGTCTTTTTAGTATGGGTGGAAAAACTCAACTGGGAGTCAAACCACACCCCGAGATTTTTTACTTCAGTAACGGGGGTAGGAGTGGAGCCGAGCTCTTGAGGCCACCAGCTATCGCCCCACAAATGAGTTTGTTTTCCCACAATGAGCACCTCGGTTTTCTTAGCGTTCAATTGCAGGAAATTGTCATTCATCCACTGCGCCACGGATATAAGTCCCTCGCGGAACTTGGCTGCCTCGAGATCGGAAGCCCCACTAAGCGCAACAGCCAGCTGAGTGTCGTCTGCGTAGGACACGATGGAAAGGTTCCCACGCATGGCGACATCAGCTAGCGGCTGGACATAAAGATTAAATAGGGTGGGGCTTAAAGCCGATCCCTGTGGAACTCCCTGGGCAATCGCATGTGGTTTGGATTCGAAGGGGGGAGTGGTGACCCTGAAGGATCACTGAAATAATATCGAGGGACAAAATATCGACTTGCCAAAATATCGTGGACAAAATATCGACAGTCAAAATATCGAGTTTGTATCTACAAACAGGTAAGTACAAAAATATCGAGTACAAAATATCGTTAACAATAATATAGATGTAAAAAATATCGACTTTATTAAAAACAGTGTTAAATTAAATTAATATTAAATTTTAATTACTAAAATATACTTAAAAATACTTAAATTAAATTATAATAATTAAATAATAAATGAAAAAAATAAAAATAATTTTTTACAATCTTATTTGTTGACCCTGAACCCTAAAATATACCCCTTTACCCAAAAACCCAAAACTGACCCTGAACCCTAAAAATACCCCTTTAGCCAAAAACTAAAAACTGACCCTGAACCCTAAAAATGCCCCTTTACCCAAAAACTGAAAACTGACCCTGAACCCTAAAAATGCCCCTTTACCCAAAAAACTGAAAACTGACCTTGAACCCTAAAAATGCCCCTTTACCCAAAAACTGAAAACTGACCCTGAACCCTAAAAATGCCCCTTTACCCAAAAACTAAAAACTAACCCTGAACCCTAAAAATGCCCCTTTACCCAAAAACTGAAAACTGACCCTGAACCCTAAAAATGCCCCTTTACCCAAAAACTAAAAACTGACACTGAACCCTAAAAATGCCCCTTTACCCAAAAACTGAAAACTGACCCTGAACCCTAAAAATGCCCCTTTACCCAAAAACTGAAAACTGACCCTGAACCCTAAAAATGTCCCTTTACCCAAAAACTGAAAACTGACCCTGAACCCTAAAAATGCCCCTTTACCCAAAAACTGAAAACTGACCCTGAACCCTAAAAATACTCCTTTACCCAAAATGTATCAATATTATTTAATTACCAAATAATTATTAATTAACAATAATAATAAAGTAAATATATTAGCACATTAGCTGTAATTATTTTAATAATTAATATTATTTTTTCCCAATTAATTACTTAACAATAACACAAAATTATATATATTAAAATGTACTCTAATTAATGTAATTAACTAATTATAATTAATTAATTACCAATTAATTACTAATACAAAATATGTACAAAATTATATTAATTAATTAACTAATGATTATTAATTAATTATCAATTAATTATTAATTATAAATATTTACAAACATATATTAATTAATTAATTATTATTAAATTACTTCCCACCCTATTCCCCTATAAACCCACAACCCGCTACAGAATTACATTACGAAATTATTAAAAAAACAAAATTCATTTAATAAAATATTTTATAACATTAATACACACTTTTCACACATATTATTACATAAAAATACACTATAAAATATTATATATTATTAAAAATTCGATATTTTTGCTATCTATATTTTACACAGTCGATATTACTTCACTTACCTGAAAAACGATATTTTTGTAGTCGATATTATGTCCAGTCGATATTTTGTCCAGTCTATATTTAAAACTCAATATTATGTCCAGTCGATATTTTGGAGTCGATATTTTGTCTGTGCACCGACCCTGAAGGAGCGATCAGATAGAAAAGATCTGAACCATTCAAGACCCAGCTTGTCCACCCCAGCCTCAACCAGACGTTGGAGTAAAATGTCATGGGAGACAGTGTCGAAGGCGGCACTTATATCGAGAAGCACAAGTGCCGCCGTGTGACCCGAATCCACCAACATGCGAAGGTGTTCAGCCATATACAGGAGCGCAGTCTCAGTACTGTGACCGGGCCTAAAGCCATTCTGCGTAGGATCTAAAATATTCGCCGCATGGAGATGGTTTGCTAGAATGGTATTGACGTGAGACTCAGTCAATTTGGCAGCCCACGGGAGGAGCGAAATGGGGCGGTAGTTTTCTGCTTTTTTGGGGTCCAGAGCATGTTTCTTCAGAATTGGGACCACCTGCGCCTGTTTCCAGGCATGGGGTACCGAACCCGAAGTCAGAGACAAATTAATAAGCTCACGAAGAGGGGGGAGGCAAAAGGAAGGGGATTCTCTAAATTGTGCAGGCCGCAGAGGGTCTTTTGGAGAGCCTGATTTCACTCTGATAACAAGTTTATCAAACTCCTCCATGGAAAGCTCTGAGAGATAGGATAATGACATAGAGGTTTTAGAAGTAGCTGTGGTACTCTGTCGAGGGTCAGTAGGGTTGGGAAAGGCGCGATAAATACCTTCCACTTTGTCAACAAAGAAAGTGGCCAAATCCTCGCAATGGGAGGGAGAGCAGATCACAGTGGTAGAGGTTCTGCAGGTGGCAAGGTCTTTCGATGCTTTAAAGATAAGTTTGCTCGGGTTGTTACTAGCATTGAACTCACGAGAGAAGTGGGAGGCTCGGGCCCTACAGATGGCTCTGTGATATTTCTTGGTGGTGGCGCGGTACAAGGCTTTCTTGACCGGATCATATGACTTGCACCACAGTCTTTCGGCTTGTTTACACGATTTTTTTAGTAGCCGAAGAGTGACATCATACCAGGGGCTGGAATGAGTGCGCTGTTGTTTGGACAGGGTGAGAGGAATAAGCTTGTCTAACGCATTGGTGAGCCAGCTACAATAAAAGTTGTAGCCGGATTCCACATCTGTAAAAGGGGCCAAAGGGACTTCGTCTAGCAGCTGATGAAAATCATTGAGTTTCAACTTTCTCCAGGAGCGCCTGAGAATGGCGGAAGTAGGGGCGACTGCAGGAGGATCCTCAAGTAACAGATGGCATTCAATTAGGTGGTGGTCTGTCCAGGCCATAGGTCTAGGGGGCAATACTTTGGCCGATGTTATGGAAGTAAAAAAAGGATCTAGGATATGGCCACCAATGTGCATATTATGTTGAACTAATTGAGAAAGTTGGAGAGCCTCCAGATCAGCACATGTGCTACTGGCCGCCGAGGGGCAGGGAGAGTCAAAATGCAGATTGAGGTCCCCAATAATATTAAAATTAGCAGTTTTCAGGGCCAGAGAACTAACCACGTCGGGAAGGGCGGCCCTGAAGGCAGCATCGGGGCCTGGAGGCCGGTAAATAAGTAGGCCAGAGAAAGTAAAATGCGGATTGACAGAGACAGAAAAGTAGGCGCTTTCGCATCCCGCAATATCCATAGCCTTCCATATGCATGGATATCTAGTTTTAATAGCGGCAGCGATGCCGCCCCCTCTAGAGTCACGATTGAGGGTATAGATAGTATACTCTGGGGGGAGTGCAGAGTTAATAGCAACTGATGCGTCGTTATGGAGCCAGGTTTCGGACATAAAAAGAATGTCAGGGGACTCATCGAGTAGATCATGGATGTCAAGGTGGTGTTTAACCAATGATCTAACGTTAAGATGAAAGACCTTAAAGGTTGTAGGCTCTAATGACACGCGGGGGGCAGGACAAAGAGTAGAAATAGGGGTCGGTGGCGGAAGCGTAAAAGAACAATCGGGACATCTGAAGGGGCCATGCAAGGGATGAATAGAGTGGGGCAAACAAGGGGCAGGGGTAGGACGAAAATGATATAGGTCGGATCTAGAGTACATGGCTGCAGCAAAGCTGAAAAGAACAGCTATACGTACCGACCAAGTGCTGAGCCCTGCCCTAGCGCTTCCTCAGCGCCGACGGGCGCAGACGGGCAGGACTCTGGCGCGACTCAGGCGCGGAGAAGGCGCGACCCGCTGCGTGTCACCGCTGCGCGCTAGAGCAGGGCTTAATTAGGGCGGGCGGAGGAGGGCCGCAAGGCTAGAGCGCTCGGTCCGGCGTCTCTAGGACGGCACGTCCTCACCCAAGATGGCGCCTATGCAAATACCGGCGAGCTAGGAAACCCACGGAAACCCAAACCCGCTAAGTAGCGGTGCGGGAGCCAATTATGTGCAGTGAGGGCCAGGAGTCCCTATTAAAAACAGGGTAAAGTAAAACACAATTAACCTAAATAGTAAAAATGCGGTGAGTAAAAAGCGCGAAGCGCTAAGCAGCGATGTGTTGCAGCGTCAGGGTCTCAGCCACGCTGTTCGTCCAGAATGTCCGTGGAAACATAACCAACCTGGCGTTTTTTTGGGGACAGCCAGTCAAGGACCTTTGTGTTGAAGACATCCAAAATGTTTTGTGCTGTGTGACGTTTCTCCAAACCAAACATGGCTAGTGTTGCATGTTTCCGAACAGCTTTAAAAACAATGTCCGGGTCAACACCTGCGTTTAGCTTTGCTTTAGCCCCTGAAAATGAGACCCAGTGTGCAGTGATGCACATGTAATCAGCGCCTGCGCCACCGGTCCACATGTCTGTTGTCAGATGTATAGTGTGAACAGCACTCTTCTGCAAAGCTGCCCCAATCACCTCCTGAACATCTTCATGTAGTGCTGGAACCGCAACTCGGGCAAAATAGAACCGGCTAGGAACCTTCCATTTAGGGAAGAGCGCTGCCACTAATTCTAGAAAACCATCCACTTCTACAAAAGAAAAAGGGAGAAGGTCCAGAGCTAGCATTTTAGCCAGCTTAGTGTTATACAGACGCATCAGTGGGTGGTTGCGTTCATATTGCGCTTCTGTAAACAACATCTTTTTAATGTTGCCCTGGACCAAGGATTTACGGGATGATGATGATGATATCTTCGACCCAGTTACGCTCGCTGATGAACTTTTTCGCATTGCTGTCTTACTCTCTCCCACACTCTTAGTGTGGCTCACATGGGGTGTGCTGCTGACAGGGGTACTGGGTGTAAGTGAAGTGTTTGAATCGTCTTCTTCCTCCTCGTCATCATCAGATGAAAAATCAACGTTTTCATTACGTGCAATTCGGGCTTCCTTGACCCCCTCTAGGTGCGCAAACCATTGGACAGTGTGCGTTCTCCTAAGATGACCTCTCTGGCCTCCGGTACCATAGTTGGTACCAAACTTACCACGACTAACTCGAAGCTTACAAATGCTACAAATGGCTACGTTTTCCTTTTTTGGGCAAACACTAAAGAAGTCCCAAACTGGAGACTTGAAATGTCTTTGGGGGCCGGAGGAGGCGGCGATACTGGTGGTGGTGGTCCTGCTGCTAATGCCAGATGAAGTGGAGGATGTGGATTGCCGAACTTCAGTACGTTTTGCACTTTCACCACCACTAATTGAGGTCGAGATGGATGGAGGTCCCTTCTTGCGAGAAAGAAATATGGAAGCGGTAGGTGTTGGTGTACTAGTTAACTCCAAATCTAATGATTGTTGTGTTTCCACTTCGATTGCCTGCTCGTCGACATCATCATCACGCTCAGCAGCTTCTCGGGATAGGGTCAAAATGTCTCTTTGCTGCAAGCCCGCTGGGGCTGCAGTGACCTTTATGATGACTGGCTCGTCGTCATCGTGAGAGGCTTCATCAGCAGCAGTATCTGTCACTTCTTGTTGAGCCTCATCACACTCCATAGCTATGAGTTTTTCGACGACCTTCCTTTTACGCTTAGGTACCTTTGTCAGATCATGGTGTGCCTCACTCTCAGACGGCAGTGGTGCTGGTTCCCAATTGGGATCCGTATCATCAGAAGGAGGTGGGCTTGAAGAAGATGTAGACACCAACCTTGATCTTTTCCTTGCTAGGGATGTGGAAGACAATGAATGATCATCAGGAGGAGTGGCTTCCAATGATACCTCGGCTTGATTGTCGATTTCCTGATGTGCCCCTACTTCGGGAGGACCAACTATTGTGGGCACTTGTGACCCTCCATGCACCTCTGCTTGCGCATCTCCTTACGCTGCCTCTCTTTCCACATGTACTTGGGCTTGTACTTGCACATGGTGTTGTTGTTGCGGCTGTGGTTGTACAACACTTGTCAGATGAGTTACAACAACCTGTGTTGATTCAGGGACATTGCTGCTACTTTCTTGCGATGAGCCAACATCAATGGTCGATGGTGATTGGAGAAGTACACTGACTGCCTCTGAAGCACTCAAGGGCTTTGACTTAAGTTGGCGTGGTGGTGGAGGCACTGAACCCAATGGAGCGGGGGTGCTGCTCCCAGCTTGGTCCCCAGCAGATCCTGCTGCTGCAGGCGTACTTTTTTTGCTCCCAAAAAACGTAGCGGGTGGCACACCAGCCTTCTTGGTAACTTGCTTTTTCTGCTCCTTACTAGCAACTTTCTTGCTAGAGGAGCTACGGAGACCTTTTTTGGGGCCATCTTCTTCAGAGCAGGTCAGACAGCAGGCCGCAGTTGCACGAATTGTAGAGTTGTCTGAGGCCAGACGTGACGTCGCGTGACGTTATGCTGCACACACACACCGCTACAGGACGTCTTCCTGGCACTGATGGTTCTCTTGAGTCTTGTGCACCTAAAAGCAATGGAAGACAGAGGAACATCAGTTCAGTTATACACCCCAAAAAAATCGAAAAAAAACAGAAAAATCAGCACAAACCCATGCCCTCCATGATGCTTAAATTCAAGACACCCCACAGAAAGACTAGGCACATGCACCACTCACTACCCCTGGGCCCTGGGCATAATGGATGAAAGCTAGGCAAAATGGGTGCAGGCCTGATAACACTGCCTGCATTCAAAATGGCCCCCTCCATCACAGCACATGGCCAGGGCCTGTAGCAGCACTAAAAATGGCCCCCAACCACATGGCCTGTCCATCCACAACAGGCCCAAAAAACGAAAATCACATAAAAATCAGCACAATCCCATGCCATCCAGCCCCTCCATGATGTTTAAATTCAAGACAACCCACAGAAAGACAAGGCACATGCACCACTCACTACCCCTGAGCCCTGGGCATAATGGATGAAAGCTAGGCAAAATGGGTGCCGGCCTGAGAACACTGCCTGCATTCAAAATGGCCCCCTCCATCACAGCACATGGCCAGGGCCTGTAGCAGCACTCAAAATGGCCCCCAACCACATGGCCTGTCCATCCACAACAGGCCCAAAAAACGAAAATCACAGAAAAATCAGCACAATCCCATGCCATCCAGCCCCTCCATGATGTTTAAATTCAAGACAACCCACAGAAAGACTAGGCACATGCACCACTCACTACCCCTGGGACCTGGGCATAATGGATGAAAGCTAGGCAATATGGGTGCAGGCCTGAGAACACTGCCTGCATTCAAAATGGCCCCCTCCATCACAGCACATGGCCAGGGCCTGTAGCAGCACTCAAAATGGCCCCCAACCACATGGCCTGTCCATCCACAACAGGCCCAAAAAACGAAAATCACAGAAAAATCAGCACAATCCCATGCCATCCAGCCCCTCCATGATGTTTAAATTCAAGACAACCCACAGAAAGACTAGGCACATGCACCACTCACTACCCCTGGGCCCTGGGCATAATGGATGAAAGCTAGGCAAAATGGGTGCAGGCCCGAGAACACTGCCTGCATTCAAAATGGCCCCCTCCATCACAGCACATGGCCAGGGCCTGTAGCAGCACTCAAAATGGCCCCCAACCACATGGCCTGTCCATCCACAACAGGCCCAAAAAACGAAAATCACCGAAAAATCAGCACAATCCCATGCCATCCAGCCCCTCCATGATGTTTAAATTCAAGACAACCCACAGAAAGACTAGGCACATGCACCACTCACTACCCCTGGGCCCTGGGCATAATGGATGAAAGCTAGGCAAAATGGGTGCAGGCCTGAGAACACTGCCTGCATTCAAAATGGCCCCTTCCATCACAGCTCATGGCCAGGGCCTGTAGCAGCACTCAAAATGGCCCCCAACCACATGGCCTGCCCATCCACAACAGGCCCAAAAAACAAAAATCACAGAAAAATCAGCACAATCCCATGCCATCCAGCCCCTCCATGATGTTTAAATTGAAGACAACCCACAGAAAGACTAGGCACATGCACCACTCACTACCCCTGGGCCCTGGGCATAATGGATGAAAGCTAGGCAAAATGGGTGCAGGCCTGAGAACACTGCCTGCATTCAAAATGGCCCCCTCCATCACAGCACATGGCCAGGGCCTGTAGCAGCACTCAAAATGGCCCCCAACCACATGGCCTGTCCACAACAGGCCCAAAAAACGAAAATCACAGAAAAACCAGCACAATCCCATGCCATCCAGCCCCTCCATGATGTTTAAATTCAAGACAACCCACAGAAAGACTAGGCACATGCACCACTCACTACCCCTGGGCCCTGGGCATAATGGATGAAAGCTAGGCAAAATGGGTGCAGGCCCGAGAACACTGCCTGCATTCAAAATGGCCCCCTCCATCACAGCACATGGCCAGGGCCTGTAGCAGCACTCAAAATGGCCCCCAACCACATGGCCTGCCCATCCACAACAGGCCCAAAAAACAAAAATCACAGAAAAATCAGCACAATCCCATGCCATCCAGCCCCTCCATGATGTTTAAATTGAAGACAACCCACAGAAAGACTAGGCACATGCACCACTCACTACCCCTGGGCCCTGGGCATAATGGATGAAAGCTAGGCAAAATGGGTGCAGCCTGAGAACACTGCCTGCATTCAAAATGGCCCCTTCCATCACAGCTCATGGCCAGGGCCTGTAGCAGCACTCAAAATGGCCCCCAACCACATGGCCTGCCCATCCACAACAGGCCCAAAAAACAAAAATCACAGAAAAATCAGCACAATCCCATGCCATCCAGCCCCTCCATGATGTTTAAATTGAAGACAACCCACAGAAAGACTAGGCACATGCACCACTCACTACCCCTGGGCCCTGGGCATAATGGATGAAAGCTAGGCAAAATGGGTGCAGGCCTGAGAACACTGCCTGCATTCAAAATGGCCCCCTCCATCACAGCACATGGCCAGGGCCTGTAGCAGCACTAAAAATGGCCCCCAACCACATGGCCTGTCCACAACAGGCCCAAAAAACGAAAATCACAGAAAAATCAGCACAATCCCATGCCATCCAGCCCCTCCATGATGTTTAAATTCAAGACAACCCACAGAAAGACTAGGCACATGCACCACTCACTACCCCGGGTGAAAAGGCCACAACAGGCCAAAAAAACGAAAATCACAGAAAAATCAGCACAATCCCAAGCCATCCAGCCCCTCCATGATGTTTAAATTCAAAACACCCCACAGAAAGACTCAGTGCACCCACCACTGAGTACCCCTGGGCAAATGGCCCCAAAACAGCCCAAAAATCGAAAATTCCAAAATTGTAGTCGCAGCAACTGTAATGCCCCAAACAAACTTACTTGCGAAATTTCTAATCCAAAAGTGATCCAAAGAAAGTCAAAAGGCCTCAAATCCAAATATCCAGCAGCATCCACAAAAAGTAATCCTTCCAGCTCCAGATCCAAATGAAAAGTGACCAGGAGATGGACAAAGCACTGGGAGGAGCCTGCTGGACAGGAACAGGAAGTTGAAGACTGTGGGGCACTTCCTTCCTCCCCCCCCTCCCCAAAATGGACTCCTCGTAAAAAAAGTGCAGGCTAATGTCAACCTAAGGAGTTATTCAGATAAAAATCATCATTTCCAGAAGGTTTATGCTGCTTTCTGGTGGATTTCTTGTGCAGAATTGCAAATTTTATATTTTCGCGTGTGCGAGATTGTTGCTGCTCGCCGCATCTCAAAGCTCGCAATTGCGAAGTACCGCGATACGTGATCACGGCGTACTCGCGTTGACAAACTCTCGCTGTAAAAGTTGGCAAGTCGCGATTACGTAATCGCGCTTGCCAAATTCCCGCGGGATCCCGCAGCAAGATCCAAAATAGCGCAGCACTCGCAAAATATCAAGAAAAATAACTCGGCAAACGATGAATGACGGGAAGTAAACGCCGCGCGCCGCAAAATTGTATCACCAAGAAAAAAAAATTCCGCTGCGTGCGAATTTGCGGATTTTGCGGGAAATCTGCAAATCTCGCGGATTGCGAATTTACCGAAAATCCGCAAAATCCGCGAGCGGAACGGATTTTCCGCCCATGCTTACCCCCCCCCCCCCCCATCACCTTGAGACCCTCATGGGCGAGTAGCGCACTATACAAATCTGATAATTGATTGATTGATTGAAACATCAACATTATTGTATGTCGATATTTAAAATTCAATATTTTGTCTGCATACCCTCCATGCACTGGACACACTACTCACCTCCACTAAGACCCAGTACCTAAGAAATGCATGCTTTACCAGGTATGAGCTGGTGTTATTAGCACCACACATTGTCATCAAGAGATGCACCACTCTGAACCCAGTATGCCTTTTACCAACAGAACATGATCTGGATGTTTTTGAATTAGTTGCTGCATTTCACGATTGCACACTAGCTAAAGACAGGCACACAAAGGTGCGCCCAGATGTAAAAGGCACACCATTATCAGATGCCCAAGGGGATTTGTTTGTAGATGGGTCATGTCTGAGGGCCAATAAAGCTCAACCGGCTCAAGGGAGCCTTAATAAACAGAAATCCATATGGTCGCACACTGCTCCTCCGGTTAACCCCTGGGCATTATGGTTAATGCAGCTTGTTCCAGCATGTGCGCTTCTAGAAAAATGTTGAGTATATCCACCGTTGTGCTAGCCATCCCTGGACACATGTTTCTAGGTCGTTACCTTTCATCCGCAGGGAATAGGCGTATGTATGGGGCGGCTGCGTAGGCTGCCAAAAAATGTTCTCAGGTCTTGATACCTCTCGTGGCGCGCAGATCCGTAACCATTAGCTCGTCAGCTCGACCGGCTCAAGGGCGCCTTAATAAACAGAAATCCATATGGTCACACGCTGCTCCTCCTACCAGCCGGTTAACCCCTGGGCATTATGGTTAATGCAGTTTGTTCCAGCGTGTGCGCTTCTAGAAAAATGTTGAGTATATCCACCGTTGTGCTGGCCATCCCTGGACACGTGTTTCCAAGTCGTTACCTTTCATCAGCAGGGAATAGGTGTATGTACGGGGCTGCTGCGTAGGCTGCCAAAAAGTGTTCCCAGGTCTTGATACCTCTCGCGGCGCGCAGGTGCGTAACCATGAGCTCGTCAGCTCAACCGTTTTTGAAACACTTGCACTGCATTGACAAGCTTTTTGGAGACCCACCTGCGCGCCGGAGTGGCAACGTGGCCTTTGACGGATGTTTGGCGGCCTCCTCTGCCACCCCAGAACTGTCTCAATTGATGAGGGAAACAATCCCGAAACACGAGCCATGTCTTGTGTCTAGAGATAACTACACTTCAAGTACTTACTTGCACCGATTGTGGTGAAAAACTTTTGAACTTTGGACTCGTTTTTTGAAACACGTGCACTGCATTGACCATAATGCAGAGGGGAGATATGGCGGAAAGGCCAGCAGTGTGCTCCCATCTTCTATTTCAAATGGAAAAATATGTCTGCCGTCATCAATTCTTACCTCCATGGCAATCCTCGTCTATGGTTCTTCACATATGGGCTGAGACGGCATGATCAGATTATTTTCCCAATGTTGGTACAGCTGCAAGTTTTGTCAAATAGCAGAAAGACTTTGTAGGCAATGCACTGTTTGCGCACAGTATAAAACTGGGAAGGGTACACCAACTGCACCTGGCCATTTCCCACCGCCCCCGGCCCCTTCTAAAGTCTCCAAGTAGACTTCATTGACATGCCCACCACTCAGAAGTACAAACAAGTGTTTGTAATTATGTGCAAGTGGACTGAGGCCTATCCAACAAAGAACTATGATGCAAATACTGTTGCTAAATGCCTTCTAGTTCAAGTTCAAGTTCAAGTTCGGGCATTTGTATAGCGCACTGCTCACCCAGAGGGTCTCAAGGCGCTTTGGGAAGGGGTTCATTATTTGTCGAATAGCCAGGTTTTAAGTTCTTTTCTGAAGGAGATGTGGTTTTGAGTAAGGCGGAGGTGAGTGAGGAGTGAGTTCCAGGTCTTGGCAGCAAGGAAGGAGAAGGATCTGCCACCCATGGTGGATTTTCAGATGCGCGGGACAGCGGCGAGGGCTTGATTGGACGATCTTAGTTGGCGGGTGGGTTTGTAGAAGGACAGTCGAGTGTTGAGGCATTCGGGTCCTAGATTGTAGAGGGCCTTGTGTGCGTGGGTGAGAAGGCGGAATGTGATTCTTTTGTTGACGGGAAGCCAGTGGAGGTCTTTTAGGTGTCCGGTGATGTGATCTTGGCGAGGGATGTCTAATATGAGTCTTGCTGATGCATTTTGGATTCGTTGGAGTTTTTTCTGCAATTTTGCTGTGATTCCGGCGTATAGTGTGTTACCATAATCCAGTCGACTCGTGACCAGTGCGTGGGTGACAGTCTTTCTTGTCTCGAGGGGGATCCAACGGAAGATCTTTTTGAGAATGCGAAGTACGTTGAAGCAGGAGGATGAGACTGCGTTGACTTGTCTGGACATCGAGAGAGAGGATTCTAGGATGAAGCCAAGGTTACGTGCATGGTCTGTGGGTGTGGGTGCTGTGCCCAGAGTGGAAGGCCACCAAGAGTCGTCCGAGGCAGAGGGGGAAGATCCTAGGATGAGCACCTCCGTTTTGTCTGAGTGGAGTTTTAGGCGGCTATGTTTCATCTATTCGGCTACTTCTTTCATGCCTTCGTGAAGATTGGTTTTGGCGGTGTTAGGGTCTTTGGTGAGGGAAAGGATTAACTGGGTGTCGTCGGCGTAAGAGATGATCTTAAGGTTGTGTTGACGCGCGATGGAGGCAAGTGGACTCATGTAAACGTTGAAGAGGGTGGGACTGAGTGAAGATCCTTGTGGTACGCCACAGATGACTTCAGTGGCCTCAGAGTTGAATGGGGGAAGTCGGACTCTTTGAGTTCTCCCAGCGAGGAATGAGGTGATCCAGTCCAAGGCTTTTCCTTGTATTCCGATGTTGCTGAGGCATTGTATAAGGGTGCTGTGGCAGACTGTGTCGAAAGCGGCGGAGAGGTCGAGTAGAATGAGGGCCACTGTTTCACCGTTGTTCAGTAGTGTTCGGATGTCGTCAGTAGCTGCAATGAGGGCGGTTTCGGTGCTGTGTTTGGCTCAAAACCCGGATTGAGATGGACCAAGGGAGTTGTTGTATTCAAGGAAGGCGGCGAGCTGGCTGTTGACGGCTTTCTCAATGACTTTGGCCGGGAATGGGAGGAGGGATATGGGTCGGTAGTTTTTAAGTTCAGAGGGGTCTGCTGTGGGTTTCTTCAGAAGGGCGCTGAGTTCGGCGTGTTTCCAGCTTTCTGGAAAGGTGGCAGAGTTGAACGAGCAGTTGATGACATCACGGAGATGGGGTGCGATGATGGAGTCCTCTTTGTTGAAGATGTGGTGGGGGCAGGGGTCGGTTGGCGAACCTGAATGGATGGAGTTCATTAGGCGGATGGTGTCTTCAGTGGTGATTGGGTTCCAGGCTCTAAGGTTGTTAGTTGGCGGAGTAGGATCTGAGGGGGGTGGGGAGGGTTGAACGCTGGGAGTGTTCTCGAAGCTGTTGTGGATGTCGGCAATTTTGTTGTAGAAGAAGGAGGATAACGCATCGCAGAGGTCTTGGGAGGGAGTGATGTCGTTAGATGCTGCGGTGGGGTTGGTGAATTCTTTGACGATTTTGAAAAGTTCCTTGCTGTTGTGAGTGTTGTTATCGAGACGATCCTTGAATGCTGATTTCTTGGCGGATCGAATCAGTTGGTGGTGTTTGCGGGTGGCTGTCTTGAGGGTGGACATGTTGTCGGTGGTTGGGTTTTTTCTCCATGTTTTCTCCAGGGTGCGGCATAGCTTCTTGGATTTTTTAAGGTCATCATTGAACCAGGGAGCCTTTTTGCTGGCTGATTTGATCTGGTGCTTTTTCAGGGGTGCTAATTTGTCAGCACTGTGGGTGATGCATTACTTGAGATTGGTGGCCACTTGGTTTGGGTCCAATGAGAGGTTGGGAGGGTTTTGGTTGAGTGATGTGAGGAGTTGGTCTGAGGTGATTTTGTTCCAGTTTCTCCAAGGAATACGTTGTGGGCGGTTGTGGGTCAGGTTGGTTTTGTAGCTGAAGTGAACACAGCTATGGTCCGTCCAGTGGAGAGCTGTGGTGCGATCGAAGGAGATGTGCCTGCTGGAGGTGAAGATAGGGCCGAGCGTGTGTCCGGCTACATGGGTGGGGGTGTCAACAAGTTGTTTGAGTCTGAGATTGGCCAGGTTGTCCAGAAGGGTGGTGGTGTTGCTGTCGTGTTTGTTTTCAAGGTGGTAGTTGAAGTCTCCTAAAAGAATGTAGTTCTCGAAGGCGAGGGCATGTGGGCTGACGAAGTCCATGATGTTATCGCTGAAGTGAGTGCGGGTACCTGGAGGCCTGTAGATGAGGGTGCCTCTAAGTGTGGTCCTAGGGTCGGTGTGGATCTGAAAGTGGAGATGTTCGGCAGTTGCAAGATTGTCATCGGAGCTGGTTGTGATTTTGATGGTGTTCTTATGGATGATGGCGATGCCTCCTCCTGTTTGAATTGTGCGGTCTTTACGGGTAATCTTGTAAGTGTCCGGTATGGCTATGGCGATGTCGGGTGCTGATGATGTGTTCATCCATGTTTCTGTAAGGAAGGCGATGTCCGGTGACGCAGTGTCGAGTAGGTCCCAGAGTTCCGTTGCGTGTCTGTGGACCGAGCGGGTGTTGAGCAGGATGCACTTCAGGCGGTTAGAGTCGGAGCTGTGTATGGAGGAGGTGGATTTGGTGAGGGTCCTGAAGCAGTTGAATTTGCAGGAGAGGCAGACGAATGGGCCGTGGGTATGTCCTGGGGTGGCTTCGCAGCATTGTGGTGCGGGTCCGGGGTTGAGGGCGAGGACAGTTGCGGCATCATATGTGACTCTAGTGGGCTGGGTACGGCGGGGACCAGGGGGACAGGTGCTGGGCGCAGTCCAGGCGCGGACGGGCATAGACGGGCTTACCTTTGGCGCACCTTCGGCACGGCCGCAGCGCGTGGACGCTGCGTGTTGGTTCATCTGCCTTAAATGGAGAGTGGAGGGGGGCGGAGCGTGGGAGGGGCAGCTGGGAGGCGGGAGCTGGGAGGAGACACGGGCTCACACAAGTAAACACTCAACAAAATGGCAGCCCGGTACCTGAATCGAAACTGGGGCACAGCCGGAGTGCGAGTCAAGGTACAGAAATTGGCAAAACACTATTCAGGCACTTTTCAATTCCCCGCAATGCAAGGCCAATGTGCAAAAATATTATAACACAAGCAACGATACCAGGCGCTAAATGCGCTCTATCAGGGCAAGCAGGCAGCAGGCAAAGAAATAAATGCTAACGATACCAGGCGCTGCGTTCACTTCAATGCGCTCAATCAGGGCAAGCAGGCAGCAGGGAGCAAAGCGTCTGTTGGGAGGTAGAGAGCAAGGGGAGCGACCGCTATGGAGAGAGTCCAGACGGTCATCTGAAAGAACTTAACCCTCGTTTTGTGATTGCAGTCCTCCTGAGTTCCGACAATGGACCTGCGTTCATTTCACATGTCATAGGGGGAATTTGTAAGGGGCTTGGGGTCACACAAAAACTACACTGGGCTATCACCCACCTGCTGCGGGTGCTGTGGAGAGAAAGAATGGGGTGTTGAAAAAAAAATTGGAAAAATGTGTGCATCACCTGAACTTTCCTGGGTGGATGCACTAACACTAGCCCTGTTGGCTATGAAGAACAAGCCAGACAGGGTAACGAAGCTCAGCCCCCATGAAATAGTGTTTGGCCGCCCCATGAACATTGTAGGCCACATGTCCACTCTCAATAGCAGACGATTAGCTTTTGTGCTATTGCAAGAAATCAACAGAGACATTACATTATCTTCATTGCCAGGTTCTGCAGGTTCTTCCAGAAGCAGCTACTCCACCATGACATGACATGCAGCCTGGTGATTGGGTCTGGGTAAAAGCCCACACAGACTACACTGCCTCCAGCAGAGGTGGAAAGGCCCCCACCAGGTCCTACTGAAAACAGCTACTGTCATGAAGTGCGAAGGGCTGACATCCTAGATTCACATCTCCCACACAAAGAAAGCAGTAGAACCGGGAAACGGAGAGCAGGCTCCACCAGCACCATCAGTGGCATCTCGCTGGTACAACCTTCGCTCCACCAGGCAAGAAAAGACGGACAAGAGATAAAGAAGAGGGAGTTACCTGTTTGCTGCAGGCCAGGCCTCCAACAGAAGACACAACATACCAGAGGCAGTCCCCTGCTGTGCACAGCAGCCCAGGCCTCTGGGTATCATCCTTCCAAATACCCTGTTTTCTTCAAAAGTGCCAACTGTCATGTGCTAGTAACCTCTGGCGGTACACAGCAAAGGCACCATTGACTCTCTTCAAGTGTTGCTGGCGTCTGCCCCAATATCAAAGCAGCACAGACCCAGCTAGTTAGTGTTGCTGGTGTCTGCATCATCACACCCGTATCTGTGCAGACCCTGCTAGGTAGATACCGAAGACAAAGCTACCAAGGACACGCCCAAACATAAATAGACTCATCCAATCACAAATGCCAGTGATGAGATCTCGAAGACTCTGGTCCATACAAGTAAAAGTGGAAGAGTCAGAACTAATAATTAACAGAAGACTATTGTCCCCTGGAACAGAGATAAACAAAGCCCTGCAACTGACTGTGCCAAAGACCCCGCTACTGAGTGGGTTAAGATATCTGATTTTGCAGGACATTTCCTTCCCCACATTTGATATCAGGCATCAGCACAAGATATGTCAACAATAAGAAAGAAGACCCCACACGTTCCAGGGAACAGGGTACTGCAGACAATGAGAAATCAAAGGGCTATCCCTGGAGAAGGTAGTATGATGGAAAACTATCTCACTCACTCACAATATATATGTTAGACGGGGACCTGGAGGGTCGGCCGAGGACAAGGGGAGAGGCCTCCGGGGAGGACCGTCTCCAGCGATCGTACAGACAAGTAACTTCCCCCCCACAGATGGACACCACACAAGGATAAGGTTAACGCTTTTTATAAGCAGTACTTGAAGCAAAGTATCACGGTACAGTGAGATCGGGACACGAAGGTCCTCTCAATTCTAGTCTCTGGAAGGGAAAGGGTGTAGCGGGACAGTCTTGGTACCGATCTGGTATTGAGGTGGGGTGATGGGTAGCTCACAATCCTCGAGCTCGGAGTTCTGGAAGGTCGGGCCGCGGCAGCGCCAGCAGGTCCCAATGAGGCTGTAGGTTGAAAAGGGCCATGGCAGCGCCAGCAGGTCCCGACGAGGATGTAGGTTGCCAAGGGCCGCGGCAGCGCCAGCAGGTCCCAACGAGGATGTAGGTTGAAAAGGGCCACGGCAGCGCCAGCAGGTCCCGACGAGGATGTAGGTTGAAAAGGGCCGCAGCAGCGCCAGCAGGTCCCGACGAGGATGTGTTCTTCACGGTGTCTCTCGACTCCAGGATACAACTGCCTTCCTGCTCTGGAGCTGCCCCAGTTATAGGTCTGGCGCCCTTTTATGTCCGGACCCTCGCACTTGGAGGTCGGGAGGTCCGGGATGAGGGAGTCCAGACACCCAGCAGGGGGGTGGAGCCAGCGCCCGGGGAGGCTGGGGGCGATCGGCACCTGGCGGGGGAGAGCCATTGACACTCCTCTCTCCCATTGACCTGCCAAGTGGTCCGTTCACCTCCTGGGTGGATGGTGGTGCCGGGATGTCAGGGCCTGGCCAGGCCCAGGGTTGGGGTCGAGCTGAGGCCACGCGGCCTCATGGTACAGTGTCCAAGATGGCGGCTGGGCCGGGCAATGGTAATGATGGTGGCCCGGGCCAGTGATACAGAGATGTCCGGGAGCAGGCGTCCTGTAGGGGACAGGTTGCGGGTTGCTTCTGTGGGTCGTTGGGGTTGTTCTTCGGGTGGCACCTGGAGAGCCGGTGTCCCGGCTCTGTCATGCGGGGAGGGAGCGAGCCCTTCATGAGGCCTGTCCAACATGCGCCCCCCCCAGCTGAAGGCGGGGAGAGTCACCCATCCTCTTGGGGACTCTCCTCGTCGAGGCGGAAAAAGCGTGACAGGCCGTCCGCGTTGGCGTGGTCCTGGCCGGGACGATGCTCCACAGTGAAGTCCATCCCCTGCAGGGAGATGGACCATCGCAACAGTTTGGGATTCTCCCCCCGCATCTGCATCAACCATTGCAGGGGTCGATGATCTGTTTGTACCCGGAAGTGGGTACCGAAGAGGTAGGGCCGGAGCTTCTTAAGGGCCCACACTACTGCAAAGGCCTCCCGCTCGATGGTACTCCAGCGCTGCTCTCGGGCCAGCAGGCGTCGGCTGATGAAGGCCACTGGCTGGTCGACTCCCTCTGGGTTTAGTTGGGAGAGGACTGCCCCAATGCCATGGTCTGAGGCATCAGTCTGGACGATGAACTCACGGCTGTAGTCGGGGCCTGGAGCACAGGGGCGGTGCACATGGCGGCCTTCAGCTTCTCGAAGGCCGCTTGACAGTCTGGGGTCCAGTTGACTGTTTTTGGGTGTTTCTTGGATGTGAGTTCCGTGAGGGGCCCCACAATGCTGCCATAGTCCTTCACAAACCGTCTGTAGTATCCGGTGAGCCCCAAGAAGGCTCGGACCTCGGTTTGGGTGACGGGTGGCTGCCAGGACTGGATGGCAGCGATCTTGAGCTGGAGAGGGGCCACCAGACCGCTCCCCACTTGGTGCCGAGGTAGGTCACGGATCCCTGGCCAATTTGGCACTTGCTGGCCTTGATGGTGAGGCCGGCCTGTTGGAGGGCGTGCAGGACCTCTCGGAGGTGGTGAAGGTGGTCTGTCTAGTGGCGGCTGTACACCGCGATATCGTCCAGGTAGGCGGCGCTGAATTCTTCGAGGCCCGCCAATACCTGGTTCACAAGTCGTTGGAATGTGGCGGGAGCGTTTTTCATGCCGAATGGCATCACTTTGAAATGGTAGTGACCATCCGGGGTAGAGAAAGCGGATCGTTCTTGGGCTCTGGGGGTGAGGCCGATCTGCCAGTAGCCCGCTGTCAGATCAAAGATGCTCAGGTAGCGGGCAGCCCCCATGCAGTCAACCAGTTCATCTGCTCGGGGAATGGGGTGAGCGTCGGTTCGGGTGACAGCGTTCAGACCCCGATAGTCGACGCAGAATCGGAGCTCGGGGGTGGTGCTTGGGGCAGCAGCTTTGGGGACCAGTACGACTGGGCTGGCCCAGGGGCTGTCGGATGGCTCGATGACTCCGAGTGTGAGCATTTTGGAGACTTCGTCTTGGATGCAGGCGCGCACCCGATCTGGCACTCGGTACACCCGGTGTCGGATAGGGGGACTGTCCCCAGTGTCCACGCCATGAAGGCACCAGGGGGTGACCCCGGGGGTGACGGAGAACAGGTTTGCAAATTGCAGCAGGAGAGCCCGACAGTCTTGGCGCTGCTCCGGGGTCAGGGCATCGGAGAGTCGGACCTCGTCCACCGAACCATCTTTCTCACAGGTCCTCAGTAGGTCAGGGAGGGGCTCGGAGTCTTCCTCTGCCCCCCTATCTGTGGCCATCAGTAGGCTGAGCTCCGAGCGCACGAAGTGTGGTTTGAGTCTGTTGGCGTGAAGGACCCGGAGGGGGTTCTGGGGGGACTCCATGTCGATTAGATAGGTGACGGGGCCCTTGCGCTCGACCACCTTGAAGGGTCCTGTCCATTTGTCCTGCAAGGCACAAGGCTCGATGGGAGACATCACCCATACCTGTTGACCAGGCTCGAACTCGATGGAGGAGGCATATTGATCGTACCATTTCTTCATGTCCTCCTGACTGGCCTCGAGATTGGCTTTAGCGAGTTCCCTGATTCGCCGGGTCTGGTTGCGGAGGGTCAGGAGGTACTTATACACGTCCGGAGGGGTCTTCTGGGGCGCCATTTCCCATTCTTCTTTAACCAGGCTGAAGGGCCCTTGGACAGGGTGTCCGTACAGGAGCTCGAAGGGGCTGAAACCGAGGGATTTCTGGGGGACTTCTCGGTAGGCGAAGAGGAGGCACGGGAGCAGCACGTCCCACTGGCGACGTAGGGGTTCCTCCAGTCCCATGATCATCCCCTTGAGCGTGCGGTTAAACCGTTCGACCAGTCCGTTTCCTTGCGGGTGATAGGGGGTCGTGAACCGGTACGTAACTCCGCACTGCTGCCAGAGAGATTTCATATATTTGGAGATAAAGTTCGTGCCCCTGTCGCAGAAGACTTCCCGGGGGAAGCCCACTCGAGAGAAGATCCCCATTAAGGCTCGGCCTACCACTGGTGCTGTTACGGTCCGAAGAGGAATGGCCTCGGGATAGCGGGTGGCGTGGTCCACCAGGACCAGGATGAATCGATGCCCTTGTGCTGTTCGGGGGTCCAGGGGCCCCACAATGTCTATTCCCACCCTTTCGAACGGGGTGGTGACGACGGGGAATGGTTGCAAGGGTGCTTTGATTTTTCGGCCGCTCTTCCCGCTGGCCTGGCAGGTGGGGCAGGCCCGGCAGTGGTTGGAGACGTCATTTCGCATTTTGGGCCAGTAAAAGTGGGTTACCAGGCGGTTATACGTTTTGTCTTGCCCCAAGTGCCCAGCCAGGGGGACATCGTGTGCCAAGTTCAAAAGGAAGTCTCTGAAGCGGAGGGGCACCACCAGCACCCGACTGGCTCCCAACTCGGCGATTCTTTGCTCGCTGTATAGTAGGTCATTGTCCCAATAGATCCAGTGGGCCCCTGCGGTGTCTCCCGCGCTCTGGGCGAGTGCTTGCTGTCGGAGTCCCTCGAGGGAGGGACAGGTCTTCTGCTCCTGCCGGAATTGTTCCTGGGTGGGTCCCCCCTCTTGACGCCACTGAGCCAGTTCTGGAAGGTCTTGGAGCTGAGCGGGCCCTTCTTGGGTTTGCTCTGGGGGATCAGTACGGAGGGTGTCTTCCTCTGGAGTGATCGGGGGAGGAGGTGCTGGGCTGGCCATTCGGGTTCTTCGGGTCTGGGGATGGCGCGTGCGGCCATGGACCGGGTTGTTACGCACGCCCAGTCCGGGAGGCCCAGCATCCCCAGGTGCTCTCTTCTTTCAACGGCCGCCCACGGGGAACTCTCGAGGTCGTTTCCCAGGAGGCAGTCCACTGGGGCATCATCGCGGACAGTCACTTTTAGCATACCGGACACTCCTCCCCATTCGAAGGGGACACAGGCCATCCGACACAGGTTCTCTGAATTGTCGGCCGATCGGACGGGGCAAAGAACGTTTGGCAGGATTTGTTCCGGGGTCACCAGGTGACAGCGGACTGCCGTCACACTGGCCCCGGTGTCGCGCAGGGCTTCGGCCTTGCGCCCATTTATGTTCACCCACTGGCTGTATTTTCTGGTGTTGGCGGGTAGGGGAGCCCGCGGGATCATGTCTCTTCCCCCAAGGCAAGCCAGGACCATGGCGGCAGGTTCCCACTCGGGCTCTTCCTGCTCGTACTCTTCATACTCTTCGGAGGTTTGCTCCTCTCCTAGGGCGGCGGCAGCGACCTGGCGGGGCACGGGAGTCTGGTTCTTTGGGCAGTTCGGGTCGCTGGCATAGTGGCTGATTTGCTGGCACCGGTGGCAAGTAACGTTGGCTCGGAACCCTGGGCGCATCGGGGGGTTTCCCCGACCGGCCGGGGGCGGGGTGTTGCTGGCGGGAGCTGCCGGGACGGCATCTCTGCCCCGGCCCTGGCCTCCTCCTCCTCCTCGGGGGCGATGGGGACCTTGGTTGGTTCTGTTTTGTTCACTTGGCCCACTCCGGGCCACTCGAGTGCTTTCCCATCGGTCAGCTTCAGCGGCGAGCTGCCGAGGTTCAGTCAATTTACTGTCGAGGAGGTGCTGCCTGAGCTCGACGAAGCAATTGTTGGAGAGGTGCTCCCACACAATGAGGTTAAAGAGTTGCTCGTAGGTGGTTACGTGGCTGCCCTTGATCCACCCCTCGAAGGCTCGGCTGAAATAGTTCACATACTCCACCCAAGTTGTACCCGGGATCCGTTTGCAGTCGCGGAACCTCCGGCGGTACATCTCGGGCGTGAGTCCATATCGAGTGAGGAGGGCGGCCTTCATGTGGTCATAGGATGTCATCTGATGGTCCGGGAGCTGTAGCAGGGCATCACGGCCTTCATTGACGAACCTCCCACATAGCCCGGCTCCCCAGTCACTTCGATCAATCCGGTGGGAGGTCATGGCAATCTCGTAGGCCTTGAACCACTGCTGTATGTCGTCGTTCCGATAATATTCTCTGACGACATCCTTGGGGATGTGGACCTTTGGTTCGGTAGTGCCTGGGGTGTGCGGGCGCTCGGGCACCCCTAGATCTTTGTTCTGTTTCCGCATTTCTATTTCTGCTAGCTTGCGCTCGTGTTCGTATGCCAGTTTTTTCTCTTCGAGTTCTCTCTGCCTTTGTTTCTCTTCCCGCTCCTCTCGGAGCCGTAAGTGTTCTAAGTTTATCTTTTGTTCCGCCAGTTTCAGCTCTCCGTCCAACCGGAGCCGTGCCAACTCTAATTCATGGAGTCTGCTTTTCTCTCGTTCTTGGATTTCTTCCAGGGAGAGACCCGCTCTCCTTTCCTCGGTCGGAGTGGTGTTTGTCTCTGGTGCCTCGAGGTTTTGGTTCCGGGGTACGGCTGTACCCGTTTCTGCCCAAGATTCTAGGGCGTGTTTGAAGTCCTCTTTCGTGCTCAGCCCGGTGGTAGCAATGTCTAGTTCCATGCAAAATTGCTTTAGTTCTCGATGGTTGTACTCTTCTAGTTTCTCCATCTGGAATTTCTCTGTGGATCCGCTCTCTTTTGTTGTCATTGTGGTTGAGTCGTGGGGTGAGTTACTCTCTGTACGATTACGCGTCGGTTCGGATCCCACCGCTGCCACCAATGTTAGACGGGGACCTGGAGGGTTGGCCGAGGACAAGGGGAGAGGCCTCCGGGGAGGACCGTCTCCAGCGATCGTACAGACAAGTAACTTCCCCCCCACAGATGGACACCACACAAGGATAAGGTTAACGCTTTTTATAAGCAGTACTTGAAGTAAAGTATCACGGTACAGTGAGATCGGGACACGAAGGTCCTCTCAATTCTAGTCTCTGGAAGGGAAAGGGGGTAGCGGGACAGTCTTGGTACCGATCTGGTATTGAGGTGGGGTGATGGGTAGCTCACAATCCTCGAGCTCGGAGTTCTGGAAGGTCGGGCCGCGGCAGCGCCAGCAGGTCCCGATGAGGCTGTAGTTTGCAGAGGGCCGCGGCAGCGCCAACAGGTCCCGATGAGGATGTAGGTTGCAAAGGGCCGCGGCAGCGCCAGCAGGTCCCGACGAGGATGTAGGTTGAAAAGGGCCGCGGCAGCGCCAGCAGGTCCTGACGAGGATGTAGGTTGCCAAGGGCCGCGGCAGCACCAGCAGGTCCCAACGAGGATGTAGGTTGAAAAGGGCCGCGGCAGCGCCAGCAGGTCCCAACGAGGATGTAGGTTGAAAAGGGCCGCGGCAGCGCCAGCAGGTCCCGACGAGGATGTGTTCTTCACGGTGTCTCTCGACTCCAGGATACAACTCCCTTCATGCTCTGGAGCTGCTCCAGTTATAAGTCTGGCGCCCTTTGATGTCCGGACCCTCGCACTTGGAGGTCGGGAGGTCCGGGATGAGGGAGTCCAGACACCCAGCAGGGGGGTGGAGCCAGCGCCCGGGGAGGCTGGGGGCGATCGGCACCTGGCGGGGGAGAGCCATCGACACTCCTCTCTCCCATTGACCTGCCAAGTGGTCCGTTCACCTCCTGGGTGGATGGTGGTGCCAGGATGTCAGGGCCTGGCCAGGCCCAGGGTTGGGGTCGAGCTGAGGCCACGCGGCCTCGTGGTGCAGTGTCCAAGATGGCGGCTGGGCCGGGCAATGGTGCTGACGGTGGCCCGGGCCAGTGATACAGAGATGTCCGGGAGCAGGCGTCCCGTAGGGGACGGGTTGCGGGTTGCTTCTGTGGGTCGTTGGGGTTGTTCTTCGGGTGGCACCTGGAGAGCCAGTGTCCGGGCTCTGTCATGCGGGGAGGGAGCGAGCCCTTCATGAGGCCTGTCCAACAATATACTACAAACATTATTCAAGTCACTGGTCACAAACTAGTTTATACCGTTCACAGTCTTTTTATTAAAAAATATATTGGTTAAAAATTCAGTATGCAATCAATTCAATAATACTGAAAACATGTAAAATAAAAACATTTCATATTGTACAATAAATTAAAAAGAAGTTAAGAACATAATCACATTTATACAGTGTATCAAACCATAAAAGAGAATACAGTTTCTAAATTATCAACATAATCCTATCATAGTTCACAGAAAAAATTATTTGAGAGAGAAAACACATTTTTTGTACAAAGAAACCACTACTCTAAAGTAAACACCTCTTGTTACTACGGATTGTCAGATTCACCAGCCTATGCATTAATTCATTTAGATTTCCCGTATTACAGTGTGCAAAATATCAGGAATCTCCTAGGCTTGAATTCTATGAGAAAAAAGCGTTGACGCGTTTCGGTGTATCGGCCCTTGGATATGGTTACACCTTCATCAGGACTGATCAAATTCGTTTGGGGTTATAGCAGGTATCCTTCCTTAGAACAAGGTTCTGAATCTCCTGTATTACATTTTGGACAATTTTCTCACACGGCTGGACCCTGGACTTGGTCTGTTGGATAATTCCTCTGATGGATCGATAGACGTTGTTTCTTCCGGTGTTCGCTTGCTCTTTGTATCATAAGGTACACACGGTTGTGAAACTTCTGGATTGTGTCCTCGTTTTATTGCATTAGTGAGACCCCTTCAGTTTTATAGGGTGTTCCCTTCCCCGTGGTTTTCCTTCTGTTACTTGACCAGCAATCGACTTATGATAGCGGATTGTGGATTGTGGGTACTCTAATGGATCTTCTTTGTCTTGATACTGAGGCAGCCACGGGTACTTCTGGTCTCGTATTCTCGTACTCTATTACATCATGAGTGATGTAATATGTGACGTCATCAGCAGTGCATTGCAGGCGCGCAATTTATAGTGAGTCCAACTAACTATAACGTTGGAATTTCAATGGTTTTATGCGAGTAGAATTTCCAGCTAACTATAACTGGTGTGAAACCTATGGTTTTTTCAGTGAATTTAATAGGTTTTTTAAATGCTAATTCCTAACTATAACTGGTGTGAAACCTATGGTTTTTTCAGTGAATTTCATAAGTTTTTTAAATGCTAATTCCTAACTATAACTGGTGTGAAACCTTTGGTTTTTTCAGTGAATTTCAAAGGTTTTTTAATAGCAAATTTCTATAGCTATGTAATGTAATATTTTTTATGAGGAATTTTATATTTTATAATTATGTAATACTATTTTTTTAATGTTTTTGTTTGCCCCGGGGCGCGTACCGATGCGCTCACCGGTGAGCGCATTTCTACGGCGCGCCCCAGTGCGCGTACCGGGGGAGCATCCCGTTAGCGCTAAATCCGCGAACGAAAACATCATCGTGACGTTTTGCGTAGCCGCGTCCGCGTGATACGCACAGCGTAAGCGCACCCGGAAGCACCCACGCGCATACGAACGCGCTACGTAAGCGCCGCCGGGCGTGCACCGGGGAGCGTAGCGTAACCGCGTCGGGTCATGTGACCTGAAAATAACACTTTTCATTGGTTCAGAACAGTTTTGGTTTCCAAATGATGAAAGCCCGGCTCATGTGACCTGAAAATAACACTTTTCATTGGTTCAGAACAGTTTTTTTTCCAAATGATGAAAGCCCCCACCTTTTTTCCTCATTCTCACTTTATTCTTTGAGTGAGGAAGACCTGCCTTTTTCTTACAGATATGGCTACAATACTATCAACAGCTGGAACATCTGCCTCACCACCACCACCACCACAAGGATCACCAGAAGATCACATTGGTGGTCAAGAAGAAGAGGAGGAGGAGGAGGAGGAAGAGGAGGAAGGGACCAGGCAGTTCCTGCATGAAGACAATCCCCCATACAAACCAAGAGAACACTTCATGAGGGAGTATTTTTAAATTCCCAAGGGGTTTAAAAAAAGTAAACGCTGCAAAGGTGATTTGTCTCATCTGTAAAGCTGTGCTATCCAGGGGGAACCCTGCTAAAAAATATTCCTTTGGGAATCATACTATGATACGACACATGCAGCGTTTACACCCTGCTAACTATTCTGCAGCAGAGGTGAGGGAAATCTGCAGTAACCTACCCCAATCATCATCCAGAACCACTACAACTAAAGAACCCACTCCATCGGGTCCAGAGGCAAGTGAGGTGATTCCAAATATACAAACAAAGTTTGAGGAATACAAAATTGTTTGTATTTATTGTAACAAAACCATTAGTTATGGTGAAAAAAGCATTACACTAATCACTGTTTCTATGGATCACCACAAATGCCCGAGGAAACCATAATTTTTCCTGGGTTTTTTTGTGCTCCAGTTGAGCCATTTTCAATTCCCTTTTTTTTGTTTCTCCCCATAAAAAATACAAAAAAAATATAAAACTGTTCAGAAAAGCCAAAAAAAGAAAAAAATGTTCAAAAAAACAATAAAAAAATATAAAACAACAAAAAGAATAAAAAAACAGTTCTTTTTAGAACGACCTCCAATTTATAAAAAAAGGCTTCATTTTTAAAAAACTCTGTCATTCTTTTTTCCTCATGGTACGCTCCCTGGCCCGCTCCCCGGTGCGCGTACTGGGCGCTCCCCCCGCAAAAATCAATTTTTTTTTTTGCCCCGCGGGGCCCTTTTATAGCCCCCACATCAAACTTATGGGGTCAGGGGGAGGTCTACTCTGCCCCCTTATGGTCAATTCCCCCTTTATTTTTGCCACCTCTTGTGTCTCGATCTTACCGAGACACAAGATGGCGGCCGCTCCGGACTGTTTGGAATGTTTACAGACACCCGAGAGCCAATCAGCTTTCCACGCGCAAGTCGCGTAGCGCGCCCGGATCGCTCCCCGGTGCGCGTACCGGGGCGCGGCCATAGATATATATATTTTTTTTAACCTAAATTACTCAAAATCCACTGGAGCACATATCTTGAGACTTAGCAAAGGCACATCGGGCTACCAGTCCCTACAATTTTGCCAAGTTTGGTGGAAATCCATTCAGCCGTTCGGGCTATAAGTGAGGTCGACCGCCCTATGGAAATTAACATGGGGAAAACACGTTTTGGGACCACCCTTTTATCTCGGCCCCCACTTGACGAATCCCCCCAAACTTTCAAGGAAGGACCGGGGCGCCGCAAGGCAAATTTGAGCAAATTTTCAGGCAAATTCCTCAACCGACGCCAAAGTTATTCACAATAGAATGTTGAGATGTTGCATTGAAAATAATCCTAACTATAACTACCTACTGGCGACCGCCAGACATTCGTGTCTGTATTAAATATGAAAATTGTGGGTTCTTTTAATTAGCAAAACATCAGTACTGTAATGGAGCTTAAGTGGATTGTATATACATGAAATAATGTTGAACATTAGATGGCTTTTTTAACAAATTTTGATGGTGATGCGTATAGTGTTATTTTAACCACTGGGGAATAGTTTTTGTTCACTGAAACAAAGAAAAAGTTAAAGCTGTTTAGAGTGCATTAGAAGCTTTCTCCCAGTAAACAGCAGTGTGGACGCAGTGGTGACAGGAGTTGGTATGCCCACTTGGGCTCAATTTTGAGAAATGGTCCTCAACATGAATTCCTCAGCAGTATACTTATGCTTTTTTCCACTTGCAAAATTTGCACAGAATAGAACGAAGTTGCACATAATTAATAAAATGTATTTTTTAGTCATGATTTTAACATGCAATATACAGTGTCATTTTATTCTTTGAATTGATTTTATATTCGAATCACTGCAATTAATGGGAATATGCGTGAGGGTGACATGAGGATAAAGAGTCTACATGTGTTGAAATAGTAATAATTTTCTTTAAATGCTTGATCTCTTACCTGTACATGTTGTATAATAGTACATATGGACCATGACTGATTAATTTATGCACTGGAATTTTACATGTAATGTGTCGTGCATTCGATCCTGGACCAGGCTGAAGTCTGTTTTTTATGTCCATAGGCTGAGGGGTCAGCTGATGATGCACTTGCACTTTAAATTGATTGGTGGAATGCCAAACCATGTCATGTGATCAAGGGGCTGAGGTCCGAAACGCGTCATGGCGGCGTGTTTTTCTGCACGAGGATGAAAATAAAATAAATATGCAACTTTCCATCTGGGTCCGGTTTTCGTTTTTGTTCTGAAGCTGCATTTGGGGCATTACGGAGTTCGTCTCACATTTCTACACCGGCAGCTTCTGGGTGTACACCGGACCCCTCCAATAATCAGGGCGAAGCGGAAGGAAGCACACTTGCAGTTCACCGAAAGGATCAGCGGCTCTGGTAAGAGCAACCGCAGTGGCCCCCGACAAGCGGAAATCACCGGAAGCTGCGGCTGCAAAGAAAGGCGAGTTAGTTCCCACGGCTGTGGTAGAACGAACGCCAGAAGCAGTCAGCGGCTTTGTTTGTGACCGCGAGCGATAGTTCGTAATTGGAGGAGGACCAGCACGGCGTAAGGGATTATCAATAATTACCGACACGCATAGCTGAGTGCAAGTATTTATCCGAAATAAGTAAAAAACGTGCAGGAACCATGGCCGCCGCTGATGTGGTCAGAGGCCGTGAGGAAGCGGCCATTGGAATGTTCGACGACGCTCCAATCATGGACAGTAACCCAAACAGACAGGTAACACAAACGGGCACCGGGAGCAATGCTATGAAAGAACTATTCAGGAAACTTGAGAAAGCCATGCGCACTGAACAGGCGAAATGGTGGGAGAAAAAATCATTATCCCGCTATTTGGAGGTAGAGCGTATTCCCCGTGGCTTGAGGATAATGCTTGCCACGAGTTTCGAGAATCCAGATCCTGAGATGTTGCAGGATTGGGCACAATGCAATTTGGATTCTTCCAGCAGGCTGTTACGTATCCTGATTAAGTATGCGGAGAGCGATGGCGCAAAGTTGGGAGTTGTTATAATGGATTTGAATGAACAGATTAGAAAGTTGGATGACTCGGAGCAAGAACAGAGACTTCGTGACGCAATGCTACAAAGACTCACCAAAGAGGAGGATGTAATCAAAAAAAGAAAAACTTTCAAATTTTAGAGAGATAAACTGGATTACCAAAATGGCCGTATATTTACTTTCTCAAGGAAATATGAGCAGCCTAAGGGAACGGCCGTACCTCCAACAGCAGGGACCGGACAGAGCGGGTGGATGGGTAACAGTCCCTCAACGTCGGATTCCAATCTGAGCTCGGTACCGGGCAGTGAGTCGGATAGTGAGCAGCGGAACAGTGGCGATGCGGTGGGGTTTACCAAGCGGTCGTTGGCCCAGGAAGTGGAATGCCTGAGACACGACCACGGACATACCCTAAGATGACATATCGCAGGTGCAAAAACAAACAAAAGCACAACCTCAAGCGCAAGTGGCGGAGGCGGAGTCGGGCAGCAAACCGGCACAGGGAAGCCACCCCCGAGGGGTCGGGGACGCAAATGATGGAATCGCCAGTAAACGCACAAGTAAGCAGTCAACTTTCCATTATCAATCTTTCAAATATCCACTTGACCGCCAGTGAAACTAAGACACTATCGCTGGGTTTGACGTACTGCCCACCATGCACGTTTGACTATGCGCGTACCAGAATTGACTTTTTTAAATATATCAGGAAACTGAAACTTAAGAAGCTGTTCTTGTTGAATAAGTTTAAAGCGCGCACGACATCTCAGGCTGGTAATATGACTGATTTGGATTCAGCCCCTTGTTTGGCAGGAGAGGTTGGCCTATATGAGGATTTGGATGAACTTAACAGAGAAGGGGGAACTTTGGAGGACACCGGTATAGAACGACAGTTGATAACAAATGCCCCAGCGGCAACAGGTTTCAAAGCCAAATCAACTTTCAACCTGGTGCTAACTTTTGACAATATAGAGGTATTCAATAATCTGGTAACATCTGACTTGAAAAAAGTGCATCAGGTGTTCATGGCAAAAGATGCAAAGAATAAAAAGTGCAACAATGCTTATGGTAGCCTTATGAAAAAATTGCAGGGAGACAATAAAGTAATTGTCAAGCAGTCAGATAAGGGGAGCAATATTGTCCTATGGCCCAAAGAAATGTATATGGAGGAAGCTCTACAACAACTCAATGACAGAAATTGTTATTGTAGGAGCGATTGGAAGACAGCTAGAGCGGCTTGGGATGCTTTCCATACCAGATTATATACTTGGAAGGGCATGGGATTGCTGAGTGGGGATGAGCAGAAGTTCCTTAGATCTAATTATCCAGTAATCCCTGTCTTCTATATGATTCCAAAAGTCCATAAGAATTTATCCAAACCACCGGGCAGACCTATAATTTCAGCCAGACAGGGTACATTTGAGAACAGCTCCCAATACATCGATCATTTCCGGCAGGAACATGTGAGAGCTCTGCCCTCGTACATTAGAGACACTGGGGATTTTTTGGACAAAATCGGATCTGTTGTGTGGCAGGAAGATTACTTATTGTTAACACTTGATGTAACTTCTCTGTACACCAGTATAAATCATGATGATGGCTTGCGGGCGGTGAAACATTTTTTGCAGAGAAGGCCGGCCTGTATGCTACAACATAACAGCCTTATCAGTGAGATGACAGAGATCTGCCTCAAAAGCATCTTCTTCCTGTTTCAAAAGCAGATGTTCCAACAACTGAGGGGAGTTGCGATGGGGCCTGCTTCTCCCCAAGCTACGCGTGCTTGCACATGGGGCTTTGGGAGGAGCAGGTCCTTGGGGGAACCTATGAGAAAACAGTGGCTAGTAACATCATAGCCTGGTATAGGTTCATAGATGACCTCTTCATTATCTGGAGAGGGTCAGAGGTTGAGGCATCCATGTTCATTTCGGATATTAACAAAAACGATTTGAACTTAAGGTTCACTGGTCAGATCAGTAGCACAAAAGTTACCTTTTTGGATGTGGAGGTTAGCATTGCTAACGGAAGAATAGTAACGGATCTGCACCGCAAAGAGACAGCGGGCAATACGGTTTTGCACGCCACCAGCCATCACCCAGCCCACCTGATTCGGAGCATCCCCTACGGGGAGATGCTAAGGATCAGGAGGATATGTAGTACGGTTGAAAACTGTGCCAGAGCCCAGAGTGCAAGCAGGGAAAGATTTGTGGAGAGAGGGTACTCTAGAGCAATGGTGGAAGGGGCCATGAAAAGTGCCAACAAACCCTCTGGGCATGATTGCCAATGTTGAACCAACACAGGCACGAGAAGACAAGGAGTCTGGTCAGCCTAGGTTGATAACAGCTTATAACCGGCAGCACAAACAGATATACAACATAATTCGCAAGAACTGGCAGGTCATCAAGGGGGATCCGGTCATTGGGGGTATCTTAGCTGATAGGCCAGCTATAACATACAGTTGTGCCAGATCTATGAGCGATATGTTGGTGAGTAGTAGTCCTGAAGTGGCTGATGACAACTGGCTTGGGAAGAGTAAGGGCTTTATTAAATGTGCTGTCTGCAAGGCATGTAGGATAGGGAAAAGTCATACTTCCTATACCACGCCTTTCAGTGACGAGGTGATGAGCATCAAAAAGAAAATCACCTGCAAGTCAGACTTTGTAGTTTACGTGTTGGAATGCGCTTGTGGTCTGCGGTACTTGGGTAGCACGAAACTGCAGGTCCACAAGAGCATTCTACAACATGTAAGGGCAATTAGCAACAGGGATGAGACTTACCCTGTGGCCAGACATGTGAATTCATGCCACGGGGTGACATTGGGTGTCTCCAGTACTATGCTATAGATATGGTTCCGCCCCTTCGAAGAGGGGGCGATAGGGAGGCCCGGCTTTGAATATTGGAGACTCGATAAATCTTAGAGCTCAATTAAAAAACTCCTAATGGTCTGAACCAAACCGAAGATTTACATTCGTGTCTGTATTAAATATGAAAATTGTGGGGTCTTTTAATTAGCAAAACATCAGTACTGTAATGGAGCTTAAGTGGATTGTATATACATGAAATAACGTCGAACATTAGATGGCTTTTTTAACAAATTTTGATGGTGATAGGTATAGTGTTATTTTAACCACTGGGGAATAGTTTTTGTTCACTGAAACAAAGAAAAAGTTAAAGCTGTTTAGAGTGCATTAGAAGCTTTCTCCCAGTAAACAGCAGTGTTGACGCAGTGGTGACAGGAGTTGGTATGCCCACTTGGGCTCAGTTTTGAGAAATGGTCCTCAACATGAATTCCTCAGCAGTATACTTATGCTTTTTTCCACTTGCGAAATTTGCACAGAATAGAGCGAAGTTGCACAGAATTAATAAAATGTATTTTTTAGTCATGATTTTAACATGCAATATACAGTGTCATTTTATTCTTTGAATTGATTTTATATTCAAATCAATTCAATTAATGGGAATATGCGTGAGGGTGACATGAGGATAAAGAGTCTACATGTGTTGAAATAGTAATAATTTTCTTTAAATGTTTGATCTCTTACCTGTACATGTTGTATAATAGTACATATGGACCATGACTGATTAATTTATGCACTGGAATTTTACATGTAATGTGTTGTGCATTCGATCCTGGACCAGGCGGACTCTGTTTTTTATGTCCACAGGCTGAGGGGTCAGCTGATGACGCACTTGCACTTTAAATTGATTGGTGGAAGGCCAGACCATGTCATGTGATCAAGGGGCTGAGGTCCCGAAACGCGTCATGGCGGCGTGTTTTTCTGCGGAAGGATGAAAATAAAATAAATATGCAACTTTCCATCTGGGTCCGATTTTCGTTTTTGTTCTGAAGCTGCATTTGGGGCATTACGGAGTTCGTCTCACATATATATATATATATATATATATATATATATATATATATATATATATATATATATATATATATATATATATATATATATATATATAGTCACTGAAAAAACCAAAGGTTTCCGCCACGTTATAGTTAGGAATTAGCATTTAAAAACCTTAGAATTTCACTGAAAAAAACATAGGTTTCAGCCACGTTATATTTTTGAATTCGCATTTAAAACACCTTAGAAATTCACTGAAAAAACCATAGGTTTCACACATGTTATAGTTAGCTGGACATTTCACTCATACAAAACCATTGAAATTCCCTCGTTATAGTTAGATCAGCTTAATATAACTTGTGCGCCCGCAATGCACTGCTGATGACTTCACATATTACATCATTCATGACATGGTCAGTGACATCACTCATGACATCACTCATGACATCTCAAATGACATCACTGATGACATCACTGATGACATCATCCTTGTGAAAGAGTGGCAGACCTCCACTCACCATAATATAACCTTTGATACACACATTCAAAAATAGAAACTAAAATTTTCAAAAAAATGGAGATACATATACCAGTTACAACAACCTATTCAGTAATTCCAACATCTACATATACATCCACCCATTCACCAACATTTCTATATAGTCACTCATACATGTACTCACTCATCATATGTACTCATACACCTATACATCCTGTTACACACCGATACTCATCCATAGAGTTACTCACACACATACTCACACATGCAAATACACTTTCAAACATCCATTTACTTGCATATACAGCTATACACACACCACTACACTCTTACTTCTACAGAAACATACACATACTTACTCTCTTAAACAATCACTTAAAGAAACACATACTTATTTATACAGGAACTCTTCCAATCTCTCACTCTCACATATACTCACCTATATACATCAATACTCACATATACTAGTTTAAAACATATGTAGTTACTCATAAAGATACTATTGAGAAAGTCCTTCACTCACTAACACACCCATACGCACACTCAATCACCCATACAGTCCTACACGCAATTCTGTCTTCAAAACACATTGAGTGAGTCAATCATTCATGCATCTGTGCGCTAAGTAATACCCCCACCAAACCATGCAGACACTCCTACTGATACTCAAAAAACCAACTAATAACCCATATAGACACTCATGTAGCTACTCCCCAACCCATGCAGCCACTTTTACACAAACTGAGACACTGATACAGATATTTACATATTTAAACATTACTCGCTAATACATGTATTCACTAAGATACACTTAATAAGTCAGTTATACAATCAATTTTACAGAAAAAATCCATATAGACACTTATTTACCCATTTTTTCTTCCATCGACCTTTAGATATACATATATAAAAAATATTTATTTTTCAGAAAGACACACATTCACTAGATGGAAGGCAATTCAAGTTACTGTAAGTACGGTTAGTATTACTTTTCAGGATCAGTAGTGGGCTGAAAGATGCAGCACTGAGGTCTCTCTTGATAACAGGTGAGTAAATCGCAAGTCGTAATTCGGATGATTTTAGTGGAATATTTTAAAGTTCCAAAACTCCACACAGAAGAATTTACAGGTGAAACCAGTCAATGTTAGCCTATGGAAGGAAATTCAAGTTACTGTAAGTATGGTTTGAATTTCTTTTCAGGATCAGTAGTGGGCTCAAAGATGCAGCACTGAGGTCTCTCCTGATAACAGGTGAGTAAATCGGAATTTGTAGTTCTGCTGATTTTATAAGAATCTTTTAAAGTTCCAAAACTCCACCCTTAGAAGAATTTCCAAGAGAAACCAGTCAATGTTACCCTATGGAAGGAAATTCCCTTAACAGGTAAGTAGTGTTATCATTACTTTATCTTACTCAGTGGTGTATTCTGGATCCAGCACTGGTGCATCTCCGGTAAACAGTTGAAAGAATGCGTTTAAGTCATACAGGCAAATTTTAAGGAATATTTTTAGTTTGTGAAAATAGACACTTAGAAACTTTTACTGGTAAGTACGGTTAGAATTACTTTTCAGGGTCAGTGCTGGGCTAAAAGATGCAGCACTGGGTTCTCTCCTGATAACAGGTGAGTAAATCGGAATTCGTTATTCGGATGATTTTAGGTGAATATTTTAAAGTTCCAAAACTCCACACTTAGAAGAATTTCCAAGAGAAAACAGTCAATGTTAGCCTATGGAAGGTGTTTCAAGTTACTGGTAACTATGGTTAGAATTACTTTTCAGGATCAGTAGTGGGCTCAAAGATGCAGCACTGAGGTCTCTCCTGATAACAGGTGAGTAAATCAGAATTCGCAGTGCATCCAGTAAGCGCCACAGAGCTGCGTAGCAGAGAGATGTAAAAAGATGCTCGTCATGCACCACCTTTCTGCAACGCAGAGCAGTGGCGCTTCCTGTAAGCACGTGCTGGACTACTTGGGCCCCATGGTCCCTCAGGTTTGAGGTTGAACTTTTCCCCCAGCTTAAAATGCACCACAAGGCGTGTTTGCACACATCACGTCAGGCCCCGTCCCCTCCCTTCACCACTGTCTAAATGCGCCCTGTCACCGTTCTAAGTTGAGAGATTAAGTCCCCTTCAATCCTAAGGATCCCTAGGGTCAAACTAACTCACTAGGTACCTCCAGTAAGCCCCACCACCCTGCGTTGCAGAGAGGTGTAGAAAGGAGCGTGGCCTCTGTACAACTGTTTGTAACGCAGCTCCCTGGCGCATACTGGAGATACCTGTTGGGCTATTTGGCCCTCAGGGCCCTTCAGTATTGAAAGAGAATTAATTCCCCAACTTAAAACGCACCACAGGGCGCTTTTGCACACTGATGAAGGAAGGGGGCGTGGCCTGATGTGGCATGTCTGCAAACACGCCACTTACACTTTTTAAGCTAGAGAATTAATTCCTCCTCAATCCAGTGGGTATCTGGGGGCCAACAAGCCCACCAGATACCTCCAGTATGCACCAGGGGGCTGCATTGCAGAGAAGTGTTCAGAGGCCAGGCCCCTTTTTACAACACTCTGCAACCCAGCTCTGTGGCGCTTACTGGAGATAGTTGGTGGGCTAGTTGGGCCTCCCTAAGCAGGCCTAAGGGCTCAGGGTGTTTCTACAATGCCCCTTTTGTTTTTTTGTGTTTCTTTTTCTGTTTTCTTGTGCCTCGGTTCTACCGAGGCACAAGATGGCTTCCAACACTTCCTGGTTTTGGAGTGTTGACAGCCAATTAGCATAAAGCTCGTGTTTGGGAAGATACGCGTACCCTACTTCGTCCATAGATAAATCTATGAATTTACTTTTGATTTTCTACAGAACTACTGAACGGATTTAAACCATTTAAAAAAAGCATGATCTGGGAACCAGACTCTACCTTTTTGCCAAATTTGGTGTAATTCCTAAAGGTCCCTATGGAAAATTGAATGGGGAAAACACGTTTTAGGACTCCCCTTTTTTCTCGGCCCCCACTTGACGAATCACCCCAAAACTTTTAGGATAGGAGCGCAGCGGAGCGCCCCATCTTCTTGGAGAATTTCGCGAAGATTCGGCAACGGGCACCAAAGTTAATCCAAATTGAATGTTGCGGATTTCCTATGGAAACTAGGTCCTAACTATAACTACCTACTGCCGAGTAGGTAATATATATATATACATATATATATATATATATATATATATATATATATATATATATATATATATATATATATATATATATATATATATATATATATATATATATATATATATATATATACAGATATAAAAAAACTAATATTTTAAATAATGATATAATTGAAAAAATTGTCATTAATATACTATTATCAAAAATATATGCATACGTATTAAAAAATATACCAAAAGCATAAAAAGTATAACATTTTAAAAAACAAAAACAATTTAATTTAAAATAAAAAGTGAACACACATTTTTTAATTTAAATATAAATAATTTACAAACAACATTTTTTGACATTTTTGAATATGAGTATAATAAATAAAACATATATTTATGTAAATTACAACAATATAAAATAAATTGTTAAATATTAAAATAAATGTCCCACTACATCAAATAACATTTTTTTTATATTAAATAAACATAAAAATAAGGACTTCCAGCTAACACAACGGAACAAACAAAATCTTTACATCACACAAAAATAAGATTTACTACAATAAATATGAAAATAATTAAAATATAACATTTGAAAATACTATAATTTACTATTCTCTGTACATTTGAAGCAACAATATATATTATAATCAACGAAAAAAAAAATACCATTCCCACTCCGGAGGAGTAACATTTAATATTACCACTCCAGTCAGTGCAACAGTAGGGCAAGTGTTGGATTGTGGTGAAGAATAATGTAATATTCCCATTTAAGTCACTACAAAAATAGGAAAAGGGTTTGAAAGAGGAGGAGAAAAATTTACTATTCCCACTCTAGTCAGTGCAACATTAGGGAAATGAATTAACTTCCCACCCTTTGCCCGTATAAACTCCACAACCCCAACCTAAAATCAAACTGAGAAAACAATTAATAACACAACTAAATTAATTTATTTACAATAAAATATTTATTAGTATTTCACAAGTAATTAACACATATAATACAATTGTTTACTCCCCACCCTTTACCCCTATAAACCCCACTACCTAAAAACTTTTCATTAATCAATAAACAAAAATAATTATAAATTAATTATTGAACAATTAATTATTAAAAAATAAATTACTTCTCAACATTTACCCCTATAAACCCCACAACCCCTAAAAAAATTACACAATTATCATACTTAGTTATCAATTAATTAATTAATATTAATTAACAACTAATTGCTAATAAATTAAAAATAAATTACTTCCAAATCTTTTACCCCATACCCCTACAACCCACACCTAAATCAACTAATTACGCAATTACCATAATTAATTATCATCTAAATTAATTATTGTTAATTAACAAATAATTATTAATTAAGTAATAATCAATTACTTTCCACCCTTTACCCTTATAACCCCACAGCCTACACCTCAAAAAAATATTTACACAATTCACATAATTAATTGTCAAATATTAACAACAATATTATTATTATTAATAAGAATATTATTATTATTATTAATAATAATAATAATAATAATAATAATAATAATAATAACACATCATTATTAATACATTGAGAATTATTGAGACCCCACCTTTTACCCCTATAAACGCTACAACCCACAAAAACCATTTGTATAAAAATATCAATAACACAACTAACAAAATTAAATATCATTTAAATAAATAATATTCATTAAAAATAATCATTAATTTAATATAATTAAAGTACTTCCCACCCTATGCCCCTATAAGCCCACAACCCGCTACTGAACTAAAAAACACAAAAGTTGTATACATTAAATTTCATAGCTACAAAAGATTTAACTAATATAGTAAAAAATAATTAAACAAAAAATAATGTCATATACAATTGAAATATATACTAAAAAACATAACGATAAGTAAAAAACAATTTTTTAAAGAACTATATTTTCACGAGCTATATTATTGACTTTTAACATCAATATTACTTACCTTCAAATAGATCTTCTTGCACTCGATATTTCCTTTCCACGATATTTGTCACTCGATATTATTGTAGTTAAGTTTTTTCTCGATATTCTGTCTCATTACCATGTGCAATCATCTTCATTTTTCAAGACTACTGCAGAGAATTTATATAATGGTTGACATGACATAAGTCATTATCCAGAAGCAGTGTAGTGTTTTTTTAACGCTCTCAGTTTTATTCAAAATCATAGTTTTCATTTAATTCCTCTCAGGCATTTATTGCCAATAATCTTACACAGTTGCTATGTGCAGCCATTGTGCCTTGGACTCTCATTGAAATATTAAGAAGTGAATGAAAGTGCCTCCATGGAGCTAGGTAGGGCACAGTTGTCCTGTCTGACTATGCATTAGAGTTATGAGTAGGCAGCAGGGAAATCTGACTAAAGCCAAGTTACCTGATGCCTGCCTTGCTTCAGAGGAACCTGTTCCATATCCTGTTGAGATGACCTGTGGCCTGAAGAGTAGGCCGTGGTCAAGATGCCTAAACATGAGACAAGCAATTTGAAAAGGGGTAGTTGATGATGGGTTCCTAGTTGACAAGCCCACTGGAAGTGTTCACAGGTGAAAGGATCCTCTAAGCACAGTAACTGAAGTTGCAGTACCTTCGGAAATTCTGATGTCACACATCAAAGGACTCTGGACACAGTCAAAGGCCTCTGGACTTTCCTTCGCTGTGTGCCTGGCACACCTGCATTGCTTCAAATCTCCAAATGATTTTAGACCCCCTCCATCCCTCTCCAATGCTCCATCACAATTCCAACAGTGCTCTACAGTTCACTAGAAAAATAATTATGAAAACAACCACCATTTACTCACCTTTAACCTCCTCACCACACAGGACTTCAATAAAATTGAAAAAGTGTGTAGACCAGCAGCATCACTGGTTGAAATATGTTCTGATCATATATGCAAGAATATCCTCATTAATAGCTCTGCAACTGATCTAGCCAGAACTATCAACAACTCCTTGGATAAAGATGTCTTCTCAAAAGAACTCCATAAAACAAAGGGGTTTTCAAATAAGGTCTCCTCCTAAATTCCAGACAATAACAAACTGTTTACAGGCAAATAGATTAAAATCTCAGCGCCAAGACACATAACTGCATTCATTAAAGAGCTTAACCTTCTCTTAGATTACCAAAACAGATTCTGGTATGGCTGTGGCATGAAGGCAGCACTGACTTCCACACGGGTTGATTTAAACACTGGGATGGATTCAAATGGTGTACCAGCACACCTATTACTTGACCTCTCCCTTGCCGTTGATTCTGTCCATCTCTACAGGGACTTGGAATTGGACAAATCTTCTTAAAAAATATCTTTGGACCTGATTACAATGGTGGACGGACTTCAGTCCGTCCGCCATTGTTTTGCATTTGGTACCACCCTCCTACAAGGCGCAGTACCACAGGGCTAATTATGATGCGACTGCCACGATGCAAGTCGCAATGCCCATGTTTTGTATTGCAGTGGGTACTGTGCTCTGCAGCACTTGCCACAATAAAAAACAGACACCCCACGCATATCCCTGCACGACAAGGCAGGCACTATGTTTTGTGTATTTCTATCTCTTGTTCTGCAACATAGGGGTCTATTAGGATGGCAGTCGGAAAATCTCTCCGACCGCCATGGTAGCGGGAAAATACAGCCCGCTTGGACCGCAGCATAACTGCTGGTCCAATTAGTATACTCTGTAGTCGAAATCCGACCATGGTGGTTGGATCACGACATTTATCATTGCGGCGGTTGCTGCTGCCAGTAGCACTGCCGCGATGTCCAAAAAAAGCATGTCCTGCATTTCCCTGCACTTTGTGGTAGGCACTGCACAGTGCTTGCCACCTGGTACAGGGACATGCCCAGTTCATCCACACCCTCCTCAAACACATTCGAGGCCCGTGCCGGGCCCCCGGAGACATTTTCCGCATGCCTTTCCATGGCTGTTCCACCGCCGCGGAGAGGCTGGCTACCGCCGGCATCATAATCATGCCGACGGAGCCTGGCCCTGCACCGGCCCCATTTTAGCAGTTCAGCTCCGCCTGCCAAGCAAGCGTGTGGACTGCTACCGGCAGAAAAGTGGTGGGAGAAAAATCTCACTGCCCCGGTTGTCACCGCCATGCTAATGTGACCGGCGTTTTTCTGGGTTGCGATCGTGGGCGGTTGACCGCCATCCTAATAGACCACAAAGTCTAATGAGGAAAAATTAGTGCAGGACCCAAAAAAATAGTGGAAGTGGGATCCATCTACAGCCACCATCTCAAATTAGGCACTGCAAAAATATATATATATATATATATTTTGAGACCTGCACGTAAGGGCAGCTTCACCGATGAATATTTTGCAACATCCAATTGGGTAAACTAAATTGTGCCATCAGTAGTTTATGGGACTGGAGCATATTTCTGGACTTTTAAATACAATTATTTCACAAGTACATTGTCATGCAGGAAGGAATTAGGGATTTGGCAAAATGGGTGTTGTCTTGAATTTGTGAAAACATGTCTTATGTGCTTTGGATTCAACTTTATAGAAGCTGTTTTAAATTGTCAGTGGACTCAATCTGTTTTTCAAATATCACTGTGAGTAGCCTTAGAACAGTGTCTAATCTACAAAAACATGCCTGTTACAATATCAAGTTTGTCCAATATGTTTAATTTGCAGTTTGTCTTTTGTTATTCTCATATTGGCTATGAGGATAGTTCGTACTCCACTTCTGGAAATACTTGTCCTGCCCCATTGCTGTAAGTATTAGCCCCCCTGAAATGTGGCTCTAGTTCTGCCCCTGGCAGGAGGTAAGGCCACCTCATGCTAGGTGAACAAATTTAATGGTTGGGATTTTGTCTCACAGCTTTTTCGTTGCTTTTCCATTTTTCCCTATTTTACTGTTCACAATGCTTTTACTGCAGATCAGGTTTTCACTATCGCCTATATTTTAAAAAGCTGAATATATTGATAGTTGCATTAAAGAACAGAAAGGTTACATTCAAGGCTATCTTAAGTTGATGTAAATTCAATGCAAGGGCTGTCAGCTCTAATAAAGGATGTACAGAAGCAAGCTACTATCCTTGAACACACATACATCTCTGAAGCCACAAATGGAGGGTAGAGGACAATACAATTTATGCCATTATGGCTTCGTAGATAGAAAGGACGAGTGTTGTATGCGCTACCGCCCACGCTCAAATGAAGCCCTTGACCGTTCAGAGCCATCCCCTCTTTGTGATAAGCACTTCACAATCCACTGTCTGGAAGGGCGCAAGTTCATTCCATACCATGCTTGTTTGCTTCCTCTGAACTTACTTTTATGCTATAACCTTGGCATACTAAATGCATTGGCCTGATTTCATGCATTTGTCGAATTAAGGGACAGTCTTCCATTTTATGACTATCCCTCATTAAGCCAAGAAAAAAAGTACATGTGGTAAGGTTAGGTGCGCTTTCACCCCATGGGGCATTATCGTGCTGAATAACACGTGTATTGTTCTCCATCTCACCAGTACTCATTTAATCGCCGTCAGAAAGATGACTGGCTGAGTGGAGTTACTAGGATTTCAACTGTCCCCATGAGGTTTAGCACAGATCCGTGCAGTGGATGGATGTGTTAGGAAAGTGAGACCTGTCACTATAACAACTTTAAAAGAGCATGATTTCCAAATTGTCGACCTCTAAGAGGTGGAGAGACTTCAGCTGATATAAAATTCAGTGTCCACTTCTCTCAAAGCTCTTCTCACCTGGCTTCCCTTCACTGGCTTCCAGTACTAGCACATTCGCCTTAAGTTGCTATGCACATGCCATTGCACTTTCTACAACAAAGGTCCACTTTTTATCAGAAATCGGTGAATCCAATACACTTCTGATTGAATACGAAATATTCTCCAAAAAATCTCATTTCTATCTGCATTGTGTGACTCTGGGGATGCACTTTCAATGTCCTTAACAGCAAAGGCTTGGCATGCCTTTCCTTCACCATTCGGGAGATGAAAAACCTCATTTTATTCTAGAAACATCCTAAAACGTTTTTTTTCTACCCTCCCCCCCCGCATCATCATGTCTACTTTTCTCTCCTCTTTCAGGATTACCTCAAGATTTCAGCACTGGGAAGCCACATTTCTGGCTTATAGCATGCTTACGTATTAGCTCTATTCATTCTTTCATTCACTCATAGGATCATACACAATGAAGACATCCTATCTGCTTTGATACCTTAAATCAGAGATTAATGTATTGCTCCAAAGTAGTTCCGCAGTGTGGTAGACATATCAATTGTCCTGTCCAGGACAAGGGCACTAGGACCCTGGGACAGCGCAGGGGCGAGGGGACACCGGACACCACATCCGGTCAAGGGGCGGGGAGAGGAAACATTCTGGAGCTGGACCTCGAGGAAGGAGGTCATGATACAGGCATGATGTAAGCCCATAAATAAAAGAGTACTTACAGAAATCAATATCGTGTCCTGCGTGAGTTCCTGGGGTACAGGACACGACAACTGGCGACGAAGGACGGATCCGGTCCCTGCGTGCAGAAATCGCGATTTGAAACCAGGAGCCCACCCTGGATCGCGTCGTGGCCAAAAGGAAGAGGGAAGAGTGAAGCGCCTTCCAGAAATCAGCAGCGACGTGGGAGCCCACCCCGACCGCCGCAAAAGGAAAAAGCAACAAAGCCGGTAAGCGCCAGCAATAGGAGCGCGAAGTTCGAAGAGCTGAAAAGCCAGCGCGAGCTCTCGCGAGAGTCTCGGCGGCCATGTTGGGGCCAGGCGCGAGAGCCAATAGAAACGAAGAACAAGCGCGGCGGCCATTTTGAAGTCAGGCAGCGCCCGATTGGCTAAGAAGTCTCGCGAGAGTCTCGGCAGCCATTTTGGAGGCAGGTGCGAGAGCCAATCATCGAGCAGGAAAGTTGGGCGGCCATTTTAAAGTCAGGAAAAGGTCGAAAAAAGTAGAAAAGGTGCCGATTGCAAGAAAAAGGACAAACAAAGCACAGGCAAAGACAAGGAATCAGTGATAAAGGCTAAACAAAGGAAAGAAAAGAGAAAAAAAAAGAGAGAAAACATTAGAAAGTGCCGATCAAAGAGGAGAAAAGGCACAAAGAATGATAAATAAGGACAACAAGTGGGCATAAGAGAAACACCAGAAGAAAAGGGGCAAATAAAAGGACAAAAGAAAGAAAAGAAAGGAAATTAAGAAAAAGGCACAAACAAGCATAAGCAAAGGCAAAAAAAAGAAAATAAGGGTCGAACAAGCAGCAATAGAGCAAAGAACAGAAAAGATGGTGACAGCACAACGAACAGGTGCAAATAAAGAAGATACAAGAGAACAAAGGACAGACAAAGAAGAAAGTAAAGAAAGAACAAAGGGTGACAAGGACGAATAAGAGAATCGAACTAAGGGAATTGAGCGCTAATAAAGAACAAGCAAAGACAAAAACAGTAAATAAGAGAAAAAGACAACAGATAAAAAGCAAGAAAGGAAAATAAAGACACATAAGAGAAAATAAAGAAGAGTGCCGAGTTGAGCACCAGGAAAAGAAACAAGCACAGGAGATAAAGAAAAGAGGACAAAAGAAAGAAGATAACAGAAGAAATAACAAAAGAGTGCCAGGAAGAGCATAGAGAATAGAAGAGTGCCGGAAGAGCACGGAGAATAGAAGAGTGCCAAGTAGAACACAGAAAACAAAAGAGTGCCAGAAAGAGCACCTAGAAAAGAGAAATAAAGAAAAGGAGAAGACAAAGAAATAAAACAAAGAGACAAAGAAATAATACAAGTGCATACCAAAAAAAAAAAGGGGAATATAAGGAAAAAGGACTAAGAAACCCCAGAAGAGGCCAAATAAAGTAAAACAAAGGAAGAAAAAGGGACAAAAGATCACAAAGAGAAAAGGAGAATATAAGAAAAAAGGACTAAGAAAGCCCAGAAGAGGCGAAATAAAGTAAAACAAAGGAAGAAATAAGTGCCAAAAAGAGCAAAAGGACAAAATAAATGACAGAAAGCGCGAAGAGTTAGTGAACAAGTGCTAGAAATAGAAAAGAAGAACAGGTGGGGCCCCACAAAGCGAGGCTCGTGCTCGACAGCGGCGCCACGAACACCTCAAGAGAATATCAGAAACAAATAAGAGGACTAGGAAAGCTGAAAGGGAGAAAATTAATAATGAGTCAAGAAATAATCGAGCCGGCAGACGGACCGACAGCATGGGTAACACCAATGGTAGATCACCTGGAGTACAAAGCAGAAACAGAATCACCAAGATCACCAGTAGTGACGGACCACCAATCGCTAAGAAAGATTTATGGCAACCGGAAAGCAAGTATACCACCAAGGACAGAAAGGTGGGGAAGAAGGTTGATGGACTACGAAGTGAAAATAATTAACAAGCATGAAAGAGAACAAAATCTAGCAGACTACATGTCCAGACATCCACGGCCATACAAAAAAAAAAAAAAAGACGCAAGAATAAGGGCAGAAGATCACCTAAACTACATCCAACAGAACAACGCACCGATATCAGCAACAACGTCAGAGCTAGAACAAGAGACAAAGAAAGACACCACCATGGAAGAGGCATGGATAGTAACAGACCGAAGAGACTTACCAATAAAAGAAAGGAGAAATTGCGATGGTCAAAGAAGGACAAGCGAGGAAATGTGGCAACGAGATCCCGGAGACAAATTGAAGATGACAAAAGCAAAAGAACGGATGGCAAAGGCGGCAGCTTGGCCAGTGTCACGTCACAGGGCACCTGTCGGATGTCAGCAAGGCAGAAGCAAAGGAAGCGGAAAGGTCAAAGCAAGAACTGTAGAAAGACACACAAAAGGAAGAAGCTCAAGCGGACATAAAAAAAAAAAAAAAAAAAACCAGCGATCAAGAAGGACACAATGGAACAAAAGAGACTAATTGAGGAGGTGTAAATGAAGAGGCCTATGGGCCATCGAGCAACATCTCTCTCTCTCTCTCTCTCTCTCTCTCTCTCTCTCTCTCTCTCTCTCTCTCTCTCTCTCTCTCTCTATCTCTCTCTTTCTTCTTTCAAAAAGAAAAATGTTTGTTTTGCAACAAGGGGGGAGATGTCCTGTCCAGGACAAGGGCACTAGGACCCTGGGACAGCGCAGGGGCGAGGGGACACCGGACACCACATCCGGTCAAGGGGCGGGGAGAGGAAACATTCTGGAGCTGGACCTCGAGGAAGGAGGTCATGATACAGGCATGATGTAAGCCCATAAATAAAAGAGTACTTACAGAAATCAATATCGTGTCCTGCGTGAGTTCCTGGGGTACAGGACACGACATCAATGACCCAAGAACAAGCAGCGGAGGCCAAGAGATAAGTCCATAAAGGTCAGGGGCCTGCACGTAGGCTGATTGAGTCTGCATTGGGCACCTTGCATTATCTGACAAGATGTCAATGCAGAATGAACTTCCAGCCCAACTCTGTTAACTCCTAAGTATTTTCACCTCAGGTCCTTCATTTGATCTTGTTGCAAAACTAGCAAGCCACGACTAAAAAAGGCGTAAATGTGCTCTTTAGCCCAGACTCAGGGGCTTATTTATGAGAGACCAGCATCACTTTTGCATCACATAAAGTTGTACCTATGTGACGCAGGGCTTTCATTTCAATTTATGAAGCCACACATAGCGACCCTGCATGGCTTTGAGTGGCCTCATAACTCATGAGTAAGGCGACGCAACGCAAGTCACAGCTTTGCCTTACTCTGCGCCTGGGAGGCGTTCGATGGGCGTTGCAGTGGGTTTTTCCCTGCAACACCTATGGAATTTGACCCTGCCTCAGATTTAAAAAGTGATATGAATCTGGGGAAGCAACAAATCTGTGCACCCACTGAGATGCTGATCTTTGGAAAGAACACTTCTACCTGGGACCACCGCTGGGGACCTGAAGTACTTGGACACACACCGACCGACCATGCACGTAACCTCATCCTTAACAGTCAGCTGACCATGAAATGACGACAACTTAGTAACCTCCTCATGCTTCCACACACTTTCCATGCTCTGCATAATCTTCAGATGGAGCCCCAAAACACACCATTGAGACCATCACTCATGCCCTTGCTCACCGGTCGTCTTGACTACGGCAATGCCCTCTTTCCTGGCATCTTCATCCAGCTCCTCTGAACACTCCAGACCATACAGATTGCTGCAGGCAGATTCATCCTGTACTTCCCCAAACGAACCCTCATCGCCCCCCACCTGATAGACCTCCACTGACTCCCCATCCAAAAGAGATACCAGTTCAAGATCTTCCCATATGCCTACAAAGCCATCCATGACCTTGGACCTGCCTACATCAACCATCGACTGAACTTCCACCAACCCTCCAGACACCTGTGCTCCACTTCACCTGCCCCTGCACACACACCCCTCATCCTCCTCAGCCGCAGAGGTTGCGGCTCCTTCTACATCGCTGCAAAGACCTTGAACAACCTGCTCCTCAGCTCCATACAGCCTCCTTGCTGGCAGATTTCAGAATTAGACTCAAGACCTGGCTCTATAACAGAGACACAGAGCCCAGATACCCATTGGGGTGACAGTGTTGCGCTTTACAACTACTGTGTGGTTGATTGAATAAACGAGGAGAAGTATGTTTATTTATCCTCTCTGTTATGTTCCTGGATGTGGCACGCCCCGGACGCCAGGAGCGTGCAGCGTTGAGTCATGTGACTCCCTATAATAAAGAGAGGCCTCGCACGCACGTACACATTCAGACGCGCGCACAGAGAGCCACCAAGTTATTCCCAGAGTCCGTCTCAGTTATTTCTAGGGCCACGTGTCAGGCCTAGTTAGACTCAGATGCCCCGGAGTGTAGGTCCCAGACTGCTATCCCTAGGGCAATCACTCCCACACAGAAGAACACAACAATTGGCGACGAGGGTGGTTGCCGGATCCTCGCTCGGGGTGTGTGTGTGCCCACCATCTCGTGAGGCGGCTGCGAGCCTGTCCTTCGGCTTGTGGTGCTCGTGCCTTGCGGTGCCACACGCCCCCGCACAGTGCGCCTGGAGGGAAGACTTCCATCCCTGGGGGATCGCAGGTGAGCCGTGCTGCCCAGAGTCAGCCTGCAGTGCACAGTGGTACGAGTGGCCAAGTGCCGGACTACTCCCGCAGGAGATTTCCACCCAGCGCCACACAGGGCCCCTCGGCACGTGCGTGAAGCGCGCTTCGGTCTGCCTGGCCCGACGATCGGGGAGGCGCCCGGCGTCGTCTCGCACTTTGGTTGGACGCGGCGCCGGCCGGTCCCGCTGCTGGCCTAACTTGCCCGTGGTAAGCGCGCCGGTCGCACGCGCCTTCCCGGACTCACTGAGGTGTCCTCCGCAGCCGCGGACCGTCCTACTCGCAGGTGCCAATATCCCCGCACACGGAAAAGGTCCACAGCCGGCCCCCTCACGCACTGGCTCTGGTGCTGCCCCGGCCCGCCGAAGGCCTGATCAAGCGCGTCATGGGCGATGGCTACCATTCCGCCCATTGAACCGTTTGTGGTGGAGGGTGCGCCCTCGACTCTTGCCCCAAAATGGAAGGAATGGGTGGACAGGCTCCTAGTCTTCTTCGAAGCCACGAAAGTCCACAAGGAACAGAACCGAGCCATGGTGCTTCACCTAGGTGGCAAAGACATTCACTCCATTGCTCGGACACTCACAGAGGCGACCCCCAAAACTCATCACACCTTGATTAATGCCCTAAATGCTCATTTCGAACCCATGGCAAATCAGGATTATGAACGTTTTGTATTCCGACAAGCACAGCAACTGCCGGAAGAGTCGCTGGACGCATACCACACCAGACTCAAAAAGCTGGCACTAACATGCGGGTTCCAAGACATAACAGAAGAAATCCGAGGACAAATTATACAGGGCTGCGCCTCTGCCAAACTGAGAGAAAGAATACTGGAAGAATCGGGCAAGCCGCTGGCCGATATCCTTACTCTCGGCCGCACGAAGGAACTTTCCAAAGCCAGGGCAGCGCATATGGAGGCCGCCCTACAAGCCACGGTTAAGGTGGAACCTGTTAATAAGCTGCAAGTCCAAACACCATCCAAGTGGCACAAAAAGACAACACCCGCCCAGGGTGGGGCATCCGGACACTCATGCGGATACTGCGGAGGCCCGCGCCACCCGGCGCCGGAATGTCCAGCACGGGGAAAACGCTGTTCCGGATGTGGCAAGATGAACCATTTCGAGAAAGTATGCCGATCGAAGAGGTTCCGTAAACCCCGCCAGGCCATACAGACCGTCACGGAAGAAGACCCGAGCCATAGTGACATGGATGATGACGAGGAGGAGGAGCGGTCAGTGCACAAAGTACACATGATCGGCACCGCCACTCGTCGCACCAGAACACTGCCTCAATGTTCAATACAGGTGGCGGACCAGGACATAATGGCGGTAGTGGACACGGGAGCGTCCATAAATCTCATGAGTGCCTCACTATACAGAAACATGGCCATGCCTCCGGCCCTGAGCCCCACTCCCATCACTGTCTTTGCATACGGACAAGACATTCCCCTCAGGATTCGGGGGAAGTTCCGAGCGGCAGCCCGCCATGAGGACAAAACCATCACAGCAAATATTTTTGTATCGGAAGAAGGACAAGGCATGCTACTAAGCTGCAGAACGGCCGAAGACCTAGGCGTGGTAACGTTCGCATTTGGTGTCCACGAGGAATCAGTACAACAACTCCTCATAGACTTCCCGGACCTTTTTGAGGGCATTGGACGCTTCAAGGGCCGTGAGATACACCTACACGTAGACCCCACTGTAAAGCCAGTAGCTCTGCGACACCGTCGCATCGCATTCCACCTTCGGCCGTTGGTGGAAGAGGAACTTCATAAACTGGAAGCGGCTGGCATCATCGAGAAGGTCTCTGGCCCCACCCCTTGGGTGTCGCCCATCGTAGTCACCCGGAAACCGAAACAGCCAGGGGCGGTCAGGATCTGCGTGGATATGCGCCTCCCCAATGCGGCCATAAAGCGGGAGCGTCACATCACCCCCACAATTGATGACCTCATCGGAGAAATGGCTGGGGCCTGCTGGTTCTCAAAGCTAGACCTACGATCGGGATATCACCAGCTGGTGCTAGACAAGGAGTCGCGAAACATTACTACTTTTTCCACCCACATTGGTCTTCGGAGGTACACCGGGCTCAGCTTCGGGGTCTCCAGTGCGGCGGAGGTGTTCCAAAACGTCATCCAGGAACTGATTGCTGACATACCCGGGGTGATAAATGTCAGTGACGACATAATGATACACGCCCGTACCATCACAGAACATAACCACCGATTGTCTCAAGTGTTTCGCAGGCTCCGAAATGCAGGGCTCACACTCCATCAGGAAAAATGTGAATTCTTACGAACCAAAATAGGGTTCTTTGGATATGTCTTCTCGGCAGACGGTGTCCACCCAGACCCCGACAAAGTAAAGGACATCAAAGATGCACCACCCCCCACGACAGTCACCGAGGTCCGGAGCTTCCTTGGCATGGTGAATTATTGTGGCCGATTCATCAAAGATCTGGCCAACCTGACCCTTCCTCTGCGTGACCTCACCAAAGACTCCACCCCGTGGACCTGGGGACTGGAGCAGGAGAAAGCCTTCCAAGACATCAAAGCCTCCCTTTCCAGCAACACCACGCTAGCATTCTTTGATCCTCAAAACATCATCCTCATAGTAGTGGATGCTGGGCCGGCAGGACTGGGAGCCGTCCTGATGCAAAGGCAGCGGGATGAAATGGATTGGACTCCAGTCGCCTTTGCAAGTAGATCCCTCACCGACACAGAGCAGAGGTACTCCCAAATCGAGAAGGAATCTATTGCAATCCACTGGGGGTGCCGGCACTTCCATCTATATGTCTACGGCAAGCCGTTCACAGTGGTTACTGACCACAAACCGCTAGTGGCCCTGTTCTCAGGAACCTCATCCAAGCCACCCCCGCGCATCGAAAAATGGCTGCTTCAACTGCAGGAATATAACTGTAACATCGAATACCAGCCCAGAGCAAAGAACCCGGCGGACTACCTCTCACGCCATCCCAGGCCAGCCACCCCAGAGGAAATGGATGAGGCCGAAGAGACGGAGGCATATGTGAAATGGGTAGTCGCGCGGTCATGCCCGCGTCCTCTCTCTCTAGAAGACGTTGTAAACGCCACAGCCCAAGACGCCTGTCTACAGAGGGCCAAGGAGATCCTCCGAACAGCGAACTGGCACAAAGCCAAGGAGAGTTGGAAGGTACTCACCCCAGAGGCTCAAAAAATCATGGAGAGTCTGCACCACGTTCGGGAAGAACTCAATGAGGACGACACGGGGTGTCTGCTGAGAGGGCATCGCCTGGTAATACCCAGAGCCCTGACTGACCAGGTAATACAACTAGCACACGTGGGCCACCAGGGAATGGTCAAAACCAAAGCACGATTGCGGACAAAAGTATGGTTTCCCCTAATGGACGACATGGTAGAGAAAGTAGTGAGGTCATGTGCTGCTTGTCAAGTCACAGGGGATGCTTCCCGGGAATCCCCAATCATAGTGGAGCCCCGACCCCAACGACCGTGGGAGAGAGTCAGTATGGACGTTGGTAGCCTCCCAGATGGAAGACACACGTTGGTAATGATTGACGACTACTCCAAATACCCGGAAGTAGAGATAATAGCAAGCACAAATGCTGAATGCGTGATCCCGAAGATGGAGAAAATTATTGCCACTCACGGGGCTATGCGTGAGCTCCGCACGGACAATGGACCCCCATTTCAAGGGCAAGACCTGGCCACCTATCTGTCATCTCTCGGTACCCGCCACAGACACATCACACCCCGCTGGCCTCAAGCCAACGGGGAGGCGGAGCGATTTATGAGAACCTTGAATAAAGTCATTCGCATCGCCCATGATAAAGGTCAGTCAGTGGAGATGGCCATCTTCACATTTCTCAGAAGCTACCGGCAAACCCCACACTCAACTACGGGGATAGCCCCGGCCCATCTCCTCATGGGACGGGTAGTGACGGACTCCATTCCCCACCATCCACAGTGGTCACCCGAGGAGGCGAATAAAGAGATCATTGCAAAGAAAAGAAAGACCACTTTCGCTAAAATCAGCCAGAAAAGAAGGGCGGTGGTGACACGGTTCAATAGAGGAGACGTGGTGCTTCTTCGCAACAGGGTAACGAGTGGCCAGCTCAGGCTGAACTATGAAAAAGGACCGTGGCGAGTGATTGGTGTAAAAGGCACCCGCCTCAGAGTGGTTCGAGGACGAGAGACAGTAACCCGCAACGTATCACATTTCAAACATTTCCATCCGGAGCCCACGGAATCATGTCCCCCACCGAGTGCAAATGGAACTGAAACTGCAACTAATCCACCACACTCAGAGCTAACACCCAGCCACGAGGTCACACAGAGTAGCAATTTGAGAGCTGAGAGTGAAGAGGCGGGAGGGGGTGCTGAGGCCCTCGAAGAGATGCCAGATCCGGATGGGGCCGACAGAGAGGCGCCAGGAACGGCCCCAGGCACTGGAACAGACATGCTGAGTCAAAGAGGGTCGCAACACCGGCTGAGAAACAACCCCACACCCTCCTGTCGGCTACGCGACTATTTCACGTAAGACTGTTCCAAGTAATGTTCATATAATTGCAGTGCATTCGACCCAGTGTTACGAGGTCGCCATAATGTTTGGAAGCTGAAGAGGTCCATAAAAGACATTAGAACAGACTGTTTGATGACATTGTTGTTGTTGTTGTTTTTCCTTGTTTTAGGAGGAATGTTATGTTCCTGGATGTATATACAATGGGGTAAGTGCACAACCTATGTTTAACACAGTTCGTTTCTTTTTGGGTGCTCCGTAGGTGGCGGCCAACCTCCCTGGGCGCCTAATTAACAGATTCACACGTTGTGTCTCTAATGGAACATTAGGGACATCCCCTTGGGCACTCCTTCATCTCCTCCCTTGTAGTCAGAGGATTCCACACTTTTTGTATTTCATTACTTAGATATTTTATTTGATATTTTCAATTTTTTATCTTGAATTCTTTCAGTCATTAAATTCTCATCCTTTCAACATCAGTGACAATTATTCCTTTGTATTCCAATGCATTTCGGGCGGTATCACAACGCCCTTCATCAGGGAATCAATACTATAGAGAAAACACAAAATTGTAAAAAAACGTCACAAACTAATAAAAGTGATGTATATTCTCAAAAAGAATAACTGTGCATCCCTAAACAAAAACAATAGAGGTCTACAATTAGATACACCATAGTTGGCACCTACTGCCCTTTGTCTACCCGTGTTACTACTTAACATATCGGAAGTGCATGCATACACTCACGTGTCACTGTTCTTCTCTTTAGAGGAATATGTCTGAAAAAAATAACATCATGGAAAAACGGGTGTAAGCTCAACGCTCTGACCGCAACTCTTAAAAAATCACAAAGCGGTGATTGCCGATTATTCTTAAGAGACACTGACCTGGTTCTCGCTATCTCGGCGTTTCATTCAACAATCTCTACGACTCCATTGCCGATGGTTGTCAAGGTTACGAACAAGCTATACTTCTATTTGATGCCGTTCCGCTCACGTGACATAAAGCGTCATCATGAACAAAAGCTTCTTATAGGAACGTATTCCTCCTCTAAAAGTAATTAGACGTGGTTACAAAGCTTCTGCACTAGTCAGTAGTATGTTTAAAGGTATATAAATTGAACTAAACCATATTAGAAAAAAAATATGTTTGAAAAAAATTACTATCCCTACTGGGGATTCGAACCCCTTGGGTCAGGCGATCATAAAATCTAAACTCAAACGCGGTGTGCTATAGAGGACAAGTGGGATAATGTGGAGAAATAAGGAAGGTGAAGGAGAGATACTGTGCACTAAACAATCGATCAGAAGGCATTAAGTGATACTAATAAACAAAAATATAATAGACATAATAGTATATGTTATCACAGGTATCCAGTCCAGAGTAAGGGAAAAAAAACACAAATACTGTATTAAATGTTCAATTATAGGTAACATGACAGTTCACTCCATTCGTTGAGCCCATTCGGGCTCTGAGTACACAGTTTATGTATCCAATAGTTCTCTCGTTGTAGCAGATGTTTAGTGTTGTCTCTTCCTTCTATTTTATCTGCTACTTCCAACACCATGTATTGCAATTGGGAGATGTTGTGTTTTGCCTCCGTGAAATGGGCGGCTACAGTGGATTTTACGCTTTTGAGCCTAATGTTCGATTTGTGCTCTGTTAATCGTGTTCTTATGCTTCTTTCGGTTTTTCCAACATATAGTTTCCCGCACGGGCATTTCAGTGCGTATATAACATTTTTGGTATTGCATGTGGCATTAACATTGACTTTGATATTGTATCCCTTCATCGGATGATTAATGGTATTTCCTTTTATGATGTTGTTGCAACTTCCACAACTTAGACATGGTTTAGTTCCTTTGAATGATTTGGTTTGAGGTTTTCGCTGCTTGAGGATTTCTCCCACATTTTGGGCTCTTGTGTGTGCAAATATTGGAACTTGATCAAAATCATGTTGGAAGTCGGGTTCTGACTTCAGCATATTCCAATGTTTGGTAATAATTCTTTTAAAGTTGTGACTTTGGGTAGAAAATTTGGATACCGCTACTATGCGAGCTTCCTCATGTTTATTGGACGGTTTTAAAAGGTCCTTTCTGTCCATCATATCCACTCTTTTTCTCGCTTTGTCTATAACCTCTTTTGGGTAACCTCTATTAGCGAATCTTGTGGCCATTTCATCCAAAGAAGTTTTCACCTTGATGCTGTCCGATGTGATTCTCTTGACTCTTGTCATTTGTGAATAAGGCAAATGTTGTTTTAAACTTGGTTGGTGGAAGCTGGTGTAATGTAGCATGTTATTTCTGTCCGTTTCCTTTCGGTATATAGTTGTTTCAAAGCCTTTATTGGTTAAGTTGATTCTCATATCCAAAAATGTTATTGAGGACTCTGACATTTCCCAAGTGAGTTGTATACGACTGTCTTCTTGATTGAATTCACATAGCGCTGTTTCTAGCAGTCTTTTGGAAGATTTCCATAAGATGAAAATATCATCTATATATCGGACCATGAATTTGAGATTGTCTCTCCAAATTGGTTTAGAGAACATATTGAGTTCTTCGTAGCTTTGCATGAAAATATTAGCGTACACCGGGGCCGCCGAATTTCCCATTGCCGTTCCTGTGAGTTGCTGATACCACTGTTCGCCATATTTGAAATAACTTTGGTATAGCGTGAATGTCATTAATTCGATAAGGAAAACCTGAAAGTCCTGTTTCAAATCTGTATTTAATAGGGCTCTTTCAACAGCTTCCATTCCAAGGTGGTGCGGTATTGAAGTGTACAGGGACCGTACGTCAGCTGTACACATAATTAATTTTTCATTCAGATCTAGATGAATTTCGTCCAATTTTTTTAAAAAGTCAGTTGTGTCCTTGACATATGTACTCATGTTTCTTACTGTGGGTTGAAGGTGTTTATCAATTAATTGACCAATTGGTTCATGAAGACTTCCTTTAGTTGATACAATGGGTCGTAGGGGAGGATCCATCAAGTTTTTATGGATTTTAGGTATCATGTAGAATACCGGACTTTTTGGATTTGGTTTCACTAGAAAATTCTTAGTTTTGATGTTAATGGTGCCCATTTCATATGCTTTATTCACAATGTTGTCTAGAGTTTTAGAGAATTCACTGGTAGGATTCACGTTAAGTGGTAGGTAGGTGTTTATGTCTGACAGGTGTTCAAGAACCTTCTCTTCATACATGGAGTTGTTCATAATTACAAGGGCGCCTCCCTTGTCTGCTTTTGTGAACCTTGGGTCTATATTGTTAGCCAGTTTCTTTAGGGTGTCCAAATCTTTCCGTGTCATATTTCTTTTAGACTTTTTCTCACAATTAAGTTGGGCTAGATCCTGTTTCACCATTTTCTCATACAAATCCAAAGTTTTATGACTTGTTGGTGCTTGAGAATTGCTGGAAGCCCGTAATCCACACAGCTGATCATCAGTCTCTTTATTTGTTTGAGGAAGTACATGGTCAAAGAAATATCGAAGTCTGAGTTTTCGCATGAGTTTATAAAAACTCACTTCTAGTTCTAATGTGCTAGTATTGGTTGTGGGGACGTAAGAAGTCCCACGTTGTAGTAAACTAAGTTCATATTCACTTGGTTGGAAGTTGATAATATTGATAACCAGTTGATTCATGTTACTGTTTTCTTCTTGTCTTTGTCTTTTTTTGGAATCGTGGTGCTCCTCGTATTGGGGTGTTCCTTCTCTTTGTCCTTTTCTTTTGCCTTTTCCTCTCCGGGGTCGCCTTTTTGGGCCTGACCTTGCTCTAAAAAAGGATTTACTGTTGTTGGTTTGCTTGTCGTTGGTTGTTCTGTTTGTGTATCATCTTGTGACCTCTCTCCTGATTGTGCTCTTGGTTCAGCCCGTGCTTGTTCTCGTTGTTTTGAGCTTGGTTGGTGTCTTTGGGATCTTTGAGAAGTGTCGCTTCCTGTGGAAGACGTATCCGTGTTGGGTGAATATGGTCGATTTTTTCTCTTTTGGGCGTAGATATCAGCCCATGTATATACCTCCCCCAACTTATAGTCGAGGGTATCCCTTTTAAATTTTCGAATTTTTCTTTCATTAATCTCTTTAGTGTGTTTTTCCATCTGTTCTTTAATATCATTTAATGTCTGTGATAATTCGTCCTCGGTTAGCATTTTTGATAACTCCTCTGATACTTCTCCAATTTCTTTTGTCAGTTCATCTAGTATTCCTGATAGTTCCTCTATTATCAGTAGGATGAGGTCTAGTGAACATTTATTGAGGATTGCGAACCACTTATCCTGGAATTGCTTAGAATTCTTACAAAGTGAGGGTTTAAGGGAGATCCTTAGGCCTCTCGGAATGCGCTGTGCTCGATGATACTTTATCAATGTACTCGCATGGAGCTTTTGGTTTATTTGTCTTTTGGTCAGGTAGATTAATTGTTTGACATTTTGTTCCTTACCCCGGGTAGAGGGTTCCTGTGATAATTCTTCCCTTATTAAAGAATAAATTCGATCTGCTTCTGTCTCTTTGAAAGCAAAAGTCTCTGCCCTAGCATCTGTGCTTTTTGTTATATCTTCATAGTTGCTCATGGTTCTTTGGTGTGCTACTCCTTCCGAGGGGACTCACTAAATTGAATATATATACAATGGGGTAAGTGCACAACCTATGTTTAACACAGTTCGTTTCTTTTTGGGTGCTCCGTAGGTGGCGGCCAACGTCCCTGGGCGCCTAATTAACAGATTCACACGTTGTGTCTCTAATGGAACATTAGGGACATCCCCTTGGGCACTCCTTCATCTCCTCCCTTGTAGTCAGAGGATTCCACACTTTTTGTATTTCATTACTTAGATATTTTATTTGATATTTTCAATTTTTTATCTTGAATTCTTTCAGTCATTAAATTCTCATCATTTCAACATCAGTGACAATTATTCCTTTGTATTCCAATGCATTTCGGGCGGTATCACAACGCCCTTCATCAGGGAATCAATACTATAGAGAAAACACAAAATTGTAAAAAAACGTCACAAACTAATAAAAGTGATGTATATTCTCAAAAATAATAACTGTGCATCCCTAAACAAAAACAATAGAGGTCTACAATTAGATACACCATAGTTGGCACCTACTGCCCTTTGTCGACCCGTGTTACTACTTAACATATCGGAAGTGCATGCATACACTCACGTGTCACTGTTCTTCTCTTTAGAGGAATATGTCTGAAAAAAATAATATCATGGAAAAACGGGTGTAAGCTCAACGCTCTGACCGCAACTCTTAAAAAATCACAAAGCGGTGATTGCCGATTATTCTTAAGAGACACTGACCTGGTTCTCGCTATCTCGGCGTTTCATTCAACAATCTCTACGACTCCATTGCCGATGGTTGTCAAGGTTACGAACAAGCTATACTTCTATTTGATGCCGTTCCGCTCACGTGACATAAAGCGTCATCATGAACAAAAGCTTCTTATAGGAACGTATTCCTCCTCTAAAAGTAATTAGACGTGGTTACAAAGCTTCTGCACTAGTCAGTAGTATGTTTAAAGGTATATAAATTGAACTAAACCATATTAGAAAAAAATATGTTTGAAAAAAATTACTATCCCTACTGGGGATTCGAACCCCTTGGGTCAGGCGATCATAAAATCTAAACTCAAACGCGGTGTGCTATAGAGGACAAGTGGGATAATGTGGAGAAATAAGGAAGGTGAAGGAGAGATACTGTGCACTAAACAATCGATCAGAAGGCATTAAGTGATACTAATAAACAAAAATATAATAGACATAATAGTATATGTTATCACAGGTATCCAGTCCAGAGTAAGGGAAAAAAAACACAAATACTGTATTAAATGTTCAATTATAGGTAACATGACAGTTCACTCCATTCATTGAGCCCATTCGGGCTCTGAGTACACAGTTTATGTATCCAATAGTTCTCTCGTTGTAGCAGATGTTTAGTGTTGTCTCTTCCTTCTATTTTATCTGCTACTTCCAACACCATGTATTGCAATTGGGAGATGTTGTGTTTTGCCTCCGTGAAATGGGCGGCTACAGTGGATTTTACGCTTTTGAGCCTAATGTTCGATTTGTGCTCTGTTAATCGTGTTCTTATGCTTCTTTCGGTTTTTCCAACATATAGTTTCCCGCACGGGCATTTCAGTGCGTATATAACATTTTTGGTATTGCATGTGGCATTAACATTGACTTTGATATTGTATCCCTTCATCGGATGATTAATGGTATTTCCTTTTATGATGTTGTTGCAACTTCCACAACTTAGACATGGTTTAGTTCCTTTGAATGATTTGGTTTGAGGTTTTCGCTGCTTGAGGATTTCTCCCACATTTTGGGCTCTTGTGTGTGCAAATATTGGAACTTAATCAAAATCATGTTGGAAGTCGGGTTCTGACTTCAGCATATTCCAATGTTTGGTAATAATTCTTTTAAAGTTGTGACTTTGGGTAGAAAATTTGGATACCGCTACTATGCGAGCTTCCTCATGTTTATTGGACGGTTTTAAAAGGTCCTTTCTGTCCATCATATCCACTCTTTTTCTCGCTTTGTCTATAACCTCTTTTGGGTAACCTCTATTAGCGAATCTTGTGCCATTTCATCCAAAGAAGTTTTCACCTTGATGCTGTCCGATGTGATTCTCTTGACTCTTGTCATTTGTGAATAAGGCAAATGTTGTTTTAAACTTGGTTGGTGGAAGCTGGTGTAATGTAGCATGTTATTTCTGTCCGTTTCCTTTCGGTATATAGTTGTTTCAAAGCCTTTATTGGTTAAGTTGATTCTCATATCCAAAAATGTTATTGAGGACTCTGACATTTCCCAAGTGAGTTGTATACGACTGTCTTCTTGATTGAATTCACATAGCGCTGTTTCTAGCAGTCTTTTGGAAGATTTCCATAAGATGAAAATATCATCTATATATCGGACCATGAATTTGAGATTGTCTCTCCAAATTGGTTTAGAGAACATATTGAGTTCTTCGTAGCTTTGCATGAAAATATTAGCGTACACTGGGGCCGCCGAATTTCCCATTGCCGTTCCTGTGAGTTGCTGATACCACTGTTCGCCATATTTGAAATAACTTTGGTATAGCGTGAATGTCATTAATTCGATAAGGAAAACCTGAAAGTCCTGTTTCAAATCTGTATTTAATAGGGCTCTTTCAACAGCTTCCATTCCAAGGTGGTGCGGTATTGAAGTGTACAGGGACCGTACGTCAGCTGTACACATAATTAATTTTTCATTCAGATCTAGATGAATTTCGTCCAATTTTTTTAAAAAGTCAGTTGTGTCCTTGACATATGTCCTCATGTTTCTTACTGTGGGTTGAAGGTGTTTATCAATTAATTGACCAATTGATTCATGAAGACTTCCTTTAGTTGATACAATGGGTCGTAGGGGAGGATCCATCAAGTTTTTATGGATTTTAGGTATCATGTAGAATACCGGACTTTTTGGATTTGGTTTCACTAGAAAATTCTTAGTTTTGATGTTAATGGTGCCCATTTCATATGCTTTATTCACAATGTTGTCTAGAGTTTTAGAGAATTCACTGGTAGGATTCACGTTAAGTGGTAGGTAGGTGTTTATGTCTGACAGGTGTTCAAGAACCTTCTCTTCATACATGGAGTTGTTCATAATTACAAGGGCGCCTCCCTTGTCTGCTTTTGTGAACCTTGGGTCTATATTGTTAGCCAGTTTCTTTAGGGTGTCCAAATCTTTCCGTGTCATATTTCTTTTAGACTTTTTCTCACAATTAAGTTGGGCTAGATCCTGTTTCACCATTTTCTCATACAAATCCAAAGTTTTATGACTTGTTGGTGCTTGAGAATTGCTGGAAGCCCGTAATCCACACAGCTGATCATCAGTCTCTTTATTTGTTTGAGGAAGTACATGGTCAAAGAAATATCGAAGTCTGAGTTTTCGCATGAGTTTATAAAAACTCACTTCTAGTTCTAATGTGCTAGTATTGGTTGTGGGGACGTAAGAAGTCCCACGTTGTAGTAAACTAAGTTCATATTCACTTGGTTGGAAGTTGATAATATTGATAACCAGTTGATTCATGTTACTGTTTTCTTCTTGTCTTTGTCTTTTTTTGGAATCGTGGTGCTCCTCGTATTGGGGTGTTCCTTCTCTTTGTCCTTTTCTTTTGCCTTTTCCTCTCCGGGGTCGCCTTTTTGGGCCTGACCTTGCTCTAAAAAAGGATTTACTGTTGTTGGTTTGCTTGTCGTTGGTTGTTCTGTTTGTGTATCATCTTGTGACCTCTCTCCTGATTGTGCTCTTGGTTCAGCCCGTGCTTGTTCTCGTTGTTTTGAGCTTGGTTGGTGTCTTTGGGATCTTTGAGAAGTGTCGCTTCCTGTGGAAGACGTATCCGTGTTGGGTGAATATGGTCGATTTTTTCTCTTTTGGGCGTAGATATCAGCCCATGTATATACCTCCCCCAACTTATAGTCGAGGGTATCCCTTTTAAATTTTCGAATTTTTCTTTCATTAATCTCTTTAGTGTGTTTTTCCATCTGTTCTTTAATATCATTTAATGTCTGTGATAATTCGTCCTCGGTTAGCATTTTTGATAACTCCTCTGATACTTCTCCAATTTCTTTTGTCAGTTCATCTAGTATTCCTGATAGTTCCTCTATTATCAGTAGGATGAGGTCTAGTGAACATTTATTGAGGATTGCGAACCACTTATCCTGGAATTGCTTAGAATTCTTACAAAGTGAGGGTTTAAGGGAGATCCTTAGGCCTCTCGGAATGCGCTGTGCTCGATGATACTTTATCAATGTACTCGCATGGAGCTTTTGGTTTATTTGTCTTTTGGTCAGGTAGATTAATTGTTTGACATTTTGTTCCTTACCCCGGGTAGAGGGTTCCTGTGATAATTCTTCCCTTATTAAAGAATAAATTCGATCTGCTTCTGTCTCTTTGAAAGCAAAAGTCTCTGCCCTAGCATCTGTGCTTTTTGTTATATCTTCATAGTTGCTCATGGTTCTTTGGTGTGCTACTCCTTCCGAGGGGACTCACTAAATTGAATATATATACAATGGGGTAAGTGCACAACCTATGTTTAACACAGTTCGTTTCTTTTTGGGTGCTCCGTAGGTGGCGGCCAACGTCCCTGGGCGCCTAATTAACAGATTCACACGTTGTGTCTCTAATGGAACATTAGGGACATCCCCTTGGGCACTCCTTCATCTCCTCCCTTGTAGTCAGAGGATTCCACACTTTTTGTATTTCATTACTTAGATATTTTATTTGATATTTTCAATTTTTTATCTTGAATTCTTTCAGTCATTAAATTCTCATCATTTCAACATCAGTGACAATTATTCCTTTGTATTCCAATGCATTTCGGGCGGTATCACAACGCCCTTCATCAGGGAATCAATACTATAGAGAAAACACAAAATTGTAAAAAAACGTCACAAACTAATAAAAGTGATGTATATTCTCAAAAAGAATAACTGTGCATCCCTAAACAAAAACAATAGAGGTCTACAATTAGATACACCATAGTTGGCACCTACTGCCCTTTGTCTACCCGTGTTACTACTTAACATATCGGAAGTGCATGCATACACTCACGTGTCACTGTTCTTCTCTTTAGAGGAATATGTCTGAAAAAAATAATATCATGGAAAAACGGGTGTAAGCTCAACGCTCTGACCGCAACTCTTAAAAAATCACAAAGCGGTGATTGCCGATTATTCTTAAGAGACACTGACCTGGTTCTCGCTATCTCGGCGTTTCATTCAACAATCTCTACGACTCCATTGCCGATGGTTGTCAAGGTTACGAACAAGCTATACTTCTATTTGATGCCGTTCCGCTCACGTGACATAAAGCGTCATCATGAACAAAAGCTTCTTATAGGAACGTATTCCTCCTCTAAAAGTAATTAGACGTGGTTACAAAGCTTCTGCACTAGTCAGTAGTATGTTTAAAGGTATATAAATTGAACTAAACCATATTAGAAAAAAATATGTTTGAAAAAAATTACTATCCCTACTGGGGATTCGAACCCCTTGGGTCAGGCGATCATAAAATCTAAACTCAAACGCGGTGTGCTATAGAGGACAAGTGGGATAATGTGGAGAAATAAGGAAGGTGAAGGAGAGATACTGTGCACTAAACAATCGATCAGAAGGCATTAAGTGATACTAATAAACAAAAATATAATAGACATAATAGTATATGTTATCACAGGTATCCAGTCCAGAGTAAGGGAAAAAAAACACAAATACTGTATTAAATGTTCAATTATAGGTAACATGACAGTTCACTCCGTTCGTTGAGCCCATTCGGGCTCTGAGTACACAGTTTATGTATCCAATAGTTCTCTCGTTGTAGCAGATGTTTAGTGTTGTCTCTTCCTTCTATTTTATCTGCTACTTCCAACACCATGTATTGCAATTGGGAGATGTTGTGTTTTGCCTCCGTGAAATGGGCGGCTACAGTGGATTTTACGCTTTTGAGCCTAATGTTCGATTTGTGCTCTGTTAATCGTGTTCTTATGCTTCTTTCGGTTTTTCCAACATATAGTTTCCCGAACGGGCATTTCAGTGCGTATATAACATTTTTGGTATTGCATGTGGCATTAACATTGACTTTGATATTGTATGCCTTCATCGGATGATTAATGGTATTGCCTTTTATGATGTTGTTGCAACTTCCACAACTTAGACATGGTTTAGTTTCTTTGAATGATTTGGTTTGAGGTTTTTGCTGCTTGAGGATTTCTCCCACATTTTGGGCTCTTGTGTGTGCAAATATTGGAACTTGATCAAAATCATGTTGGAAGTCGGGTTCTGACTTCAGCATATTCCAATGTTTGGTAATAATTCTTTTAAAGTTTTGACTTTGGGTAGAAAATTTGGATACCGCTACTATGCGAGCTTCCTCATGTTTATTGGATGGTTTTAAAAGGTCCTTTCTGTCCATCATATCCACTCTTTTTCTCGCTTTGTCTATAACCTCTTTTGGGTAACCTCTATTAGCGAATCTTGTGGCCATTTCATCCAAAGAAGTTTTCACCTTGATGCTGTCCGATGTGATTCTCTTGACTCTTGTCATTTGTGAATAAGGCAAATGTTGTTTTAAACTTGGTTGGTGGAAGCTGGTGTAATGTAGCATGTTATTTCTGTCCGTTTCCTTTCGGTATATAGTTGTTTCAAAGCCTTTATTGGTTAAGTTGATTCTCATATCCAAAAATGTTATTGAGGACTCTGACATTTCCCAAGTGAGTTGTATACGACTGTCTTCTTGATTGAATTCACATAGCGCTGTTTCTAGCAGTCTTTTGGAAGATTTCCATAAGATGAAAATATCATCTATATATCGGACCATGAATTTGAGATTGTCTCTCCAAATTGCTTTAGAGAACATATTGAGTTCTTCGTAGCTTTGCATGAAAATATTAGCGTACACCGGGGCCGCCGAATTTCCCATTGCCGTTCCTGTGAGTTGCTGATACCACTGTTCGCCATATTTGAAATAACTTTGGTATAGCGTGAATGTCATTAATTCGATAAGGAAAACCTGAAAGTCCTGTTTCAAATCTGTATTTAATAGGGCTCTTTCAACAGCTTCCATTCCAAGGTGGTGCGGTATTGAAGTGTACAGGGACCGTACGTCAGCTGTACACATAATTAATTTTTCATTCAGATCTAGATGAATTTCGTCCAATTTTTTTAAAAAGTCAGTTGTGTCCTTGACATATGTCCTCATGTTTCTTACTGTGGGTTGAAGGTGTTTATCAATTAATTGACCAATTGGTTCATGAAGACTTCCTTTAGTTGATACAATGGGTCGTAGGGGAGGATCCATCAAGTTTTTATGGATTTTAGGTATCATGTAGAATACCGGACTTTTTGGATTTGGTTTCACTAGAAAATTCTTAGTTTTGATGTTAATGGTGCCCATTTCATATGCTTTATTCACAATGTTGTCTAGAGTTTTAGAGAATTCACTGGTAGGATTCACGTTAAGTGGTAGGTAGGTGTTTATGTCTGACAGGTGTTCAAGAACCTTCTCTTCATACATGGAGTTGTTCATAATTACAAGGGCGCCTCCCTTGTCTGCTTTTGTGAACCTTAGGTCTATATTGTTAGCCAGTTTCTTTAGGGTGTCCAAATCTTTCCGTGTCATATTTCTTTTAGACTTTTTCTCACAATTAAGTTGGGCTAGATCCTGTTTCACCATTTTCTCATACAAATCCAAAGTTTTATGACTTGTTGGTGCTTGAAAATTGCTGGAAGCCCGTAATCCACACAGCTGATCATCAGTCTCTTTATTTGTTTGAGGAAGTACATGGTCAAAGAAATATCAAAGTCTGAGTTTTCGCATGAGTTCATAAAAACTCACTTCTAGTTCTAATGTGCTAGTATTGGTTGTGGGGACGTAAAAAGTCCCACGTTGTAGTAAACTAAGTTCATATTCACTTGGTTGGAAGTTGCTAATATTGATAACCAGTTGATTCATGTTACTGTTTTCTTCTTGTCTTTGTCTTTTTTTGGAATCGTGGTGCTCCTCGTATTGGGGTGTTCCTTCTCTTTGTCCTTTTCTTTTGCCTTTTCCTCTCCGGGGTCGCCTTTTTGGGCCTGACCTTGCTCTAAAAAAGGATTTACTGTTGTTGGTTTGCTTGTCGTTGGTTGTTCTGTTTGTGTATCGTCTTGTGACCTCTCTCCTGATTGTGCTCTTGGTTCAGCCCGTGCTTGTTCTCGTTGTTTTGAGCTTGGTTGGTGTCTTTGGGATCTTTGAGAAGTGTCGCTTCCTGTGGAAGACAAATCCTGAGGGCAGTATCAGATCTGTGGAAAAAATTAAAACTAAGAGCAAAAAAAGAAGTCAAGCAAACGAAAAGGGAAATCTAGACAACAGAGATTGTCAAAGGAACACAGAGGCAATATGAAAACAGTAGTAAAAAAACTAAATTTGGATAAGATGGCAGAGAACTCTGGAATACCGGCAGATGAGTTTGTAAATGGTGAAACTCTGGACTCTGCGGACCGTGGAGCGGATGGTGGTATGTCTAATTTTGAAGTCTTATTTACAACATTAAAACAAATGCAGAGTGAGGCTCGCATTGAGAGCCAAAAAGCAAAGCGCAGGGCTAAACAGGCGAATAGGAAAATACAATCCTCCTTGCGTAAGGTCAGCAGGTTGTATGAGGAGATGGCTGAGAGAGTCTCTGAAGTAGAGACTAGAACCGGGAAATTAGAAGATGATATGGTCAAAGTGAAGGATGACAGAAAAGAACAAGATAAGACTACGGCCGACATGCTATGGAAACTCGAGGAATTTGAGAACAGACAAAGACGCAACAATGTTCGCCTGATTGGAATACAGGAAGGGAAAGAAGGAAGTGATGTTCGGGGGTATGTTGTTGACTTATTAAAGGGTGCCCTCCCAGAGTTGTCTACATGGGATCTTGACCATGAAATACAAAGGGCGCATCGTTTTCCTCTGATCCAGAAAGCAGCGCAGAGTAAGCCTCGCGCAATACTTCTATACGTGGGGAATTTTCTTCTGCGAGAAGAGATAATTAACAAAGCAAAGCCCCAAGCTAAATGCAAATACAATGGCGTAGAGTTCTTTGCACGTCCTGACTTTTGCCACACCACTGTGGAAAGAAGGTGGAGGATGAGGCAGCTCATTACCCCATTTCAAAACATAGGTTGTGAGGCTTACCTTCTGTATCCCGCTCGTTTGAAGATTGGAGTAAATGGGAACTTTAAAATTTTCTACTCTGAGATACTTGCACAAGAATATCTTAACTTTCTGCAAGACCAACGGAAAACAAGGCACAAGGAGAATGTTGAGAATAATGATCATGCAGTAGCTCTTAGGGATATTCCCCAAAAGAAACGAAGATAAATATAATATGGAAAATAGAGACTGTGTAAAGTAATTTTTGGGGACGAAAGCTACATATGAGGACTTATTTAAAATAATAGAGGAAACTGTTTGCTCAAGGTCTATGAAAAATTTATTTGATGTTTTACTCCTCTTTATCGGATGGTTTTCTTGAGTTGTAGCTTTTTCTGCTTCAATAAGTAAAGATTGGTATTAATATAAGAAGAATTGGGGTAGAGGTTGAGCACGAATAGGGGTGGTATTTGTTGGACATACACTGAGCACAGTAAGATGAAGGGAAAGTTAGGGGGGTTTACGGGTTTGACATCCAGGAGGCAAAAGTCGGCCAAACATAGGTCCGTTGGACCTATTTGCCTGTAGGGGGGGTGGGACTCTGAGGGTGGGCAGTCTGGGGTGGGGTTGGGGATGGGCAGGGAAATGGACAGGGCACAAAGGTACAAGACACTTAAGAGGATTTGACAAAAGTAATTTGTATCAACTGTATGATATGGGTAGTGACACTGAAGATGTGGAAGACAATATTGAAATTAACAGGGAAGTCTATTTATGCAGTGTGCTAGGCCTAGTATTGTATATCGTTTCTAGAACATTAAATAAAAGCAAGCAGATAGGGTCTGAAGAGAACTGGCTGGGGAAAAAAAAAATGAAAAATGTCTATTAGATTAGTGACATGGAATGTATGCGGCCTAAATGATGTAACGAAAAGGCAGAAGATAGGAATACGGCTACGGCAAATGAACGTAGATTTTGTGTTTCTTCAGGAGACACATGTAATGAGTACCCATGAGATATATCTTAATCAGCTGGGGTTTCAATTAATAGTTGCTTCTAAACAAGGAGTTAAACAGAGAGGTGTAGCGATTCTATCGAGGGATAAAAATGTAGTAACAAGGAGAAAGTTAAGAGATAATTGGGGGAGATGGGCGATGGTTGAGGTACTATTAGGGGGGGTGTGGACAACATTAGTTGCAGCATATGGTTCTACACAGGACGATCCAGAAATTCTGCAATTTTTGGATTCTGAGTTGGCAGACTGGGCCCCTCGAGTTATTATATGTGGAGACTTAAATATTGACGGAGCGGAGGGTCTAGGATCAGGCTCAATAAGACAGTATAAGGGGAGGAGAAAAAAGGTCTACAAGGCCCTTACTGATCTTTTAGAAAATAATACATTGCGAGATGTCTGGGGGTCAATCAGATCGAAACAACTCGGTTATACATATTATTCAGCACCGCATCAGATATGCGTTAGGCTGGATTACTTCCTGGTTTCCAATGATTTAATTAGTATAGTGGAAATTGATAGACTTCCTCGGATACTTAGTGACCACAATCCCCTAATCCTAACGATAAAGCAGAGTGGGGGAACAACAATAAGAAGGGAGTGGACATTCGAAAGGGGATTGCTTTTAGATGATGACTATATAAAACATATGTCTAAATGGATTACTGAATTCTTTGAATATAATAGAGGAACTGCTGCAGTTGGCATAGTATGGGATGCCTTTAAGGCAGGAGCACGCGGTGAAATGTGTAGTTATAGCGCCTTCAAGAGGAAAACAGAAAGACTGCGATATAAGGAGAAAGAGGGAAAAGTACTGGAGGCAGAAGAACAACTTAATAACTGTGTAATAAGGGGAGAGCCGACTGAACAATTCGTAATAGAATTACTGAAGGTGAAAAGTGAGGCAGAGGAAGAACTTGCTAATAGAGCCGCAAAGCAATATACAATCAGAAGGGAGAGATGTTACGAGTTCAGTGAGAAAATAGGGCGAGTCCTTGCTATACGAACCAGACAGATAGCGGCGGCAGGGACGATTAAGGAAATAAAGGATGAAAAGGGACAACTACATTCAGATCCAGAAGAAATTCGGGAGGTCTTTAGGAAGTTTTACCAATCTTTATATGATGAGAAAGATCCCAGTAGTATCGATAGAATAAATGAATATCTCCAGAACATTGAGGTAAAAACTATATCCCCTGAAGATGCAGAGGAATTAGAGACCGTATTGGACGAAACTGAGATTAAAGAAGCAATGACTGCTCTACCCTCGGGGAAGGCTGCTGGACCTGATCAGCTACCGATCGAGTTTTATAAAACTTTCTGGGGATGTTTAGGTAATAATTTAACTCAAATGTTTCAAGCTGCACAAAGTGGGGTATCTATTCCCAAATCCTGGAGCGGGGCAGAGATAGTATTAATTTAAAAAAAAGAAAAGCCCCCGAATGAACCAGGGTCGTACCGCCCAATAACATTGATGAATAATGACACCAAAATTTATTCGAAGGCACTGGCTGCAAGATTTGCAGGAATTATAAGTAACCTGGTTAGTGATAACCAACATGGGTTTATTCCTGGTAGAGGGACAACTCACCATATTAGAAAAGTTATAACTTTATTTGATGTGGCGGAAGTAGCAGGAGACCCGATGGCAGTTATGCTTTTGGATGCGGAAAAAGCATTTGATCGGGTCTCCTGGCAGTATTTGTGGCAGACCCTAGCTAGAGTTGGGATTAGAGGAGGCTATTTGAAAGCAATTCAGACTCTATATATGGATCCAGGTGCAGCATTAAGGATAAACGGGGGTATAACTGGTCAATTTAAAATCAAGAGAGGAACTCGCCAGGGATGTCCTTTCTCTCCCTTGCTATTTGCCATCTATATGGATCCCTTAATACGGAAGATAGAATCAGCACCAGAGATCACCCCAGTCAATACAGTTCTTGGGCCATGCAAGATATTAGCCTATGCTGACGACGTTGCGGTGATAACACCTTGCCCAACGGAAGCAACTACATTTGTAGAGGCCGAGGCCTTAAGATTTGGACAAGTCTCAGGGTACTCATTGAACGCGTCTAAAACCCAGATTATTAAAAACTCTTTTACACCTTGTGAAGATAGAAGAGTAGTGCCGGCAGGGAAATACCTCGGAATTAATATTATGTCTAATTTAGATAGTTTGGTGGATAATAATATTGCCCCAGTAATCGAAAAGGCAAGAAAAGATTTGGATCGTTATGAGAACTTACATTTATCATTAGTTGGGCGAGTTAATATTATTAAAATGCTGATCTTACCCAAACTGTTGTATCTTTTTAGGGCAATCCCTCTTCTAATTGAAAATAAGTGGTTTAAAATTTGCGAAAGTATGGTAAATCGTTTTATTTGGGCTAGAGGTAAAACCCGGAGGGCATTGAGGTATATGTCCCTTCCCAGGGAGAGAGGGGGGTGGTCACTGCCGGATCTAAAGGTATATTATTGGGCTGCAGCAATACAAGGAATGGTTGGATTAATTGGGGGGGCTGAGATGGATGGATGGGATAAGACAGGCTCGCTGGCTATATATGGTTTAGCTCTGGGTACAAATGCTGAAAATATTTTTTTAAGATTTACTGATGGAAGTTACTTTAAAAGAACACGTTTCAAGATAATTATGGCGGCCTACAGCATATGGAAAGGATTTTCCAAAAAAGTTGGAATAGGGAAATATAGTGTATATACTAGATTCAAAAATAATCCCTCATTACCTAGGGCTGTGTTCTCAGGAATGGTATATGAGGAATGGGAGAGTCAAGGTATAAGAATGATTGGTGATATGTGGGATGATAATGGCATCTTACAATTTATAGATTTGAAAAACAAGTATATGTTAAACACAAATCATTTCTTTAAATACCTTCAAATAAGGAGTTGTATATTAAATAAAAAAGGGGGAGCTCTAGGCTTTGGGAGGAGTATAATGATGGATCTCATACAAAAAGGTAATGACTGTACTATAAAAAGATTTTATTTAGAAATAACAAAGTTAAAAAAGGATGATCTTGACAAATGGATAATTAAATGGTCCTCAGATTTAGATATAGCTAGAGAAAGAGATATTTTCTCTGAATCACTTGAGATGGGATGTAAATTACTATGCTCAGCGTCTCTTCAGGCCCAGCACTACAAGAGCCTGTATCACCTGTATTATACGCCATGGAAAATTGCTCAATGGGGGGCTGTGTCGGGCATCTCGTGTTTTAGATGTGGCAGTATGGAGGCCAATTTGTTACATATTTTCTCTACTTGTCCACACTTAGATAAGATAAAACAAGATATCGGGAATTTTTTCCGGAATGCCTTAGACACAACAATAGAGTTGGACTCAGCAACTATTTTGTTGGGAATATCCCCCAACGGACAAATTAATTGTAAATATTTTCTGTTTGTAGCAATGTCGATTTTTAGACTGCTTGTGGCCTCAACTTGGTTTAGACCAAATCCTCCTACGTATCATCAATGGCTAGGAAAAACTTTGTCAATACAAAAATTGGAAACAGCTATTTACTCTAGGAAAGGGAGAAAGGGTAAAAAGCTGGGTATACAAATCTGGGGTCCTTTGATTCAATGGAAGGCTGGAACTGAATAAGGTATTTTGAGGAATGTATGTATTATGGAATGTTAACATATATTATTTGTATCCGTATATATTATGATAGGATCTGTATGTAGTATGTATATTGTAATATTTCACTTTCCATTTTTCTTTTGAATATGTAGTTGAGTATGTGGCTGCCTTATGAAACTTATTGTGCCTTGTCCATGTAATGGGGGAGGGGGGGGGGGAAATAAAATGTGGGGAAAAAATTTATCAATAAAAATATTTAAAAAAAAAAAGGAAATCTTCCAAAAGACTGCTAGAAACAGCGCTATGTGAATTCAATCAAGAAGACAGTCGTATACAACTCACTTGGGAAATGTCAGAGTCCTCAATAACATTTTTGGATATGAGAATCAACTTAACCAATAAAGGCTTTGAAACAACTATATACCGAAAGGAAACGGACAGAAATAACATGCTACATTACACCAGCTTCCATCAACCAAGTTTAAAACAACATTTGCCTTATTCACAAATGACAAGAGTCAAGAGAATCACATCGGACAGCATCAAGGTGAAAACTTCTTTGGATGAAATGGCCACAAGATTCGCTAATAGAGGTTACCCAAAAGAGGTTATAGACAAAGCGAGAAAAAGAGTGGATATGATGGACAGAAAGGACCTTTTAAAACCGTCCAATAAACATGAGGAAGCTCGCATAGTAGCGGTATCCAAATTTTCTACCCAAAGTCACAACTTTAAAAGAATTATTACCAAACATTGGAATATGCTGAAGTCAGAACCCGACTTCCAACATGATTTTGATCAAGTTCCAATATTTGCACACACAAGAGCCCAAAATGTGGGAGAAATCCTCAAGCAGCGAAAACCTCAAACCAAATCATTCAAAGGAACTAAACCATGTCTAAGTTGTGGAAGTTGCAACAACATCATAAAAGGCAATACCATTAATCATCCGATGAAGGGATACAATATCAAAGTCAATGTTAATGCCACATGCAATACCAAAAATGTTATATACGCACTGAAATGCCCGTGCGGGAAACTATATGTTGGAAAAACCGAAAGAAGCATAAGAACACGATTAACAGAGCACAAATCGAACATTAGACTCAAAAGCGTAAAATCCACTGTAGCCGCCCATTTCACGGAGGCAAAACACAACATCTCCCAATTGCAATACATGGTGTTGGAAGTAGCAGATAAAATAGAAGGAAGAGACAACACTAAACATCTGCTACAACGAGAGAACTATTGGATACATAAACTGTGTACTCAGAGCCCGAATATGCTCAACGAACGGAGTGAACTGTCATGTTACCTATAATTGAACATTTAATACAGTATTTGTGTTTTTTTTCCCTTACTCTGGACTGGATACCTGTGATAACATATACTATTATGTCTATTATATTTTTGTTTATTAGTATCACTTAATGCCTTCCGATCGATTGTTTAGTGCACAGTATCTCTCCTTCACCTTCCTTATTTCTCCACATTATCCCACTTGTCCTCTATAGCACACCGCGTTTGAGTTTAGATTTTATGATCGCCTGACCCAAGGGGTTCGAATCCCCAGTAGGGATAGTAATTTTTTTCAAACATATTTTTTTCTAATATGGTTTAGTTCAATTTATATACCTTTAAACATACTACTGACTAGTGCAGAAGCTTTGTAACCACGTCTAATTACTTTTAGAGGAGGAATACGTTCCTATAAGAAGCTTTTGTTCATGATGACGCTTTATGTCACGTGAGCGGAACGGCATCAAATAGAAGTATAGCTTGTTCGTAACCTTGACAACCATGTGCAATGGAGTCGTAGAGATTGTTGAATGAAACGCCGAGATAGCGAGAACCAGGTCAGTGTCTCTTAAGAATAATCGGCAATCACCGCTTTGTGATTTTTTATGAGTTGCGGTCAGAGCGTTGAGCTTACACCCGTTTTTCCATGATAATATTTTTTTCAGACATATTCCTCTAAAGAGAAGAACAGTGACACGTGAGTGTATGCATGCACTTCCGATATGTTAAGTAGTAACACGGGTAGACAAAGGGCAGTAGGTGCCAACTATGGTGTATCTAATTGTAGACCTCTATTGTTTTTGTTTAGGGATGCACAGTTATTCTTTTTGAGAATATACATCACTTTTATAAGTTTGTGACGTTTTTTTACAATTTTGTGTTTTCTCTATAGTATTGATTCCCTGATGAAGGGCGTTGTGATACCGCCCGAAATGCAATGGAATACAAAGGAATAATTGTCACTGATGTTGAAATGATGAGAATTTAATGACTGAAAAAATTCAAGATAAAAAATTGAAAATATCAAATAAAATATCTAAGTAATGAAATACAAAAAGTGTGGAATCCTCTGACTACAAGGGAGGAGATGAAGGAGTGCCCAAGGGGATGTCCCTAATGTTCCATTAGAGACACAACGTGTGAATATGTTCCTGGATGTGGAACGCCCCTGACGCCAGGAGCGTGCAGCGTTGAGTCATGTGACTCCCTATAATAAAGAGAGGCCTCGCACGCACGTACGCATTCAGACGCGCGCACAGAGAGCCACCAAGTTATTCCCAGAGTCCGTCTCAGTTATTTCTAGGGCCACGTGTCAGGCCTAGTTAGACTCAGATGCCCTGGAGTGTAGGTCCCAGACTGCTATCCCTAGGGCAATCACTCCCACACAGAAGAACACAACACTCTCCTCCTTTTTTCCTCTTTTCATGTGTGCAGTATTCTGCACACATAGAAAAAGAAAAAAAGCCTCTTTGGATTGTTTTTGTGAGGGAAGGTGCCCCTTCCTGCTCAAAAACAATTGAGCATGCAATGGAGGCACTCAGGCACCATAGTCGAAGAGTGCCTAGTTGGTGCAAGGCTGCCGAAATGGCACCAGCGTGGGGAGAAAGGGCAGGAATGCACAATATTGCTTTAATACTGTGAATTCCTGCCCTTTCACTTTGGAGTAGGGCAGCGCAGCAAGGTGCCTTGTTGTGCTGCCCTAAACTATAATCCCATAAATAAGCCCCTTAGTCTGGGCTGCTCTGAGTAGGTTTGGGAAAAATGTACATTTTGCCCACAAATTTTCCACACTTGCCAAACTTCACTCTTCTCAGATTTCGCAGCATTTTTCCTGAATGCGAGCATGCTTGACAAAATAAAGATTTTGCTCAACACCTTTTTACAAACATGTTTTATTAGATGAGCACTTTTCCTCTTAAAGTGCAACATTCCTAGGCACTTTTCCCGCTAATCCTAAGTCTGCATCGATGATTTGCCATCCTTGTTTTCACTTTGTACCTTTCACAAGGTTTGCAAATTATGAAATACCTTCACAAAGACGGTAGATTAAAATGTGCAACTCCGCAGCCCTAGTTTTATGATGGCTCAGACAGCAGTGATTTAAATTGAGGGATGACCCTCCCATGAAAGGAGACAGGATAAGAACATAGACTAGTAAATCAAATGTAGGGACTGAATACTTTCCATGTCACTATGGAAATGCAATTAATCTTTTGTTGGCGCCTACAGTCTTTTCATTTAATATTCAGAAAGAACTGGGGATTCAGAGAGAGATAGGACAGGCAGAATTCACTTCAATGGGTGGAAATGGAGGTATTTGACAATGGAGAGGAGCCGCAGACAGATGCACAGCCCCTGAGTTTCCAGTTGTTGATGCACTGCATGGTGGTATTCAGCTTGCTGGAGGAGGGACCAAAAGCGAGTGAAAGGGATATTTGCAAAGCTTGTTATTAAAGATGATGCCATGCCAAGAAAGCATTTTTTCCTATTCCCTTCTTGCCAAGACTAATTTTAAATCCCTGTCAAATGCTCTTAGTTGAAGGACAATTTACACCCCTTCCTCTAGTGCTGTCAACACTCACTTTCTGCAAGTTTCGTTTTTGTCACAGAAACCTTCTAACATCTGTGTCAAAGGGAGATGGATGGATCTATTCTATTGATTGGCTGTAGCACCATCAGCACTTCGTACAATTAATAATGCACATTTGCTTATGTAGGTGTGATTCTATTCGGCGGAAGAGTGTGTGTTGTGTCCTCTTTTTATGTCTTTAATAGTTTTTATAAATGATGTATAGATCCAACAGATGATAAGGTTTGAAGATCTTTTGGGCAATTTATAAACCAAGTTACCTAATTATCCCCTAGTGGTTTTAAATCCATGCTTTTGCAGCCGTTGACTCAGGTAGTTATCTGAGCGTGAAATCACCAGTGATATGGAATGTTTCATTTTTGGAGCCCCAGATTTCGCCTTTGTCAGGTTGCCCCCCCCCCCCCCCCCAGCAGTAATTAGCAGTCTGTATTATCAGTTTCTGCAATATTTCTTCACATTTATGTATTTTAGATTAGAGAAGAGAATCCTTGATCCACTAGTAGCATCTAATTTGTCATGCAGCCTAGGACAGATCCAGGAATTAGGTATATGAAACTGGTGGAACTTCTTCTTTCTCCCTTGTGGCGGTCTCTACTGAGCTTTTTGGTTTCTTCATGGATGTGAGCATGTGTCCGCCTCAACTCCTTTTCCGAGGGTCTGGCTCCTTCACAGTGTACATAATTCTTCTAAGATTCAGGTCGTAACAGAATTTAAGGAACATTCTTGAGCAGTTTGCCCTCAAACATAACCCCTGCTATGGCCCTCACTTCTCGGTTTGGACAGTAACGGGGCCCTAAGGCGGGTCAGCCCATGCCCTCTCACTTCACAGGCGCTCAGATTGCTGTAGCTCTCTGGACTGAAATGCCACCGTTTTGGAGGCTCAGTTCTCTCACAAGTGTTAACTTTGTTCCCCTGAAGAGGCTGAATAATATTTCCAAGCAACTGTCAAAACGTGTAAACAATCTAGGCAATTCGTTCAATTGGGTAAAACTGAGGTATCGAAAAATGTCCATAGTCGATTTTTTTTGTCTGAGCCCTGCTGTCCCTGCTCAGGTTCTCAAGCTACACAATCGTTCTACTCATATTTCCTGTATAAAGGTATTGCAAGCCGTGGATCCCTAAAGGCCACTAAATCGCTCTCTCTTTTTTGTTAGTATTTGTAATTTAGAGCAAACACAATAACAATCATGGTGTTATGCATAAAGGATTTTCAATCCCTGTCATATATTTCAACACATTGTAATCAAAATTAACCAGAGACTGCACATCAGAAATATCTGCCTCATGGATATTGTACATGGTGGCCAAGGAGACCACTGTAGCTTGGGAGGGTGAAGGCGGGGGGTGGGGGGGCGGAGGTGCGGGGGCGAGGGGGTGTCAGAGCTGAAGTCTCATCAACACACAGTTATGCGGTGTAGGGTAAGCACCTTAGTCGGTCCCTTCCTAGGTAAGGTTTGAGGGTGTCAGGCATGGTACAGAGGAGACGGTCCCGGTATGGACCCCACATATCTCGTGGCCTTGATGTGGGTGGTTAGAGGAGAGTGGAGATTTTGATCCGGTCCTTATAGATTGCCATGTTGAGTAGCCAGTCAGCGACTGCAGGAATTCTGACCCACCCTCAGGTCATCACCATGCTTCATTTGGTCAATAACAAGGCCAAAGCAGTGAGACGCCTAACCTCATATGGGATCTCTGTGACGTAATCGAGCAATATTATCAACTGGTCCAGTTGTAGGGTATGTTGTGTCGTGCCTACTAGTACATCAAGGGGCTTATGCTAATATTTAAGGATAGGAGGACATTCCCAGGCCAGGAGATAGTATCAAGCATAGACCTGCCTACAACAATGGCAGTTGTGAGGGAGAGAGGGGTCAATTCTATGTTGCTTATGTGAGATGGCATAGGCCTGGTGTAGAAATTTGCAACAGCTACTGTCTGTGGTTCATGGACAAGTTGTCAATTTGGGTACAGCAGTATTTGCAACGAGCACAGGGCACTAATGTCCCAAGATTCTCTTGTTTGGTCAATTCTGATCCTCCTTATCTGTAGCACCAGACTGTATAGTTTAGACACCCATCTAGTAGTTTTGGGCAATGTGATGAATTGTGTTAGAGTAAGCAATTTGGTGGGATGTTGCAGAATTCCTGGCCACGTCTTTTACACAGTGTCATGCAGCTGCATGGGCATATATGAGGATGTCTAGAGCTGTGGCAGTGCTGCATGAGCAGAATTGGTCTAGGGATATAAAGATGTAATTCATATAAAGGTTCTCCATTTCCACCATGGTAAAACACACAAGAAGATGGACAGAATGTTGCACAACTGGTGAGCAACAAAACGATGGATTTAGGCCCAGATCTCTGTACTGGGGTGAATGTATGACATTGTTCTGCATTCTGTCCATCAACTGTTGTTTTTGCATTTGTCACCCGAGTGGGACGGGTATGCTCGGCCTGTGCTCTCCACGCCACTGGAGTCAAGCTATCCTGGCTGAAGATGGCTGACAGCCAGAAACTGGTCCTAGGATGCTTGATTCCGGTCCAGGGAAGACATGGCTTGACAGTTCGGGCTGGACCGTTCCTATGAGGCACAGGGTCATGGCTGATTTGCATATGGCCATGACTGAACTGGGGCGGTGTGGTGAGAAAAAAAACGATGGATTTAGGCCCAAATCTCTGTACTGGGGTGAATGTATGACATTGTTCTGCATTCTGTCCATCAACTGTTGTTTTTGCATTTGTCACCCGAGTGGGATGGGTATGCTCAGACGTGAGTCCCGTGCTCTCCACGCCACTGGAGACAAGCTACCCTGGCTAAAGACGGCTGATAGCCAGAAACCAGAAACCGGTCCTAGGATGCTTGATTCCAGTCCAGGGAAGTCATGGCTTGGCATTTCGGGCTGGAGTGTACCCATGAGTCACAGGGTCAAGGCTGATTTGCATATGGCCATGTTTGAACTGGGGTGGTGTGGTGAGCAAAAAAATTATGGATTTATACCCAGACCTTCTAGAAAAGCAGCCGGAGAAGACCTGCTCCCCATCGAATTGTATAAAATTTGCATTCAGGAATTACTCCCCTTTTTGAGCCTAGTTATAGATTCGATCTGTGAAACAGGGAAAGCTCCTGACTCATGGAACACTGTCAAAATGGTATTCTTTCTTAAAAAGCAAAAACCCGCAGATGAATGCGGGTCATACAGGCCGATTTCGCTAATAAATGCGGACGCTAAGGCTTTTGCGAAAATCTTGGCCACCCGATTAACTCTCCTCATGCCAGAGCTGATTAACATACAACAACATGGTTTCGTCATGGGGAGAGATACCACCGCCCATGTTAACATGGCTATTACTGCTTTTGATGTTGCAATAACTGAATCCACCCCACTCGGAATGGTCATGCTAGATGCTGAGAAAGCAAAATGTGATTTGATTGCTGCCAATTATTAGTGAAAGTTATAGATACTTAATACAGATGAAAAACGACGATTGCTGTAATCTTGCGACTAAATGGACCACTAGAATAGGGATAAATATAACACCCAACCAGATATCTGCCTCTCCTAATCAAATCAATCAAGTGGTTCAGTCCTCCAATATAAGACTTCAATTGTATAGAACCATCTGTCAACTACATTACGCCCCTCAAAGAATTATTAGTTGGCCTTTAAGAAATTTATCGAGTGATCGTACTAAGTGTCCTAAATGTGATTTGATTGCTGCCAATTTGGAACATATGCTTTATTCTTGCCCCCCTCTGTCGGAATTTTGGAAAGGAATAGAAGGTGTTCTAACTAAGAAGCAAATTATATTCCCGCCTCTATCCGTACATCTGATTTTATTAGATTTACAGGATGTGAATGGCCCTCATAAAGACTTGAACACTATTCTATTCGGTTGTGCAAGACTGACAATAGCTAGGGCCTGGATATCTTCGCAATCCCCGCATGTCATGGAATGGTGGACTCTAGTCAATGAAATTTATACTATGGAAATATCACTAGCAAAGTTAAGGGGGCCATTTCATTGAGAAAACAAGAGAAAATTTGGGGAACGTTCATTTGAGTGACTATTTTAAAAACGCTGTTAAGACGGCCACAATTTGTGCTTATTATATTTGCTTTTTTTTTAATTGTGTAACAACTGATTCCTCTGTATCAAATCATGTATAATGATATCTTTAACAATATGGCTGTAATTAAGAAATTTTTCGCTTTTTTCTCTGCAATGATAATAAAAATGTATTTAAAAAATAAAAAGGATTTACGCCCAGATCTCTGCACTGGGGTGAATGTATGACATTGTTCTGCATTCTGTCCATCAACTGTTGTTTTTGCAGTCCACCATGGCCATTTTAGGCAAAGTATTCTGCACTGTGAGCTCAAGCATGAGTGGAAGAATGTAATTGTGTAATGTGATGGCCATAAAATATAGACAGGGCATGTCAGATAGGCGACATAGAGAACTCCAGGCCCAGCAAGTGGCAGTGATGGTGTGGATCATTTAAACAGGGCCACCCTACCATTCAAGGTAAGAGGGAGCCAGAGCCATAGATCTATGCAATGTGATAAATGATCCACCACTGTCCATAATTAAGCCTAATCACCAGTTCTGGTTGCTTATGAAGGAATACACCGAGGTATTTCACCAAGTCAGTAAGTAACCCATCTGATCGGGTACTCCAGGGAACTGGTGAGGTGCAGTCGGTAAGTGGGAAAAGGTCTGATTGTGCCCAGTTCATAAAGCCCCTCATTAAGATGTTGGCGGGCTGTCAGGGTGGTTCCTGTAAATGCGTTGAAAGTTTGACCGGCTGCTCCATCAACATGAGGAAGCTGGTCAGCAAACTTTCAATGTTTTTTATTTTCAAAACGAAAATTCGAAATAAAAAAAACTATGAGCGTCTCACCATGGGAGTTTCTCCCATGGTATGGGGGTCATTTTACAGTTTTTACTGTCCACTGCATTACCGTTGAGATGAAGTACCCTCTTCACCAAACTATACATCTGGCCCAAGTCTGCAGTGTTTGTCATCTGTGAGGAACCAAGAATCCCAATTAGCCACCAACATTTCCTTGCCTAGAAGATACTCTGTCATAATCAAAACCCTGCATTAAATATATAAATTCTTGGTAAGTTCTGTTGAGATCTTGGATTTAATACCCCCTAGTTTATTTACATATAGACCTGCTGAGCTGTTGTCTATCTTCAAAAGAATGCAGCAGTTTGTCATGTACCTCATCAAACAGTAAAATGTACACAAACCCACCATAAATTCTACTCAGTTTATGGGAGAATAGAGCTCCTCCTCAGTCCAATCATGACTGAAGGACGCATAGGGAGCTGCATTAACCCTGCAATTCTAACTTGCTGCATTGATACTCACATTTGGCACTGATCTGAAGGCTTCCCTGCCATACCACGCTTCTATGTGATCTATCTATCCAGGTTTTCATGCCTGGAACAGTTGAAAAGCTTGATTGAATCTGTATAGAATTATTCACTTTTGAAAAAAAAGAAAGTTTAAACTAATTTTATCCTTATTATTAGTGTACTGCTTTTTATCTATCTATATGATATTTTAACATTAGTCGTTATGCATATACTCTATGTCATTGTAAAGGTTTTAATTGGCCAAACAATAAAGATACTTCTTCCACTTCTGAAATTAATTGTATTTAACCTTTGCAGGGCCCTTCATTGAAGAGGTCACAGAAAGCCCCTTGTTAAATACCTTGTGTAGATTTCAGGGCCAGAGATATTAAGAAGAAGAAGACAAAAATGAGCAGGGGAGGGGCATGGCAGTGCAAGAATAGGGAGAAGCAAGATTTGATGAATTGTTGGGCAGCTCAGTGCCAGATGGAGCGAAAGGCATTAGGAGAGCCTTCAAGGTCAAGGTCACTAAGAGCCCAAACAGAGACAAAGTTGAGGAAAGGCAGGAGCTTTCAGAAAAATCTATGGACTAGCAGAAACAGTAGGCTGTTTCCTGGCAACTGCTTTGTTGTAAGACAACTCAACCCATTTGCTTCTTGTCTGAACTTTTTTGTTCTCCCCTTCCTTCCCTTGTTTCCTTTCTCCAGGCAGTGTCTATCTTGCTTGGCTTGTTCACTCCTTCATCAGCTGTCCACCACACCTGTTACCCTCCTAACCTAAATGCCTAAAGTGTCCCTCCATTGCTTCCTCTCTCAATGCTCCTTTGGCTTCATTGCTGTGTCACATCAACTCAACCACTTACCAGTCCTCAGAGTTTCTGCGTTGCTGGAGTTTTACTGGTACTCCATGCCCATTACCAACACTTCCTTACTGAGAACCTGGTAATTACTGGTCTGGAGTAAGGGTTGTGGCTGAAGGTAGTGCCTCATATTAACTGTCTCCTATGTCCTTTTATCTCGGCAGTACAAGAAGGATGTGTGCAAGTATATGTGTCTGAAGAATCGCTAATAGATGCACAGCTGGTATTGAACCACTGAAGACATTTCTGGTGTTTCCCTAAACCTTATCCATATTTCCCCCAAATTGAGAGTGTATGCTCTAAGCTTATGTCACTCGATAAGGGCAGAGTCTTGTGTATTAGCATCAGAATCCACAAATTGTATCCTTTTAAATCTCTAACCACACAGTTTGAGAGGCTCCAAAGATGGATTCTAAGGAAAAAGAGGATTTTGACATAGCTAGAAAAAAGAGACTTTCTCTTAAATATGGCCAATGAACTTGGCCTCAAGAAGACAGACCCCCATCTAGTAGGCAGAGTTCTAATTCAGACCCATGCATATTTTCATCACTTTCCAATTCCACAGTGCATACTGATTTTCTAATTAGTACTACTATGGCTGATAGTTGTTTGGATCTTCAAGAGAAATTAGTCCAAGAGCCCCAGACAAATTAGACTTTCCTGGTTCCATGTAGATTGCAGATCATTGCTAGGTCTCAAACATTTCTTACTGATATCTCTGAAGTGGTATTTATACTGTTTCATTTGACCTAAGAGTCGTAACTTGGGCTACTCCTTTAATTAATGATAATATTCCAAAATTAACACATCTGCTACAATTTCTGGGGCATTTTTAAAAGGTTTTTGACAAAAGATATGCAAAGGAGTCCGAACACATAGGTTTACTCATGCTTTAGCAAGGGAGTCAAGAACTGATAACCTACAGCAGTCATTTTCAACAACCTCATGCTGTGGCAAAGTGGACTTCGGTTCGGTTCAGCATGCTTTATTCGGTAGGTTCAACAACCAGAAAAGCAACAAATGTATGTATACAAACAGATAAATCCTATTGATAAGAACACATTTAGTTACACAGAAACAATCTAGTTAATTAATTACAGTAAAATCAGTTGGGAATCATAATGATTTATCTCACATAAATTGATTTTAAAATAAATGGCGCAACATAAAAACATATCCCAGGGTCATATAGTGCAATGAGTAAATTCATAGCAGCATTAGTTCTTCTTACATTGTGTTTCTTGAACAATGGCTTTAAATAGATACATCTAAAATACAGATAAAAATCACAGATGTGTAGAAAGTGCATAGTGCTCTGTTTGGAATGCTCATCACATGGACATAGGGTTATAGGCCACGTTTTCATTTCATGAAAGGCAACTAAGGGATGAACAATTCCTAGTCGCAGCCTTATTAATACGAAGCAATGTGAGGGTTTCGTAACTAAAGACAGATAGCTTTGAAAACCACCACTATCTGCAATTGTTTTGTAAAACAAGTATGAAGTTTGTTTCCCAACTGTTCTCATATGGATCTCATTTTTGTGGGCCAAGAATATATCCTTTATTTCCTGCTTGTTCAGACCTATCACATGCACTGGGCTTTCACAGATCTTAATATTGAATATTTAATTATGTAGATCCATGGATAGATAGACTGTTGTCCAATTGTAAACAATCCTGGATAATTGTTTGGGTGAATTATGTCTCTTCCTTGGTCCAGATATATCTCCAGAGCATTAATGATTGCATAACAATCAAGTCTGATAGGTATCTTATTCCCACTCCTTGGTGCACTATCTCTGTAGATGCAGACTGGGGCAGACATAACAGGTGTTTTAGGAAAGAATGTTCCTCTAGTTGTAATGCCGAACTGGTAATGTGGCCCCACACCCCAGCACCATATAATACAATGGAAGCACATATGGCCTTATAAATATCTATCATGTCCGTGATACGGCGGTCTCCAAATTTGGATGCAAAACAGAAGACTCCATGTGCACTCTTTAGCATCTTTGAATGGACATTAGTTAATTTGTGCAACCAGTTATCCTTGTCTGAAAAAGTTATTCCCAAATAGCACAAATTATTAACAGTTTCCACTCTAGTGCTGTCTATGAAAAAGGGTTTTTTGTTTCTTAGGTGTTAAACCACATGCCATAGTGAATGTTTTTGCTTTGTTAATTAACAACTTTCTACTGATAATAAAAGCTAAAAAATTGTCTATTAGTCGCTGTAGGCTGACCGGGGTTATAGACAGGAGCACAGCATCGTCTGCATAAAGCATAACTGGTATGGCATGACCTGCAACCTGGGGTGCATCTGCCTGCAATGACTTAAGGACTGTGTCAAACTCGTTTATCAATAAAGTAAAAAGCAATGCAGCTAAAACACAGCCTTGGCGGATGACTCATTTGACCTCGAAATTTGGGGTGCACTCACCACGTTGACCCTACCGAGCTCTGGATGTTAATCTCTCATACAATCTCGCAAGAAAAAAGATAATAGGTTCTGGAGCTCCAAGGTTAAACAAAACTGGCCAAAGGATAGTATGGTCAACAAGATCAAAAGCACTACTGAGGTCTGCAAAACATAAATACAGGCTCCCTTGTTTTGCACATGGATATTTACCTATTAAAAGCTCTAAATTAATATGTTGCTCTGTTGTACCTACGCCTCTTCTAAAACCATATTGAGCCAATTATAAAGTCTCATTCTCAGTGACCCACTCCTCCAATCTTACTAATAAAACTATACTCATCACTTTTACAGATGAGTCTAAAAGTGAAATGGGGCTATAGTTTTTAGCTTCAAATGTATTCTCTTTTTTTATAAATTGGGATAGTGACCAATTGACCCCATGTAGGTGGTGTGCCCTCAGTCACGGCTAGTTTAAAAACTCTATTAAGTATGGGGCCTCATAAATCTTGTATGGTTTTTGTTTTTCATCATTGAGGAAAGGAGCTGCCTGAACCTGAGGCTGAGGCGCGTCCCACCGGCGAAAGCAGCTTCACCGGAGATCAGCGCAGACTGCAGAGCCCCCTTCACATCCTAAGGTAACAGGTAAAAAAGGAGTAGTAGCATATCTGAAATCAGAATTTCCAAGTCTTGTACTTACATGGCACTGTTTGGCTCACAGACTAGAACTTGCTGTGGCAGATAGAGTTGATGAGGTTGCCGGGGTCAATCACTTCAAGATTTTCATGGACTCATTGTATGCCACATACAGCATGTCACCATAAAAACAGAGAGAGCTAAATCTGGCCGCCAGCGAGCTATGTGTACAGCTTCAGAAGGTAGGGAAAATGCTCGATACTAGATGGGTAGCATCCAGTTATAGATCTGTGAAAGCTGTTTGGAACTGCTTCCCTGCCTTGTGCAAACATTTTGAGAATGCTTCTAAAGACCCATCCATACCCATAAGAGACCGTAGTAAGTATGAAGGTCTCTTGAAGAAGCTTACAACCTTTTCTTTTATCAGAGATTCGGGGGTAATGTGTGATGCACTTCAAGAGCTTAAAGACTTATCACTCTTCTTACAGAGGAGGGACATTACAATTGTTAATGCCCTCAGACTTTTGATTAGTCAAGTACGTATATTTAGAGCAATGAAGGACTCACCAGGGGAGTTTGCTTCTGCATCTCAGAGAGCAGTTGACGAGGGCAAATTCAAGAATGTTCCTCTTTTCTATGGTAGAAGTAACTCAGTTGCCCTTAATCAAAATCAGTTTTACCAAAGTCTGTCTGTAAATATCAATAAATTATGTGCCCCGGATTCTGAGAAAGCACTTATAGCCAGCTTCAGTGTGCTAGATGCAGGCAACTTGCCTTCTGGTGATTAATGCATTCATTCTGGTGAAACAGAGATCCAGAAACTGTGTTCAGAGTTTCAGCTGCCAGCAACAGGTACTATCCAAGCTTTTAGACTTAGTAGTTTGCATGGAAACCCTTCCAGCAAGTAATGCGGATTGCGAGAGAGGGTTCAGCACAATGAACTTAATTACTAGTCCAACAAGGGCCTCTCTTCTTGTAGAGACAATTTCTACATGCCTATGGGATAAACTCAATGGTCCTCCATTTGAAACATTTTACGCAAAGCTGTATGTAAGGAGTTGGCTGGCAAAAGGTAGAAGGTCTGCTGAAGAAAATTGTTGTGAGAAACCCCAGCAAAATAGACACAGTGAATATCTTCAAGGGTTTTGGGAAAACCTGCAATAGATTTCTAAGTAATGTCAATAATTTTTACATGTTTATTTTAAAGTGTTTGGTATTTCATGGCTTATACTTAATAAATATACTCTCTTGCCTATTTCATTATCCTTTGCTGGATGCGACGTCATGATTTTCTTGAGCACACAATGCTAATTATCTTGATTCAGACCACGCTGCTACTCGGATAGGCCACACCCCTTTAAGAAATTTGTCAAGCCCCTTTTAGAGCACCCCCAGTTCTTTTTCCCCACTTAAAGCCCTGGGGCCCTCCACTCAAAGAGAGCATGATCGGAAACACGGGTAAACTCTGTCCCCTCAAGATAGTAGAAAGTCAATTGCCCATTTCATTGCGAGGGCCTCTTTTTCAACCACTGCATAATTTTCTCTTGCAGGAATTGCTTCCTATTGATAAATACATTGGGTCGTTCCACCTCCTTTTCATCTACTTGGGGTTAGACTGCGTCTTTCTCAACGTCTGATACGTCTGTCTGTACAATGAAGGGCTTTGTGTAATAAGGGCTGATCAGTACAGGCTCAGAGACGAGGACTGTTTTAACCTATGGAACCCCTCCAACACTTCTGAGAGGGTTGCTGCAGTTCTATTTTGGTGGTTTTCTTCAACAGGTTGGTCGGGGGGGTAGCTGTATGAGAGAAGCATGGTATGAAATGCCTATAATATCCAAGGAGTGCTAAAAAATCTCAAAGATCTTTTTTAGGTACAGTCACTATTGAACTGTCGGCCACTTTCACGACTTTGGGTTTGATATACCCTTCTCCAAGAAGTAACCCTAAGTACTTTACTTTGCGGGCCACTAAATATCTTTTAGCTGAGTTGATCCTCAACCTGTTCTTGTCTAAGGCATGCATGACTGCCTGCAAGTGTTCCAAGTGTTGCACCCATGACAAAATTTAGATGATGATATCCTCTATAAATGCTGGTGAATAGCCATTCTTTCTAAAGAAGATCCATAGTCTGGCTACATCCACTCATTATTCCCAACCATTATGAGCAGCAGAAAATAATTATACAATCTGTGATAGAGTTAATATCTATAAAGGAAGAATTATCTTAATAGCAACAGCATTTGTAGAGTTCTGAATTCTCTGTGAAAATTTGGACTGACCACTTCAAAGTCAGTTTTGTCAAATCAGCGAAATGGACAAAGGCTAGGCATGCTAGGTAGTCCTTGTTCTTCTCATGATTTCAGTATAACATCAGCTACCATCCAGGGGATAAAAGAAACAAAGCAGGTGCTTCATTTGACAAGGGTTAGAAGAATATAAGGATCCTAAGGGTGTGGAAAGGGAAGACCACTCGGTCCCCCCGAACGTATGGATGGGTGCCCCGATCCCCCCAGGAATCCATTTTGGGCGGGGGGCGTGGTTCGGCTGGTATGCCCAAAGCGGCGTAGCCGGAGCACGCCGTTCCCGCCCAGAAGGGGTTGTCCTAGACACCCACCCGGAAGACCGCGCCCCATGGGCGTACCTGAGGAGGGTCCCCGCCCTCCCGCAGACGGATAAAAGAGCGGGAATCCGAAGAAGCGTCCTCTTGTTCCAGTGCTCTGAAGGCTGCACCACTCGTTGCTCGTGAGCCCTCGACGGAACAAGCGGCAATTTTGAGAACTTGTAATCTTGTTTTTTCTCTTTCAGTTATCGAGAGTTCGAAGGATCTGGGACCTCGTTGATCGACTTGAGCGGAGTAAACGAAGCTATGGCCGGCAAAAAAGCGGGAAAGAGCTCCGAGCTGGAGAAGGTACTGCGCACCTTGTCGAACCGAATGGTAATCATGGACCGAAAACTCAGTAAAGTTGATTCGATCGGTCGAGGTTTGGCCGAAGTTAAAAAGCAGCTAGCGGCCCAGAACAACCCCTCAGGCCGCTCCAAGAAGGTAATAGGCCCGGCCCTGCCGGGAGTCGTCCCTAAGGGTAGGGGGAAGCGTATTAAGAGGAGGGCTGTTTCCGGGGAGGATCCGGTTCCTGAGGTGCCCCCATCCGCCCCCATCACACCGGCGGACAGCCCGGTACCAAGTCCAGATATAGGTCTACCAATCCCGGTTGTATTTACCCCTGTTAATGATGATCAGATGCCCCCGGAACTGGCTCTTCAGTTAGCGGCAGTGTTGCCCTGGCTTAAAAAGAAAGCAGGGGGGGCAGTGGCTGCGGGGGATCCGGCCGAGGAGGCAAGATTAATAATCGAGCAGTTACGGCAGTCGAGGGAAGCCGGGACGGCGAATGTTCCTTCTATTTCCCCACAGGTGGCGCCAGGAGCATCCACGGTTGGCCGGGAAAAGACAACAGACACAGCGGTTGAACCTGGTAAGAACCCATTGCCAATGGTGGGGGAAAGTTCAGTGCCTTCGCGGCGTGAGAGGGTGGCCCAGCACATCCCAGCGGCTACCAAGGAAATGATATGGGGGGACAAGTATGTGAATATGTTTTCTTTATTGACCTGTAGTGTAGTTCCTAGTTTCCCACTAGGCCCTGTGCATTAGAATAACATAAACAGTAGTATCGACGTGGAACTGCGGATATTCCAGGCCTCCACTGACTATGCTAAACTTAATTGGGTGTGTTACCAACTAGCTCAGAGGTCACTGGAAACTTTCTTCTCTGCATGGGAAGTGATCAGGTTCCCTGGCACAGACAAGAAGGGATTCAGTTTTCCAACAACCGTGCAACATGACAACTTTGCTCCTCAGATCAAGAGTCAATCTCTAGGGTCGTGTGAAACAATAGACATGTATTTCACTCAGTCAGATTAGTGCAGTTTACTTTCACGATTTGTAGAGAATAGAGAGACGGGCGTTTGTCAATAAAGGGTTAACATTTATTGAACAGTCTTTCTTCTCGTACAAGAGAAATGTATTGCCACAATTGCAAGACTTGTTATTATAAAAAGTACGTACAGTAAGATAAGGATTGCAAAATAATACTGTAAAAGCATTGATATGGTTTCTTAGCCATACGATGGTTAAAAAGTAATAAAACATATATACAGTCATATATACATTAGGCTAAAATACTCAACTGGTGCTTCTAACTACGCCTACCCCAGTGTGCCTGACCTAAGCCTAACACGTGGAAGGGGAGTAAGTAAGTAGCTTTAAGTTAGGTTGGTTTTGCCAAGGTTTGCTTCAAGAATTCTCATCTAAGGGTTTAGTCAACACCATACCTCTGAATAGAATGATGGAAGTCTGGTATTTCCTTCAGGGGGCACTCAATATCCCAGTCACCCGCGAGGGCAGACCAGAAACGCTGGAGCTGGATTTCTCTGCAGGAGAAAGGCAGCGGCTCTCTTCTCAGCGCGTCTGGAGGAGGAGGCGGGGGACAGCGTCCGCGGGCAGCTTGGAATCTGCTGGGCTCTTCGCAGAGGGACGGCTGTTCAGCTCCTAAGCGTACCGCACCATCGTTCGCGCTTTAGCAGCGATAATGGTATCAGTAGCTTCACCACCAAGGGGACAGCAGCAGCAGCGTACTGCATACAGCATACAACAGCAATGGGATGCACAACAGGGTGCACAACAGCAATTGCTTAAGGCAACGTTGGTAGTATTTATACCTGACAGGTGCCGGGTTTGACGCAAGTTTGCTGGACATAAGACGTCAATTAAAGATGTCACTAGGAAGTGATAGTTATCAGTTGCTCATTAGAGTTCCATTACTAATCAAAACACAGCAAGCGGGGATTTCCAGGTTTGCTGAGTTTTTATCTTGTTGAAGAACTCGGAGTGTTAATCTAGGAATATCAGATAGTGACTTCTGCTCTGTCATTGCACTAATTGGTTGCAAAGGAAGTGGCAGAGAACTATGCTGGAATGTGGCTCTGTTCGTGTGAGGCCAGAGATGACTTTCTGAAAATCGCACATGAACGGTTATGCCAATATAGGGAATAAATGGATTTATAGCCGAATAGGGGCATAAGGTCACAGTATCGATCAGGAACCTAGATAAAGACGCAACACCCACTCCACGTATTCATGTCCATCAAATTACTAAAACTAGAGCAATTAGATGCATGTGTAACATTGCCCACCCCAAAATACATAAATGCATTCGAAATAGGCGTATATTGTAATACGTGAAATTTAGGTACTGTACGTTTTTGAAGCATAGAAATCATTCAAAAATTGTTGCACATGAAATCAATGAATGATTATGCAAAAAGAATTACACATGAAGTATCTCTGACAGAAGAAGGGCGAGATAAATCATCACATATAAATGCATTGCAATAACATGTGCTAGAGGCTGATGTAATGTTGGTATGTCTCTAGATGTGTTTAGAAATAGAAGTGTGAAGCTTCTGTTCTCTAAGAATAGTTTTTACGTTAAGCAAAGAATTGTTCGTGCCAAAAAAAAGGTCAATATTAAAAATGTCCAATTCAAAAGAATTATTGCTTGAACGGGGAAATAGAGTTCCAACGCTTTTTGCAGTTTTTGTTGATCAAAACTGAAGGCCGAATTCAGAGTTCATGGGAACGCTGTGTGTCGCAAAGTTTCTCAAAAGTTATTGTTTCTGTACGGGTGAGAACATCGTATCAGACAGGCTCTCAAAGAATTGGTCTACAAAATCAGGTGACAGTTGAACCAAATTCGATAGCGCTGTAACTTGGCAGGTGTGAGAATGATTGCTGTCATCATAGTCAGGAGCAGCAATGCTCACAGATGGTCGTACCTGGGTGATGTTGCTTTTGTCACTCGCTCCACTGTAACCACCTAGTCGTAGCACAGGAGTCTCAACGAATGCCGTCATCAGGATTGGTAGCCGCTGGGGACAACACAATGCGTGAGCCGTTATTTGACTGAGCAAAGTATCGACGTCCATTGGTACTGCTGATGGAAGTGAAAGACAGATGTCCAACACGCACTCATCTCCGCATAGCATACATCGAAGTACTGGTAAGATACAGTTCTGCCATATAGGTCTGAATGAAAGGAACCAGGTCATGTTTAGATCTCTCAGCCTGGCCAATCCAAGGACGTTAGTTATCCTGTCCCGGTAGCGCATTGCTAGGATTGTCTCTTCCATTCCCATGGGAGCTATGTCTGAGTTTCGGCTTGCCATAACGAAGCAGGAGGGTCAAAAATAAAATCCCTGCTACAAGTCCCAAAAATAATGGTATGCCGCCAAAAACAGAGTGAACAAAATTAGGAACGATTCCCAAAATTGCCTGGAAGGGTGTTAGCAGTCCCGTAAAGACTGTCTTAAATATGCCTGGGATGCTTGTGGCACTAGACATGTTAAGGAGTTGGCTGAGCATTTCTACGAAATGCACTGGGCAATTTGTTGATAAAAGGTCATGAACTTCAGTAGCTGTCCTTGCAACCAGAAGATCATACGTCTCTTTTGATGACGTTATAGGCACTGTTGTCTGTAAAAGTACAGATTTCATTTTGCTTAAAGTATCAATTCGTATAGAATAGAGATTCAGACGAGGCCAGATGGGAGTCACTGTGTCTGCAGGCCCACTCGGAAACAATGCTTGCATACAGCATTTGACCATGGATGTTACGCTTACTAGATAACTTTTCCCTGGCACAAGGCCACAACATCTGTGATCCGTTCTAAGAATGTAACTCCCGTTTGCGAGTTGCATAAAGAAGGGCTCTATCTGAGTTGCAGGTGTGACTAGCTGGTGGCATGAAAGGTTGTTAGAATTTCCATCACATGCTCCGTGTAAATTAATACCCTGACACAAAAGTATACCGCTTAGTGAATGTTTACAGTTGTCACCACTAAGAAATACATTTTTGTCGCTGTCACTATAGCAAGAATGTGTGTATGGTAATTTCCATTCAGATTTTACATATCCTTTACCCAATTGTTCATACTGGCCAGCAGGTATGTACTCAAGGCACTTTTTAAATCGGAAAGTTGTTATCGGAATAGTGATAATTCCGTGTATTATCCATTCAATGACAGGACTCTCTGACATTGTCAATGGTAATCTCTCAAGTTTTTCGATGCTCAGGATTGTATAGTCTGCTCCTTTCTGTGCCAAGCTGATCTGTTTATCAGTAAGGTTAAAAATGGAAAATAATGACGTTGTGTTTATTAAACGCCAAGGCACATAGCCTGAACGAAGATTTTGCAGCGTCCAGCCTAATTCTATAATAGAACGTAATTGAGATTGGCCATGTTGTAACATTAGCAAGTCTCTATCTATCACATCAAAGGCAGAGGATACAATATTGTCCAACGAATATATTCTGGAAGACAGAGTCATTAACCCATTGTCTACTACAGAAAGTGATTTTTCCAAATTAATACGATCAATTTCTCGTATTTTTTCAGCAGTTTCAATTTGTTTGACTTTCCAAACCTCGTTGTACGCAGCATAGATACTGGTCGCTATGAAACACTTTTGACGCTGTTTGCGTGGTCCAAGAATGAGATCGCGCAAATCAGCACCCTCTTTTAGTAAAGACAAGTGTTGCTTAATTTCAGCCAGTGTGGATGTTGTTAGCCAATCAAGGCAGATTTTCCCTACACTGTGTGTTGTTATTATCCCTGGATGTTGTCTCTGGGAGTATCTTGAGTCTAATCTGGTCATTTTTAACCCCTGTGTTTTATTCAGGAATCTATCTTGACAGTTGTTTGTGTCAGTAGGCCAGATTAACCACTTTTTCCAATCAGGATTTGTTCTGTTGAAATGTAGAATTTGTGACACGTATAACTCAATATCTGCAGTTATATTTTCTGGTATTGGCTTTGGAATAGACGGTGTTTTAAGGTCTTTGATCTTAGCTAGGCCAAGACAAGATGTTTGGTGTATTGTGTCATTTAAAAACAACATTTGTTCTGGTATCATGCAGGTTCTAAATAGTGCTTCAATGCCTTGCACCTGCCAATCTTTTGTACCCCAAATTGTTTTCGTTTCAATATTATTTTTCCAATAATCAAAACCAAATGTCATCATTTTGTCATAAAATGCTTCTGAATATATCAATTTTGAATTTGTCAGCATTGTTTTCATTCCTGTTTTATCTAACAGTTTGTAATAAAACGTTTCTGCATTACTGGTGTTAAACCCTGAGAAGTATTTGAATTTCTCAAAAAATGTTTTAGAACTGCTTTTAGGTGGTGTAGCACAATGTTCCCATTGATTATACATAAAAACATTTCTAGGCTGTGCAGATTTATGCAAGTAATGATCACCATAGTGTGTGTAACAGAATAACTGCTCATAACTAGATGAACCTTGTAAATAATCATGATCTGTGAATCTAGCTGACATTACTAAATCAGACATCATGTCATTAATACTGTTAAAGTCCCAATCATCAGAGAATGTACTCGGTTTTACAAAGTCACTTAAGGAAACCTTCAGTTGATGAGGATACTTCAGGATTTCGACCGGACCATATATCTCATAGTCTGTTTTCTCCCATACTACCCCACCAGGTATTGGAATTGCTGTGACGTTTACTGTTGACAGTTCTCTTTTCTTCACGTGGGATGATCTGTGTGGTTTCAGGACTAGGTTGATGTTCTGACTTGCTGTGTCCATTCAATTGTAATGAACTTTCCTAAAATTAAAACTAAAATTAGGCATAGTAGGAGTATGAATACCCCTGAAATAATCCAATGCTCAATCAACGGTGAATCCAGATATAGTTCTTTGATTTGTTGAAAGAGTCCTGTTGTATTTTCTTTAGAATACTTTTTTGTTTCTGGCATCACTTCGGGGTCTTTTTGATCTTCAGAGAAGTTGTCGAAGTTGATGAAATAACCAGAGGCAGTTCTGTCAATTGATGGGATTGTTCTTTCAATCTGTCTCTCGGTAGCACTTTCTGAAACCACGTTAGTGTAGACTGGTGTTGTTTCTTGACGAACTGTTTCAATCTGTGTCGAGTTCCATGGCATTATTGCATAGTCCTTCACTGTGCACTGCAGGCTGATCGAATGTGATTAGTCTTTCAGTTTGAACCTCTTGGATTGTTGCAAGTTTGGGTATTCTGTTGTTTCTTGGGAGTCCACTGGGCCTACTGTTGATTATAGGCCACATGCTTGTGGTTTTACCAGATCGATGGACACGACTCTGTTCTCCTTTTTACCAGCAAGGGGCGGTAGCACAACTGATCTTGTTCAGGTGACTGCCAAGACAGGTACTGCTTTTCTGTAAGAAGGCCCAAATTCCTTCTTCACCGCGATCTTTTCTCTGACTAGATCCCCAATCTTTGGAATCCAGACAGGCCTTGCTGGGGCTGTTGCTGGTGGTGCCTCGTCAGTGGTATTTGGCTGTTGCTTTAACTTTATGTTGCTTAAGGATTTTCTTGCTTCATTCAGTTCCTGTAAAACAGCCAAACGATCCTTGATGTCAAAGTTTGTTGTTTCTTCTTGTACCACTGACATCTGACTATCGAGGTCCTGAATACGCATTCTAATTCCGAACAATAGTTCGTATGGGCTGAAACCTTTTAGAGAATTTCTTGGCATGTTATTAAGACTAGTCTGGACACTTATTAAATGTTTGACCCACCCAGCACCTGAACCTAATACCTTCGCTGTTATAGATCGCTTTATGTCCCGTTTTTTTCTTTCAACCACACTATTCCCTTCGGGGTGCGACGGACAAGAATACTGCAACCCAATTCCCATGCTGGCCATGGCCTCCCTATAAGCTCGAGAGCTAAAAGCAGGACCCTGGTCAGAATGGAACGTGGTAATTGCGTATGTGCCGATATGGACTCGCAAATCTTTTATAACAGTTCTAGCGTCAGCCGAGCGCTGGAGGCTACATTTTTCAAGTGTGTTTAGCCTTAACTGTGTACAATGGGACGCACTTCTCTTCTTTGATTGCGCAGATAGACCGCCTTATGCTGTCTAGAAGGGATCCTGAAACTACACTGGCCTGTTCATTACTGTGATCTCTGTTGCAGTCTTCACAATTTTGAGCAAAACATTGGATATCTATGCTCATTCCTGGTCACCAGTACTCTGATTGTAATTCTTTCAGAGACTCCTTAATTGTTTGATGTCTCAGACCCAACCCCATGTGTGCTTCCAGTAAGAGGAAGCCCCTCCTGCTCCTGTTTGAAATTACTCTGTCCCCCACTCCAGGGATTCGAGCAAAAGGAACGGAGTTTGCATCGATTATGTATGCATAATTGAGTGGATAGTTTACGGGTAGTGCTGCACAGTCGCTTTTTACGGTCGTTTTTACTGCCAGCATGGTTTCCCCGTCTATGTATTTATCTGTACACTTTTTTGTGGCTACGGAAGCCGGTTTAGTTGCTTCCGCTATGGCTGTATTAGCCAATGAATTCCCTGCAACGTGAACGCCATCACGTTGATGACTCTGTGCGTGAATCACGTGAGTCTTTTGTAGTTCTTTGTGTAAAAGAGCTACCTGTTTCCATAGCAATTTATGCTTTATTGTGGCACCTGTGTCATCTTTGTAGTCATTTTCAATCCAACTCTGCAGCTTATTGTTGTAAGAGTTGATGCAAAAATGAGAATCGCACACGATAAGTGTCGGGAATTCACGTTCTGCATTTTCGAGCGCCATCTTTAAACATCTGATTTCAGTTCTCTGAACCGGACAGTTTCTTACAGATTCAGTTTTTGTTACTTTCGGTCTGAATTTACCGCACATCCAACGACCTTTAATGATCTGTATAGATTATACAGGCGTATTGTGGGAGAGGCAGAATTTCGATTGGCAGAGGATATTCTTCTTCATATTCTAAATCATTCAGTTCTTCAAATTGCGGGGCGAAATAGTATTTCACGTCTTCCGCTCCTAGAGAATCTATACACTGTATCCATTTCGGATCCAGTGACACTGTAGGCAGGTTTACTGGGCTGAATAGCGCTTCGAAGGCGGATTCCGCTGTAAGGATATTAATCCGTTTGCCGTGTGCTAGTTCTCGTTCATTTGCTAATGCGATTTGCACTGCTTTCACAGTTCTTTCTGTGTGACTGAATGTTTTTTCTGCTTGTGTGTACAAGTCAGATTTAATTGAAATTGGTACCTTTTCTCCCTCATTAGAGGTCAGGTATGTGAATCCGCATCTTCCTGGGATGACTCGGATTACAAGATCACGTGTGTTGTCACGTGTGTCTAATTTTGTTTTTGCTAACATGTCTGTTTGCAGTGATCTCAAAATTTCTGTGTGTTTTTGAGTCCAATTGATTTGTTTAAAATCAGGTTTAATTAGTTCGTAGAGAGGTTTAACCCTCTCTGCGTAATTTAGAATGTAAGTTCTTCCGAAATTCAGAAAACCTAATATGGATTGTAAATTCTTCAGCGTTTTCGGAGCTTGGAGTACAGCGCACTTCTCTAAGAAGTTGTCCGCTAGGCTTTTTCCTTCACTTGATAATTCGAACCCTAAAAATAGTACTGTCAGATGGGCAATTCAAGACTTTTTAAAGTTGAATTTGTAACCCTCTGCTGCGAACCCAAGTATAATGGTGTTCACGCTTTTCAAGTGAGTATTTAAGTCGTCGTCTGTGAGATAGATATCATCTACGTAAGATAATGCCTCATCATCATAGATTTGTAGTAACTCTGTTACCCTAGCTGAGAATAGTCCTGGGCTGTTCTTGAACCCCTGTGGGAGTCGACAGAATTTTTTCTGTGACCCAAATGCAGAGAAAGCGGTCAAATATCTGCTTTCCGGTGCAATGTTTTGACAAAAGAAACCATTAGATATGTCTAATGTCGTTTTGTATTTTTTCCTAACTATATTATTCATTAGGGCTGCACTATGCGAGTTTTGTACTGCAAAAGTTTTGCAACATGTATTAAGGTGTCTGTAGTCCAAAACTAGACGATATGAATTGTCTGGCTTGGAGACAGGAAACAAAGGATTGTTCATTTGAGAGGTGCATGTTTCAATCACCCCCTGGTATTCAAGTTGATCTAAGATCTCCCTGACTTGTTTTTTAGCTTCTTGCTTAATGGGATACTGCCGTTGGGCAGTTGGTTCACTTTTTAGTTGGATTTTGTGAGGAGGAGAATCCTCATCCCATCCTACATGATTTTTATACAATGCAGGTGCCTGGGCTACTGCCCATTTCCTTGCATATGTATATTTTTTGTGAATCGGAATGTGATTCGAGAAGGCAGGCATAATCACTTCTTCGCCACGAGGGCACTCCCTGACAAACTCTGGGGGCCAATCTTTTTCAGCTAACAGAATATCATAGCCTTTTGAGAGCTTATCCCAAAATAGACCCCTAATTTTCCTAGTCTTATCACCCTCTATACGCAATGTAATTTTGTATATTTTATGGGGCTCGCTAAGTCTGGTGTCGGCAGTTTCAACCTGAATGTATTCATTCGTGTCCACTGTCTCCAGATGACTCATCAAGATCTTGCGCGCTATACTGATTTCTGCTGCACTGTCCAACATTGTCAATGCCCACTCCCCGTTTTTCAACTGTGTCCTCAGTATTCTCGGCATGGTTGATTATTCTAATACTGGCTACCTTCTTTTTAGGAAATTTAGATTTTTTACTCTGAGCAGGTTCCTTGTCTTTGGACTTGGTGTGCTCTCCTGGGTCTGACCGTCCTCTTCTTTCCGATTTCTGTGGAAAAGATCGAGAGGGACGTGTATCAATACTTTGATATCTATCAGGTTTTTTCAGATTATCCCTATTTCTAAGGTTATATCTTTTCTCAGAGGGCTCCCTCTGGGGAGACTGGTGTTCTCGAGTCGGAGTTCTTTCCCTCCGTCGAGGAGACCTTCCTCTGGACTGGAAAACTTTTTCCTTGGGAGTGGATTGTTTATTTCCATCCCAGCTCTTTTTAGGAGTGTTTAAATTATTTTTAATAAATCTTTTTTCAGGATTTTCGAGCAGTTGGGGCTTTACCGGTTATCCACCCAAGCTGTCTCTACCTAATTCTTCATAGCATTTTTCTATGATTTTGGCAAGCTCAACAGGATCTTTTTTATCTGTTTCCTTCAACTTCTGGCGGATCGCCACAGATGCTGCTTCTCCTTTTATGTTGGCTAATAATATAGCCGAGACCTGCTTGAAGTCTTTCAGTAATTTCATACCAAGAGTTAAAGTGGGCTCTGGACCGTATTCATTTTGAATCTGTTTTAGCACTTCTGGTATTACCGCCATAGACGGATCACCGTGTGTTTTTGTGTAAATGGAAGCAAAGACTGTACCCCAAGTGTCGCAGTCCTCCACGTGTGGTGCGATTCCCATAGGAAGGCAGATGGTCAAGATTCTGTGTTTCTCTATAGGGGTAGTATCAGGAAATACTGCCTCTATTTGAGTGATTCTCTGTGCTAACCAGAAAGGGATTTGTTCCCGTTTTACGGGTGTTTTACCAAGACATGACTGTATGTTCTGTGGTGTAATTTTATTAGTGTTCCCCTGATGAGGGGTCAGCTGTGGTGTATTAACAGCTGGCTGGACTGTTGCAGTCCGCATTACATATTGAACTAATTGCCTATGTATTTGTATTAATGTTTTTAGCTGTACTAACAGCTCTTCCTTTGACATTTTTGCAATGTCAGGATGTGGTGTGTAGCTGGCTAGAACCGGCCACGTTGCTCCTGGTCTACCTAGTGGACCGAGCCTGGTAATGTGATCATTATGTTTTAGGGCGCCATTAAACCAGAGCAGGTGCTCTTGAAATTTAAGTGGAATTTCAATCTCCTCGAAAGGAGCGTACTCTTCCGGAGGTTCCTCTATTTTGTAATAGTGAAACTCTTTTGTTCAAGCGTTTGCCGCTGGAAAGTTTATCCATGAATAGAAAACCTCTGTCTGCCGATATTCGTGAGCCTCTATCACGAAAATTACTGTACCACCTTGTGGTGTCAGTCCGTTCTCTATAAGTTTTAACGTTATAGATTTTCTTAAGTGGACCGGGATGCCGATGGCATCCGGGTCAGTCTGTAGGAGACTTGTGTCTTCCTCTATTAGTAGGGCTGCCAGTCTAACTGCTTCCCTTTCTTCTTCACTGTCTGACATTTTATAAATGCAGGCTTTGCAGAGTAGGTCTCCAAGGAGACAAAGATTAGGTGCACAATATTTTGGAACACTGTATCCTTCAACGTTGAATAAACCAGAGCTTTACATAGGAATCTCTTCCTACTGAGTTCGGGCGGATTTTAACCTTTCACCCACTCCAGACGTCTATTGGAGTATTTACGGGAGAAAGGGGTCTGTGTGAAATATGCACGACTGAGTTACTCTAACGTCTTGCGTTAGTTTATCGCCTTACCAAACGTTGGGCGCCATGTAGTGTAGTTCCTAGTTTCCCACTAGGCCCTGCGCATTGGAATAACATAAACAGTAGTATCGACGTGGAACTGCGGATATTCCAGGCCTCCACTGACTATGCTAAACTTAATTGGGTGTGTTACCAACTAGCTCAGAGGTCACTGGAAACGTTCTTCTCTGCATGGGAAGTGATCAGCTTCCCTGGCACAGACAAGAAGGGATTCAGTTTTCCAACAACCGTGCAACATGACAACTTTGCTCCTCAGATCAAGAGTCAATCTCTAGGGTTGTGTGAAACAATAGACATGTATTTCACTCAGTCAGATTAGTGCAGTTTACTTTCACGATTTGTAGAGAATAGAGAGACGGGCGTTTGTCAATAAAGGGTTAACATTTATTGAACAGTCTTTCTTCTCGTACAAGAGAAATGTATTGCCACAATTGCAAGACTTGTTATTATAAAAAGTACGTACAGTAAGATAAGGATTGCGAAATAATACTGTAAAAGCATTGATATGGTTTCTTAGCCATACGATGGTTAAAAAGTAATAAAACATATATACAGTCATATATACATTAGGGTAAAATACTCAACTGGTGCTTCTAACTACGCCTACCCCAGTGTGCCTGACCTAGGCCTACTACGTGGAAGGGGAGTAAGTAAGTAGCTTTAAGTTAGGTTGGTTTTGCCAAGGTTTGCTTCAAGAATTCTCGTCTAAGGGTTTAGTCAACACCATACCTCTGAATAGAATGATGGAAGTCTGGTATTTCCTTCAGGGGGCACTCAATATCCCAGTCACCCGCGAGGGCAGACCGGAAACGCTGGAGCTGGATTTCTCTGCAGGAGAAAGGCAGCGGCTCTCTTCTCAGCGCGTCTGGAGGAGGAGGCGGGGGACAGCGTCCGCGGGCAGCTTGGAATCTGCTGGGCTCTTCGCAGAGGGACGGCTGTTCAGCTCCTAAACGTACCGCACCATCGTTCGCGCTTTAGCAGCGATAATGGTATCAGTAGCTTCACCACCAAGGGGACAGCAGCAGCAGCGTACTGCATACAGCATACAACAGCAATGGGATGCACAACAGGGTGCACAACAGCAATTGCTTAAGGCAACGTTGGTAGTATGTATACCTGACAGGTGCCGGGTTTAACGCAAGTTTGCTGGACATAAGACGTCAATTAAAGATGTCACTAGGAAGTGATAGTTATCAGTTGCTCATTAGAGTTCCATTACTAATCAAAACACAGCAAGCGCGGATTTCCAGGTTTGCTGAGTTTTTATCTTGTTGTAGAACTCGGAGTGTTAATCTAGGAATATCAGATAGTGACTTCTGCTCTGTCATTGCACTAATTGGTTGCAAAGGAAGTGGCAGAGAACTATGCTGGAATGTGGCTCTGTTCGTGTGAGGCCAGAGATGACTTTCTGAAAATCGCACTTGAACGGTTATGCCAATATAGGGAATAAATGGATTTATAGCCGAATAGGGGCATAAGGTCACAGTATCGATCAGGAACCTAGATAAACACGCAACAGACCGACCATCGTGAGATGGAATACGCGAAGACCCAGAAAGATCTATGGCATCCCAGCGTATGGCGGGCCAAGATGGCGGAATTTAGGGTTGACGAGACTGGGTGAAGGCCTTCTCGATATTTACGGCAGTAATGGGGGAGCATAAGCCTGAAGTGTTGCCCGAGCTATCCTGTTACCAGAATAGGATTATGGATTTTCATAACATGTACGGGGGGAATGAGTGCAAAGGATATGACATGCAATTCCGAAAGTCTAAAGAGTTTGATGTAACTTTGACATGGGACTGCCTCGACACGATATCGTGGCACAGGCAGCTCTTGCCTGGATCGGCAGGTACGTCCTCGCCGGGCGGGAGCGGGCCTGGGACAGTTCAGCAAAGGCCAGCACAGCCCTTTCGAGCAAGCGCTGGTGTGGAATCACAGCCCAAGACCGGCGGAAATGGGGGCAAGCGCGGGGTCTGTTGGGGCTTCAACAGAGGAAACAGTAACAGACCCCAGGGAACGTGTAGGTTCCGGCATGCGTGTGCGGGCTGTGGGAACTCCTCACTCCCAGAGAGTAGCTGTAGATCCAAGAACGGTGGTGCGGGAGGAAAGGGGGGGTCCAAGCAAGAGTGAGGTGATGCTAGGTAAACAATCCCCTTCACCCGTTGACATCATGGCTTTGACTCCCTGGTTGAACAAATACCCTGATCATATATCCGCCGGGATGTTGAGGAATGGTTTCTTATATGGCTTCAACATCCCAGCGGGAAATTTTCAAGGGACCCCCTTTTGTAAAAATCAGCTATCCGTCCAACACAACCCTGCAGTGGCAGCCAGAAAAATTACCAAAGAAGTCAGCCTGGGGCGGGTAGCAGGACCCTTCCCATGCCCGCCGGTGGCGGATTTCGTGTGTTCACCTCTGGGAGTAGTCCCGAAGAAAGACCCAGGGGAATATAGACTCATTCACAACCTGTCGGCCCCGAAGGGCGCTTCGGTGAATGAAGCCATTGATCCGGATATCTGTTCGGTCCGGTACGCATCGTTTGACGATGCTGTGACCCTGCTGAATCGCCTGGGCCCTGGGGCTCTGATAGCGAAATCGGACATCGAATCAGCATTCAGGTTGCTCCAGGTACACCCACGGGACCAGCGCTTGCTAGGATTTACGTTCCAAGGGAAATATTACATGGATAAATGCATGCCCATGGGTTGCTCAATTTCTTGTGCTTATTTTGAGATGTTCAGCTGTTTTTTAGAATGGGCATTCACTGAGGCCACAGAACATGAAGGAGTGATGCACTATTTAAATGACTTCCTGTTCTTGGGGCCGGCAGGCAATGCGAACTGTGCACAGGCACTGCAGGATTTCTGCATTCTCATGCAGGAGTTTGGCGTCCCATTGGCACCAGGTAAGACGGTGGGGCCATCTACTTCACTCGAGTTTCTGGGAATTGAGCTCGACTCAGTGGAGGGATTCTTCCGTTTGCCAATGGAGAAGGTGGCCAGGTTCAGGGCATCCTTAACGCAATGCCTGGGCAAAGAGAAAGTGACCCTGCACCAGTTACAACAAACAGTGGGTCAGCTTAACTTTGCCTTGAGAGTAATACTGATGGCTCGCCCGTTCTCCCGCTCCATTGCACAAGCTATGGTCGGCCTCAAGGAGGGACACCACCGCACGAGACTGTTGGCAGAGGTTCGCCAGGATATGCTCATTTGGTTGGCATTTCTGGCGGATTTCAACGGTCGAGTAGTGTGGAACAAACCCCCAGCTTCATCGGATGAACTGGGTATGTGGACCGATTCAGCCGGGAGCGTGGGATTTGGCGCCATCTTTGGTAACCGATGGTCGGCACAAGTATGGCCGACGTGGTGGCACTTCAGTGGCCTAACAGGTAACATTGGGTTCTTGGAGCTGTTCCCCATTTGGGTGGCTCTGTTGGCATGGCCAGACGATTTCAGGGACCGATCAGTAGTGTTTTGGTCGGACAATATGACTGTGGTTGAGTGCATCAATCAGCAAGCGGCCCGCTGCAAGTGGATCTTGAGACTGTTGAAAGAGATTGTGTTACATTGCTTGAGATTGAATGTACAGTTCAGGGCAAAACATGTGCCGGGTGTACTGAATAATGCAGCTGATGCACTCTCTCATTCACACATGCAGGCTTTAAGGGGCTATCTACCCACAGCAGACCTAGTGGCGGCACCGTTCCCCGAAGCACTGTGGCTGATCGGTGCCCCGGATTACAAGACCTCGTGGCAGCCAGCTTAGCGCCCAGGAGGAGGAAGGCTTATGAGGGAGCGTTTCGTTCTTACTGCTCCTTTTTGGGCCCGGCAGGGAGACATAGCTGGGGGCAGGAGGAATCCTTCCTGGGGTTCCTAGTGGCACTGCACAGAGAAGGTCGATCAGCCGCGACTGCCAACAGACATAGGGCGGCCATATCATTCATGGCACAGCTCCACGGTATAAGGGATCCAACGGGTTCCTTTTTAGTCAGAAAGGCGCTTCGCGGCTGGCAACGCCTGGAGGGTCGCAAACAAGATACGAGGCACCCGATTGGTTTAGAGAGATTGTCTCGGCTTTTAGCAAAGCTGGATGAGACATGCTCCTCCCCTTCTGAAGCAGTTCTGTTCCGGGCAGCTTTCGCCTTGGCATTTCATGGGGCCATGCGGGTAAGCGAACTCGTGGCGAGGAACAAGAAAGATATGGAGAGAGGCCTTTGCAGGGATCATGTGCAAATACGGGGTGATTCGATGCTAATCTCGATAGCTAGGTCCAAGACAGACCAGGATGCTGTGGGGGATAGTGTGGTTGTGCAGCGCTCTTGAGGGTGCCCCACTTGTCCGATAAAGTGTTTAGAGGAATACTTTTTTTTTTTTTTTTTTGAAACCTTTATTGATGACCAAAGTGATAGGTAGTACACAGCTTCACGCCTACACCCTGCAATTGCAGGCCGGCAGCTACATAGAATGGAGCCCAGAGCAGGACATAAGTAAAAAGGGGCACAGCATTAGTACTTAAACACAGCATGCCGCCTACAACCCACTGGGCCGGCCGCGATAGAAATGTGGCCTATTCAGGTAGTACAGATGTCATATCTACCGGCCGAAGCACATTGTATACCAGCAAAAAGCAATTGAGGCTTCTTTTTCAAGTTTTTTGTGAAAGAGAAAACCAGAAATCAAACACAACTGGGGACCGACCTTCCCATTATATACCACCATACAGTGTATGTGGATCAGAGGATCCGAGGGTGAGGAGCCTTAATGCAACATGAAGAAATAGGAGGAGCAACCTCCATCAAGGCCCGAAGGCTCCGCACCAACTAAATACTTCTGGCTGGCATGGTAAGGGCAAAGAGGGAAGAGGGGGAAGAGGGGGATAAGGGGGAGGGGGAGGGGGGAAAGGTTCATAACCGACCCGGTGAGGTCAATAATGTGCTAAGGGCTTGTATGTGGTGCTACATGTAACATGTTGCTAACGTGAGTGCGCAGTCAGGTGCAAGGTATGCGTCGCGGACCAGCCCAAAGCCGGGCACCAGGAACTGCCAGGATATAGAGGAGTCTGTCCATCGGTACAGGAGGACGATAAGAGAGCAGAAGGGGAGGACAGCATGTAAGGGTATGGATTTAAGTGTCAGGATGCTCCTCACTCTGTTGACGGAGGAGATAGGCAGACAGGGGACCCCAGATATCTTTGGGACGTGACTTATGTGGTAAGAGTTCGGCATAGTTATGGAGGTGATCTTGCCAAGTGGACATAATGTCGAGCCAGATTTTGAATTTAGGAGCACGTCCTCTACCCCATCTACAGGCTACATGGCGTTTGGCTAATAAAAGGCCCATTGCGAAAAACTTTCTATGTGATTTCAGTGCAAAGACCGATTGACCTAACAGGGCCGACCCAGGACAGGGATCAATAGCAACTCCAACCATATCCGAAAGGGCACGAAAAATGGCCTGCCAGTATGCCGCGACGGAGGGGCATGTCCACGCGAGGTGGAAGAAATCGGCACCCTCCACCCCGCATCTAAGGCAATGGTCAGTGTCACGGAGGCCAAGCCGAAACAGTTTGGAAGGGGTAAAGTAAATGCGATGCAAGAATTTAAAATGTATCAATCGGAGCCGGGTATTACCGGTAACTGCATTAGTGTGTGAGCAGCTCTCTTCCCATTGATCATCTGACAGTGGGGAGCCAAGGTCATTGTCCCATGCACTGCGGACTCTGAGTGGAGGCGGCGTTGGGGACGGCTGGGCATGCTTGTACAGCATGGACACCACGTGTTTGGGGTTGTCCGTTTGTAAGAGCGAGTGCAGAGGGGCCAGTGTGTCTGGCTCGTCAGGAAAATTCGGAGTAACTGCCTTAACGTTCTGTCTCAGCCGGACATAGAGAAACGTGTCCATGACCGAGGCAGTGTGCTCTCCGAAGAATTGCGCCGATGTTCGGAACTGCCCCTGGAGGTATAAATCACCCCATGTGTGAATCGCCAGTTTCAGGAGTAGTTTACGGCCAATCTCCTCACAGGCGACCCGTAATCTAGGGTCATGTGCTAGAGGCATGCATGGTGAGTACAAAAACTCAGCCTCCATGTGAACCGCAATTCGCCTCCACGCTTGCACCGTGCAGTCGACTGTGGTAGGGTCTCGGTCCGAGACATTTGGCGTAGTATAGAGATAGCCCGACGGTTGCACCGGGCGCATGTATCCATCCTCCACTGCTAAATGGGCCATGAAGGGGGGAGGATGCAGCCAGTACGCGGTGAAGTGGCCCTGGGCACAGTCGTAATAACGCTGGAAGTTAGGAACGTCGAACCCACCCTGGTGATAAGGTAACATGAGCGTCTTCAGACTTATCCTGGCCTGTTTACCCCCCCAAATAAGCCTCGACAATTGGGAATTGAGGGCGCGGAAGAAATGGGAACCAGGATTGTATGGTATGTTAATAAAGAGGTAGAGCAATTTGGGGAGGACTACCATCTTTATAAGTGAGACGCGTCCTGCCATTGAAAGTGGGAGATGGATCCACTTAGTGATTGTATCAGTAAGTTTGTCCAGCGCGGTACCATAGTTAGCCCTGATGAGGGTCTCGCGATTCCGGGAAACCACCACTCCGAGATATTTTAGGTCATCCGTTTCCCAAATCAAGGGATAGTCCAGGGGAAATTGCGTGGTCTTATCCGTTAAGGGGAATAGAGCCGACTTCGACCAATTAATTTGTATTCCTGAAATCGCACCGAATTTGGTGACTTCGCGTAGTATGGGGTTAAGGTTTTCCTGCGGTTTATTTATATATAGGGTCATGTCGTCAGCATATAGAGCTATTAAGAGCTGACGCTCCGGATAAATAAGGGAACGATGGTTATGGTGCTGACGAAGTTTGGCTGCCAGCGGCTCGATGGCAATCGCAAAGAGGGCTGGGGAAAGGGGGCAGCCTTGTCTGGTGCCCCTATGTATGTTAAACGGAGCCGACCTGGCCCCATTGAGTAAGACTGAGGCACTGGGGTTGCTGTACAATAACTTTATCCAATCGAGGAAGCTGAAGGGGATCCCCATGCGTTCAAGGAGGGCCAGCAGATAATCCCACTCAAGGGAATCGAACGCTTTGGTGGCGTCGAGGAACACTGCCGCAGCTTCGGACTTGGGGTTAATGTCTTGCAGTACCGCCTGAAGGGTGCGAAGGTTATGTGAGGTCGCCCTATTGGTGACAAAACCCGCCTGATCTGGCAGGACCAGGCGCTCCATCAACAGGTTAAGGCGAGACGCCAGTACCTTCGCTAAGATTTTGACATCTGTATTGAGCAAAGAAAGGGGTCTATATGAGTCGCAGTGCTCAGGTGGTTTGCCCGGTTTCAAGAGAGATGCGATAAGGGCCTCGCGCATCGAGGGCGGGAGGATTCCCACTTCGAGGGCGGAATAATAAACTTGTTGTAGTATTGGGGCAAGGATGTGAACATATGCCTTATAAAAATCGATTGGCAGCCCATCAGACCCAGGGGATTTGCCCGATTTCATGGACATGATGGCATCCTTTATTTCATCTACCTCAAGGATGTGGTGGAGGAATTTTTGTTGGGTTGGACCAAGCCACGCAATGGCCGTGTCCTCCAGGTAAGGATGTAGGTTAATAGGAGCCGATCTTTGAGAAGTGTAGAGGGTGGAGTAGTGATTTGTAAGGATGCGGAGCTGTTCAGGAAGGTTTCGCTGCGGGATTTGTTGTTCATCAAGCAAGACAGTGACGAAATTATTGTATCTAGGGGTCCGGACCGCGGAGGCCAGAGCCCTGCCAGGTCTATCCCCCTCACCGAAAACCCGTGCAGAGTGCTGTTTGCCGAGGAATTTGCACTCCCTATCCGCCGCCTCCGCGTAGTCGTTTAGTTTCTCCCGAAGGAGGGCATTCGTAGCATGATCGCGGGCCTCGCGAGTACCAATCCGTTCTAAGTCTCGAAGTTCGGATTCAAGTTTACGAAGATCACTTCGCAAGGATTTAAGGACTCCGCCTCCCTTAGAGATGCACCATCCCCGAACGGTGACCTTAAAGGCTTCCCAAACTACAGAGAGATCCGACACCGATCCCACATATCTGTCGAAAAAGTCTTGGATGTCCTGTTCAAGGTCTGCCCTGAAGGCGGAATCGGTGAGATGGGAAGGGTTGAGGCGCCAGCTCAAATAAGGGGAGGTCTCAATTGGAATGCGTAGTGAGATAAGAACCGGGGAATGGTCAGAGAAAGTCCTGGCAAGGTGTCGGGCTGTGATTAACCAGGGGGTGAGGCCTGCCGATAGGAACACGTAGTCGAGCCGCGCCCAAGTGGAATGCACTGCGGAGTAATGAGTGCCCTGTTTAAGGGACGGGTGGAGTTGTCGCCATGCATCAATGTAGTGGTGTTCAGCAACTATGGAGGATAGGGTACTTTGGGTATGGGAGTAGTGTGCCGGCAGGGGGTGGGATCTGTCAATACCCGGTGCTACCGCGGAGTTGAAGTCCCCACCCAGTATCACATGGCTAATGCCCAGAGTTTGAATTTTACCCCACATCGTGAGAAGTGAGGAAGTGTCGTCTACATTGGGGCCATAATATCAAACGAAAAGGACCGTATGAGAATGTAGTTTACCCCACATCATACAGTATCTGCCACCGGGGTCCACGTCCGTCCCGGCAGGCGTGAAGTTCACACCCCGTCTAACCAGAATTGTAACCCCCCTTGCATAGTTGGAATAGGAGGAGAAAACCCTGCAGGAGGCCCACCTGGTAGCGAAGAGAGATGAGCTATCCTGCATTAAATGAGTTTCCTGCAGCATAGCTATTGAAATGCCCTGTCTATCTAGGTAACCTAAAATTTGCCTCTTTTTCCTAGGGTTATTCAGCCCCCGAATGTTCCACGACAATAGCTGAAATTGGTGCGATGGTAGTGTGTCACCTACGTCACCCATTCATACATAGAAGAAATCTTGTAGCTCGCAATCACACAATTGACCATTAAAGCACTTTGGATATCCAGCACAGTACAATCTCCCCATAAAAACCTCCCACCGATCCCCCCTCTTGACAGCATAAAGAACATTTCCATGTCAAAGGTAGTGGAGCATACTTCCTTCCCACCCACACCGGCAACCCCAACTGGCCGGGAATACAGCCCCCACCCAACAACCCAGAAAGAAAACAGAGTATTACCCAGAAAAGGCATAATCCAGAACCCAACCCGCAGGGGGGAAGGGGTGCTAGTGGGGGTACGCCCGCTCGGGGACCAGGACTAGGGGCACCAGACCTACCAATCCACCTCCCTACTTACACCCACAGACAACAGGGAGAGACCCTAGTCGCCAAAAGTGGGACGGAGGTGGGTGACCGAGCACGAAGGAGAATCATGGACCGATAAGCCCCGTGCTGATCAGGTACCTAAAAAAGGAATAGCAATACTCAGACATCTGTTAGCAAATGAACACTGCGCGCCTTATGAAAAGGAAACGATACCGCTAAGTAGTCTCTTAGTCCTGTTGCGCCATCGGCGATCTCGACCCAGATCTGCGTTGAGTTGCATCGTCACTGGTACGTTCTCTTCTGCTGTGTTTAAGGAAATCCTCAACTTGTTGCGGGTTTAGAAAGAAGTGTGTTGTACCCTGAAAGGTCACTTTCAACTTCGCAGGGTATAGCATGGCATATGGGATTTCTTGTGCCTGAAGTTTCTTTTTAACCACAGTGAATTTGCGCCTAGCCTCCTGGACAGAGGGGGTGAAATCAGGAAAAAAGGAGAGGGCAGTATTGCAGTAGTTCACAGTCCCCATTGCTCTCGCTCGCTGGAGCACCGCATCACGGTCTCTATAGTTCAGGAAGCGCACTATGATGGGACGAGGTGGGGCTCCTGGAGGCGGGCGCGCTGCCAGAGATCGATGAGCACGTTCAATGATGAAATGTGGGGAGAAGGATTCCTTTCCAAACAGTTCAATAAGCAGGTTTTCTACAAAGGGCTCCATCTTCCCGGTGTTGGTGGATTCCGCAAGGCCTAAAATTCGAACGTTGTTGCGTCGAGACCTCGCTTCCAAGTCCTCATTCTTGTCAGCGATAAGTTTAAGCAACCTGTCCATTTGAGTGACCTGTTTACCAGTGGAGGAGGCCCCATCTTCAAGAACCGAGATTCTATCCTCTGTTTCCTTGATGCGGGTGTCATGTTGCTCCAGTTTAGAAACCACACTGTCCATGCGTGAATTAATGGTGTCTATTTTGGCGTCGATTGAGGATAGGCTTTGTTTCATTCCCAACAGTAATGACTTCCAGTCCTCCTCCGGAGGAGCCGGTGCAGGAGGACTGCCGCCGGGCTCCGGCGTCGTTTTGGGCTGTTTTTTAGATTCAAAGGGTATTTTGGACTGGCGTGCGTCACTTCGGCCCATGTCTCTTCTGGGCGTCCGCGATGTAGTGGGGGAGGTGGACGCCAGAGCGCAGGAGGGGCACAGCAGAAGAGAAGAAAATGAACTCTCAACAGATCCAACGTAGTGGAGACTGGTAAATTAAGGAGTCCATGGCAAAAGGTGCAACTGAAAACAGGGACCCTGGTGGAGAGGGCAGCGTGAAGGGCTAGCACGTGGGGAAATAGTAGCAGTGCGGACCGACGTCCCACGCAGATGCCCCGAACAGCTATGGTCTTGTGTCAGGCCGTGCCTGTGCCCTTGCCCAGTGGAGGGGGGGGGGGGCCTCAGGATGCAACCTGTATTGCGTGCAGCACTTCACAGTCATGGAGGGAAGGTGAGGGAGTAATCCGTCCGTAACAGCAGGGCCGCCCTGGTGTCAATGGGTCAGTGCACTAGGTGATTGTCGGTCCTCGCGGCGCCACACCCACAGCAGGGACAGACGGCAGGGAGTAGGGCAGCCCCCCTCCGACCTCGGGAAGGATGCTCAAAGGTGAGGGCGGGCCGGCGGACACGTCGATGTGTAGGTTACCCCCTGCGTAGTGAAGACAGTAAGAGCAGCTCACACATCTCAGGCAGAGTAGCGCCCGCCACCCGATAGTGAGAGGCAGGCAGGTGTTGGCCTCAGAGCCGAGGGAGGCGGGGAGCAGCAGAAGCGGCAAACTGCAAGTCCGACCTGGCAGCCGGTACGCCGGATCCGCAGCCGCCCGGGAGGGCCGCAGGACAGCACAGGCAGAGCAGTGCCGCAGGACAGCACAGGCAGAGTAGTGCCCTCCGCCCGTAAGTGAGACACAGGCAGGTGTTGGCCTCAGAGCCGTGGGAGGCGGGGAAGCAGCAGACGCGGCAAACTTCAAGGCCGACCTGACAGCTGGGGAAGAGGCGCCCTGAAGGGGGGCCGGTGCACACGCTATGCAGATGTCCGGGAGGGCCGCAGGATAGCGCTCCAGTGGGGAGACGTGTCAGGCAGGAGACAGGTACAGCGCCGACTGGGGGGGGGGGCGGGGGCTGCGAAGGCACAGAGCTGGAAAGCAGCACTCACCCGCTGCGACGACTGAAGGCCCCCCCGGGAGCGCAGCGGCAATGCAGGGTCCGGCAGGCGGGTGCATACGGCAGTGGTGGCACACTGTAGGCGGGTCAGTATGTATGGCCCGCTGACGTCCAGGAAGGCACGAGATGGCCGCGGGACAGCGCGCCGGTTCAATGGCGGGCTCAGCAAGAATGAAGGTCAGCGCCGACCGGGGGTAGAGAGTCGGCTGCGGAGGACCTCAGCCAGCAGGCAGCCCTCACCTGACACAGCGGCCGGAGCTCTTCTCGGGAGTGCAGGTGTAGTCTCGAGTTCGACAGGAGGGCGCCCCTCAGCAGGCCAGGCTCACTCGTCCCTGCTGGAAAGGCCGCAGAGCTCCGGACTCTCCCAACCAGGCAAGGCCGCCAGAAGCATGCAGTCAGCCGCTCCTCGAGTCGCACAGGTCGTCCCAGGCTTCCGTCCTCGCCAAATCAAGAATATCTGGAACATATGAGGTGTCGCCCTGATCAGCACGGAAAGATGCAGACAATGGGACAGGTTACAAGCAGATACTCGCGGTCAGGATCACTGCAGGATAGGGAAGCGTGCTCGGCCGTTTGGGAGCCTCACACCAGTGCGGCCATCTTGGTCTGGCGCCACCTAGCGCCCCGTTTAGAGGAATACTTGGCACAGAGGCCGGCGACATGGGGAGGGAGCCTGCTTAGGCACAAAGATGGCACCCCTCTGACCAGATTTCAGTTTCAGAGGGTGCTAGCACTGACAATCGCCGAGGCGGGCATGGACCCGTGCGATTTTGGGACCCACTCCTTCAGAATAGGGGCCGCTACTGAGGCTACAGCTCGGGGTCTGGGTGCAGAAGAGGTAAAACAGCTAGGCCGTTGGTCCTCGAACTGTTTCAAAAGGTATGTGCGGCTGCACATGTTGTAAAAGACTGATGAAATGCACTCACGCTTGTTGTCTTTTGCTTGAATTACAGTTTCGCGAGCCTGTGATGTGGGGCGGAATCTGGGATCAACCCATCACCGGAGGACCAGCGGTCGAGGATCACTGACTGGAGAGCAAGTGGTATGGGTTGTGGGCCACTCATACGTGAGGCGCGCCGGGGACGTATTCATGGCAGGTGACGCGACTCACGCATCTGGGGAATACGGGTTTAGAGTGTCCTTCCATGGGAAGGGAGGCCTCTGTTTTGACCAATTTCAATCGTTTATGGAGGGTCTTCTAGGGCGACAAAGGTCACCGCCATCTATAATCATAGTACACTTGGGGGGCAATGACTTGGTAAGACTGGGAAGACGAGTGTTAGTGGAACACATTTTGTCGGCAGTCAGTTGGTTGGCTAAGAGCCTCCCGGGGTGTACAATTGCCTGGTCTCACATGATTCCCAGGAAAGTTTGGCGGGGGGGTTTCTCTGTGTCAGCATTGAACCACTCGGTTAAGAGTGTCAACAATAAAATTGGGAAACTGTTTCGCTCCGCGCATCTGCATAGCATCCCACATGGGTGTATTCGGGGTGATCACTTTTATTTGAATGATGGGGTTCACCTGTCCAGGGAAGGGAATGATTTACTCATAGGAGACTTCATAGCATGGCTAAGGGGTTTGAGGAGGCATGACCTTAAGGAGGTGTGGGGGGGCCAGATAGTCGGTCAACTATCCGGCCTGTGGCGGTAAGGTCATGATCGGTGAGCAGTAATTTCAAGGTCCCTAGGGGGGGGGCACCACCCAGAATGGATGGGAGCGCCCGGGGGGAGGCGGCCATTGGCCCCTCCCACGGGGAGGCGGCACCCACTACGGATGGGTCGCCTAGGGAGAGACTGCCATAGGCCCCTCCCAGGGGGGAGACGGCTAGATGCCCCTCCTACGAATTTCCCGGGGGCCGGATATCCGCGACGGCGGAAGAGAGTGTGGGGAAGGGGGGGAGTCCACGCTGTCCTTCTTACAGATACCTCACACGGGGACTCGGACGACCTTTAAGATGGCGTCGAGTGAGAGGGGGCCCCCACGACAAGGGAAGTTACAGTTGGCAATGAGGGTAAAGTCCTCTGCGCATGCGCCACTCACACCGTGAGGGCGGGAGTTTGGTAGTAGGGATCTGACACCGGTTAAGACCTTGCCGTTGGCCCTTAATGCTAGGATGTACAATTTTAATTTAGAAGGTATACATTTTCAGGATGCTAGACTCGGCTAGGAAACCTTTGTATTAGAGAGCTGTTAAGGTTAGCCAAAGAACATGTCTTCATGAAAATGTAACGAAAGTAAAATTGTACATAATTCATGAAACGTTTTAATTTAATGTTTTAAATTTTGTTTCATATTTTAATAAATACGGCCGGGGGGGTAACTCCCCCCCGCCTTCCAAAAGCTCAAACCAGTGTCTGTCTCCTCCCCTTGGGTAATTGGTGTTGGGAGGGGGTGGCGGGCATCCCGGCCATATGGAAAGGGAAGACCACTCGGTCCCCCCAAACGTATGGATGGGTGCCCCGATCCCCCCGGGAAACCATTTTGGGCGGGGAGCGTGGTTCGGCTGGTATGCCCAAAGCGGCGTAGCCGGAGCACGCCCTTCCCGCCCAGAAGGGGTTGTCCTAGACACCCACTCGGAAGACCGCGCCCCGTGGGCGTACCTGAGGAGGGTCCCCGCCCTCCCACAGACGGATAAAAGAGCGGGAATCCGAAGAAGCGTCCTCTTGTTCCAGTGCTCTGAAGGCTGCACCACTCGTTGCTCGTGAGCCCTCGACGGAACAAGCAGCAATTTTGACCCACCCACCAGCCCCTATTGCAATGTTTTTGAATAAAGTGATTTGTTGATGATATCAGATTGTATTAAAGAGATGCAGTCAAGTTGTTTCAGCATTGAAGAAATGTGTATAGGCCTTTCTTCCTTCGTAGAAAAGTATAGGAATGTATCAAGTAAGGTAATTGTCTTGTGCTTTAGGACCTTTTTCCCTTTGTAGAAATGAAAAGTTCATGAATCATCAAGCTGTTTCACGTTAGGTGAATTTTCTTCCCTTAGTAGGTAAAACAACTGTCGTATTATTTTTTGGTCGGGCGGTAAGGTCATGATCGGTGAGCAGTAATTTCAAGGTCCCTAGGGGGGGGCACCTCCCAGAATGGATGGGAGCGGCCGGGGGAGGCGGCCATTGGCCCCTCCCACGGGGAGGCGGCACCCACTACGGATGGGTCGCCTAGGGGGAGACGGCCATAGGCCCCTCCCAGGGGGGAGACGGCTAGATGCCCCTCCTACGAATTTCCCGGGGGCCGGATGTCCGCGACGGCGGAAGAGAGTGTGGAGAAGGGGGGGAGTCCACGCTGTCCTTCTTACAGATACCTCACACGGGGACTCGGACGACCTTTAAGATGGCGTCGAGTGAGAGGGGGCCCCCACGACAAGGGAAGTTACAGTTGGCAACGAGGGTAAAGTCCTCTGCGCATGCGCCACTCACACCGTGAGGGCGGGAATTTGGTAGTAGGGATCTGACACCGGTTAAGACCTTGCCGTTGGCCCTTAATGCTAGGATGTACAATTTTAATTTAGAAGGTATACATTTTCAGGATGCTAGACTCGGCTAGGAAACCTTTGTATTAGAGAGCTGTTAAGGTTAGCCAAAGAACATGTCTTCATCAAAATGTAATGAAATTAAAATTGTACATAATTCATGAAACGTTTTAATTTAATGTTTTAAATTTTGTTTCATATTTTAATAAATACGGCTGGGGGGGTAACTCCCCCCCACCTTCCAAAAGCTCAAACCAGTGTCTGTCTCCTCCCCTTGGGGAATTGGTGTTGGGAGGGGGTGGCGGGCATCCCGGCCATATGACCAATGCAATAGCCATACTGACAGAAGAGAATTTCATATCAAGACATAAACCACACAATCCTGTAGAATCAGAGCAAAATTGACAAAAACCTCCAGAAGGAAGAAATTAGAGGGTTATGTACAGTAGCGGCTCCTGGAGGGAGTGCTGCAGGGCGGTGGAGCCGGGTGGGGGAGGGGCAGGGTGAGGGGGTAGTAAACTCCGGCATATGGCTGATTAGTGTAGGAAAAAAAATGAATTAAATTGTCTGCGCTGCAACGCAAGATACTGGTGAATGTGTGTTTCCTTTCAACTGCACAGGCATGCCAGTTAGAAAGCAAACTTTATCATCTCAAGAAGGTATATATTTTCTCTATGTTACCTAAGTAATCAAGGTGGAGTGCTGCTTAACATTTATGAATTATTGGAACTTGTTATTCTTCAGTTTCAGAAATATCAGCTTGACATCAAGGACACAGAGAGATTGTTATATAGAGATAATTTAAGGTGTATCTTATAACTGTTAGGGCTAGATGCTCTTTTTCTTTTTAACTATCCATGTTGATCTGCTGATGTTTAAGGGTGGGCGGTAAATACCGCTCCGCTCGTGGAATTTGCGAAACCTCAGGAATTCCGCATTCTGCGCTGAATGCGGAATCGCCGGAAATTCCGCGATCCGCGGCATAGCGGAATTTATGAGCATGGTGAGTAGAGGTATTGCACAATACTGTGGTATCTTCTTGGATAAATATGCAGGGCAGGATTCCTTGTGGCATAATGCTCCTGTCACAAAAATTGAACGGTAACAGGAATTACTTACAGATATATATAAATCTGGTGCCCGGGCCGAGTTAAAGCTCAAATTCAGTAACACATTTTTCAGCAAAAAAAGTTGGTGAGCATGAGCGAGGGTAGGCAGGTGTGCTTTCTCCCAATATCTAACGTCAATAATTGGCTGTAATCCTTGATGGATGTCTTTGCATCCATGAGCTTCTCAAGCGCAATCCCTGTATAGTTCCCGTGACCAGGAGGTTCTTTCTCCTCATCTGCTGCTCTGATCGGTCTCTTACCTTTTATAAACAAGAGGCATGTGAACTCACATAGAAACCCCACCCCCCACACACTAGCACCAGTATGCAACGTCTTCCCACCCTTTCCCCACTATGATGGACTGCTCACTCAAGGGACCCGATGCCTTTCGACGCAGTGGCAAAGATATAGACATACATGGTCACTGGAGACGTCTCTTCTGGCCCGCAGCTTTAGTGAGGAAAGGCACTATACATTTACCCAACGAGGTAGCAATTAATGTCGTATTAGCCAGTAGTACTCCAGTTGAGTAGAGGTATCGCAAAAAATGGTGGCTGATTCTTGGATAAATATATGCTGGACAGGATTAGTTCTGGCACGATGCTTCTGTCACAAACATTTATTCCACAAGCTGGTGGAATTCCGCGTACTCTGGGATTTTTTTTGCTATTTTGCGGCACTTTGCCTAGCGCGACTACGCAGATTCCACCCACCCCTAATGATGTTAGTGCCCTAAGGAGATTTGATTCAGAGTCGTGATATTTAATATTTCTGTTTTTTGTCACATTCCCCTTTGCCCATTTTCATTATTAGCCAGTCTTTTCCTACTCCCTGAGGTTGATAGTGGTTGTGGTGAGGGGTGGAAGTTTGCATCACTGCTGTATAAGAGAGAGTTGAACGTTAGTTCTTTTGAAAACGGGATGAACTTCCCCATGATTATTGCCAATCTTCCTATCCAGGGACGGTTTAGGGCAATCAGCTTTAAAGTGGTTCCGCACTTCATTGTCAATTACCTTATGAAGTCTGGCCTGCATATGGGCAGCTGAGATAGGTGATAATGTCCAGTTAGATGATCTTGGGTGGATGATATTTTCTGGAACAATGGTTCTAGCATCTGTTTCCTGTAAGATTTGGAATTCTCAAGATCCACAACTCTCTCTATCTTTTGTGCCACTGGGCATCAAAAACATTGCTGTTCCACCTGGAAGTCCTCAGACCAATGTGAATTACAAAGGTCTTCTTCCACAGAATATTTTCCATGGACTGATTTGTATCATCTAGGCAGCCTGGACTTCTTATGTGAACTATTAAGAATGAGCCTTTGAATTAATGCATTGCACCTTCACCACAAAGGCCTTCATTATGTTCTCAAATGAGTCCACATCGAATGAGCAATTCACTATCTCTTCAGCATTTATAAAGCTTGTTTTTTTCTTTTGTAAGAATCCCAAGTAATCTTGGAACTCTGTCCCTTCTGTTTTCCACCTTTGGTTTGTCATTTGTCCCTTACAGGCCCATTGTCATTTTCCCTACGTTATCATGAGCATGTTGTAGACTGCCCTCTGCTTTGCACACGTTACTACACAAACATATTCTGTCCTTTCCTGGGATTTAGTCTGCACAGCGTAGACAAGGTAAAAAAACATTTCCCCTTGTTATTCTGTTCTGGTCAGGCCTCTGCTGCTATGCCCAGCCACTCATCTGTATTCCAGATTGATCCTCTCCTGATGTCAATAGTTCCTCAATTCCTCTGAAAGTTCAAAATAGCGGCAAGACGTAAACACAATTGCCAATCCAATAACTTCCATGGGGAAGGGGGACTGGATGAAGAGACAAGAGAAACAAAGAAATTGCATTCTGCCTGAACCTCTTCTGAAACAGGTATCTTGTCTCTTGGGGATATCAGGTGCTTATCTGAGTGGACCTTTTTCCAGAAATACTCTAACCATTTTTTGTGAAGTGCAACTAAAAAACAAAAAATACTACATTACAAAAATGCTTTCATTCTATAGATTTTCTACAGTTTGTTTTTAGCAAGAACTTCTTTTTTTTTTTTTTAAATCTCTTTATTTGCATCAGATTGGTCCATATAAGCATACAATCACATAGCGTGTAAATTACATCAGAAACTTCGTCAGTAATAATACAAAACAAGCACCTGCAAGACGTGACCAATAATATGACGAATGGTGTTACGCATTCTAGAAACCTCATTTTCCATTTTCCAGTTCTGTCAGTGATTCGCACACATGTGAGGATGATGCAAAGAGATAAACATAATTCAAAACACATCAAAAAGAAAAATGCCAACGAGAGAGAGAGAGCGACAATCAACACATCAATCATGACAAGGTGGTAATAGCGGTTGCATAGCCGATTGTAGGACGCCGGTGTGATATGTGAATAAATGCAAGTAGAACAATCTTGTCATTCGGAGACTAGTAAGCAAAGAGACAGGGAACCACACACCCCGTCGCCAGGCATCATCAACAATGGAATCTGTAGCACCCCTCCACATTCCTGCCACAGCGCAGAAAAACAACAAAACAATCCCGACTCAGCAAGCAATACGCCCATGCCGGGTGATCAGTATCTATCCCACCCCCTCCAGGACAATAGAACTCGCAGCCTGAGACTGTGCAACCTGTGTTAACTTGCTGATGTACTTTCTGTATGGGCCCCAGATATCGACAGGGCGTGAGGCCGTCGGGATCTGCGCGGAGTATTCCACACTGTTAATATTACAATGGGCCAGGCTGCGGAGCCATGCTTTGGAGGTGGGAAGTCTTCTGGAACCCCAAAGTATAGCAATTTCCCGTTTTGCAAGCAAAAAGCCAATGGCAGCGAGTTTCCGCGTGGTACGGGGAAATTAAACAACATATCCCAGCAGCGCAATCTCAGGTATGGGCCGTAGGACACATTCTAGAATGTCACCCAACATGCGGTGCACCTGCAGCCAGTAGTCATGTAGTTTGGGGCACGTCCAGGTAAGGTGTGCAAAGTCGGCATGTGGGGCCCTGCATTTGGGGCAGCAATGTGGCCTCGCTGGGTCGAGCTTGTGAGCCAAGGCCGGTGTGAAATAAAGCCGCCGCAAAAACTTGAAATGTATTCATTTATGTCTGCTATTGACAGAGACGTTTTTGGTGGCCTGGCAGCAAGCGGACCATTGGTCATCAGTGATAGTGCCGCCCAGATCAGCCTCCCATGCTGCTCGAACTTGCGCGTCCGAAGCAGGAAGAGCCGCTACACAGAGTCTGTACAACCTAGAGACAACATGCGCACCATTTGGGGACTGTATCAAGAAAGTCAGGGCTTCCATTTCGTCCGGAGGAAGCGGGAAAGAGGGGAACTGTGCTCTGAGCATGGATCGCAACCGGGTCAAAACGAATGAGTCCATGAACGTCCGATCGGTAAATCGGTGGTCGTCCGATACCGAAAAGACGTGTCCCTCTGGGAACAAATCCCCTATTGCGGTAAGTTGGTATTTGGATAGAGTGTAAGCATGGGCAAATTTTGTGAATCTGGCGTTCGCGAATTTTGCGAATTTGCGGATTTTTTTTGTTTTGTGTTCGCAAGGGTTTCTGCCAGTTTGCGAGGATTTGGTACTAGTTCGCAATTGCGAACTTACTTGTCGGCTCGCAACGGTCGTGACTATGTTGTTTCTACGTCTGGTTCATCATCACAGCCTCCCAGCACCCTCTGTTGCACCACTGCCACCCTCTCTTTGTCCCATGCCACCCTCTGTTACATCAATGCCACCCTCTGGTTCATCATCACTGTAGATGATGGGGAGGGAAAGCAAGCACACCTGCCCTGCTTCAACTGACATGAATTAATTTGGGGTTAGTTTATTAATGTGTCACTGTTTTAGAATTCCAGGTCTGGCACCTGCTTCCTTATCAGTAATTTGCTTTCTGTTGCAGTGCAATTTTGTTTTCCAGGACCTTTGTGGCCTACTTCTAGCTATTCTATGAGCCTGCTGTGAGGGTCAGAGCAGGGTCATACAATTGTTGCAACTAGCAACTGAACTCTGGAGGTTCCCCAGTCAGGAAGCACTACAGTGAATTGTTACTAATGATGAGTTTGAACTCTTGCACCTGCCGATTGCTTTCAGTTTTGCAAAACTCGTTTTTCTGCAATTTCGCGGGATTCGCGGGGCGCGAACACGCACGAGATCGGATTCGGAAGCCACGAATTCTTTTTTTGCGGCGTGTTAGTTCGCAAGGTTTTGTGCGTTTTTGCGAGCCGCTTGTAGCGCAAGGCGCGAAGTTACCCTCGCGGTCGTTCAAGGGCGCGGCCATCTTGTTTGCATGACGTATTTCTGTTTCCGGGCGTGAAGTGTAATCTCGCAAAGTGTGCGGCTTGCAAGTACAATTTCACGAGTGTTCGCGAGGAACATCTCGCGCGAACTTACCCGCGCGGTCGTGAACGGGCGCGGCCATCTTGTTTCTCATTCATTGCTATGGTTCTGGGCATGCTTCTTGTATCCTCTCTAAATCTGTGTCATCCTTTGCTTGTTTGAAGTTTTTTTTAATCTATTTTACTTATTATCTACCCCTCTATTTTTCTAGCCCTATATTTTTGTGTTTACTGCTACTTTTTGTTAATTTTAAACTACTTTTTTCAACTCTTTACTTTTCTTCTCTTCCCTATTCTATTTTCTTTATTCCTTTCCGCCCGGACCATGGTGAAGGGAGCCGGGAAGCATCCCGAGAAGGAGAAGGGTGCCGCACCCAGTGCCCGGCTCCCGTGCGGGCGTTTGAGGGGGGAGACAGTCGCACCCCGGGAGATTTTCAGCCCGGAGGAGGTGGGCGCACTAGTGTTCCATGTACAGCGCCACCTCCCCAGGACCATGATGGCAGGCGGCAAGATCGGAGGCGGGTACGGGATGCGGGATCGCCGGAAGCTGTGGGATAAGGTGTGCCGGGCCATGTACTCACCACTCTCGGGTCCGGCGCACCTACAACCAGGCCACCCACTGCTGGACGGATGTCCTGACCCGTGAACGAGATCTGCTCGACCTGCTTGGCCTCGAGATCCCCGGGCTTGGTGAGTAGTAGTAGTAGCTATTTCTTTACTACTCTGTTTTCTCCTGCTGTGTTATTATATTGCAATTTTTTTTTTACCAAGAGCAATAATGCTACTCATTACATTGTAGGTATATTATATTTCAAAATCTTCTGTTCATTTCAGGTGCACTGCTCTCCTTCTCAGTAGTGTTGCTACTATGCTTATTTGTTTCCGATTTTGTGTTCATTTCATTGGCCTGTGAAATTATGTATGAGTGTAGTTTAAAGAACTGCGCAATGCTACACACTAAGGTTCAGATGTTTAATTACCGGCGCATCCCTGCAAAGTAGCAGGGATGAGCCAGTAATTGTGCGCCATGCCACTATCACCCATGGTGCGCCGTATTTACAATGCGGCGCACCATGGGCCCAAAACGTCACCAAAGCGTTACGCATCTGTGCCGTAAGGGCGGCACATTGCTGGAGTTGCGTCGCAACGATGGTGCAGCTCCATCAATGCTCTGGGGTGCCCTATCTCCCCAAAGCTGCGTCAAGCCGTACGTCTGCTTCAAGCAGGCGCAGGGTTTGAGTCACGCATCATTGTCGTTAAAGTGAGTGATTGAAATCTTGTAGATTTCCCTCAGGCACTTTGAGGATGCGTTCCTGCGCAGGAACGCCCTCCCTTGCGCCGGAACGCCCCCTGATGGCGCAGGGCTTTACAACGTGATGCATCTCCCATATGCGTCACGTTGTTGATATACGCCGCATCATTGCGCCTCTTTCGTGCTGCCGCTGCGTCACAAAAGTCACGCAACAATGGAGCAAAAGAGCCGCAAGGGGCTTCCAAATCAGCCCCTACAGACTCAAGTCCAGTCCTTCCTTTGTACACATGGCGATAAGAAGAAATAGTGGTGGTGGATTGATAGTTTGAGTATTTTAATGACTGGTTAATGTAGTAGAAAACTTTAGTGTTGTTGCTGATCTGCAATCACGGTGGACTTTGGCTGTCACTTCGCGTGCTGCGGACTGCTGCCTGCCAATCCTAGGCAAACCTTTTTAGTACTTTGTGTAGTGAGTTACATAAGAAGTTTACAATTCGACGGTCCGCAAATCAAGCAATACTAATTACGTAGTAGACCACATGAGATTGGTCAATAATATATCCCGTTGAATAGTTGTCTATTTGCTATTTCGCCAAAATATTTTGTTAGTTCTTTTGAAATGTTTGATTTGGTTGACAAATATCATCCATGTTTTCTGTTTTTCTTTCTTTCATGTTGTACATCAGCTTCCCCCAGGGGCAAGAGGAGGACCAGGAGGAGGAGGAGGAGGGTGCTGTTGAGGATGAAGGCCAGGATCGGGCAGGCGAGGGCTCCTTTGCTGGCCCCAGTAAGTTTTAATTTTAATATAGAGTACTTATTTTTTCCCAGCGTTCCTCATTAGATTTTTTCTAAATCGTCTTTAATATTCTTGTAGACTGGATCTAAATTCTTATCCTGCCTCGACTATGACTCCGTGTGGTATTACTACATTATTCTTATTAGTCTGTCTGTGTAGCTAACTACGATTGCACATTTGGCAATTCCATTGGACTCCCATTCTAGTCAGCAATAGCTCTATGCACAGAGTGCAGTCCTCTGGGATTGTCCATAATGTCTTTTCAAGTCTTCTAAATGTTTATGCTTTCACAATTGCCAACAATAAAAAGGTGACTGACCACCAAGAAAGAATAAGATACTACTTTACTTTTGGTTTGGATAGGAGGACAATCCATTCTACCACTGTTGCAGGGACAAATCTCCACAAACAGAACTATGGACACTAAATAATGCATTGCTTAGCTTATCAATTATAATAGGTGCTGTTAGACTTTCCACATACCTCAGTGATAACAGACTTGTAGTTGAACCCCCAATGTCCTTACTGACTAGATAGTGTGGCAGAGTCATTTAGCTCCCAAAGTCACTGATGATTATGATTATTCCCCAATGATGTCAGAGGCACGGACTCATGCTTGCAAAAATTGCAAAACCTTTAGCTCATCCACTCTAGTCTGGAGGACCAAAAACCACAGAGTCTATTTAAGTTTAAAAGCTTTATTAAAAGTAAACACATTTATTAAAATCAAGTTTGTCATAAAAGTAAACGTTTAACTGAAAATAGAAAAGTGCTTAGTGCTGACGAATAATTGGACACATTTCTTGTGGTCGAGCCGAGCTCTCACCTGGTTTGAACTTGATCCTGCTCGTGTTCTTAGCAGTCAAGCTTCTGTCTGTTAGGAGAAAAAGTGGTTTGTGTTAAAAATAAAAAGCAAGCATTCATCAGTTGTGCCAAAAAGTGCAGCAAGACAACAGCCTTCCCTGGAAAAAGGGATATTTTTATTTTATAGTAGACAGTCACAAATTATTAAATTATGTACTGTTTTTTTCACATTTCTTTCTTCCTCCTAGACCAAATATTATATAGTAGTGAGTGGTGTATTCTAACATTATTAAATGTACTTTGTAGGTGGAACATCTGGAGGCGGGGCCAGCGCGGAGGTGGTGGTGGCATTGGACGAGGAGGACAACTCTGGGGAGGAGGCGGTGGAAGTGCCGGACAATTCTGTGGGGGATGACACGGTGGTGGCGGGCAGAGGTATGCTATATATTCCTTACTCATAGAGATTGAAGACTGTAGAGTGTGCTTTCTGCACAGGTGTATTATAAATCAACCAGGTAGTAGCCTCCTCTAAATGTACTTTGACTTAGCTGTGAAGTTTTTGGCGAGAAGAATCCTAATCAGATCTAAGATGAACTTGATGGATGGGATGAACGAAAAGCGAAAGAAGGGTGTAAGTAAGTGTGGAAGGACGAGAAATGTAATGATGACTGGCAAAGAAGAATGATATGTGTTTGCTTGGTCCCAGAGGTGGCTGGGAAGGAAAGAATATGTTATGGTGCATGGCTGGGTGAATGATGAAGCAAAGATGGTTGGAAGGAGAACAGCCTGGGTGGGTGAAACAGAAACTGTATGTGTGCATATACTTTGAATGGATGGATGCCTGGATCATTCATGGTACTGATAGAGCGAGCTTTAGAAAATATGTTATTCTAGCTCGTGATGTCATACTCTCATAATTTGAAATAATATATTAATGAGTGTTTGCATGATTTGTTTAATTAACACAACCTAGATTAAGTTTGCACCACACATATACACGCGGGAAACTAATTACATGTGCTTTTGTTGCATTTGCAAGTCTGTTTTTGTAACACATTATTAATATTGTCCTGTTTGTTATGTCTGTCCTATTGTCTTTGTCACTATTAATATGCAGCTGATCATTCATGGCATGTGCTTTTAAATGTGCTTATATGTATGTCCTATGTTGTGTTTGTCTGTCTGTGTATCATTTAATCATCTTTTTACTCTTTCAGAAACATAAAGCTGGATTACATGAAGAATGGTAGTTATTATATGTGTTGCTTTATTTGTTTGCTTCTGCTAGTTGTCATTTATTAATGGGTTAATTACTAGCAGGGAAAGGGTGGGTAACAGAAGGATTTATCTTACCTGAATTAATTATTCTTTTGTGTTTGTTTAAATAATAGTTTTCTGAAAAAGTGATGCAAGCTGAAAGTGGCGCAGTGACGCAAGCAAAAAAGTGGCGCAGAAAATTAACGCCTTCTAAAAGAGGCCTGCTGATGCTAAGCCACAGGAGAAAGTTTATAAGATGACATGCCTATAAACTTTTATTCTGAAATCACTAGAAAATGAACTGCTAAAGTCAACTCTGTGGAGTGGGTTTGGATGTGCCACGGAAAGCTCAGAACGGTCAGGCTCAAGGTTGAAAGGAAGAGACGTGACAAGATTTTGTATTGCTTGAACATTTTTGCTACAAAATGTAGCAGACTAAGGAACTGTTGCCAGGATTCTGTGCATGAACAATGGCTCTGTGTAAAGCCTGGTCTCGTGGTGGAAGATGTCACAGTTTACTGTGGCGTGAGGTGATTCAGCCAATGGAGAGCCAGAATTCAGCTGCTGGAATGTGAAATTAGTTAGTTTAGCTGTAGTTTTAGGGTATAAGAATTAGCACAAGGAGCAGATTTTTTGGCTAGGCTTTCGCTTCTTGATGCCAGAGGGATGTGTTCTGCTGTCCGATGAATACACGTAAGGAAAGGTGACTTTTAAAGACTTTGTTTCCAGGCGATGAGGGTAGAGTTAGAGAGACAGTTAGGTTTTGGAAATGCTCTTTTTTCACTTATTTCTGCTAATGAATAATATTTTCTTGAATTAAGCTCTCTTTATAAAATGCTGAATAAAACTTTCTTATGACTTTTTCTAATGCTTGCTTAATAAAGTTCCAAACCTAAGTTTTCCTGAATATGTTTAAAGAAACTTTTAAAAAATGACAAGCTGGTCTTGTTTATTGTAGATAGTTTATTTGCTTAAAGTCATACAACATACAGATCCATTCACCTCACTCTCTATGTTTTATGGGCCTGGTATTGATTGGTAAGTGTGATAGTGGATTATGACATTATTTATAAAGAATTTTAGTAGCTGCGCTTCATCAATTTGGTAGCATCAGACGGTTTATATGTTGTTTTTGACATGCATGTTACATATATGTTGGTATAGACATAGGATTGATGTTTAACAACTGTTAAGTTTTTGGTTATGTCAGAGTGTTATATGTAGTCTTAAGGAATTTTTCCAGTAGTGTGAAAGATTCCTGGTTAATTGCCGGCAAGGTAGTGTGACTAGAAGAGTTACACAGTGCATTTGTCTGTTTCAAAAATTGTGGTATAGAATATATCACGTGTTGTGGGCGTACAACAATAGTTTAGGGACCTTAGATTGAATGGTTGAATGTATAGTGAGGATTGCCTATGAAATTGTAGCATTAAGCAGAGGGACCTGGTGAGCCTGTTTTAAAGCTTTCTGTGAAAAAGAGTAGTAGGATTTATCCAAGCTTGTGTGAAGGGTAAGAGTTATTTTTCTTCTAGGGTTTGAGTCCAAAGAAGGAAGGTAGGCGTTGTTTCTTTCCTAAGGTTAGAGTCCTAAGGAAGAGATAGCGTTGTTTTCTTACTGGCGAATCTGGATTACTACGGTTGGTTAGAGTCCTACCGAAGTTTTCATGTATGTATGATCAGGGTTTTCTTGTTTGAAAGTGTGTAAATGGTTTGTAAACTGAAGGGTAGGGTAAGAATTACTCTATTAGCATTTGAAACTATTCTGTGAGAATAGCGTCGTCTATTCCACACTGAGAATACTTGAATGAATGTTTAAAACTATCTCTTTGTTTAGAGAAGCAGACAAATGGTTTCCTTTATGTAGTTATTAATTGCGTTCAAAAAGTAATAGGAAAGCGTTTTTGGAGCCTTCAGGGTAAATAATGCGCTATTTTAAAATATTGTAAAGCGCTCTGAAGCCTTTAGGTAAAGTCTGCGCTGTTTAAATGCATTATAAGTTGTTCTGCGCGATTTAACTGTATAAAAAGTGTTCAGTGTAGCTGATCTGTACAAAAAGGTGATCTGTGCTATTTAAAAGCATTCCAAAGTACTTTGCGCTATTTAAATAAATAGATACATTGTTCTCTGTGGTTAAAACAATATTAAAAGCCTCCCGATTGAAAATTCTGAAGGGAGGGGCTGTTTTAGAGTGGAAGTGTGTGGGGAGAGCTTGCAACCGCAGCTGCTGCATACGTCAGAGCCTGCCGCGCTCTGATTGGTTTAAATTCTTGGAGTGTCAGAGCAAGCGCTCCCATTGGTCAAAGTGTGATCAAGCATTTTTCATTCTATTCTTTTTTCTTAAATTGCGCTATTTTAGAAAATAATGATTTGATTAATAGTGTAATTTTGTGGGCTTGATTTATCCTTAGCTCACACGCGGAATCTGTAGCACGAGCTTCTTATTGTTTGTGCTCTCTCTTTAGACAAATTAAATTTGAGCCTCTTATCTTCCTAACGCGCCTGCTGATGGATTGTTTTCCCAAGTTAGTGTTATTGTTCGATGAAATCTGTGTAGCGCGAGCATTGTGAAGGAGGGGGGCTGGAGCGAGTGAAAGAGCTATCAGCGCGTCAGCTGCCGCGCTGGCATTGGTTGAAAGTTCCGTCGCGTCATAGCGACGCCGCGCTCCCATTGGACGCTAATGCGTCACGTCATTGGAGAGCCGCGCTCCTATTGGACGAGGCTTCGTGAGCCGCGCTCCTATTGGGCGAAGCTCCGGCGAGTTAGAAGCTCTATTGGGCGAGGCTCCGGCGAGGTCTGTCCTGTATCTGTGACCGCGCTCGCTGAGTAAATAGTTAGAGGAGCGACCGCGAGTGATTAAAAAGTGACACGCTCTTGTTAGAGGAGCGAGCGTGTGTGATAAAAGAGTGACACGGTCTCAGGGTCGACAGGGTCGCGCAAGTCTTTGAGGAGTGAGCGCGTGTGTCACAAGTAGTGTAGAACAGAGGAGGCTTTGTGAGGCTCCGTGAGGCGAGGTGCATCCCGAGTGTCAGGAAGGAGTTGGCTGTGACGTGTGTAGTCACATGTTATGTCCTGATAGGAGGCTGAAGGTTAGCTCTGTCCTGATTGGCTGATGACACTACAGTGTCATAGAGAGGCCGCGACCGGATTGGTCGAGAAACAGTAGGCATTCTCATTGGCTGAGTGCTGTGCAGCCACACGGTGATTGGTTAAAACACACAAACACACTGTTTACATTTGCCAGAATTAGTTTTCTCACGTTATTAATGCCCAAAACTTCATTTTTATTATTAATTATTTCAGACATTTGCTAATAATTAGTGAATAATACATCAACAGATACCCTGATTAGGACAATAGCAGCAAAGGTGATTAAAGCAAGGACATTAATTATTAAATTAGTACAATATTAGGTAAAATAATTGCTTAGAGTTGCAAATAAAGTTATAGTATTTACAGCACTGTACATTAGAAAAGCAAGCACATTTAGGCTTACTTTTTACAGGTATATGTTGCAGAAGGTGTGTAAGTGAAAAATAAGTACATTTAAAACACATGTGATTATATGTTGGTATTTATTGTTGTAAATAAATATTTAGCGTTGTTATTGTTTTTGCAAATTTATGTCTTTCTTTCAAGGTTTATTAAAATTAGCGATGCAGGTAAATTAGGAGATATATTAAATTGATCAAGTTATAAAGTTATACTTCACCTGACCTTGTTAAATTAATTAATTAATTAATCAGCAAACGCTATAAGGCCAATTAAGTGAACGCAATTACTTATTGTAAATTTTTTGTAAATTGAAATAAATTAATTTTAATAAAGGTAAGTATTTTAAATTATGGATAGTCATTATTTGAAGAAGAAAACATTTTTCTGCTATCAGAAAATGGAAAATATATTCAAACAGGTTAAAAGGGTTGTTGCAACATGTGAGAGCAAATTAATGAATACACAGGTGAGTAATGAAGTAACTAGTAAGCATAATAAAAACACAGATGCTACCCCAAAATAAATAATTTTTAATGAAAATCGAATTCCCAAATTAGCAAATGTAAATAATAAACCTGACAGAAAAGAATTAATTGATCATTGTAAAAATGATGTTGTAAATACAGATCAGGATAGAAATTCAAGCAAAAGCCCAGAGCAGATTAATGTGTTGCCAAGAGTCCCAGTCCAGATCCTTTCTCAAGGTGTCACAACAGGTAGGTATGATGAAATGCCTAGTACCTCTGAAATTAATATTCCTGATCATGTAAGTTCTACAAGTGATTTAATTGAGCAGTTAACGTCAGACATGGAAGCAGTGAAAGTTCCTTTGACAATTGAACCTGTTCCCCAAGTACTTAGAAAATATGAAACTAGTCCCACAGCTTTAACGGTCACATTGAATTGTGAAATTCAAAAGTTTGCTGAAAAACTTTATTCTAATGTACCTGAAAATAAGTTAATAATGATTCCAACTCAGCAAGAAAGAGTGATGACTCTAGTTTCACCTAATGAAAACACTGACGTTGACCTGACACAGCCTGGTGAGTATAAATTACTGGATAATATAATCAGTACAGACAGATTAAAAAGATTACAGGATGATGAGGACATTGAAGGCTTGAACAATACAGGTAGGATTGACTCTGTCCATATAAAAGATTTAATTTGGGCTTTGAGAAAAAGGGGTAGTCTGAATAAATGGAAAACAAAATGGACGAAGAAAAAAGAGAAGGAAAAATCGACCTTAGCTTTTGTAGGAGAGTGTAAAAATCCACAGATGCAGAATGAGATAAATCAGCAGCAACAGCTACTGAATGAACAGCTACAAATACAGCGACAGGTGGTGATTCAGCAGAATGAGATACCTTCACCGCCATTTCTAAATTATGTTAATGAGCAGAAATACAATACAGATACAGGATTCAGTGGAGTCCAGGAAAACACACCAGATCCAATTAAAATTGCAAACAAGTAGGGAAACTTATTTCCTAATGTACCACAGTGCAAGATGAAGTCAGAAGCAATTGAAGGAGTTAATCCTGTTATTGAAACATTCATTAAGCAGGGTGTACTGAAAGAAATTGAAAACAGTGAGATTAACGAGATAGTTATCTCTTGTTGTCCAGTAGAGATCCTTTGTCAGATACCACATGATGCTGAATGGTATTGGGTCCCAATGCACCCAGAGAGTCAAATAATTTTTGCTTTCAGGTTCCAAGAGAGAATTCCCAGACAGGTAACTATTGAGAGAATTAAAATGATTCAGGCAATGGAATCCCCGAAGTCACAAAAACAGGTAAGAATGCTCCTAGGCATGGTTGGTTACTGTTGCCAATGGATTTGTGCTTTCTCAGTGTTTGCAAAACTATTGCAGAGACTGACAAAAGCAGATATAAAAGACCCAATTGTCTTGACAGAAATAAAGCTCAAAGCCATTGAGCAATTTAAAAAGAGTTTGTGTGAAGCTCCTGTTCAGGGCATGCTAGACTTCAATAAAAGAAATGGAGCTTCTTGATCGAATAGCTGAGATAAAATGTGCTGGAAATGGAGAGAAAAATGATCTTGTCTCAAAAGGCGATGAGCACGCAGGTACCATTGTTAAATTTTGTGCTCAGGAGTGGGTTGCAATCAATGGGGAAAAATTCAACGAACATGTTTCATGCATCCTCATACTAATGTTTGCAATTCAGACATGGCAAGAATTAAAACAATTACAAGATGAGGCACATGATGAGGAGAAAAACACATGGCTCAAAGAAAGTTTCAGACAGCAAGAGGAAAATGAAATTTGGTTTTACAGAGATGACATACCTATTATGCCCAATTGCATGATTGCTGACATGGCACAGATGTACCATGGTCCAGATCACTTAGCCATTGAGCAATTTAAAAAGAGTTTGTGTGAAGCTCCTGTTCAGGGCATGCTAGACTTCAATAAAGAAATGGAGCTTCTTGATCGAATAGCTGAGATAAAATGTGCTGGAAATGGAGAGAAAAATGATCTTGTCTCAAAAGGCGATGAGCACGCAGGTACCATTGTTAAATTTTGTGCTCAGGAGTGGGTTGCAATCAATGGGGAAAAATTCAACGAACATGTTTCATGCATCCTCATACTAATGTTTGCAATTCAGACATGGCAAGAATTAAAACAATTACAAGATGAGGCACATGATGAGGAGAAAAACACATGGCTCAAAGAAAGTTTCAGACAGCAAGAGGAAAATGAAATTTGGTTTTACAGAGATGACAGACCTATTATGCCCAATTGCATGATTGCTGACATAGCACAGATGTACCATGGTCCAGATCACTTAGCAAGAGACACAATGATTCAACTGTTCAGGGAAACATGTCTGACATGCCAGAAAAACAATCCAGATCAAAAGACAATTGAGAATTTGGGAACCATAGGCCGGGAGGGTGGTCCATTTGCAAAAATTCAAATAGATTTCTTTGAAGTGCCCCAACATAACAAACTGAGATATGTCCTAGTCATCATTTGTTTACTTTCAAAATGGTTAGAAGCTTTTCCAACAAGAAAGAATGATACAGTTTCTGTATTCCATCAGTTGGGAACAGATGTGGAAAATGAGCAGGCTCATGATCTATTGCCAAGAGACTTGCTCAGAACAAAGGTTCATCGGAGGAGAAACTGTCTAGTGCCCAGGTGGCAGAAGGCAAGACAGGTGAACATAGTCACAACAGATACTAGATGGATGAATACCAGTCATACCCTTTGTGCACCTGCACCTGATAACACTGATAAAGTTAGTGAAGAGACTACAACTGATTCAGACTCTGAAAAAGAAATTCCTGAAGAAGATCCAGATCTTGAAGATCGACAGGGTGGTCGACATCTGGATGATGATGTCAAAAATTCAGATCTTGAAGATCGACAAGGTGGTCGACATCTGGATGATGATGTCAATGTGAATGAAACATTGAATGAAGAAGATCTAGAGATTGTGATTCTAGATTCAGAAAATGAAGAAAATCTGCTAGAAAAAGAATCTCAAGCAGAAAGAGAAGATTCAGAAGCAGAAAATTCTGAGCAAGAAGATAATCTAGTCCAGGAGAGTATTGAAAAGCAGAAGAGTAGCTCTGAATGCGGGAACAAGAATCCTGAAACTGGGAAGCTGAAGGTGATCCCTGAAGAAGAGGAAGAATTACCAACTACCAGCTGTAAGGATGATGTTTCTAATGGAGCGAAGCTGCCGAGTAAAGAAGTTTCTTGGTATTTATTTATTTATTTATTTATTTATTTATTGGCATTTATAAAGCGCAGCATATACCCTAGGGTGTCTTGGCGCTGGTACAGATTTAAAGTCTCAGAAAATGTTACAGATGGGAGTGAAGAGTCTGAGATAAGAAAATTCTGAAAAAGGGCTTGGAAAGCTGAATGTAAAGAAAGCAAGCCTAAGAAGAAACTCTTGAGAAAAGGTGATGTCTGGCTTAAAGGTGATGTCTTCAAATTTGTAGTGTCAAGTCAGAAGAGTGATTCAGACAAAAAAGAGCAAGCTGGAGAAAACATTGAAATGATTACAAGGGAGAGCAAAAGACCATTGAGACCAAATGTGAAATACAAGTCTCCAGAATGGGCCTACAACTATCCCTCCAATAGTTGAGGAGCGCAGTAGCAGTCAAGTGGTCTTGAAAGAAAATGATGACAATGACTAGGTTTAGTTTTCTTTAAGTTGAGGTTTATTTTTGGCATAAGGCTGAAGAAATTATGTTAGGGTGACACAAGGTCGAAGAAATTGTGTTAGCTGGAAACACTTTTATGTAAGACGCAAGGTCGAAGAAAACATGTTTTAGAATTTGAAAAAAAAAAAGAGGGGGGGTATATACTAATTTTTCAAAAATTTTCAAAAATTTACTTTTTTGTTTTTTGTTTTGTTTTATACTACTCAGATTGATATTTGTTTTGTTGGTGCAATTCAAAATGTAGTTATGCAATTTAAAACTTAGTTCCCTAAATTCATTGGGGGTTGGGGATTCAAAGGTGGAAAGGATCCAACTTAGCTGAATAAAGAAAGGGTAAAGGATACAGAATTAGTAAGATGTAAGACTCAATACTAATTATGAGATAGATGAAATTAGAGCTTAAATACTAATCCAGAGTAAGCCTGAAACATGTTCAATAGATAAAATTTGTAATTAAAATTTTTGGGTGTTGTTTGGTGATTTTGAAATCACCAGATGAGGGAGTTGATAGAGCGAGCTTTAGAAAATATGTTATTCTAGCTCGTGATGTCATACTCTCATAATTTGAAATAATATATTAATGAGTGTTTGCATGATTTGTTTAATTAACACAACCTAGATTAAGTTTGCACCACACATATACACGCGGGAAACTAATTACATGTGCTCTTGTTGCATTTGCAAGTCTGTTTTTGTAACACATTATTAATATTGTCCTGTTTGTTATGTCTGTCCTATTGTCTTTGTCACTATTAATATGCAGCTGATCATTCATGGCATGTGCTTTTATATGTGCTTATATGTATGTCCTAGTTTGTGTTTGTCTGTCTGTGTATCATTTAATCATCTTTTTACTCTTTCAGAAACATAAAGCTGGATTACATGAAGAATGGTAGTTATTATATGTGTTGCTTTATTTGTTTGCTTCTGCTAGTTGTCATTTATTAATGGGTTAATTACTAGCAGGGAAAGGGTGGGTAGCAGAAGGATTTATCTTACCTGAATTAATTATTCTTTTGTGTTTGTTTAAATAATAGTTTTCTGAAAAAGTGATGCAAGCTGAAAGTGGCGCAGTGACGCAAGCAAAAAAGTGGTGCAGAAAATTGACGCCTTCTAAAAGAGGCCTGCTGATGCTAAGCCACAGGAGAAAGTTTATTTTGAAAAAAGATGACAAGCCTATAAACTTTTATTCTGAAATCACTAGAAAATGAACTGCTACAGTCAACTCTGTGGAGTGGGTTTGGATGTGCCACGGAAAGCTCAGAACGGTCAGGCTCAAGGTTGAAAGGAAGAGACGTGACAAGATTTTGTATTGCTTGAACATTTTTGCTACAAAATGTAGCAGACTAAGGAACTGTTGCCAGGATTCTGTGCATGAACAATGGCTCTGTGTAAAGCCTGGTATCGTGGTGGAAGATGTCACAGTTTACTGTGGCGTGAGGTGATTCAGCCAATGGAGAGCCAGAATTTAGCTGCTGGAATGTGAAATTAGTTAGTTTAGCTGTAGTTTTAGGGTATAAGAATTAGCACAAGGAGCAGATTTTTTAGCTAGGCTTTCGCTTCTTGATGCCAGAGGGATGTGTTCTGCTGTCCGATGAATACACGTAAGGAAAGGTGACTTTTAAAGACTTTGTTTCCAGGCGATGAGGGTAGAGTCAGAGAGACAGTTAGGTTTTGGAAATGCTCTTTTTTCACTTATTTCTGCTAATGAATAATATTTTCTTGAATTAAGCTCTCTTTATAAAATGCTGAATAAAACTTTCTTATGACTTTTTCTAATGCTTGCTTAATAAAGTTCCAAACCTAAGTTTTCCTGAATATGTTTAAATAAACTTTTAAAAAATGACAAGCTGGTCTTGTTTATTGTAGATAGTTTATTTGCTTAAAGTCATACATTATACTGATCCATTCACCTCACTCTCTATGTTTTATGGGCCTGGTATTGATTGGTAAGTGTGATAGTGGATTATGACATCATTTATAAAGAATTTTAGTAGCTGCGCTTCATCAATTCTATCTGACTCTTAGATAGCATATGTGTATCTAGAGAGAGTAGACGGTCACTGGATGAACTAAGTGTTACTTTGAAGAGCATGTAACACCGCACCCGCATGTCCGTTCCAGTGTAGGAAAGGCAAGGAAAAGAAGTTGTAATTTTGTCCAAAGACTACCATGAATAGTAGCAGTAGTTTGTATTGCAACTGCAAGCACAGCATATATCCGGTTATTACGGTGGACACTCCCTACCTCTCTTAATAACTTTAGTTTAGTAGTAGTACGTCATTCATGTGTGGGTGTATCACTGTTCACTCAATAATAAGCAAAGCACCTAAAGTCATCCCATATGTCATCAAATACATCCCATGTGAAGTGATAGATAATCAGATTATTTAGCTTCTTCATTTTCCTTTTCTAATACTCATTTGCACTGTAGGGTGAAAGCTAAATTAATTAAGCAGTAGCCCTTTTAACAGAGTATTCTCAGTGCCACCCGTAATAGAAAAGTAAGAGCTTCAACACCTGCATGTACTGGACCGGTACAGTAACGCAAGTCTGTCTCACTCACCATGGTGTGCGTCTGTTTTTCTCGGGTGGAAGTTCACTGCGCTAGCATTATGCCGGCTTGCATAAGATAACGTACCAATTTTCCTAAACAAGAGAGAAGAAGAAGAATAAGAATGGTGTACTGTCATAGTCGACTGTAATGGAAGTCCATAGTGCTCGGAGAATTTGTTCCTTAAACTCCCACTAATGTTAGAGCAAGGATGAAGAAGTCGGAGGTTACATAGATGCTGTCCTCAATAGTTATGTACTGTGCTTTCAATTTGCTACTTGTACTGTGACAACTTTCTGCTCAGTCATTTTGTGTTAATCTTAAGGAGCATTGGTTACAGACTATGTCTTTCTTTCTTCATGTAGTTGCTCCTTCCCAATCCAAGAGACCATCAAGGAGGAAGGAGCTGGCTCGAATGGCCCGGCAACAGAGGCTGGATGCCACTGTCGCTGAATATCGGCAGCTGGTGGCCCTGGAGGAGGAGGAGACGCAGTCTGGTAATACAACAACGTCCACTAGGACAGCTGCATCCTCCTCCGTGCGGGCTGCCAGCCAGCGCAGTGCTCCAGCGGTACGGAGCCGGGCTACCAAAGCCAAACGCCATCGCGGAGCAGCAAAGACAGCAGCTGCCCCCCACAGGATTTGCAAGGCACGCCGGCGCCGCTTATCCCTCAGACTGTCCTACCTGGAGCAGGAGGTCCTGAACTGTAAGAACTTGGTGGAGGGCCTCCGCTTCGAACTTGCCACCCTCCGCAAGGAGCATGATTCCCTGGCTGCCAAAGTCAACAGCACCCTGCCATAGTGTCCCTTGCCCCTTTTTTAGAGACTTTTGGGGGGTGGGAATTGGGAGTTGGGTTTTTGGGGACTTTTGAAGGACAATCGTTGGGGTTAGGGAGGGTCTTGCGGGAGATTATTTTGTTAGGGCTATAAAGATATACTTTTTGAAACTTTATCTGACCATACCTGTTTTTTACTGCTTTTGAGTCTGGTGGGTGGGGGTTTAACAGTAAGTTTGTTTTCCTGAATAGTCCTACGACTTTAGTAGTACTACCGTCAATCTCTCGTCTCTCCTAATACTCCATTATACTACCTCCAACCAAACGCTTATCTTACCTGTAATTTCTGTTTGAAAGTAGGGCGAGGCCCAGGGTTGGCTCCACGGGAAATGGCGATTAAGGTTGCAATCCAGGGCGGCTGAAATTTCCTCCTCCTTGTGGTGGTACTAGTGGTGTGACACAGTGGCAGTTGCATGGCTATGGAAAAAAAGAAAATGAAACCTGGTTTGTCCTTACTGTAGCATTACAACGGTACGATAGAGAATATAGCAGGTGACAGTACACTAGACTACAACAGTGCCACAATGTAGCCTAACAAATGGTAAAGTATTTATAGTATAACTTGTACTTGCGTAGGATTTCTTTGACATTGGCTAATACTACAAGAAATAGTACTGAAGCTGAGTAAGTCTAGAATATATCCTCGGATTCCTTCACCAGCCTGTTGCTATGACCTTATCCTCCCCAGCAAGTGTGTGGAATTATTGATGTCAGTTAGTCACACATCAAGCAAAACCCCACAACCCGGGGGAAGAGGGTTAGGGTTTGTAAAATGGATAGGAATGGGGGTTTCTTTTTGGGTAGGTTTTGTTGAGAGAAAAAAAAAAGCACAGCATGGACAAACAATAATTGAACATAAAGAAATTTTTAGTTACAAAGCTAACCATAAATCTTTTACGTGACATAAAGGAAGTGCATGCACTACTGAATGCATTGTTACAGAAAAGTAAGTAGTACTTTCGACAACCGTGAATGCCAGAATGCGACAGTACATGGCTACATTAAATTAGGTTAAAAAAATAGCCGAAGTAAAACATATAGAATGGCTGTAGGGATCAATTTAGAAGCAGAGAGAGATCCAAGAAATGCAGTCACACACACTCATTGAATAAAATAATGGATACTGTATCTGTATTGTTGTAGTAGTCCTGTTGAATTTGGTAAGTAAGGTGCATGCAGCAAACAATTCCTCTTATTAGCGGCACTCCTCCATTCCAGCTGACTCTTCGTCCATCAATGTTGGTGACCAGAAGACACCCTGTACACTGCCTGCCTGGCGGATGCTGAATTGCGGCTCGCTAATGTGAAGCCTGACTCCATCCTTTTTTCCCCATTGCAGACTGAAACCCGGCCTGTAATTATTGAACGAAAAACAGCACTGATAAATAAATATAAGGTATGTACGCTGTGTGGTGCAAAAAGTCACACTTTGATTTTCCTAATAGACAGTACAACATTTTTGAAAGCGCGTACTCTGTCTGAGTCACCTTTTCAAGGATAAATAAGTATGGGCGAATTAATTTAGCGGATCTTTCCCCTCAAGCTAGGTGTACTGTAAACTGTGTTTTAGAGCAAAATTAGACCTTCCCAGCAGTGCTTCCACCCAGACCCTTACTAAAGCCAGTTGCAAAAATGTAGAAGACCCCCAATCAGATCTCAAAAAACGAGGCCTAGCAGAAAACTGGTGACAAAACGTACTTCAAAAGTAAAAGTAGGCCCAAATACCCCCTTACCCACCGTGGATTGTATTCAAACCACTTGCAAGCAAGCAAAAGTATCCATAGCCAGCATCGCTCCAAGACTCGAAAACCCCCCCACCCAAACACATGCAATAGAAATACTGGGAGTGCTAACCCTAACGAACCCTAAGTTAAGAATAGTGGCAGAGGCTTTCTTTAACTATGCCAAATCCCCCCTTTCCTACCATGGATTTTCTTCAAATGACTTGCAACCAAAATTACACATTCTCACGAGTGCTCTAAGACCCCAGAACTCAGTTGCAAAAATCTAGAACACCCCAAAACACATGCAATCCTGCTGCTAGGGCTAACCCTAACGAACCCTAAGTTACAAAAAGTGCCAAAATGGTTTTCCTTATGGATTTTGTCCCAACCACTTCAATCCGGTATTAGACCTTCCCAGGAATGCCCCAAGACCCGCTAGCCCACCCGCCAAAAAGCACAACACCCCCAAACAGCCCAAAAGCAAAATCTCATACTTACAATATTTCTCAGCCTTCGGTCCAAACGCGCTGTGTAGCTAGGCCATAACTCCGGTTTACCACCACGGATTTCCTGAAAAGCAAATGCAATCAAGATTAGACTGTCCCAACAGTGCTCCCAGACCCCGAAACTCACCCACAAACAGCCGGAACCCCCCCAAAGAGCTCCTCAAAGGCAAGCAAGTCAGCAAAAACACAAAAAAAATTCCGCCTCCGATTTGGTCCAAACCACTTTTATCCGGTATTGGAGCTTCCCAGCAATGGCCCCAGAGCCGTCAACCCAGGAGAAAACGAGTAGAAGACCCCCAAACAGCCAAAGAGCAAAAGTACAAAAATGGGGACTTAGTCATTTTTTTGCCAATTTCCCAAATCACTCCGCGCGCGCTCTGCAGCTAGGCCATAACTCCCCTCTGCCACCATGGATTTGCTTCAAACCTCTTGCAAAGTAAAGTATCTATACCCAGCAGTGCTCCCAGACCCCGAAACCCACCCACAAACACCAGGAAGCCCCCCAAACAGGCCCCCGAAAACGCTACATTGAGCAAAATGTCAGAAATAGCAACAAAAAAAATCAGCGTGGATTTTGTCCCAACCACTTCTATCCTGTATTAGACCTTCCCAGGAATGCCCCAAGACCCACCAACCCACCCGCCAAAAAGTACAACACCCCCAAACAGCCCAAAAGCAAAATCTCATACTTACAATATTTCTCGGCCTTCGGTCCAAACGCGCTGTGTAGCTAGGCCATAACTCCGGTTTACCACCACGGATTTCCTGAAAAGCAAATGCAATCAAGATTAGAGTGTCCCAGCAGTGCTCCCAGACCCCGAAACCCACCCACAAACACCAAGAAGCCCCCCAAACAGGCCCCCGAAAACGCTACATTGAGCAAAATGTCAGAAATAGCAACAAAAAAAATCAGCGTGGATTTTGTCCCAACCACTTCTATCCGGTATTAGACCTTCCCAGGAATGCCCCAAGACTGGCCAACCAACCCGCCAAAAAGCACAACACCCTCAAACAGGCCAAAAGCAAAATCTCATACTTACAATATTTCTCGGCCTTCGGTCCAAACGCGCTGTGTAGCTAGGCCATAACTCCGGTTTACCACCACGGATTTCCTGAAAAGCCAATGCAATCAAGATTAGACTGTCCCAGCAGTGCTCCCAGACCCCGAAACTCACCCACAAACAGCCGGAACCCCCCCAAAGAGCACCTCAAAGGCAAGCAAGTCAGCAAAAACACAAAAAAATTCCACCTCCGATTTGGTCCAAACCACTTTTATCCGGTATTGGAGCTTCCCAGCAATGGCCCCAGAGCCGTCAACTCTCCTGCAAAGAAGTAGAACACCCCCACAAGTGCTGAGTCTTTCTTCATTAGGCATAATCCAGCCCTCTGCTTTGATGGAAATAGGAGTCTGGAGGAGGAGGATAGAGGAGCATGTTCTTCTGAACTTGTGAACCTGAAGAATGCTGACTGCGGCACCTTCAAATCAATAAGCAAACAAGTGAAGACAGTTCTGCTGATGGGCTTGTTTTTGTGATTAGGTGATTAAAGTTTGAATTATATTAACTGTGCACAACAAAGAAAGACAGACACACAGGAATGAAAGTGAATAAGGATGAAAAAGAAAGTTATTGATTCATTGTCTCATTTTCAGGGCTCGGTGTTAAGGTCCAGGAATAAGAATAAGGCTTTGTCTTCATACTCTGCGAATTCAGGCAGGGTGAGCTCAGTGTCACCTGACAGAGTAGAAATTCCCTCATCTACGTTGCTGTCCACCTCGTCTTCATCCGGCGTGCTTTCTTGTACTCTGTAATTCGGTGGTATGAGGTGCTGATTCATCTTGATCATTGTTAACCTCTCCACATTTGTGGGCGAGAGGCGGCTCCGTTTGGGAGTTACAATGGCACCAGCAGCACTGAAAACACGTTCAGAAGACACGCTTGCGAGTGGGCAAGACAAGTAGTTTAAAGCCAGGTTAGAGAGCTGTGGCCACAATTCTTTTTTCCCATGCCAATACGTCAAAGGGTCAGCATTAACATAGACCTCTGTTGAGTCATTCAGATAGTCCTTCACCATCGACTCAAGGTCCTCATCCAAGGTTCCTCCACTTTGCTTAGCTGTTGCTGTGCCTGTGACCTTTTGAGAACGAACCCAAGCCGAGCTAGCCAATCCTCTTCAGCCTCCAATGTTTCTGTTGTGTCTGGTGCAGATGATCCGGTTGCCGGTGTCTTTAACAGCTGAGAGGTCACTTGTGCCACAGCCACAGGTGCAGAAGTGGATTGTTTTGACTGGGGATGGCCTGCTGATGCTGATGTACTGCCTTTTCCTTCAATTTTCTGCCGTTCTCTTTCAAACCTCTTGGCTGACAAGGCTAGCCAACGTTTGTACTTTGGAACATGTTCATCATCAAAAGGAAAGAATGCTTGGCCTGCCAGCGCCTTTTTGTAGCGTAGATCCAGAATAGTAGCACAAATGTAATGCTGTTCTGAGTGGATCATTTTAAGACGTTCATCACCACGTAGGCGCTCTAATAATTTCTCCGCCAAAACAAAAGGGTCTTTGTTTTTTTCATCTTTTTGAAACACAGAACACACCTCCTTCAGTTGGTGCTCCAGCATGTACAACAATGGGATAGCTTTTCCCAAATTACAGTCCTCCTTGCTGTCTGCACGCGTGAAGACCTCAAAAGGACGAAGCATGCGTGTCAGGCTTTTAACTATGTGCCATTGCTTCGCACCCATACTCAGGTCCTTCTGAGCTGTACCCTGTGTTAAGAAATATTGATCGAGTACCGTATACTGCTCATACAGACGCTCAAGCATGTAGAAGGTTGAGTTCCAACGTGTTGCCACCTCCTGGATGAGTGCTTTCACTGGCATTCGACGGTCATGTAGCAGGCTCCTCAGATGCTTCCGGGCCTTAAAAGAATGGCTGAAATGGTTGCACATTTTTCAGCAGCTCCATGGCCTTAACTACATTGGCGCCATTATCCGTGGAAACATAACCAATCTGGCGTTTGTTTGGGGACAGCCAGTCAAGGACCTTTGTGTTAAACTCATCCAAAATGTTTTGTGCTGTGTAACGTATCTCCAAACCAAACATGGCTAGTGTTGCATGTTTCCGAGCAGCTTTGAAAGCTTGGTCCGGGTCAACACCTGCGTTTAGCTTTACTTCAACCCCTGAAAAAGAGACCCAGTGTGCAGTGATGCACATGTAATCAGCGCCTGCGCCACTGGTCCACATGTCTGTTGTCAGATGTATAGTGTGAACAGCACTCTTCTGCAAAGCTGCCCCAATCACCTCCAGGTGCCAGAGGAACCGCAACTCTGGCAAAATAGAACCGGCTAGGAACCTTCCATTTAGGGCAGAGCGCTGCCACTAATTCTAGAAAACCAACCCCTTCTACAAAAGAAAAAGGGAGAATGTCCAGAGCTAGCATTTTAGCCAGCTTAGTGTTATACAGACGCGTAAGTGGGTGGTTGCGTTCATATTGCGCTTCTGTTAACAACATCTTTTTAATGTTGCCCTGGACCAAGCATTTACGGGATGATGATGATATCTTCGACCCAGTTACGCTCGCTGATGAACTTTTTCGCATTGGTGCATCACTCTCTCCCACACTCTTAGTGTGGCTCACATGGGGTGTGCTGCTGACAGGGGTACTGGGTGTAAGTGAAGTGTTTGACACGTCTTCTTCCTCCTCGTCATCATCAGATGAAACATCAACGTTTTCATTACGTGCAATTCGGGCTTCCTTGATCGCCTGTAGGTGCGCAAACCATTGGACAGCGTGCTGTCTCTTAAGATGACATCTCTGGCCTCCGGTACTATAGTTGGTACCAAACTTACCATGACTAACTCGAAGCTTACAAATGCTACAAATGGCTACGTTTTCCTTTTTTGGGCAAACACTAAAGAAGTCCCAAACTGCAGACTTGATATGTCTTTGGGGGCCGGAGGAGGCGGCGATACTGGTGGTGGTGGTCCTGCGGCTAATGCCAGATGAAGTGGAGGATGTGGATTGCCGAACTTCATTACGTTTTGCACTTTCACCACCACTAATTGAGGTCGAGGTGGATGGAGGTCCCTTCTGGCGACTAAGAAATATGGAAGCGGTAGGTGTTGGTGTACTAGTTAACTCCAATGATTGTGGTGTTTCTTCCATTGCCTCCTCGTCGACAACATCATCACGCTCAGCAGCTTCTTGGGCTAGGGTCAAAATGTCTTTTTGCTGCATGCCCGCTGGGGCTGCAGTGACCTTTATGATGACTGCGTCGTCGTCGTGAGAGTCTTCATCAGCAGGAGTATCCGCCACTTCTTGTTGAGCCTCATCACACTCCATAACTATGAGTTTTTCAACGACCTTCCTTTTACGATTAAGTACCTTTGTCAGATCATGGCCGTGATGGTTGCCAATCTTCATCCAGATCATCAGAAGGAGGTGGGCTTGAAGAAGATGTAGACACCAACCTTGATCTTTTCCTTGCTAGGGATGTGGAAGACAATGAATGATCATCAGGAGGAGTGGCTTCCAATGATACATCGGCTTGATTGTTGATTTCCTGATGTGCCCCTACTTCGGGAGGAACAACTATTGTGGGCACTTGTTGTGACCCTCCATGCACCTCTGCTTGCGCATCTCCTTGCGCTGCCTCTCCTTCCACATGTACTTGGGCTTGTACTTGCACATGTGGTTGTTGTTGCAGCTGTGGTTGTTCAACGCTTGTCAGATGAGTTACAACAACCTGTGTTGATTCAGGGATATTGCTGCTACTTTCTTGCGATGAGCCAACATCACTGGTCGATGGTGATTGAAGAAGTACACTGACTGCCTGTGCAGCACTCAAGGGCTTGGACTTAAGTTGGCGTGGTGGTGGTGGTGGAGGCACTGAGCCCAATGGAGCGGCGGTGCTGCTCCCAGCTTGGTCCCCAGCAGATCCCGATGCTGCTGCAGGCGTACTTTTTTTTTTACTCCCAAAAAACGCGGCGGCCGGCACACCAGCCTCCTTGGTAACTTGCTTCTTCTGCTCCTTACTGGCAACTTTCTTGCTAGAGGAGCTACAGAGACATTTATTTTGGAGCCATCTTCTTCAGAGCAGGTCAGAACAGCAGGCCGCAGTTGCACGAGTTGCAGAGTTGTCTGTGGCCAAACGTGACGTTGCGTGACATTATGCTGCACACACCCACCGCTGCAGGACTTCTTCCTGGCACTGGTGGTTCTCTTGAGTCTTGTGCACCTAAAAGCAATGGAAGACAGAGGAACATCAGTTCAGTTATACACCCCCAAAAAATCGAAAAAAAACAGAACAATCAGCACAATCCCATGCCCTCCATGATGTTTAAATTCAAGACACCCCACAGAAAGACTAGGCCCATGCAACACTCACTAGTCACTACCCCTGGTGAAAAGGCCACAACAACAGGCCAAAAAACGAAAATCACAGAAAAATCAGCACAATCCCAAGCCATCCAGCCCCTCCATGATGTTTAAATTCAAGACAACCCACAGAAAGACTAGACCCATGCACCACTCACTACCCCTGGGCATAATGGATGAAAGCTAGGCAAAATGGGTGCAGGCCTGAGAACACTGCCTGCATTCAAAATGCCCCCCTACCTCCCGGCACATGGCCAGGGCCTGTAGCAGCACTCAAAATGGCCCCAACCACATGGCCTGTCCACAACAGGCCAAAAAAACGAAAATCACAGACAAATCAGCACAATCCCAAGCCATCCAGCCCCTAAATGATGTTTAAATTCAAGACAACCCTCAGAAAGACTAGGCCCATGCACCACTCACTACCCCTGGTGAAAAGGCCACAACAGGCCAAAAAAACGAAAATCACAGAAAAATCAGCACAATCCCAAGCCATCGAGCCCCTCCATGATGTTTAAATTCAAGACAACCCACAGAAAGACTAGGTCCATGCACCACTCACTACCCCTGGGCATAATGGATGAAAGCTAAGCAAAATGGGTGCAGGCCTGAGAACACTGCCTGCATTCAAAATGGCCCCCTCCCTCACAGCACATGGCCAGGGCCTGTAGCAGCACTCAAAATGGCCCCCAACCACATGGCCTGTCCACAACAGGCCAAAAAAACGAAAATCACAGAAAAATCAGCACAATCCCAAGCCATCCACTCCCCTACATGATGTTTAAATTCAAGACAACCCACAGAAAGACTAGGCCCATGCACCACTCACTACCCCTGGTGAAAAGGCCACAACAGGCCAAAAAAACGAAAGTCACAAAAAAATCAGCACACTCCCAAGCCATCCAGCCCCTCCATGATGTTTAAATTCAAGACAACCCACAGAAAGACTAGGCCCATGCACCACTCACTACCCCTGGGTATAATGGATGAAAGCTAGGCAAAATGGGTGCAGGCCTGAGAACACTGCCTGCATTCAAAATGGCCCCCTCCCTCACAGCACATAGCCAGGGCCTGTAGCAGCACTCAAAATGGCCCCCAACCACATGGCCTGTCCACAACAGGCCAAAAAAACGAAAATCACAGAAAAATCAGCACAATCCCAAGCCATCCAGCCCCTCCATGATGTTTAAATTCAAGACAACCCACAGAAAGACTAGGCCCATGCACCACTCACTACCCCTGGTGAAAAGGCCACAACAGGCCAAAAAAATGAAAATCACAGAAAAATCAGCACAATCCCAAGCCATCAAGCCCCTCCATGATGTTTAACTTCAAGGCAACCCACAGAAAGACTAGGCCCATGCACCACTCACTACCCCTGGGCATAATGGTTGAAAGCTAGGCAAAATGGGTGCAGGCCTGAGAACACTGCCTGCATTCAAAATGGCCCCCTCCCTCACAGCACATGGCCAGGGCCTGTAGCAGCACTCAAAATGGCCCCCAACCACATGGCCTGTCCACAACAGGCCAAAAAAACGAAAATCACAGAAAAATCAGCACAATCCCAAGCCATCCAGCCCCTACATGATGTTTAAATTCAAGACAACCCACAGAAAGACTAGGCCCATGCAACACTCACTACCCCTGGTGAAAAGGCCACAACAGGCCACAAAAAACGAAAATCACAGAAAAATCAGCACAATCCCAAGCCATCCAGCCCCTCCATGATGTTTAAATTCAAAACACCCCACAGAAAGACTCAGTGCACCCACCACTGAGTACCCCTGGGCAAAAGGCCCCAAAACAGCCCAAAAATCGAAAATTCCAAAATTTTAGTTGCAGCAACTGTAATGCCCCAAACAAACTTACTTGTGAAATTTCTAATCCAAAAGTAATCCAAAGAAAGTCAAAAAGGCCTCAAATCCAAATATCCAGCAGCATCCACAAAAAGTAGTCCTTCCAGCTCCAGATCCAAATGAAAAGTGACCAGGAGATGGACAAAGCACTGGGAGGAGCCTGCTGGACAGGAACAGGAAGTTGAAGACTGTGGGGCACTTCCTTCCTCCCACCCCCCCTCTCCCCAAAATGGACTCCTCGCAAAAAAAAGTGCAGGCAAATGTCAACCTGAGGAGTTATTCAGATAAAAATCATCATTTCCAGAAGGTTTATGCTGCTTGCTGGTGGATTTCTTGTGCAGAATTGCAAATTTTGTATTTTCGCGAGTGCGAGATTGTTGATGCTCGCCGCATCTCGAAGCTCGCAATTGCGAAGTACCGAGATACGTGATCACGGCGTACTTGCGTTGACAAACTCTCGCTGTGCAAGTTGGCAAGCCGCGATTACGTAATCTTGCTCGCCAAATTCCCGCGGGATCCCGCAGCAAGATCCAAAATGGCGCAGCACTCGCAAAATATCAAGAAAAATAACTCGGCAAAAGCTGAATGACGGTAAGTAAACGCCGCGCGCAGCAAAATTGTATCACCAAGAAAAAAAAATCCGGTGCGTGCGAATTTGCGGATTTTTGGTAAATTCGCGAGTGTTCGCGGATAGCGAATTTACCGAAAATCCACAAAATCCGCGAGCGTAACGGATTTTCCGCCCATGCTTAAAAGAGTGTTAGAAACCGCAGGCTGGGCTGTATTTTAGCACCTTTTCTTTTTAATTTATATATAAATGGACTTGAAGATCACTTGGTAAAAACAGACACGGATTACCCTCGAATTGGGAAAACAGGCGTACCGGTCCTGTTGTACGCGGACGACGCTGTTCTTTTATCCAGAACCGCACTCGGACTCCAAAAATTATTGGATTCTTTTTTTCAATTCATGTCCTCACGTGGCCTAATTATTAACAATTCCAAATCTTTTGTCATGACGGTTGGATTAACTCCCAAAAAACAATACCCCTTCTCAGTCAATGGGGAAAACATACCACTAACAAAAACATTTTCGTATTTGGGAGTACTGTTTGACCACAAACTCAAATGGGGCCCTGCCATAACTAAAAAGAAAGGCGAAATATTGAGGACCAACTCTGGTATAATGGATTTTGCTCGTAAATTGGGTAACACTCCAGTGTCCGCCATATTGAAGCTTTATCAGGCAAAAAGTGTTGCGGTGGCATGTTACGGAAGTGAACTGTGGGGGTTCCTACCAGTAGATACCCTAGTGACCCTAGTGACTCTTGAAAACAACTTTCTGAAACAGATCATGAGCTTGCCAAAGAGTACCGCAAACTTCTCCGTACATGAGGAACTGGGCACTCCGTATTTAGCTGACAAAATCGCTGCAAACCCTTTGCTCTGCTGGTTAAGCTGTTGGCGCAATATATCTATTCCATTGACTCATAACATCCTAGCTGAAGCCCTTACTTGGGAAGGACAACTCAAGTTACCCTGGTTGAAATACATTTGAAATTGCTGTAAAGATCTGGGCAGATTAGACCTTTACTTAACACCCCAGAATACCACCAAGCAAGATGTCAATTTTGTAAAAAACACTTTTTATCTGAAGCGACAACTCGACAGGGAAGAAACTGAGTTTAAAAAGTCCAGCGTACGGAGCCACGCACTAACAAAGACCTGTGTGTTCTCTGAACCTTATTTATCGTGGAATATATCCAGATATGAACGCTTCCTGCTGAGCAGATTCCGATTTGATCTCTACCATCTGCTCTTAGCTGTGCCAAGTGGAGCCCATAGAGGTCAAGTGTTGCCAGCTTGCGGCTGCGACAATAAGTCTCCGCAAGACTTGGCTCACTTTTTATTCCTATGTTCTTATTACTCAAGTCCACGCAATATGTTTTTAAAACCGTTGCTTAAAAAGATGCATTTTATACAAATTAAGCCTGCACTTCTATACCTTCAAATGTTGCATGAAGACAGTACTTTTTTTATCTGCAAGTTTTTAAAAACAGCCTTGAAGTATAGATTAAGTATGGAAGGATGACTCCAAACTGAATTATATTACAGATACAATTTCGTCTTGATTAAGTATATTCACATAGGACCACTGTATCTTGTCTTTTTTGAAAAAAAAAAAAAAATTCTCTCGTAAATTGCTTATTACTTTTTTCTTATATGGTTAATGGAAGATAATTTTTATTTTTTCTTTCTATGAATGAATTGTATATTACTGTATTATGTGCTTTTATGACTGCTTCTCTGTCAGTCGAATAAAGAAACTTTGAATTGAATTGAAATTGAGTGTTAGAAACCACCTTTTCAGCAGTGATAGGGAGCCAGTGGGGGTTCGGCAGTGGGAGACCTGGTGAATATAGTACGTCCCGCTGGAGCAGTCTACGCAGCTGCATCCAAGCCCAAGACTTAGTGGAGACGGTCTAAATATCTTGAGGGTCACGGGGTAAGCCCTTAGGTAGCAACATCCGGAAGGTAATAGGCCATGCCAAGTCCGCCTCTGGTCTCGGATGAGGGATCCGAGCGTCAGGGTGGAACCAGGGGTGTGCGTAAGCGCACTGAGCGACGAGGTAGTAAAGATAAAAATCAGGCACACCGAAGCCACCCCGTTCATAAGGCAGAGTCAGGACCTGCCAGGAAACTTGCGGGTTCTTGTTCCCGCACACCAACCGCAGCAGCAGCGAGCCTGTATCTAAGTGAATGTGTATACCGAGATATTTCACCGTGTTTGCATTCCATTCAAGTGGGAATGGACAGTCCCAGCGTACTGTGGAGGGCGTGAGCGGGAAAATATCAGACTTGCGCCTGTTAATACGAAGGCCCGAGTATTCCCCAAACCGGGCTATCTCCAGAAGGAGGGGTTCCAGATTGCTCTCAGGGGACCGGACATAGAGAATGGTATCGTCCGCGTATAGAGAAATCAGGAGCGGGCCCGTGCGAAACTGGAGGCCCCAGTGCATATGACTCTCCTGGAAGTGATGAACCAATGGGTCCATGGCTAGAATATACAGCAGTGGGGAAAGAGGGCATCCCTGTCGGGTGCCCCTCGAGAGCGGGAAACTATCAGAGATGGTGCCATTAAGGCGCAGCCACGCCCTAGGGGCGGAGTAGAGAAGTTCTACAGCGGCGACGAACATCGTGGGCATTCCCATTCGTCGCATGACGGACAGAAAGAAGGGCCACTCTAAAGAGTCAAACGCCTTCTCGGCATCCAAAAACACCGCTGCCGCCGGGGTGTCCGGGTCTATTCTGTGTATGACAGAAAACAGTGTCCTGAAATTAAAGGAGGTGGAATGGTGGGGGACCAATCCGGACTGGGCCGGAGAAATAATCTGCTCCACTAGCAGCTATAACCGGATTGCGAGGACCATGGCCAAGATGTTGTAGTCGAGATTGAGTAGCGAAAGGGGCCTGTAAGAGCCACAGAGGGAAGGGTCACGACCAGGCTTGGGAAGTAGCAGAATCACCGCCTCTCGAAGTGTGGGCGGCAAAACCCCAGTCTCCAGTGCCTCCGCGTACACCTCCATCAGACGGGGCACCAGTTCGTCTTTGTACTCCTTGTAAAAGTCGGCCGAGAAGCCGTCAAGACCCGGAGCCGAAGAGCCCTTCAGTGCGTCAATGGGCTCAATAACATACTCGGGAGTGATAGGATCGGCCAGGAAATCCTGCATGCCTTTCTCCAGGTATACCATAGCTATCTCATTGATGTAGGGGCCAGGGTCACGACGATCTTCGGGCAGGGAGGAGGTGTATAGTGTTTTGTAATAAGATAGAAAGGCATCACATATGGCAGGGGTGGTCTGGTGGCGAACGCCAGAGTCATCAATTATGTCAGAGATATATGCAGCCTGACGGGGTGGGCGCAGTAGCTGTGCTAGGTGCCTACCGGGTCTGTCACCTTCTCCGTGCTGCCTGGTTGAGTGTTGTGTGTGCAAATAATTCAATTCCCTGTCCGCGGCGTCCCTGAACTCCTGCAACAATCCCAGCCTTTTCGCCTCTGTAGCGCCATCGGAGTCAGGGAGCTTGTCTCTGTCCAACTCGGCAATGTCATTCTCGATACGTGTCATAGTGGCACGGATCTCGCGTAAGGCTCCAACATATTTTGTGATGCACACCCCTCGAATAGTGGCCTTGAAGCCCTCCCATAATGTGGCCCAAGTGTCAACCGTGCCAGTGTTGAGTTCAAAGTAGTCCTCTATCACCGTACGAATGCCCTCCTTGAAGACCGGATCAGCTAACGCCTTGCCAGGGAAGCGCCACTGTCTCTCGTATCCACCTAGCCTAGGGACCAGTAGAGTCAGAAGTATAGGAGAGTGGTCTGACAACGTGCGTGGGAGTGTTGAATGTGTATCCACCCAACCAGCCACCCCTGGGGAAAGAAGCCAATAGTCGATCCTGGTACTAGTATTGTGATACCCAGAGTGATGTGTATAAGCGGGCGAGTGAAGGTGAAGACGAGCCTCGATATCAATAAGGGGGTAGAGTGCGCACATGTCTGCAAGCACTGCGCGAGAGCGAGGTTTGCAATCTGGGGATGTAGAAGTGCTGTCCCGTGCCGGGTCCATCAACAAATTAAAATCCCCACCCATCACCAACATATCAGTGTCAATGCGCAGTAAAACGTCATGGAGACCTTGGAACAAGGCGGGGAATCAATATTGGGACCATACTCCCCAACAAATGTAATCTTAAAGCCAAGAAGCGCCCCAGTAACGACCACATATCTACCCTCCTCATCAAGTACGCTGTCCGAGAAAACAAAGGGGACCCGCCTATGTACCAAAATTGCCACCCCTCGCGAATATCTACTGTAGTTAGAGAAATACCTATGCGCGCCCCAGCCCTTGGCAACCGAGGTGGAATCAGCCCGCCCCAAGTGTGTCTCCTGGAGGAACAAAACATCAACCCCGTGTCGCGCTGCATAATTCAGGACCTGTCTCCTCTTCCTAGTGTCATTTAGTCCCCGAACATTCCATGACATCAGAGTCAGTCTGGAAGGACCGGACTGTTGAGCTATCTTAGCCATTCAAAACCACATAAAACATAGATAAACAAGCGTGTGTGCATCCGTCGCCACCCTCCAGCAAAATAGGCATCTCTCAAAATGAAAAACTTTGCATGTTCATGAACATTAGAACTGTTGTATGAAACAATCCCAACCACCCAGCCTCTCGTTAGATCCCAGGAGGCACCACCCAACCCAAAGAACAACACCAATATTAGCAAACAAGAGCAATTGTCCAATGCAAGTCTTGAAAAAGAAAAGTAGTCTTGGGAAAAGGCACCAAGCGGCTCGTGCCATGGGGGGAGGCAACGCTCCGCCATGCAGACGTCCCAGCCAGGTCGACATTCAAATCGTATCGACTATAAGAACACTGCAATAATATCCATGTCTTTAGCTGCATAATGCTAAAGTGAGCGGCCTAGAGGAAAGGAGACACGAGTCAGCCCTGTCTGCTCGCAGCAAAAAGGTCAGCACTAGCTTGTGAGTCTATGTGCGGTGGAGACAGCTGCGCCTTTCCCGAGGCCCGCGGCGACCCTTTGTTTTTATAGGCTTGGCAGAATTCTTGTGCCTCAGTGGGGGAGTCAAATATGCGGAACCCGCCATCTACGTCTACTCTCAATCTGGCAGGGTACAGCATTCCCTAGCGCAACCCCAGTTTACGCAGCGAGGCCTTGACACCTGTGTATTTACGGCGGGCATCCTGCACCATCACCGTGAAGTCTGGAAAGAAAGATTGCATCTCGCCTTGCCATTTCACTTCGCCCGCTTCACGAGCCACTTTCAGAGCAGCGTCCCTGTCCCTAAAGTTCATGAGTCTGGCAATGATGGGTCGGGGCGGCAACCCCGGGGGGGGCCGAGGCCCCAAGGATATGTGCGCTCGTTCCACCACGAAGCCAGCTGTGAAAGTGTCCCTGCCGAATAACTCAATCAGGAGCTGTTCCACAAACGTGTCGAAGCGGCCAGTGGCCGTCGTCTCCGCCACACCAATTATGTGAATGTTATTGCGCCTACTGCGCGCTTCCAAATCCTCGTTCTTAATAGCCACATCCTTAAGGATCTTCTCCACCCGTTCCAGTCTTTTCAGCGTCGATGCAGCGCCATCCTCCCAATCGGAGACTCGGGATTCAGCAACATCCAGGCGCCTATCATGTGTTTTGATTTTCGCGCCCATATCAGCCATTTTCTGATCAAGGGCGTCAAAGCGGGAATCGATGGCCTTGAACCCCGCTTGCATCTCGCCCAGCATTTCAGCCACCATACCAGCCATATCTCCCGATGGCGCAGGGCTTACCGATGCCGCGGGCTGGGCAGGCGGGCCCTCAGCCGTGCGGAGGGAAGTCTTTTCAAAGCTAAGCTTCTTCTGCGTAGGATCTTTCCTTCTCATGGTGGAAGGCAGACCCATAAAGTATGTAGCTGGCCGTGGAGGACCGATATTGGCACACACGTTGCGGGCAAATCCGGGGACAGGCGTGCACCGAGAGTGTAATACAGTGGTGGGGGCGAAGATGTAGTGCCCCCACCCGACGCAGAGACGCGGGGCTGCCTAGAAGAACCCCGAGAGTCCCTCCCGGCGCTCCCCTCGCCACCCCCCGAGCACACCCAGGATCAGCCGTCTGCCTTCCCCGCCCACCACCACCTAGCCCAGGCAGGCTCAAAAATCGAGGTCCCTGCTCCCGAGGCCGGACCAGGCCTCAAAGGCCAGATCAGCTCCGGGGGCCGAAACCCCCACCAACCGAGCCCACCTGGGACAAGTAACGGACCGGGGAGGGCCCAACAGCAACCCCAATGCCAAGGGGGGGGGACGCAGGGGCCCCGAAGAAGACTCACCAGGCGCTCCGGCGCAACAGGGCACACGTCCGGCGAGTCCCGATAGGCCTCACCACCCCTCCGCGATCTCGAACGTCCACGCCGTCCCCTGGCCTCAAACTGCAGTCATCATCACCCTGTGCTCTCCGGGGACGGAGGCAGGCATTTTCGGGCTCCAGGCAGAGTCGGATCTCCTGGGAATGTCTCCTGTCGTAGCCCGCACAGCGGAGCTCTACATTCAGACGGCCATTGCGTTCGCCTGCGTAGCCACGCCCCCTAGCAAGAACATTCTTAACCTCTTCCGTGCTCGTAACGGAAACACTCTGTCACGAGCCACGGAAGCGCTGTGCTGGTGACGGAGTGGTTCTGTCACGGCGCGGTCGCCCCACCCACGCTGCAGGAATTCACACCTGCGCAGGCGTTCTATTGAGCGGCGGGGCTGTGACGGAACCACTCCGTCACAAGCACAGTGCGCCCGTGGCTCGTGACGGAGTGGTTTCGTCACGAGTATGGCGGCCATGGGGTTAATGATGTCCTACGAAGGTTTAACTTAAATACGTGAACTCTTGGGATTGATGAGCTCCAATAAAGATGCTTAAATCAGGGTTCTTCGGCAAGAAGTTTCTATAAAAACAAATTTAGCAGTTTAGACACAATTAATAACTGTCTCTCATTGTCATTATTAATTCTTTAGACTTTTGTTATTGACATACCTGACAGTTGTTTTCCCATATGCGTAATAATTCTGCCCATCTAAAACAATAAGTAATATTAAAAACATAAATGCTTATTATCAGAAAACAATGTTTGTTTGTTTTCTCAAGTCCTTACAGCACCAACTACAATCGCGTTCGAAATACAATTGGTTAAAATGCATAATCAGATTAATTCCTTTTGCAGTCTATTGCTAGCGTATTGCCTTTTAAAAGGATACGTTTTTTAGCCTGTGCTTGTTTGTTTCGCAGTTCTTTTGCAATTGTAACACTTTTCAATGAGCTTTCATTGTTCTTTTTTGACAAACAAATTAAATGAAGAGAGATAAAGTTTTAGCGATAATAAGGCTTACCGCGATTTTCAGGGAATAAGGAGACGTGTTACTGTTGTGTTCGAGGAGTTGCTAAGCAACATAGTACCCACACCGTCACCCGCTCCTCCCCACACTTAAAAACATCTTACCCCATGAATGATACACCAGACACTCTGTTTATGGGAAAAGAACTGCTGCAGGTTTATTATCATACAAACATGGTATGACATTGATGGGTCATCTTACGGGCGATATAACAAAAAAGTTATTGCCTACGCACACCCTTTTGAATGGCTAGTACTCTCTTGATGAAAAAGTTGAAACTGTGTGTGTGTGCTGTTTGGTTTGAAGGCAGCCAGCCCTATACAATGATCAACCGCTGGTGAAAACTCCACTAGTATACCAAACGCACTATTTTTGTAAAGTATAACAGTGATGAAATATTAATCTGTGACTGATTGAATGACTAAGTAATCACTCAGAGAATCACTTTACAAAAATTATTTTTGTATTATTAAATCTGTTCATTTTCATTGCATATTCAAAAAACAATCAATAACAGGTTCATACATATTGATAAAAAAATCAAGAAGCAAAACATTGTCGTGTGACTGTTATGAAAACATTGTCATACAATTATCATACTGAATTAATTATGGATAAAGAATCAACAATCATAAAGTTTTGGAACACAACTTAGAGAAGGCCCAATGCATTTTGGGAGGATCCCTTCTTCAGAGGCACTGAAAAAAATGAAACATTATATAAACAATCTGTGACAATATGTTCATGTTAATGCTCAATGCTACAAGTTAAACTCACTCATTAACGATATTTCGGGGCAGTTCTAAGTAATGAAAACACTAGAAGAAACAACTACACCAGGTAGCAATTGATGAGCTTATTTTTAGGTCAAAAGTAACTAAAGAATGTGTAACAAAGGGCAAACACAAAAAGAGTAGATCGAACACCACCATGGATGTGAATTAAGAGAATTGAAAAAAAGACTCATGTGCATAAATACCAAGGTCTGACTGACACCACGGTGTAGATCAAAAGGAGATCAGAAAGAACTATTGAGCTCTGGTTAAAAAAGTACTCACTTCCGGTTAAAGATTTGCAAATGTGTGATAATCGTAATGTGAAAAGGTTGACAGCTCTGCTGGTAAAAGCAAACACAGTGACCAAATCGGTCGTTAGAAAAAATGAGAGCACCTTGAAATAAACTTTCTCATTATGCTGCGAAGTATACCGATTCACTTACTATGGTTGACAAAGCTGCGCCAAATATGTTCACGGTCTCACTGTGAGATATCGTCAAATCTATGACTGGAAATAGACGAGATACAAGGGACGTATTTCTGAATCTTCTAAATTAAATAGCTCAAAGCAATATAAGGACTAGGCGTACACACAACCTGCGGTAAATGAACAGAGACGCTATTAGTGTATAGATAATCAGAGCCTACATAGAATCAAAAAGACGGTTGTAAACATGGGGGCATTTTACACCACTGTAACGCGCACTAATGGAACTGCAACTAGGGCCAATGAATCTCTCTCACCTAAAAGCGTGTAGCGTATCCCTCTCAGTTCTAGAATGCCAGTTCATTCAGAAAGATATTGAAACTAGTGCTTGAAAGCAACCTGTAATACAGAAATGATGTGATGTAGAAAAATATGCCTAATACTGAACATGTGTTCAGTATTCAAACCATTACTGTGGATCGCTCTGCCTGATTACACAACTCACCTAATGGTCGAAAAAGCCAGTTATCTCAGAAACACACAGACGGTACTCGCAAATTACTCTGAAAATAAAGTAAGCCATTATCAGTAAAAACATTAATTGAGCCAAAGCTGTATATATCAAATCACTCTACCTCAACGAGACATCCTCTGCTCACCTCGGAAACAAAACTCGTGTGACCTCGTCTTCCGAAAACCGATGACGCGAATGCGTATTACTCCCGTTCACCGGTCGCTATATACTGACGTGTGCACCACTCACGTAGAAAGAGGACTGTGCTGATCCGCCATATTAGAATAGTGTTGAACAACAACACTCGTGTTTCGAAAGTATTATCTGTAAATGTAATGAGACTGGGCGCAGCTCGTGCAAAAAAACGGACTGCGCTGAGCTGCCATATTAGAGAAGTATTCAATCAAACTCGCGTAGTCGTTTTTCCACAGCCTCGGGGGACAGCCGAGCACTCACCAGGGGCAGGGAGAGGAAGCCCTGCAGCGAAACCGCCACCGCCACGAGTCGTCAGCTGCTGGGATCAGCGCCGCCGCCCCGGGACCACAACTCCCGGCTGCCACAGCGGCGGCACAGCTTCAGTGACGCAACGCAGCGCCAGGAGGCGCCATAAACAGCGCTCTGCCCGGCGGAGTGGGGGGGACAGCCGAGCACTCACCAGGGGACAGCCGAGCACTCACCAGGGGCAGGGAGAGAAAGCCCTGCAGCGAAGCCGCCACCGCCACGAGTCGTCAGCTGCTGGGATCAGCGCCGCCGCCCCGGGACCACAACTCCCGGCTGTCACAGCGGCGGCGCAGCTTCAGTGACGCAACGCAGCGCCAGGAGGCGCCATAAATAGCGCTCTGCCCTGCCTCACGGGACGCGAGCGGGACGCCGAGCTAAGCCCGGGCAAAGGGTGGGCCCTCTGTGGCCCTCAGAGGCACGCAGAGGCCGGGTCGGGCCACCCCATCTTGGCTGCTACGAAGTTGGAGGTATTGTATCTCTTCATTGTCGATTCTGACATTGTTCTGTTTTTACATCATGTCCATCTGGGAGGAGCTGAATGCCCTGTGTAGTACGAACTACGTCCAGAACGTATCTACCCCCTGGGTAGAGATGCTGATGAGGTAAATGACAAAGACACTGAGAATACCGACAAAATGTGCGCTAGTCCCTCACTACAACCCTCCAATCCACCTATAATATTGCCGACTGAGGTGGTGAACAAAACACCTGACCCAGCATCACCACTGCAATTGACCCTACTGGCCCAGATTGAGCAATTGTTAAAAACTGCACTATCACCCCTGATCACTAAAATCAATAATCTGGGAGATAGGTTGACCAGTATCGAAAATAAATTATTAAGGAACTATATTCCAACTGATACAACTGCCATTCCCATTCACCCTATTCTCCTCAGCAACAATGACAACTTCAAACCCACGCCACTCATGAAAGCTCAAACTCCTGAACCCCTCATCTCTCTACCCAATCCAAGACGCCGGAACTTTATTTTTAACCCCGTACCTGTACCCCATAGAGTTCCCAGGCTTGTACATGAAAGCAGGAATTGGATCAACCTACCTCCAGAAGCTGCCCCTTACGTGACTGTTCTTTCTGGGGTCCCTGCACCTATTCAGGGCAAACTTGAAACTAACAAGGACTTGTTAAACAAAACCATCTCCTGGCTAAAACAACACAGACCATTGCCACCTGCTTGAGTGTCAGGAGGGTGGGGTGGCTAGGTACGTCGCCCAAAGACATCCCGGGCGACCTTATTTTAATTAACTTCAAGACTATGAACATTGTCCCCTATTTGCGATCCTCCCAACCCAAAGAGGAAGATGGCCCCATTCGCATCTGGGACTTGTACGATTTTTATCCCGGCCCCCAACCCTATCCGTCCCTAAGGAAAACGACATGGAACCATAATTCTTGGTAAAAGGGGATGCCATCAACCTTGTGCTACCAACCCACTACCCTCTTTCCTGATTTTAGTACGTACCTTTTTACTCAGCTGAATGGACAAATTGATTGTAGTTTGCTTTTAATTTAGAAAATCGCTACAAGAGCCAACGTAAATTTGTATAATATTAGCTTTTATCTATGAAAACTTCTGTTCCCCTAAGCTTTTTTTAAAAAATGGTATGATTTTCCTTAAAAAAAATTCTATTTTTATCTATTTTAATGAATTGACTAAATGTATTGTGGTATATGTTTTTTTTCACTATGAATGCTTGTATGATATTCCTTGAAATATCGAATAAAGCTTATTTTGAATTTGAATTTGAGTTCAACTTGTAGCATTGAGCATTAACATGAACATATTGTCACAGATTGTTTATATAATGCTTTATTTTTACAGGGCCCCTGAAGAAGGGATCCTCCCAAAATGCATTGGGCCTTCTCTAAGTTGTGTTCCAAAACTTTATGATTGTTGATTCTAAATCCATAATCAATTCAGTATGATAATTGTATGACAATGTTTTCATAACAGTCACACGACAATGTTTTGCTTCTTGATTTTTTTATCAATATGTATGAACCTGTTATTGATTGTTTTTTTAATATGCAATGAAAATGAACAGATTTAATAATACAAAAAATACTTTTTGTAAAGTGATTCTCTGAGTGATTACTTGGTCATTCAATCAGTCACAGATTAATATTTCATCACTGTTATACTTTACAAAAGTAGTGCGTTTGGTATACTAGTGGAGTTTCCACCAACGGTTGTTCATCTTACGGGCGATCCAGGGCAGGCAGCCCCTCGCTGCCCCGCCCGCCTGTAGATCCAGTGAGCACATTGGGTCGACGCCCAGACAGTGCCGCACCTTGAAGATCCTTATCTTGGACTCCCACCCCTTTCAGGGCGGAGCGGCATGGCACACCCCGGTTGGTTCAGGCCCCCCAACTGCCCGTAGGACTAACGGGGGGTCGTCGTGGTTTCCGGAACCTCCTGTGGCTTACGGTCTTAGGCTCGGGCACCCTTACTGTGCCGGGCAGAGGTACCCTTACTGTACCCGTCTGCCGCAGAGGTACCCTTACTGTACCCGTCTGCCTCCAGATCGCCCTGTAACTCTGCCACAGCTCTGGAGGAGGCTACTGTCAATGCCAGGGCTCCCCACACCAGAGTACCTTAGTGACGTCCCACGGCAGCGAGTGCTTCTTGGAGATCTAGCAGGAATATGTCCATGCCAACCCTGGACAAGTGCACCCCATCCTTTTCATAGTAACCCGCAGTCTTTTCTTGGATCAATGCATGCCTAATGAATCCCAGGCCCCTTCGTTCCATGAACTTCTGCATGGACCCATTGACCCTCCTGCATGAATGTTCTACTGCCGCTGTGGACCTGGCGCCCCGCCATTCCCTGCGTGGCACAATCTCTGACCACAATATCTCACACGCTCCCATCCTGTTGCTGATTGCCATGATGTCAGACTGCATGTTCTGGAGTAATGCCCTCCTCCCCATGGAGACCAAGTCATTCCCACCCAAGTGGATTATAAGGATGTGCGCTTGGGACCTCTAGCCAGGTGCTGCTCCAGGCACTTCCTCAGGTCGTTCCATTTCATCCCCGGGGAACATCCCATCACCCACACACGACGGCCTGTCAGAGAAAGGAGGACGCCAGTTTGTGAAGAGTTACCTTTAATTCTTGGGCACTGCACACAACATTCTGAGTAAATCACTCTTAAATTGTTTAAACACAGCACTCAATAGTCAATACGTCATATATACATGATGGTATTTTCACCAATGCCTTCTTGACCTCCCTCGCCTAGGGTACTAAGGGCGGATGTACCGCTGAAAACAGTTGGACTCCCATCGCCCTACCCCTTTGATGCCCTCTGGCCCCATGCCTGCCTTAAATGCCGCCGTGGCTGCTCCGATCCTGAAGGAATGGCTTGAAAACCTCTTCCCATCCCCTGCTACTCCTGATTTGAACAGGGCTGCCCTCATGATGCGGTCAAGCTGGAACCTAGTCAATGGTGTCTCACCCCCATGGATTAGAAATTGTCCTTCCACCGCTGGCCTTATCCTCAGGAACTCCCTGACTGATGCAACCAGGCAGTATCTGGGGTCCCCGAATGCCTGCAGCACAATGGTAGTGCCCCGCCCAGCTTGGTCCGTCTTAGACCTCCGAATACGGAGTGCCAATGCGTCTGTCGCACAGACATCCATCATACTCAGCGCTGACCCCGTTCTATCCATTTTTGACTTGGCCACCAGCTCGCTTACCCTGAAAGCCCCGAAAAAAGCCAGGCAGAATGCTGTGGTGAAAAACCATGCCTCAAAAGGGGAGCTGGTAACCCAGGATAGAACATCTATCATTTGCTGCAGGGAAGGGAAATCTATGGGGGCCCTGTTGTGTGGGATAGCCACTTCCTCCTGGGCCCACCCCCGCAGCGCTGCCCTCACTCTAAAAGACCCGGTGGGATCCAGACCCCCATTGAGCTTGGCGTCATGTCTCAGGGCCGCCAGGTGGCCACATACCCATGAGTGCGTTTTGCCAGTTTCTTTCGCCCAAACCACAAATGTCTCCACCTGTTCTTCAAGACCCAGAGCCCCTGCTTCAGACGCCTCCATGACTGCCCTAAATGTGTGCAACTGGGAGCCATATTTCCTCCGTGTTGCTGGAGCCAGGGAACGCTCGCCCATCCTCTTCAGTTGCTCCCCCACTGAAGCAGACGCCATAGGGATGCCGGTAATGGTGTCATAGCCGCCCTTGCCTGCGGCCAGGCCTCTCGGAAAGGGAGCCACTGAAACCGAGAGAGAGCATCAGCTGCCACATTCTTTACACCAGCAATGTGTCATGCCCTGCACTCTATGTTTTTGTGTAAGCCCCTCCTGACTAGCTCCCTGAGTAAGCTCAACACAAGGGGGCAGGTGGCAGATAACCCATTGATTCCCTGCACCACTGCCATGTTGTCTGACCAGAACACTACCTTCCTGTCGCACAACTTCTCTGGCCATAAATGCAGCGCCGCTACAATGGGGAATAGCTCAAGGACAGTGACGTTGGCAGTGATCCCTTTCTTCTGCCAAACATTGGGCCATCGCATAGCGCACCATTCCTCCCCCAGGATCACTCCAAAGCCCTCTCTGCCTGAGGCATCTGAAAACAAGCACAGTTCTTGACCCTCCACATGACGGTCCCGTTGAAGTGTTCTAGGAACTCTGCCCACATTGCCAGGTCTGCTTTCAGGCCAGAAATCAGACGGACCAGGTGGTGTTTTTTATGTACGCTGGCCGTAGCTCTCGCTAGCCTGCGGGAGAAGACTCTGCCAGCCAGTATCACATGAGCTGCAAAGTTCAGCTTGCCCAAGAGGCTCTGGATTGCCCCCAAAGTCGCCTTATCCCTGCTCAGCAGTGCCCGAATTTCCTGCTGCAAACCACAGACCTTATCCGCAGGGAGCCTGGATTCACCCTTAACGGTGTCCAGCTCGATGCCCAAGAAAGTCAGTATCTGCGCAGGACCTTCAGTCTTCCCTGGAGCAAGTGCCACCCCGAGGTATCCTGCCATTGTCTCAAAGGCCCGCAAACCTTCTGCACATTCCTGCGTACCTGCCCGGCCAAAGAACAAAAAGTCGTCCAGGTAATGCGTTGCTTGCGTTATGCCGTGCGCGCTGGCCAAAGCCCATTCTAGGAAGGAGCTGAACGCTTCGAAGTAGGCACAGGAGACTGCGCAACCCATTGGCATGCAGCGGTCGAAATAAAATTCACCTTCCCACCTGAATCCTAGCAAATGCTGGCTGGACGGATGCATGGGCAGGAGGCGAAAAGCAGACTCAATGTCTGCCGTCGCCAACCATGGCCCTATGCCTGCCCTCCTGACCATATCTATCGCCATATCCAACGAACAGTAGGCCACTGAACATGTCCCTTCTTCCAGCCAGTGGTTAACTGAGTTACCCTCGGGATAGGACTAGTGGTGAATCAGTCGGTATGCTCCTGGCTGCTTTTTTGGCACGGCTCCCAGTGGGGAGACCAAAAAATTGTCAAGGGGGGGAGAGAATGGACCAGCCACCCTTCCTAATGTCAACTCCTTGCTGATCTTTGCGCTGACCACCCCGGAAGCTCCCTAGCAGATTTCAGGTTCTGGGCATCTCTACAAGTTAAGAGGCCTTTGTAAGGTATCCTGAAACCATCTACAAAACCTTCAGCTAAGAGCACCCTGTCCTTATCACGGGGGTACAGCCTGAGTAATGGAAGTATGTTCCATACAACAATGGGGGAAGGACCCTTGCTGTTCGCCATTGGCTGATCACAACTGTCTTGCCTGGACGGAGGGGGCCTGTCTGTCAACTTGGAGGTCTGTAAAGGGTTGCTGCCTACACTAACGGGGTCCATCTGGTCTGTTAGCCTGGGGGGCGGTGGGCAGACCTTGGGCAGTGGTACAGGAGGATGCTGCATGTTGTGCGCTGCGTTTGCTGCAACTGTGCGCAAATTTACAAGCCCTCCCCCAGGTGCACACCCCACTGTTGAAGAGCCTACAGGTCCGTGAGTTAAAGCGCCTGGGACCCCCTCTCTGTCCCCTCCCCCGGCGCCCGCGAAAGGACTGCTTGAAGGGTCGCCTCGAGAACTGCTCACCTTTCCTGCTCTCTACCTCGCCTTGCGCCTTTAGAGCTGCCTCCTGCCACTCACTAGTGATCCTGCACATGTGTTGGATCCAGATTTGGATCTTTTTGGTCCCACCCCAGCTCCAGGCATATGGACATCCTCTTACGAAAGTCTTGGTCATAGTAGAACCAGCCCATCCCCTCACCGTATTTTGCTTCATGCTGTATTGTGGTAGCGTATTGCATTATCGCCTCGCCCTGCTCAGGGTATTTTTGCGCTACTACTGCGGCTAGGATGTTAAATTCAGCAGTCCGATTCTCTATAGACTTTTCTGGCCAGCGCTGATACCTGGTCTTCTTCTCATCATCCTTACCCCCATCTTTCTCGTGCCTGCGCCTGCCGTGCATCAACAAAGTTAAAATATCAATGTACTCTTTCCTCCATATCCCTTCCTTCGCTGCCTGCGGGACCTGCCAAGCTAGTGAACATCTACCGGATGCCAACGGCACCAGGGACCCCCGCTGAGCCAGCCTTGCCTGCTTCCCCTGTGACAGCAGAGTCCCCGTTTGCTGTGGACGGCACCCCCTCCCCTGCCCCGCTAGCGCTTGTTGCGTTGTGCTCCACTGTGCCACTAGGTTGAGCGGGTAGGACCCCTGGGGACAGAATGGCAGGTGCAGGCGTAGCGGTTGCAGGGGCCGACATAACAATAACAGGTGACCTTTCTACATGCGCAGCGGCTGCAGGCACCCCAGACCCCACCTGTCCATTTGGAGCAGACCCGGCCTGGCCAGCCCACACCTGCAGCACCGACGCCGGTGCAGCTACTGTGGGGGCGGGCGGCACGTTTTGCGGTGCTGCTGACATGGCATCCAAATGTTTTTGAAATACTGACATCAGCCCCAACATCTGGTCCATTGCCTTACCCATCTGGGTCATCCGTTAAGCCTGTGGCAGAGACATGCACCGCGACCGGTGCCCTTGCTGCCTCAGGGGCCTGTGCCTTGGGGGGTGATTTCGCTTTCGCCGGTGGTGCCCTGGTCGAAACGTCTTTCTGGGTTGTTTTTGCCTTTGCTGGCAGGGACGCGGCCGGAAAATCCTTGCAAGTCTTTTTACGGTTACGCATGGACCTCCCCCGCCCTTGTGTCGAGGGGCCCGCCACTTCTTCAGGTGCTGTGCCTGCTTTTACGCCAGAATCCTCCTGCCTGCGTGCCTCCATAAATCCTCGCGCCCATTGATTTGGCCATGGACATGAAATCTGCCCACAAACCATCTTGCGGCTCGCCCGGGTGCGAGTCAACCACGCCGGAGCCCTGGGTGAACAACGGAAACGGGGTCCCGAAATCGCTCATCGTGGAGTACGCCTCTGCCCTTGCAGGTCTCTACGGGTGAGACAATGAATGAATGTGTGCGCTTCTCCCTCCTGAGCCCCTCGGGCCTGCCCACACACGCACCGTGTACCCTCTCACTCGACCCCCGCCCAACCTTAGTCACCCCAGCCTTATGTACCTGGTGTCCTACACTGGCCGCTGCAAGGATGTACAGGCCGCTCGCTAATCCCGACTCTCAGCATCGCGACAAACCTGGAATAAAAAAGGGGGGGGAGTTACACGCCTTCTTTCCAGGCTGAGGGGTCTCCCTAGAACCCCCAATGCACGTAAAGTTGGAGGGAAATGACACCGAATAAAACATCAACAGCAGGAGTACCAAATTACAGCTTCCACCTATGGCCATAGTTATTGCCAAGACTCAAACCGAATCTCGGTGTCCAATCGCCGTTTGTGGAGGGGGGGGGGGGGGTGGAGAAACACGAAAGTAACGCTAAACAGAAAGAGCATTCACCCAACTGAATCAGACTGCGCCGTTCGGAGTTATCAGTACGTACTGCACCTGTGTATTGGAAACATTAACTAAGCAGTGTATCTGCTTTCCTCATCTTAGCAGTAAGCATACCTCAATAAATTAGCACGGCGTGGAGGGTGCGCAGCTTACGAGGGGGCTCACTACTTCCTGGAGCAGAGAGGCGACAGTGTACAACAGCGCCCCCACCTATCCTACGAGAGCGTAAAGCGCTATTGTGTTCCCAGCTGGCAAAAGATGTCGAAGTCGGACAATGGGGGGGTGAGACATTCGCGTGCCACACGCCGGCAGCAGCATTACTGGGATGCGATGCAATATTAATAATGCGAGAGCGGGTATCAGAGCGCTTTACATCTCAGCACTCATTCCTTTTGGTCGGCTCAGGCAGATGAAGTGAAATGCCCAGAATCACAGGGTTTGTGAGCGTCATTGCCGAGACTCGAACCCGGCTCCTCCTGGTCCAAGGTTGAGCGCCCTGGCGTAAGGCCACCTCCTCTCCCTGTTACAGATGTGGGGGGGGGTGGTGGGGAATACGTGGCACCAACACCCCGGATAACGCAAATGAGCAGTTAGAAGAGATGACAGAGACAGCCGCTGCTTCCGCCCAACACCCTCTCAAAGAAACCTCCCTACTGTTTACTCTGGCAACTAACAACAAAGAAGGGGCCGTAACCAACAGCGGGCGCGTGCTTGGATCCCAGCAACCCCGGGCGTGCAAGAGAAAGAGGAAACCCACAGTTCTTAAATTAGTCTATCTTGTGATACGGCAGCTTTAGAGCAACAGATGAGCGTTTCGAAACACATGATACCATATATGAATAGGATGCTATGCGCCCGAACAGGGAATTGAACCCTGGACCTCTATCTTAAAAGTCTGATGCTCTACCGACAGAGCTATCAGGGCTTCAGCGCATGGCCCGCTGTACCCCTGGATGCGAAATACCAAGGCCCAGCATCCCCAGCAAAGCAGATGCGAAGCCCAGTACACCCGAGGTCGCTCCAATCAGATTAATGACTGATCTTGCCTCGGTTCGATGCGCCAGGAGCCTCTAGTCGAGGCGCTGCAGGCCCCAAAGGGCTAGAAAACTCGACTGGCTGCCGTCTTAAAACCACCGGTCCCGGCATGCCCGGCCACATGGCACCCTACCGTGGCCCTAAATTTGGCCCAGCCGCCCCTAGCCCAGGCTCCCCCCCCTCCTAACCACGGTGGCTCGAGATACTCTCAACCCGGGATACGCGAGTGGCCACCGGTAGCTTCGATCTGAATAATTAACTGATCTCGCCTCGAGTCGATGAGAGAAGCCTCTTAATCGAGACACTGCAGGCCCCAAAGGGGGCAGCAACTCGACCGGCGGCCATCTTAAATCGACTGGCCTCCGCCTGCCCGGCCACGTGGCACCCTATCGCGGCCCCGAATCAGGCCCAGCCGCCCCTAGCCCGAGTCCCCTCCGAACCACAGTGCCGCAATTTAGAAAACCCAACACGAGATACTCGTGGGTGGCCACCTCCATCCCCCCTGTGTAATCCACCACAGGGCCCCGTACTATCTGGATCAATACCAGGGACAGGGCCGGGGGGAGGCGAGAGAGAGGCACACATACCTGTGGAGTTGTCGATACGACAGCGCCGGGCACCGCACACACTGCAGCACACGGGGGGAGGAGGGCGGTTGGACGCAGCCCGAGGACGGGGGCCGAGCACTGGACAGAGGCAGGAAGCAGAGGACGTCGCAAAGACGGACCAGGCCCTATAAACCTGGTTTGGCACGCCCACCCCCACAAGGTCCTCCCCCGGAGAGCTACAGCCCGTGCCTGGGAGGGGCGTGGGGCTCCCTGGATTCCCTCCCACCCCAGCGCGCAAGGCATTCAGAGGAGGGGCTGGACTACTGGACACTAAGGAGGCTTCCCTGCCGATGTCCCCCTGCGTGGGATGCGGGCAGCGGCATTCTCTCAAGCTTGTTTCTTTCTTTTCTTTTCAGGTTGGGAAGCCGGAAGACACGTTGGGTTGGAACTCGGGAGCACCTGAGGATGACCCGGAACTTGCCGTTATGAAGCAGGAAGAAGGACTGGAGGAAGCGCTGGAGCAGCACCAGAGCTTGATTGAAGTCAGGTAAGTGCCTGGATCGGTAACGAGGCTAAGCGATTTCCTTTGAGTGGGTGTGGTTTAAATACCCTCACACTCTGAGCGCTTCTAACAGTTAACACATGTCTGTGTCAAGCCTGTTGGATTATTTTGCATGTGGCAGAAAAAACGTGTTTGAGTCTCAAAGAAAGTTCTTTATACAATCTATAATGTGCTATGTGTATTAAAAAATAAAACTAATACTTTAAACACAATTACCACTCATCACAAGAATGGTAGATCAGGAATTCCCAATACTGTATTTCAGGAAATCAATGAGAAATTCCTGCTGCCTATATCATCCGCACCTACACAAAACACACAAATAGGTAACAACACACTTGGAGATGGCTCTTTCCAGACAAGAGATCTTGACATCACCTGAGATGTAGAACTTTCATCTGTGCATGCTAAGGTACGGACTCTGCTGCCAACAACCAGAGATATTCTGCTATATAATCACTTTGCTTCTGTAGAAGGGGAGGGGTTTAGGCTACCATGTTTTCTATGGTGACACTCCTTTTATGAATTATGGACTACTTACTATGCTGACCGTATTTGTATTAGGGATCTTCTTACTTATTGTGGCACGTATAAGGTCTATTAGCGCACAATAGTTAAAATGAATATTTTAAACTTTTTCGTGTCGCTGTCAGATCTTATTGTGGACCAGTACGAGTGTGAGAGAGAAAGGGTGTGTCCTGTCACCGCGATTCCTGAGAGGGTCAGGAGTGTTGTGTTCTGGGCTGTCTAATCACTTGTTCCTCTGTGAGTAAGTAGGAGGGCAAGTGAGACGCTACAGCTGGTCAGTCCCGGGCTCATAGGTACTCAGGTGGTAGGAAGACTCAGTCCCTATCTCCTAAAGTTCTGCGATCCCAAGCATAGGTCTGTGACTCCGCAGAATCCCTTCAACACTTTCAAAGGGGGAATCATCATTTTGGGTATAGCTAGCTTGTGAAGATGGGAGATCAGTGATTTCAGAGCAATTGAAACACCTTTTCCATTAATCACCTGCACAGGATTACCTGTAAACCTAGTGAGATGCTCACCCAGCAAAAAGTTGACTACTAGTTCCCTAGTCCCACCATTTTTCTCTTTTCAATTTGTTTGACAGCCATAACAAAATACTCTCAATCAAGAAGTGAAAGAGCATGGGCACAGCCTGCATTTAACCCTCAATGACTTGGAAATATTACAATGCATCCCAACATTTATACAAGGGTACCTTAAATGCTGTCCTAGTTAGAGACAGATTAGGTAGACCAAGCATATATCACCCACAGGATGGAGATGCTGATTGCTCCATGTGGCAGAGGCATTATTGAGTTCTTGTATCTAGTAATAGTTGAAAGGCATGTGAACCCCACTCAAGAAATAAACACAATTGTGGTCAGGATGAACCACAAAAACCACTAAATGATTCTGTGCTTAACCCTCTTTAGATTGGCACAAACGCTGTCAGGTTTAACTTGGAAGCAAAGTTTAAACTTTTTATGTAGCACTCAAAAAGTAATAGGGTGAAAACAAACAATAAGAATAATCCCAAATCAATTTAAAAAAAACAAGTAGTTTTAATAAACAAAATGATACCAAAACAACCAATATCCAACAAGTAGAAACAGAGGTATGATTTTTAGGTAAAACAGCACCAAGAAGCACAATCATGGTTATCTGGTCACACAGGACCAGGTTAGAATCAAAAGTTCAGATCGAAGATGGAGCGTTGGTCAGGTACAAGAACTACGCTCATCTCTGTGGAAGGAAGGTTACCTTGTAATAAAGGCATTTCAACTTGAGGAACCTTGGTTAGAGCTTTGTGTTTGTGGGGTGCAAAATCTCCAGCAAGCTGGTTGCTGGTTATAACTTTGCATTGGCTGCAAACGCGGGGCAGACATTGCTAATTTTATTGAAGTCTGGATTCTGTAACTGGGAAGACCATATTGCAAATTGGGTACCTGTCCTTTATTGGTCTGCTTGCTTTGGCAAGGAGATTGGTGGTTGTTTTCTTGATGTAAAGAATCCACAACGTCTGAATTTTTACCTGGCATCTAGTTTTTCCAGTTTGTATGTTAGAGGAGTACACTCTGGAATCTGCCAATGGTTCTGGACATGGGGGCCACCTCTTGAGGGTCAGGACTCACTCCAACAGAGGCCATCAGCATTGACCAGGCAGGTCCAGTGGGTGCTGGTCAGCTGGAAGTTGCCGGGAAGGCAACTGGAAGCTTGTTGTGTCTCTGTAGCTCAAACAGGAAATCAGTCAACTGCTCCTTGGAGTCATTTCTGGGATTCTTGGCTCAAGGCAAATAGGTGCTGTCTTCCTTTAGGCTTCAGTATGCAGGGCAGTCCTTCTTCTGAATCTCCTCAGGAGTGTTTTGATGAGAGGTTCTGAGGCTGCTACTTTTATAACTATTGCCAGCCTGTGTGCGTATAGGTCCTTCCCTTCGTCTAACCCTAATTTGATTCTGATATATTCTCCCCCTTTCCCTGGGTTTGGGCCCAATCTGTCTAGGTGGACAAAGAGCAGGCAGTTCCAGAAGTGAGCTGTATTTGAGGTGATAGGGCAGGAGTCTTCATAAGTTAGAACGGGGGTTGGCACAGCCCTCAGTGTACCCTATGAAGCCCTGGAGGGGCTGAGTACCACCCCCCTAGGCCTTCCTGTTCAGGATAGAAACACTCTTCCCTGAACCCAAGGCCCTTTTTCCCCTGTATGGAAGGAGTACGCATCATACCATAGGAGAGCAACTAACATTCATGTGACCCTAGACAATTGCACAAAAGCACCTTTGGTTTAGGCCAGACAATGCTAACTTTGTAAAAGTGATATTTTCAGATTTGTAACTCAAAAACTGACTTTACCATTGAAGATGATTTTGAAATACAATTCAAATAAATGGAACAAGCATTTCCATATTTGCACCCAATCTGAAGTTATCACATATTAATTGGAATAAGGTAACCCAGTGTTAGAGGGAGAGCTAGCCCTGCTCCAGTCAAATATGACTTGGAGGAATTTTCATTACTAGGACACATAAACTGTAAGTACACATGTCAGACTTTTTCAGTACCATGCACCCTGCGCTATGAGCCGTTAGAACCTACTTTAGGGGTGAATTATAAGTATTTGAAAGGATGTTTTAAACCTGTCAAGAAGTTTATCTTGCCAGGACAAAATGGCAGTTTGAAACTGCACAGCAGGCTGTAATGCCAGGCCTGAAGCAGGTTTTACAGTGCTAATTTAGTGGATGGCACAATGAGTCCACTTGTAGCATTTAATTTATAGGCACTGGGTAACAGTGCTAATTTGGGGAATACTAGTTTTACCATGTTTGGAAGGGAGACCACACTCACTTTACCACTTTTTAGTAGGAGTAATGTCTGCAGAGCCCTAATGTCAACAAAAAAATTGGGCAGCAAAAAACATAAGGTAGTGAAGGCAAACATCTGGGGGAATATCATGCAAAATATAATGATTTCCAATACATCTCATTGTATTTATGAAAGCAGGAGAGAAGTGTTTAAAAGGGGGATTGGTGTCAGTACAACGCGGATTTTTACATCCATTCCGTTACAACGGAATTTTTACAACGCAGGATCCATTACATCGGATGCCATTACAACGCATGGCATTACATAGCAGATGGTATTACAACGCATGGCATTACATCGTAAGTATAGGTAAGTATACCTTTTTTTTTTAAATGTTATTAAGTTAATTTAATTAATTTAATTAAATTAATTAATTAATTAAATACATGTTAAAATAGCCATTAATTTAATTTAATTAATTAATAAAATAATATCTATTTAATAAATGTAATTTTAATAAAAATGGAATTAATTTAATTTAATTAAAATAATAAAATTAACTTAATGTACATATTTTTATAATTGAAATTAAATTGAAATAATTTATTTAATTTAATTAATTTAATTTAAAAATGTAATTAATGTAATAAAATTAATTTAATTTATTAAATATATTTTAATTAATTTAAAAATGGTAAATATAATTTAATTAACCCAAAACACAAACCTACCCCTGAACCCTAAAAACACCCCTGTACCCCAAAACCCAAAACCCTGCCCTAAAACCTAAAAACACCCCTGTACCCCAAAACCCAAACCCTGCCCTAAAACCTAAAAACACCCCTGTATCCAAAAACCCAAACCCTGCCCTAAAACCTAAAAACACCCCTGTACCCCAAAACCCAAACCCTGCCCTAAAACCTAAAAACACCCCTGTACCCCAAAACCCAAACCCTGCCCTAAAACCTAAAAACACCCCTGTACCCCAAAACCCAAACCCTGCCCTAAAACCTAAAAACACCCCTGTACCCCAAAACCCAAACCCTGCCCTAAAACCTAAAAACACCCCTGTACCCCAAAACCAAAAACCCTGCCCTAAAACCTAAAAACACCCCTGCACCCCAAAACCCAAACCCTGCCCTAAAACCTAAAAACACCCCTGTACCCCAAAACCCAAACCCTGCCCTAAAACCTAAAAACACCCCTGTACCCCAAAACCCAAACCCTGCCCTAAAACCGAAAAACACCCCTGTACCCCAAAACACAAACCCTACCCTAAAACCTAAAAACACCCCTGTACCCCAAAACACAAACCCTGCCCTAAAACCTAAAAATACCCAAACACCCCAAAACATATACCTCAGTACCCCAAAACATATACTCCTATACTCATACTTATTTAAAAAATTACTTAAATTAATAAATTTAATTTATAATATTTAAAAACATAAATAAATATTTGTATTTATTTTTATTTATAATTAATAATAATTAAATCAATTATATAATATTAAATAAAATAAAAAAAAATTATATACTTACCAATACTTACGATGTAATGGTATGCGTTGTAATACCATCTGCTATGTAATGCCATGCGTTGTAATGGCATCCGATGTAATGGATCCTGCGTTGTAATAGCTGCGTTGTAACAGCATTACGACGTAAAAGTTGCGTTGTAAGTGTTACATACCCTTAAAAGGGTACCTGTATTTTTAAAAATGTTTTCATTGAGTTTTTGTGCTGAAACAGCAAAACTAATTGAAATGAAAAAGCATTCGTTGCAGCAGCATATTAAATCTGGTGTTATAAAGAGAGAATATGAGACAATAAAGAGACAGATGGATACAATGCACACCAGTAGTAATCTGATATGCAGAGTAACCATATCTGTGAAACACGTCAGTGTGTTGATTCAAATAAATCCACAGAATGGTGGTGGGAGCCTTTCACTGCAGTGTGCATGAGGTAGAATTGGAATGGGGTCCATATGTCTTTTTTGATGGGCATTGGGATTTATTTCCTCAGCATACTGCTCCGACACATCATGGCAATAAGCTGTATCTAATAGCCTTGGTTTTATAGTGAGTGATCTCTTTTGCATCCATACCATAGCAACAAGCCTCTTGGCTAACACCATTAGGATGGCCTCCAGCCGCCTGCACATAGCGGGTAATCCAGAGGTATCACCCAGTAAGACGACCTGAGTAAATGAATCGAGAGGGGTCTCAAATATCTCAGCTAGAATGATAAATACTTCTGCCAGTAGGCCAAAACCGGGGAAAATTCCCAAAAATATTTTTAAAATGTGCTTCTGCTAAGCTGCTCATTATACATGTGCTCCTCACACCAACACCCAATGTTGGCAATATGCTCAGGAGACCAGTAGTATTGATACAAATATTTCAATTGAATCAGTTTATGCCAGTATTACAGGGGGATATCCGTAACTTGTGCACAGCAATATGCCATAGCTTGTTAGAAAGATGTTGGCCCATGAAGTCCTCCCTCCTTCGTTTGGCTTCTAGTATTGAATGCCAACTGACCCAAGTCAGCCCTGCCAATGTATGCAGTAAGAAGACACATTTCGGGTGGTGCCTCACAAAAGGTGGGGAGGCATGCCCTGGCTACAGCGCACATTCTAAGGTAGCAGAATGGTACCAGAGGTGTAGTACCACAGGGTTTACAGAAACTCAGTCATGAGAGAAAGGTATCACCCTTGAATATGTCACCAAGTGTAATAAACCCCATTTGTCCCAACATCCCATAACAGCCTTTACAATAGTGGGTTGGAGTAACAGGTGTTTGCTGCTCAGCACTCCTCAGGGCTTGGTCGCTCCACCCTCTGCTGCCACTCCTGCCTGCCTCGCCTTGCCGCCTCCTGCCTGCAGTTTCCCTCGAGCGCCACCCGCAGCTCCTGGGATCCCCGCTGCCCGCAGACCCTTGGATTTCCTGCCGCTGCCTCCCTGCGGCCCCGCCCCCCTGCGACTCCATTCGCCACCCCGCTCCCGCCACCCACTGCTCCTCCCTCCCGGCTCCTTACTTATGACGCCCCCTGAGCGACCGCGCAGTGGACGGGCACAGCGGGAGCACTGATTGAGCGCCAAAGGTGTGCCAAAGATAAGCCTGTCTGCGCCCGTCCGTGCCTGGACTGCGCCCAGTGCCAGGACCCCTGGCCCCCGCCGAAGCAAAACGACAGCAAGGAACTCTTCAGCATCATTAAAGAGTTCTCCAACCCCAGAGCCGGAAACAACAACATCACTCCCTCGAAAGACCTCTGCAACTCAATCGCCTCGTTCTTCCACCGCAATATTGCCGACATACACAACAGCTTCGACGCACAGACCACGCACCCTACCACCGAACAAACGCCCGCCACCACCACCCTCTGCAACTGGACCCCGATCAGCACCGAAGACACCACCCGCACGATGAACTCCATCCACTCCGGATCACCAACCGACCCGTGCCCACACCACATCTTCAACAACGCCGACGCCACCATCGCACCCCATCTCCGAGACACCATCAACTCCTCCTTCCACACAGCCACCTTCCCGGAGAGCTGAAAGCACACCGAGCTGACCGCCCTCCTGAAGAAACCAACGGCGGACCCCACCGACCTCAAGAACTACCGTCCCATCTCGCTCCTTCCTTTTCTGACCAAAGTCATCGAGAAGACCATCAACAAACAGCTGGCCGCCTTCCTCAAGACGAACGGATCCCTCGACCCCTCGCAGTCCCGGTTTCGGGCCAACCACAGCACCGAGACCACCCTGATCGCAGCCACCGACGACATCAGAACCCTGATCGACAACGGGGAAACAGCGGCCCTCATCCTCCTGGACCTCTCTGCGGCATTCGACACCATCTGCCACCGAACTCTAGTGAAGCGCCTCAGCAACATCGGAATTCGAGAAAAAGTGCTGGAATGGATCATCTCGTTTCTCACCGGAAGAACCCAGAGAGTCCGCCTCCCTCCGTTCAGATCCGAGGCCACCGAAGTCATCTGCGACGTACCACAAGGATCCTCACTCAGCCCAACCCTCTTCAACGTCTACATGAGCCCCCTCGCAGCCATCGCACGCCAGCACAACCTCAACATCATCTCCTACGCCAACGACACCCAGCTCATCCTGAGAGACCTGCACTGGCTCCCCGTCAGCAAGAGAATCACGTTCAGACTCCTCACCCACGCACACAAGGCTCTCCACGACCTGGGCCCCAAGTACCTCAACGACCGCATGACCTTCTACACGCCCACCCGCCAGCTACGATCGACCGGCCACGCACTCGCCACCGTACCACGCATCCGCAGAGCCACCGCCGGAGGAAGATCCTCCTCCTACCTGGCAGCCAAGACGTGGAACTCCCTCCCCACCCACCTTCGGCAAACCCAAGACCATCTCGCCTTCAGGAAGCAGCTCAAGACCTGGCTGTTCGAGCAGTAACTTTACCCTCCCCCAGCGCCTTGAGACCCTCCCGGGTGAGTAGTGCGCTATACAAATGACGTGATTGATTGATTGCCAAAAGCAGTAGTAGTGAATATGGTTTCTCAAGGGTCAATCTCACCAAATCCCACCAGGCACGGCCCGTCAATGCCACCATGTCCACTCTAGCTGTGTGTGTTGGAAAACAGATTAAATCCAGAATTGAATGATGTGTAAGGACAACCGCTCTCTCAACACTTATGTGCATTGGTGTTACTTGGGTTGTTGCCCAGTATTTCAAGTATTGGGCCGAGGCGATGAGGTTCTATGTGTAGAAGACATGCAGGGAAAGACCTCCCACATATAGTGTTCTAATAAGTACCTCATAGCGCATTCTTGGTTGGCTGCCTGTCTATATCAAGTGGAGAAGAACCTGCACAACTGTTTTAAAAAATGCAGTAGTAGGGAAACTCGCAAGTTCGCAAATAGGTAAAATAAATTGCCAACACTACCATCTTGGTCAGTGAGATCCTCCCTAAAAAGGAGAAATGGAGCCAAATCCGTCATTCTGTACATATTTGCACCCTTTTCAGCGTTGTGACAATTTGTGACAAAATTACTTTGTACCAGTTTGTCGTAGTCACAAATGACCAAAATTCCTAGATATCATGCCCAGTCCAAACTCCACTATAGAAGGTAGCCTATGGTGGACGAAGAGTAAAATTCGGTGAGATGGAACATCTTGCATTTGAACTAGTTTATATGCACCACAGAGTACCCAAAGACAAACTCTATGTTGAATAATTGTAGAAGGATTCTCCTCTCGCCGTTGAATGAATACATAATGTCACATTGTTCACATACAGAGATATGGATAATGATTTTCTTTTTAGGCATATGCCGCAATAGGAGAGCAATTCCCTCACGAAGCAGGCTAGTGGCACTAATGCTAGGAAATCAAGTCAGAGAGGGGGTAATCCTGATGAGTGCCTATACCTACAACGAACAACCCAGAATAATTGTTACTCATGCAAACACTAGTGCAGGGGTTTGTATATAGCAGCATAATAAGGTACAGGAAGTATTTTCCCAGGCCCAACCCGCAAAGCATCTATAGCATGAATGGCCACTCTAGGAAATCAAATGTTTTTTCAGCGTCAAAAAGGACTGTAATGGAGAGCAACTGGATGTTAACTCTGTGAAGAATATCCATTAATGTTCTGAGAATAAATACAGTAGATTGTTGTGGGATAAATCCAAATTGATCCAAAAGCACCAAGAATATCTTACTTGGCTGCAAGCGTTGGACAAGGATTTTTGCAAAAGTGTTATTATCTGTATTGACTTGAGTAGAGACAGAGGTTTGTAGGAAGAACAAATGTTGGGAACTCTACATATCCAGGAGGCATGGGGAGAGAATGTCCAATACATTAAAAGAAATTCTTCAAGTAGCACATCACCTTTGGTGGCCTTCCTGCTGGGGGGACTCTTTATGACATTTTTGTGATCCTCAAGTGTTATTGGAGAGTTTAACATTTCCCTGCCCTCCTCGTTAACCCAGGCAAGTGCAACCTAGTCAAGATAGTTTGCAGACTTCCTCCTATCTATGGACAACATAGGAGTATAAAGGCATTCATAAAAACAACTGGACTCATCTTGTATGGATCTAGGATCTGATATCACCTGTCCCTCATCTTAGCTGCGGTGGGTGATCCATTCAGGCGCACACTCACTCCTAGTAATCCAAATAAGCATTTTGCCTGGTCTATTTCCCTCCCCATATCACCTCGCCAGGACCCATGACCAAAGTATAGGATTTCACACTCAGCTTTAACTCTACTCCTTCAGTGTCTCCTGGAGCTGAATCAACCGTTCCTTATCTTTGGTGTTCTATTACTTAGTCTCCAGGAGCTTTAGCTCAAATTGAAGGCAGGCAATAAGGTAACAGATAGACTTAAGCATGCCTGCACTCTTGGATATACACATGCCACAAATTAATGCTTTAAAAGCTTACCAGTGCTGACACGTAATCCACTGAGTTTTCATCTACGTAATACAAATCAAGTATAGCTTCCCTGATTTCTATGCAAAAGACCTTATTGCATAACTCAGTGCCCTCTAGTGTCAGCTATAAAATTGTTATGGGGTGGGATTAGATAAATACTTTGTCACTGGTCAGTGGTTGGATAGAATACAGGGGAGTGTGTCAACAGTTATAACCTTTTGCAGGAGTGAGTAGGATACTAAACGTGTCAAGACGAGAGGACATATCATGCATAGGAGAATAACATTTATTTTCACAGAGTGAGGCGGGGAATGACCTCCAGATGTCCACAGGATCGCAAATCTACATTATGGGCCTGATTACGATGTTGTTCAGAAACTCTTCCGACTGGATTGGTTTCGGAATCGTTTCTGAATGGCTCGGGTTCTGCGGGTCCAACTGACTGATTACGATACTTTGCAACATCATTCGGTCGGACTTGCTTTGACTTCAATGGGAGCTTGTGTTCCGAACGAGAACACAGGGTCCCATTTAAAAAAAAAGAGTAGTTGAGGAAAACCATGCACCCTGTGACAGGCATCCCATGGTGCCTTCCGCACAGTGCATGGTGGTAAAGAGAGGTCCCATGGGTGCCTGGGTGAAGGGGGCCTGTTATGGGCCTCCAAAGTCAGATTCCAACAGCCGCTTCATGTCGGAAAGAACCGACTCGGAACCGCT